>NC_140587.1:338594662-339794662 GCF_964204655.1 Triturus cristatus | reverse complement strand
TTTTATCAAACCATTTAGGGCCATGGTTACCATTTTGTCCAGAACTTGTTAACAATAGTTCAGATATTTTTGGGGATAGATTGGCAAAAGCATCTAAGATGGATCTAGCCATTGTTCCTATGGTTTTACAAGTGTCTATTTCTCCCAGGCAATGGGTCTTTACTTTTTCATTGAAAATACTGGGCGATATTTGGGTTCACTTTAACCTCCTTTTCCCATCAGTGGGCCTTAATACTCCTGTGGTTGATTTAGAACTTGTAGAATCAGACAGTATACCACCAAGGTAAACCGACAGCGGATTATGATCGCTAAATTCATTGGTTAAAATGAAAAAATCCCCTAAGTGGGGAATTAAAGAAGATGAAATAAAAATATAATCGATAAAAGTACCATTCCCTTTGCCTATAAAGGTTGGGATGGTATACAGTGTGGACGGGCTCATATGAGACATAACTGACCCCATATCAAGTTCACACAGCAAATCATTTAGTTCCTCACCATGTGCTGTGTGCTCATAATGTAGACCAGATATTAGTGGGCAGCCTAAATTTGCTAAACAGGTAGTAGAGGGATTACCACATGGGTGGATATTAAAATCCCCTGTAATAATCAGACTATGTAGGCTATTGGCCATATATTTTTTTATAAATATAGCCAGGGACTTGATATTTCCTCCTTCTTCTACTGTAGATGGGGAATTATAAAAATGTATTATCCCCCATTCTACATGTCCCTTCCTTAGTGTGATTGCTAAAATTCCGGGGTGGGGATGGGTAATCAGGCGCACATCACATTTAATGTCTAATGAGACATATGTTACAAGGCCTCCCTTAGGCCTGCCACTGGCCGAAGGAGAGGCCGAAACAAAGAAGGCCTGATAGCCATCTAAATAATGATTATTATCCATATCCCATGTTTCCTGTAGGTTTATAATCCTATACTGGGTAACAAACGCAATCCAGCGCGGATCATTACTCTTCCTAGCCAACCCGGCAATATTCCAGGATAAGATGTTCTTTATATGGGTCAGAAAATTATCAGTTACATTATCTTTACTTTGAGCCTGTATGGGGATTTGGGAGTCTATTTTACCTGGAGCCTGAGAAATTAGTCAATCACACTCATCGATAACTGACAGTGGCTGAAATCTATTCCTTAACTCTAATCCTTGAGGAAAAGGGGGATTAAACCTATTCCTCAAGTGTGGAGGTCGAATATTTGATCGGCAAGAGAGATTCTGTCTTGTGGTGTCCCTTAAGTATGTGTGATCTTTGCTATTATTATCAACTCTGTGTAGCCAGGGTTCCTGAGGATAAAAGTATCTAAGGGACAGAATCACTATATTAGAGCCGGAACCCGGGTAACCCATTTGAAATTCCTGTAGAATTTTTTTGGCAGTGTATGGATTATCAAAGTTCACAACAATACAGTCACCATTATGAGGTTTGGTCCTTTTGCCGATCCATTTAATTCTGCGGGCCATAATTATGAATCTGTTAACATCCTGTCCCCTATATAAATTGTTAGTAAACCATTGATTCAATTTATTTTTAAGTTGATCAAAATCTTCTGTGACCCCTTCCTTCAACTGGGGGACATTACTAAGGATTACAGTGTAAGGTGCGAACTCCCACGGAAGATCAATCGAGTGGGATCCCTGCAGATGATAATCGGGGGATGTCCGTTCCTGGTTGATCATAAAATTGTCAATGGTACTATAACGTTTGTTAGATTCCTGTGGTCCCTGAGTAGGTCTAAATTCAGTCAGTGAAGGAGGCTGAACGGCTATAATGGTCGGAACCTCACTTCTCATTACTGAGTCAACCTTATGAGACTTAGAATTGCCACTTGAAGATGCCTCTGCTCTGGTGTTTTGTGCAATGACTGGTCTGCTGTCAGGTTTCCCCCCACTGTTCCTTTCTATAATTGCTAGTCTGTCCTCTATACTTGTAAGCTTTTTTAAGATCGGATCCAAAAGCTTTTTCAGTAGCATTTCTAGAATTTCTGAATTGCCCTCGTGTACCTGGCTACCCTCGATGACTTTCTTAGTTACCTGTCTCGCCCCGGTATTATTAACAAGGTCAGTAATTTCAGGGGTTTGGGCGTTAACTATTATCCCGCCCTCGTTTCCATGTGCACCCACTGGCTTATGTTCCCTTTTTCCCTTCTTTCTGAGGTTTGGTGCCTTGATTGTTTTATTTTTGCCCTGTTTTCCCCTGGTAATCATCCCTTTATCCACTTTCGCTACTTCCTCAACCACAGGAATATCCGTCTCCTCAATGGTCTGAGACAGCGATATATTAAACGAGGACCCCTCGATAGCACCTAGTTCTGGTAGTACGTGGAGTTCCGGTGTAGCTGATAGGCTATTCGTAGAATTGAGGGGTTCTAAGGAGAGTCTACGTTCTGTATCCAGGATCTCTTGAGTCAGTACTGAATTGGCCCTCGATAAAAAAGCGTCCAAGGTACCCACCACCCTGTTACCCAGAGTACCCTTGACTTTGTTCATTTTCAATTAAATGAGGGGAATATTTCAAACAACGGGGCTTTCAGGGTGCAGAAATAAGCAATGTATGGGGCAGACAGTCCAGCACAAATAAGAACAGTACCTTTGATTATTGTTGGGTCTCTTCAGTAATCACTCTTATGAGAAGCTCCAGCCATATAACGTGGCCCAGCCCAGCCTACTCCGGGCTATGACGGGCAAGGACGGGCCCGCCCTTGGCCCGGGCTACGCCCAGGCGCTGCCCGCGCGCGTCCCGCGCTGCGGAAGCTTCCTGTGGCTTTTGTAGGACACCGGCGCGCTAAGATGACGTCAAGCGCTGCGCCGGTGTCTGGGGGTGCTGGGGAGTGAAGTCTGCACAGCCGTTCCCCTCACGGCACGGGAGTTAAATGCGGAAGCAGGATTCCCCCACAAGGTAAGCCGTTCCCCTCACGGCAGGTGAATTCTTTGCTCCTCCGGCGCGTCCCGCGCTGCGGAAGCTTCCTGTGGCTTTTGTAGGACACCGGCGCGCTAAGATGACGTCAAGCGCTGCGCCGGTGTCTGGGGGTGCTGGGGAGTGAAGTCTGCACAGCCGTTCCCCTCACGGCACGGGAGTTAAATGCGGAAGCAGGATTCCCCCACAAGGTAAGCCGTTCCCCTCACGGCAGGTGAATAATGGCACAAAAGTAAAACACTCTTTGCTCCTCCAGCACGTCACTAGGGCTTGTACAGCATGCTTGAAATAATTGAGGGGAGGAAGAGTTCTAGTTGTATTAGAATGTTCATTTGGTGAATCACCCCTTTGGTGGCAGCACTGATGTGCTTCTGCATGTTGAGGATCTTGTCAAGAATTAATCTCAGTGATCTCACTAAGTCAATGACATGTGGAATGCAATTTGAGGGCTGCTAGATGTTTCAACCATTCTTCAACACATTAAAAATCCTACAACAATTTAGAAACATGGAGAAATGTTATTAAATGATTTGACAGCAAAATAGCACCAATCTAATCAGTAGAAGCAGAGATATGCAAAGTTAAAGATTTAAGTGGAAATAGCACCAAAAAGTATAAAACGGCAAATGTGGACATCAGGTCATGCTAGACTGGGACAAAGTTACAAATGTGGTCTACCATTATGGAGCTCGTGGCGGCTACAAGGTCCTTGAGTTGTCATCGAGGATGCCATCAATGAGGGGCTTGCAATGCAAAGTCCTGCATTGAAGACGTGTTGCTTACAGGATGGTTCCGAAGAAGTTGCAGGGCTTGTGATGTGGAGTCCTACACCGTCGCTGAGGATGCCAATGACAAGAGGCTTGTGATGTGAAGGCCTGCATCAAGGATATGTCGCGCAGATGGGCTGGGAGAGCACCTGCAGGCCCACTTCCAAGAGTCCAGGACGTAGGTGGCATCACTTTCGGAGGGCAGGACTCACAACTGGCAGAGGCCAGGTGCTGGTTTCAAGATGGAGGAAGCCTGTTCAGCCATTGAGACCTCCGAAAAGGAGGCCAACCAACTAGCCCTTGGAGTCACTTTGGTGATCCTGGGTTCAAGATGCAAGTCAAGTCTTTCTCACTCATGCAGGAGGGCACCATGGCAGTACAGCATTTAGCAGAGAGACAGTCCTTCTTGCTGCAAAGCACCACAGCAGTCCTTCTTTTGAGTCTTCTACAGGTCCAAATGTGTACTGAAGAGTAGGGGCCTGAGTCCAATATTTATACCTGGTGCCCACTTTGGAGTATGAGAAGTTTTTTGAGATGTCCACCCCCCTGAAGTGTCAGGCATCCCCTTTCTCCCTGTTCTGACTCCAGCCTGTCTGCAGACAAAAAATACTAGTGACAAACCGTTTGTGAGAGTGCTCAGGCAGAGCCTTTGTTATGTGTCAGTGTTGTATGTGACAGCTCTTCCCCCTTGTCCAGGGTCCTGTCCATCAAGGAGAAGGTCTATCGAAAAGCCATGTTTTGAGGTCCCTCATGAAGATGGGGAGTGATTTTGTCTGTCTGAGTTGGAGCTGGAGGGCATTCCAGGCTCTGGCCGCGAGGAAGGGCAAGGAGCGGCTCCCGATCTGGACTACCAGGTGTGGAGGACCACGGTGTCGGAGAACTGGGCTGATTGTAGGGTCATTTTGGGTGCGTGGAATTTCAGTCGGCTGTTCAGGTATGCTGGTCTGGTGTTGTGGAGGGCTGTGTGTGCATGGGTGAGAATCTTGAAGGTGATTCTTGCCTTGATGGGGAGCCAGTGGAGTGTGTGCAGGTGCTGGGAGATGTGGCAGTGTTGTGGCAGGTTGAGGATTAGTCTGGGGGTGGCGTTCTGGATGCTTTGAAGCTTTCAGGTGAGGTTTTTGTTGATTCCAGCATAGAGTGTGTTGCCATAGTCAAGTCTGCTGGTGACAAGGTTGTGAGTGACGGTCTTTCTGTGTTTGAGGGGGATCCATTTGAAGGCCTTGCGTAGGAGGTGGAGGGTGTGGAAGCAGGAGGATGCGATGGAGTTGATCTGGTGGTCCATTTTGAGTTCGAAGTCCAGGATGATTCCGAGGTTGCGTGCATAGTCCATTCGGGTGGGCGGGCTTCTGAGGGCGGGGGCCACCAGGAGTTGTTCCAGGCATCGGGTTATGGGCCCATAATGAGTACTTCTGTTTTGTCCGTGTTGAGTTGTAGGCAGCTGCTCTTCATACATTTGGTGACTGCTTTCATGCCTTCTTGAAAGTTGTGTTTGGCTGTGTTGGGTTCGTTGGATAGGGAGAGGATGAGTTGGGTGTCATCTGAATATGAAACAATGTTGAGTCCGTGGGTTCTGACGATGGGGGCGAGCGGAGCCATGTAGACGTTGAACAGCGTGGGGCTGAGGGAGGATCCTTGGGGGACTCTGCAGGTGGTCGGTGTAGGGTCTGAGAGGAAGGGAGGGAGTCTGACCCACTGCGTTCTGTCGGAGAGAAATGACCCTTTGGTCAATAGTCTCAAAGCTGTCTTAACTGACCTTAACCTGTCCCAATTGTGTGACAACCCCACCCATGAAAAAGGCCCAACCCTAGATCTAGTAATCTCCAAAGTGGACTGCACCCAGCTGGAATCGATCCTCCCATGTGATTGGTCTGACCATCACATCATCACTTTCCATTTCAATGAAGCAGTTGAACTACTCTCTGTCCAACCAAAGCGAATGAAAATCTGGAAGAGAAACCTAAAAAACGTCAATACTATCTCACTCACAACCGCTAGTCCTATCTTACTGCCCCCACCTGACAGTTTACATGACGTACACGATCTCACTTATCACTACTTCCACTCTATGAACATGTTATTAGACAATACAGTTCCACTACAATTGAAAAGAGTCTCCAAAAAAGACTCATCAATTGGACCAAGCCAAGACTATCCCCATCTTAAAGAAACCATCAGCGGACCCAGCAGACCTAAATAACTATCGCCCTATATCCAACATCCCTAACCTGGCCAAATTATTAGAAAAATGTGTTCACACGAAGCTTATCAACCACATTGACCACTTCAACCTGCTCAATAAATTCCAATCAGGCTTCCAAACAGGGCACAGTACCGAATCTGCCATGACCCACATAATAGACAACACATTTAACATATTGGACCAAAACAAATCCTGTTTACTAATCCTGCTGGACCTATCCTCTGCCTTCGACACCGTCAAACACGACAATTTACTAGACCTACTGAAATATAGAATGTGACTATCTGTAACGGTTCTCAACTGGTTCACTTCCTTCCTTCAGAACAGAACACAAAGATTCAAGACCAATCAATCTTTATCCAAGCCCACTCCAGTCCCTTTAGGAGTGCCCCAAGCATCTTCCCTCTCCCCGACACTCTTCAATTTGTTTATGGAACCACTCACTGAGATTTTCAACTCTTCAAATGTCCAATACCACATGTATGCAAACGCACCCAACTTTACATTAAGGTCCACTCACTTGAGGACATCAAGTGCCTCAACTAAATGCTCCAAAAAATGCAGACCTAACTGGCAAATAACCACTTAAAATTTAACACCATAAAAACAGAATTCCGCCTTATAGCGCCCCCCAGCCAAACAACCATCATCCGAGAATGGATGAAACACTTAACAGCCCTCAATGGCCAACTGCTCATTATCGACTCGGCCAAATTGCCAGGAATCACCCTGGATAATAAGTTAAATACGCAGAAGCACATCAGCGCAGCAACTAAAGGAGCACATTTTCAGATGAACACCTTGAGAAGACTGAAACCCTTCATACAAGCAAATGACTTTAAACAGGCAGTTCAAACTCTAGTAATCCCCAGAGTGGAGTATGGGAGTGTCTCTCTCTGTGGACTACCTAGATCAACGACAGCCCCTCTAAGAGCGCCAATCAGCGAAGCCGTCAGACTAATCACTGGCTCCAAAAGAAACTGTCACATCTCCCCTGACCTGCGGGCCCTTAACTGGCTACCCTTTGATGCCAGAATCCATTTGAAAATCGCCTGTATGACACACAAGGCACTGCATCACAAAACCCTGCGATACCTTGCAGAGAAATTAGTACTATCGGGTGGTAACAGATCCACCAGGAGTTCCTATAATCTTCTACTGAAACCACAACAATTTACCAAGAAGAAAACTTATAACTGCACCAGGAATGGCCCCCAGGATTTGGAATGCCTTGCCCCAAAAACAAGAGAGAACCCTCACAAGGCATCTTTCAAAAAAGAAGTGAAATCGATTCTCCTTGCCAAATTCACTTGAACTATTAGGTGCAGTATTGTAGATATTTGTTATACTGTAATAGTTACCACGGTTGGACTAATATAACTAATAGTATTTTTTATGTATATGTCTATTTCCTATATTTGTTATAAAGCGCTCTGATACCCGCAAGGGTCTTGTTCGCACTATATAAAACCTTCAAAATAAAAAAAATACAAAAAAATGAGCTGATCCAGTCAAGGGCCTTGTCCCAGATCCCTGCATCGCGAAGTCTGCATGTTAGGGTGCGGTGAGAGACTGTGTCGAAGGCCACTGGGGGGTCGAGGAGGATGAGGATTACTGTCTCTCCTCTGTCCAGGAGGGAGCAGATGTCATCTGTTGCAGCGAGGAGGGCGGTTTCTGTGCTGTGGTTCTTTCTGAAGCCAGATTGAGAGAAGTCGAGTATGTTGTGCACTTAAATGAAGGTGGTGAGTTGGCTTTTGATGGCTTTCTCAATGACTTTCGACAGGAGCAGCGAGATGAACATGTAGGTCTTGAGGTCGGTGGGGTCTGCCAAGGGTTTCTTCAGGAGGGGGTTGATCTCGGCCTGCTTCCAGTCGTAGGGGAAGGAGGCGTTCGCGAGGGAGCGGTTGATGGTGTGGCAGAGCATAGGGGTGATGGTGTCGGCGGCTCTGTTGAAGGTGTGGTGGGGGCATGGGTCCATGGGGGGAGTGGATTGACTTCATCGTATTCAGTGTATCTTCAGTGGTGAGGGCTATCCAGCTGTCAATCGTTGGCTTCAGGGTGTTGGGGGTGGTTGGTGAGGGTTCTGTGTGTTGGCTGTATTCGTCAAAATTGTCGTAAATTTTCTTGATTTTGTGGTGGAAGAAGGTGCCGAGTTTGTCGCAGAGATCTTGTGAGGGAGGGATGTCTGTCAACCCGCTGATGGGTTGGGCAAACTCCTTGATGATGCTGAAGAGTTCTTTGCTGTTGTGCGCATGCATGGTGATTCTGTCTTCGATCGCTTTCTTTCTTGTATTCCTGATGAGTTGGTGGTGGGCATTGGTTATGGCTCTGAAGTTGTTGTGGGCTTCTGTAGATTTGGAGTTTCTATACGCCTTTTTGAGGGGGCAGCATGTGCGTCTTGACTTTTGGAGTTCGGTGGTGAACCAGCTGGCTTTCCTGGCATCTGTGTTGTTGTTCTTCTTGAGGGGGGCTATGGTGTTGGCGGAGATCCATCTGTGCAGGGTTCAGACTGCGGTGTTGGGGTCGTCGTTGTCCGTGATGGTTGGGGTGCAGTTGCCGAGTGAGGTGGTGAGCTGGTCGTCAGTGATTTTAGTCCAATTTCTTTGTGGGAGCAGGTGCTGGGTTCTGTGGATTGTGGGTGTTCTGAAGGTGAAATGGATGAAGCAATGGTCTGTCTACGAGAGTTCGGTGTGGTTGCTGAAAGTGAGGGAGTTTCCTGTTGTGAAGATGCGGTCGAGGGTGTGTCCTACTGAGTGCGAGGGTTCAGTCACGATCTGGCGGACTCCTATGTTGTGGAGGTTGTCCAGGAGGGATGTGGTGTTGTGGTATTGGCGGTTGTCGAGGTGAAAGCAGAGGTCTCTCAGTAAGGTGTAGTTGGTGGATGCGATAGCCTGCGGGTTGATGCTATCCGTGATAAAGTTGGTGAATGTTCTGCGGGGTTCAGGGGGTCAATAGATGAGGGTTCCCCAGAGGGTGGTGGTAGGGCTAGCCTGTATCTTGAAGTGTAGGTGTTCCATCAGGTCTGTGGGCTCATCGGGAAGTGTGCTCAGTCGGAGGATGGATTTGTGGACGATGACGATTCCCCCTTCCGAGGTGGGTGGGGCGGTCCTTCTGGGAGATCTTGTTTCCTTGGGGAATGGAGATGGCGATGTCAGGTCCCAAGGTGGTGTTGATCCAGGTTCCAGTAAAGAACGTGACGTATGGGGTGGTGCTGTTGAGGAGGTCCCAGATTTCGTTGCTGTGTTTGGTAGAGGGATCGGACATTGAGGAGGATTCATTGCAGCGTCTTTGGTGCTTTTGTGTTGTTGCGGGCGGGTTGTGCTGGATCCGTGGTGTTGGCGGTGCTGCAGGAGGGGCGGCAGTGGTGACAACTGAAGGGTCCGTGGGTGTCGGCTGGTGATGCTAGCTTGCAGTTGTTGTGGCGACCTGGGTTGAGTGCGTAGAGTGTTGCTGGGTTGTAGCGTTGACAGTTTGGAGGTCCAGGGTTTCTGGTGCTGGTCGTATTCGGGACGTGGATGAGCACAGATGGGCTTGCCTTTGGTGCAACAGCGGTGCGGCTGCTCAGCGGCCGCCATTAAGTAGGGGTCGGGGAGGGCTGGACAGCTGAGAGGTGGGAGCGGGCAGGGGAAACTGGCTTGGGCTGGTCGCACTAGGGGGGGTGCCGTGAGGGCAGCAGCAGCAGGGAAAACGGGAGAGAGGTGCACAGAAAAAGGAGTGAAAACAGCGTAATAGTAGAAAAAGGAGGAAGGAAAGTGAAAGAAAGAGAGTAAAAGGGTGAAAAACAAAGGTGAAAGGAAAGAGGTGAAAGGATAAGGATATCAGAATAAACGGAGCAAGAAAAGGAGTGAGAGGTCCACTGTACCAGGGAGGAGGTGCAGGTATAGCCTGCAGGTGGAGTAGGGCCTCGCACACCAACACTCAAGAGTGCAGGGGCTCAGGAGGGCCTCACTTGATGGTGGAGCTGCGAGGGTGGGAGAGCAATTTCACTGACAATAAGTCAGTTGTCTTGTACAGTTCGGGTTTAAATGCTCGGGTTTAAATGCTCACTGATAAATGTGGCCATTATTGGAAAATATCGTCATGACTTAGAGCCATGCATAATGAAACTGAATCCTATAATATCAGCCATCAATGTGATTTCTGAAGTTGACTAAACATGAAAAGCATAAAGGAGTAACAAAGTCATATGTGAGAGAGAAACACTAATCCAACTAAAAATTGCATGATGAAACAAGCATTGCTGCCTTATTCTTGCTTCCAACGATCATAGTTGCTTTTCACAATGAAGCATCATGATCAAAATTGAGACATTAACATGAATGTTCATGGAACCGTAAGCTTGAGAATTAATTATCGTATTCAGGGGTTATGCCCAAGTGCTGAAGAGCTAAAGATAATTTCTAAGAATGCAGCAGTAGTCCATCAATACTTTTAAGTGAGTGTGCTTCATAACACATGATAATAACAGAAGCTGATTAACCCACAGTATGCATGTCTATAAATTAATAATAACCATGACTTTAACGTGTTCTGTGGCGGAACCGAAATCTACGGGGAGTGATTCTAATGTTCTGGGACTAGTGTCTTAAAACAACAAGCTATGATGTGGCAAAAGTACTATTATGAACCAAACTGAATGTCAACGATGTAAGTAAAAATTGTTGGGAATGAGATAGCTGAACGGATTGTGATAGCTTGGTGGCCCACAGGTCAGGAAATGGTGATCTGAGTTATAGGCTGCAGGTGAAAGTTATGATTAAGTTCTTGAAGTTTAGAGGAAGCAGGATAATTCCAATTTATAATTCAAGCCTTTAGGAATAAGCATATCCAGAAATCTTATCCAGTAGGTTTCTCCTTGTGCCAGTAATTTAGTCGCATCTCTAGCTGGCTGCTGAGTGATTTCTTTCAGAACCGTGAAGTGCAATTGTCTATGCTGTGTCTGTTCTTATTCCAGTGGATTGCCAGAGGGGAATTCGGGGTCTTCATTCTTATACGACTCTTATGCTCAGTGATCCTTGTCCTGATTTTTCTTTCCGTTTTGCCTAAGTAAAATAGCCCACACTGGCACTTGACGGAATAAATTACGTGCAAGTTGCAATCCGTGGTTCATTTGAAACGAATCTGTTTGCCTGTCCACTAATGAAAGATGCTCCTTCCTACTAACACATTTTTGCAGTGTGTACAGTTGTTGATTTCATCATTCCTCTTTGGACCTTATTGTCAAACTTTTTTGGCATTGATAGTAATTCTCTTAAGTTGTTGGTTCTTTTGTAAGCAAATAGAGGGGGGTTAGCGAATACTCCTCTGAAGTAGGTTCCGTCTGGGTTACTTCCCATCGCTTTAGAATGATACTTGAGTGATTTAGTAGAGAATGTGGAGACAAAAACTTCCATTTCCTTTGTTTCTTTTAACTGTTTTTCCAAACATTTCGCCCTGTCAATTCTATGCACACGTTGCACAGCTTGATTTAACACTTCTTCCGTATATCCACATCGTAGAAATTGTGTCTTGTATTTATGTATAGTCGAAATACGTTCCTCTTTGTTTGATGTAATGAGTTTAATACTTGTGAATTGAGAGAACGGTAAGTGCTGTTTGAGGGTTTGTGGATGGAAACTGCTGTAAAGTAACGTAATATTCCTGTGAGTTGGCTTTTTGAAAACTTTTGTTTGAATGCCTGTTTCCGTGATCATGATTTCCACATCTAAGTAAATGATGCTGGATTTTTCAATTTGATGTGTACATTTTATTCAGGAATTCGTCTGGTTGAGATCTTCCAAGTATTTTTCTGGGTCCTGTCTTTTGCCTCTCCAAATGAGAAAAATATCTTCAATGTATCGTCGGTACATAATGAGCCTCTGGGTCCAAGTCTCTTTGCTTAAAATATGCTCAGTCTCAAATTTGAGCATGAAAAGATTGGCATAGCTGGGAGCTCCCGAAAAACTCATGGATGTGCCATTGGCTTGAAGATAGAAGGTCTGATTCGATTTGAAGTAGCTGTGATAGAGGCAAAAATGGAGTAATTCTCGTAAAAATATATTATTCACGTTCATTTCCTCTGCTTTGAGCAATTCCCACTCTATTGCCCTCTATGCCTTCTTTGTGTGGAATTGAAGTGTAGAGAGCTACAATGGCAACTGTATATAACCAGACTTCTCCGTGGTTTGTGATGTAAACATCCGCAACAGTTTCAATAGTTGTGTGGTGTCCTGTAAGTAAGAGGGACAGGCTTGTACCAGCGGTTGCAGAAAGTTATCCAAGTACTATCCCAATGGTTCGTGAATCCACCTACAACCTGAGACGATGGGTCTGAAAAGTGGATCAAGAAGGTTTTTATGTATCTTGGGGAGCACATCTAGTGTGGGTCATCTTGGGTGTGCTGTGTATAAGAAACGTTTTGTTTTTTCACTAATCCATTCCATTTCTAAAGCTCTCAATAGTATGGAGGGCAAAGTCTCCATAAATGAAGGATGTTGTGGCAGTGGTAAGTATGTGAGATCGTTCTTCACATGTTCTTCCACCTTACAGTCAAAGAAGCAGTGGTCCATGACTACTGGAGCCCCGCCCTTATCCGCCAGTAGAAAAGTCAATGATTGGTTTTTCTTGAGTGCTTTTAGAGCTGATTTGTCATTGCTGGACATGTTGCTGTTTTTAGATGTGAAATCCTTCTAACCAATGTCTCAAAAATGTCATTAATTTTGTGAAAAACTGGAGAGATGAATGAACACTTGGGTTTGAATTCTAGATACATCGGTACCTCATTGTCAATTTGGCTTTTGTTTAGATTCTCAAAAAGTAGCAAAGATGCAGTTTTCTGTCGACTCATAAAATGCTATATCCATTGTGAGAGTCTTTGTATAGAATGTTGGGACAAAAGAAGTTCCTTTGTTCAAAACCAACATTTGGGATGGAGTTAAATTAGATGTTGAGATGTTGATAACTAGAGTTTCTTCTGCTGTCTTCCTGTTGTTACTCCATTTGTTTGCTGTATCTGGGGCCTCTCCAGGTATTGCTGTGTCTGGTTGTTGGTATGTCGATTGCGTGGTTGGGTTGTTGGTCGCTGGGCTTGTCTCTAAAAAAGTCACCTTTGAAGGGTAGCTAGAGGCTGTATTGATTGTGTATCTGGATTGAGAGTCGACCAGAGGTGGGGGATTTAGTTGGGTTTCACTGACTGATGCAATGCTTTCTTCCGATGACATAGTGTTCTGCTTCCTGACTCCTATCCTTTGCTCATAGACTTCTGCCCACATATAAACTTAATCAAGCTTGTAGTCCATGGCATCTCTCTTACATTTGTGTATCTTTCATTCATGTATCTCTTTGGCAAATGAATCTAATTTTGCATTGATGTCTGACAGCGTGGTTTCCCAAATACTCAGTTCCATGTGATGCTCCAGAAGATCATTTAATTCTGTGATCTCTTCCTCTAGGCCCCATAGGATCTGGGAAAGTTATTCCACTATTAATAATATGAAATCTAGATAACATTTATTAAGTATGGCATATCAGTTGTCCATAAACTTTTTGTTGAGCTTAAACATCATAGGTTTGATAGCCAAGCGGAGCCCTCTAGGTAGCCTGCTAGTTTTGCGGTACTGATCTAAAGTGGTTGCATGTAGCCTTTGATTGAGCACCCTCCTCATCAAGTACTCTATTTGTCGAATCTGTTGTGTGACAGGTCCTGTAGATGAATTGAATGTCCTGACTTCACTTATGAGGTTATAGATGTTGTTAGCTTCTGTTGCACTGTATGCCTTTGTTTCTGTCTTATTCTCAATTAAATGGGCTACATCCTCGAATGACATGTTGTGTTGGTGCAACCTCAACCTTGTGGGTAGAAAACAACAAATTGGGAACAATAAAGCTTGTGTTGTAATCAAATCTAGCTCATAGCGTATGCAAAGTTAAAAACAGTTTTATAATGAATCTTAGTGTGCACTTTGTGAAATTGCTCCACCTTGGCCCCTAACATACAATGAACTTAATTAAAGAAACTTGATTTACACAGTCAATTGTGCACTGTATTGTTTGCTGAGCACCATATTTTATTTGAGCTCACTGTTTATTCTGTTCAATACTGTTTATTTTTGTAGTATAATGTTGAAACCCTGACTGGGACATAGTAGTGCACACTGTGTCTAGACCATAGGCTCTAGAAATCCTCACAACATTCTAAAAGTGGCATTTTCAGAACTGTCACGTAAAATCCAACTTTACCATTGAAGAGGGCTTTAAATTAAAATTCTTTAAACACCAAACTTGAGCTGTGTACCTGCTCCCAATTGAAAGATACCACTGATCAAATGTAATAAGGCAATCCAATGTTATCCTATGGTAGAGGTAGACCTTTCAGTAGAGAAAAACAAATTTAGGAATTTTTCACTACAAGGACATGTAAAAATGAAAAGTACATGTCCAAGCTTTTAATTACAGTGCACCCTTCCCTCTGGGTTGTTTAGGGCCTACCCTAGGTGTGAGTTGTATGTATTAAAACATAAGGTTTCAGCCTGGCAAAAGGTTTACTTTTCCAGGTTGAAAATGGCAGTTTAAACTGTTGGTGAGAGGCCTAAGACATATATAAGAGGATGCTTAAGAGGGTGACACAATCAGTGCTGCAGGCCCATTAGTAGCACTTTATTACAGGCTCGGCATCCATATGGTACCACTTCACTAGGGGTTTACTAGTAAATTAAATGTGCCAATCAGCGTAAGTCATATTTACAATGTTTACAGGACATAGCACAAGGACTTTAGCACTCATTAGCAGTGGTAAAGTGCACAAAGCCCTAAAAGCCACTACACATGGGTTCAGAAAACAGGTGGGTGAAGGTGAATAGTTTGGGGATAACCCTGAAGAAAGGACCAGGTCAAACAGTGCTGCCATATACCTGCTCAAGAGTGAGCAGTTTTGTTTTTTGCCCCTGAGACTCGTTGAATCAGGAATTGAAAGCTGCAGCTTAAAACGCTAAAGGCCAGATTTACAAACACTTTGTGTCGGGTTTAGGCTACGTTTTTAACGCAAACCTGATGCAAAGTGTAGTTGTGTTATTTGCAATTCAATACAATGGCAATTTGCTTTGGATTGTAACCATTAATAAAGCAAAGCTGTTCAATGCACTGCATTGTGTTACTTTGGGTCAAGAGAGAGTTGCATTGGTGATGCATGGTCATTCTCGTGCAATGACCTATGGCGTTTGGTGAAAAGGCCTAGCTAAAAATAAATTGTAGACAGGGATTTGCACCACAATCCTGTGCCTCATTGAGGTTGACGTGTAGAAGAGATATGTGCATTCTACTGTACATATGCAAAGTGGGAAATGCCTTAAAGCATATTTTTTTTACTTGAAGGGACCACTTTCTGTACAAAATCTATCCTTACCACAATGCAGACACCCTTGCACTATTGGGCAATGGTGCAATGGTGCTTGCATTAGCAAATGGCAGCCTAAAGTGCACCATCAAAGGGAGCAAGCAAAACAGAACCACATCTTAGTTGATATGGCACTGTTCTGCTCTTTCCTATTCAGGCAATGCAGTGCAGCAACTTTACCTGCTGCAAAGCGTTATGTTAGTTCTGGGTCTATCAATATTATTGTGCTTCCAATAATATCAGGATGCCAATAGCAAAGGCAGCACACACAAAAGTATTACAAGCAACTGTTTGAATGGCGTAACGTTTTGTATAAAGAACAAGCCAGGATCAAACTATATGTTTTTTTAAAGTAACTTGTCTATCTCATTCTTGTAAGCTAGTTTGAAATGGTAGAGGAAGAGTGTAGAGAGTAAGAGTGCAGGATTGAGCAATAAGATGAATGATGTTTGCTATTTTTTAATCAAAACAGCAGCAAATCCATTTATTATTGTTAGATTCCTTGAGTACCTTTCTGATTTCCTCAATTTTGTGGTGTCAATGTGATAGATTTTCCATATTTTACTTTCTGACTACTTTTGCGCATTCCAAGGGGCCCCATCCCTTTGTAAAGTTCATTGATTTCTTATTTGTTTAGTTCTTTAAGATGTGTTTTATTGGAGCACTGGTAATATCACTGTTTCACGAGATGACAAGCGATAAAGGAATGGTCTGATCATCTCTCAGATGGACCAGAATATTGGCCTTTTACAAGTTAATGGAGTATGTGAGATCAAGTCCAACTGAATACCTATGTTCATCAACAATTTGGGTTAATCCAAGTCTCTTTATATTCGATTTGCAGCAGTTTTATTGTCAGATTACCATCCATAAGTTGAAGTCACCATTTAGTAGAGTTTCTGGTGCCAATGATTACAGAAGTAAGGCCAGGTCAGCAATTTCACCCAGGACCATTGAATTGCATCCTCTCTGCCCCGACTGCTGAGTCTCCGCAGTCATAAAGCTACTATTACATCACAGTTTTGTGAATAGCAAAAATGAGTAAACTTACTCAAAAGTATAAGTTTACATTTGTGAAGCAGGCCCATTGCATTTAGTTCTCTTCTACAGTAGCGTTAGTTGCCTGTTAGCCACACCTATTGTTTCCAATACGCATACAGTGGTCTTAGGGTCAGCCCCTTTCTCGTGATTGGGTGGCTGTATTGAATCTCTCATTTGGCCTCTTTATTCTTGCCTGTTCATATCTTTATCCTGCCCAGGAGCATTTCAATCTCACAGCGTTCTGATTGGTTAACTTGTACCCTTCCACTGCTAATGTTGCTTGCAGTCAGGAAACCACATTTTTCATTGTTCTTCAGTAATCCATGGACGTGCCTTTGTAGTCTTGCTCTCTCTCCCATGTGCTGCTTTTTCCTTCACTCACCACACCAACTTCTTGCTCCCTGTGTTGCTTTTCCCCAGTTGTTGTGTTACTTACCCTGCCTCTACCAGTCCGGCTCTCTATTTTTCAAATAGTTTCTCCATCCTCTGTTGATCTCCTGTATCCTTTTGCAATCTTTTCTCATTCCTCTCCCTTTCCATACTGTGAAAAGACAGATTTGCAATATGTGACAGTTGTGTTTGTGTCATGTAATGTAAACATGGACAAGCTGCGTATGCCTCCTGCTGTTTGTGTTGGCTCTACATAATCTCTATAGCAAAATATGATATGCCTTGTTATCCTGAGATGTGCGTATAGTGTGCCTGCATTGCAAACTGTGTGATTGTTTGGAAGCCTGCCAGTCTGCATGGACCTGCACTCACCAACAGTAGACATTCTCAAGTACAATCAACACCACTGTATACAAACACCTTAGACAATAAGACCATCACAGGGAGGACAACAACATGGCTGGGATGCATTGTGCAATACGGACACTACTAAGGATCCTGCTTTGTCCTGAAGGTAAGATGATCAGACTTTAACATTCTTCTCAGTCTAGTATATTTTTTTGGTTTATTTGTTTTATTTTGGAGTGTGGACTAATCAACTCTTTCAGAACATCTCTGTTGTTGAAGTAGTGATACTTTAGGTTTTTACATACCGTTTGTCATCTTAGTTGTGTGGTTTTAAAACTTTGATCACATGTTGTTATTATACATATACTTTGTGTTTACTTTTTCAAAAGTACACTGATCAAAATCTGATCTTGTCCTGTCATATTGTGATATGTCATATTGTCATATGCTTCACTTTGTTTCCGCGTCTGGACCTCTTTATGACATATATTTGCTGTGTGTCCATCATTGATTAAGGCATCTCATATATCTCATAAATAGCTGCTTGTTATTTTGTATTAATAAATTTAGAGTATGATGATGTTTTCTTATACTTTGCCAGTGTGTTTCTGTCTCATAAGATATATACCAAAGAGCAAGTAAATTTAAAGGCAATCACAACAGTTTGGGGCCAGATTACAACCGTTTTTTGCAGTCGCAAATGGGAAATCAGCCCATTTGCGACCGTAAAGTTGGTCTGAGCTATTTACAAACCCTATTTTGTGGACCCACAAAATAGGGTTTGCGACTCGCTATTAGGAAGGGGCATGCAAAGGGCAAACCTTCCTAAGAGCGACTCGCACTTCAATGTAAGATTGTTTTTCTGCAGCTATTGCAGGCGCGAAACACCCGCAGTTTACCACCCATTTCAAATGAGTGGTAAGCTGCTCGCAAACGGGAAGGGTCCCCAGGGAATCCCTTCTCCTTTGTGACTGGCATTGAAAATATTTTTTAAGAGCAGGCAGTAACATTTCATTTTTCTTTTTTAAATCGATCTTGTTTTTCTGTAAGGAAAATTGGCTGCATTTTTTTTTTAAACTGCTTTATTGATGTATCTAATGGATTCAACCCAGATCTCTGACTGGGGGTGAGTGTATGAAAAGTTTCAGCACTCCGTCCATCATCTCCTTTTGTTTGCTTTGTTCACCCTAAGTTGGCAGGGTATGCCCAGACGTGGGTCCCTTGCCCACTTTGCCAATGGATTCAAGCTAGTTTGGCTGATGAGGGGGTTACTCCGAAACTGATACCAGGATGGTCGGGTCTAAACTGGGGTGACGAAGTGAGCTAAAGAATGATGATGAATTCAACCCAGATCTGTGACTGAGGTTGAGTGTCTGAAAAGTTTCAGAGCTCCATCCATCATCTCTTTGTGTTTGCTTTGTTCACCCTAAGTTGGCAGGGTATGCCCAGATGTGGGTCCCTTGCTCACCTTGCCATGGGATTTAAGCTAGCCTGGCTGATGAGGGGTGTTACCCTGAACCTGGCTCCAGGATGCTTGTTTCCCATCCAGGGAGGACCTGGCTTGGCAGTTCAGGCTCAACTGTTTCCATGGGGCAAAGGGTCAAGACTGATTTGCATATGGCTGGATCTGAACTGGGGTGGTGAAGTGAGCTAGAGAACCATGATGGATTCGACCTTGATCTGTGACTGGGGGTTAGTGTCTGAAAAGTTTCAGCACTCCGTCTATCATCTCCTTGTGTTTGCTTTATTTAAAAAGCAGTCGCAGACATGGTGGTCTTCAGAACCCAGCAGGCCACCATCCCTGGGAGTGCTAGCCATTCCCAATGGGGTCGCAAATTGCACCTGCCTCATGAATATTAATGAGGCAGGCAATTTGCGGCCCCATAAGGAATCGCAATCAGTGTTAGTGACTGTTGTCAATTCCAATTTGCGAGTCGCAAAATGACGCAATTTGCAACTTGCAAATTGGAAGGGTCGTGCATCTGACCCTTGGACTAATATGCCAAGGACTCACACTTTCATTCATACTCTTCATCGAAGGCCACTGGCTTAATTTTTCTCAAAATAATGTTGGATGATATTATATAATGCCTTTAAACATCCTAGTAGCATCTATGACAAGCTATCTGATAAGGTTGTATTCCTCGCTATCTGGTTCTCCTTAGAACAACACCAAAACAGAAACAAAGTTTGCCAGTGCCTCCAAGCAATCAACAGACTGAAACACGAATATGTGTGCCAGTTATGAAAATCCAATGCATGGCAAGATGTTGATGCTATTGTAGATATTAGTTAGGACTAGGGAAGGAGGGATTCCATCTTACACTCTTATTTGGAATGCATTTCATTTTCATATTATTTACTCATTTGCCTTAGTTTTATTCACCAAAATGCATATGTCTACAGTTATCCTTTTTAATGTATTCTGCACTGAACCTGGCATTAAAATATTTAAAAAACCTTTAAAAATAATAATGTGCATTTCTTGTGTGACAAATCTTCGTAGCAAAGAATTTCAATATCCAGTAAAGGTAAAACGTATGCCTGACTGTCTCTGGAAGGACCTGATTGTTGGCCACTGCACGGTATCTCTAGGCAAGTCATGGGAGATGTGTGGTTCACATCCTTTTTGTGTATTATGCTAGCGGAGGGAATTATTTTTCCTTTATGTAAGTATATGGTCTGCATATTTCAGTTGGTTACTTGTAGGCCAATCCGGTCCACCCAGCCTTCATCAGGACCAAATAAGATCCCTGTTGTGTTTTTTGGTCAACAAAACACAATTGGGCACATGCATCAAAAGCAGAAATAGCGTTTTCTCAATTGCGAAAAATAAGGAATCGCAATAAAAAAATCAGGATGCACCAAACCACACGAGCACAAATAGCGATTCGCTAATAATCGCAAAATCTAGAGCGAGTACACAAATGAGACTTGCAAAACCAGAAAATCCCTATTAGAGATCTCGCTAATTGCGATCTCACTATTTGCAATCTCGCTATTAGCGAAATTCGCAAAAAGCGGGTCGCTTTGGAAGCAGGCTGATGACATCACATCCAGGAAGTCACACAGTCCATGCTTCATTCAGTGCCCTGAGGAGCTCAGAGGAAGCTGAGCAGAATCACTGTATTCAGCTACCATTTCACACCCAGGATGGATAAAAATGCTTCAGGGGAGAGTGCCTCGCCCAGGAAGAGGAAAATGAAGTTCGCAGAGAGGGAGTTGGAATACTTAATTGAGGAGGTCAGCAGGAGCCATGATAAGTTATTTGGGAAATTGTCCCTGAAGGTTCCTGAGGCTGAAAAACAAAAAATATGGCTGCACATCAAGGCTAAAGTCAATGCTGTGGGAGTCACACACCGCAGCATTGATGATTTGAAGAAGAGGTGGTACGACCTCAGGATCTGTGCCAAGGAGCGCAAAGCCGTAAGGCTGAGGGAAGCAGGTGCCACAGAGGAGGACCATCGACTGCACCCACAAACACAGCCCTTGAGGACCTTGTTGAGGCGACCATGCAGCCTGATGCGGTGGTGGGAGTCACACAGCTGAACACATCTGGCGCAGCAAGTACATCACAAGGTAAGATGCATGCAAGCGTTAATCCCTTGCGTAATGTATGTTCAGACACATCCTCCCAGGCAAACCCAGTATGCAGATCAAACTCCAGGACACATTTCCCTTCATACACAAAATGCATCATGGGAGTTGTAGTCATGTCAGCAAATAGTGCATTCAAAAGCAGCAAGGGAAATCAGAAAACACCAACACAGCATGGCAGCCAGCGTATTTAGTCAGTGATTTTATCAGAGCAAAGTATGCCAAATGTTTAACAAATGTAGGATTCCCAAAAATTAACAGTGCACTGTTTCACTTCACAGATGCAGCTGAGGCAGACTCTGATGACAGTGACCAACTCTACATCTCAGAGACACCTGCGTAGAGCAAAGTGGAAACTCCAGTGGCCCACGCAATCCCACCACCACCACCGAAACGCAGGGCACATGTCCTTTCACTGCTGCCAATGGAGGCCGGACTAACTCCAGCACCTACTACAGCCTCCATCCAGCCATGTGCTGCTGCACCAACTCCAACACCAGCACAGGTCCAACCAGGGCAACGGTGCAGGTCCAGGGCACGTATTGCAGCACATGCTGAGCATGTGACAAATGTCTATGGTGGCGTAGATTCACAGATGCTACGCGTGCAGCGCCTGCAGGGGAGACACATGGGCACAATCACACTCCAGATCCCCAAGCCGGCAAACAATATAAGCACAATGGCGGACAGTGTGCGTGACCTATCTACAGTGGTTGGAGAGGGCAATCGCCAAACTAACGCAAGCCTACAGGAGCTCACACGGGCGGTGCTTGCAGGACAGGCCACGAAGTGGAGAAGGCATCTCAGGAGCCTGATCCGCACCTCAGCAAATGCAAGGACCATCAACAAGCTCTGCAACACCACAGCGCTGTTGGCACGGTGTTCTGTTGCAATGCAAGTTGACCTCTGTCATTTCTGTTGGGATGTTGCAAGGGCCTTGGGACAAGTGACCACAGCGGTGGAACACTTACAGTCCGGGACAGTGAGTGCCATCAACTTGGAAGGGGAGGAGGGAAGTAAGGAGGCATCAAGCCTCAGTAGCATGTCGGTGCCAGTGACCACTACCAGGAGGCACAGTTTGCGCAGCACCACATCCACACACACACATCCTGTTGATGTTGCATAGGCACGCGATAGGAGGCTGGTTGTACATGGCAGGAGGTGCTAGCCATGCATATCCTCATTTCTGGGCTGTGGTGGTGTAACCATGGTCCTTTACGATGTGATGATTGACATACAGTGCTTCTTATTTTCTGTTGACTTTATGCCTCAATACAATCACCCTCACAGGTTGCACTATTCAAAGTTTTACCTCACATGGGCTCATGTCAATAAAATATTTACGTTCACCCTTTAGTTGTTAAGGCTCATTATTACCTGCATCGGAAGTAAGGTTGGGTGATGTGTGCACGTCTCCTCCGTCCCTCTGCTGAGTTTGCCACATGCACCTGTCGGTGTTGTGCGGGTGGTTGGTCATCCCCATCAGACTCACAGTCGGACATCTTGAGGTGTATGCCTCTTCTGGTGGCAATGTTGTGCACCATGGCACATGCAGCCAAGATCCTGCAGCAGGTCTGTGGGCTGTACTGAAGCGCTCCACCAGTCTTGTGAAGAATGCGAAAATGACTTTTCAGAATCCCAAAGGTGCATTCTATCACATTCTGTGTGCTTATGTGTGCCGCATTGTACCTCTGTTCCTGCGGTGTTGCTGGGTTGAGGTACGGTGTCAGGATGTAGTCCCGCACGGCGTATGCACTGTCACCTGCAGGGTGGAATGCAAAGGGTTAGCCACAGTTATGCACTTACATTTGGTTGATTGATGGAGCAAATAGGTATATGTGTGTACCGAGTAGATGTCCGTCGCCAAATTCACCCCTGAGCAGACGCCTCTGGATTCCACTGTGCCGGAATATATAGCAGTCATGTGTGCTTCCTGGAAATTGTGCCACAATGTCCGTTATAATATGCTTTGCATTTCACACAACTTGCACATTAATGGAGTGGTAAGACTTCCTGTTCCGAAAGATGTATTCGTTGGCTGCTGGGGGACTGATGGGGACATGCGTACAGTCTATGCATCCGATCACATGAGGGAATTGGGCCACCTGGTATAGCTCTTGTTTTGTCTGATTCAACTCCTGTGGGGTTGTGGGGAAGGTGATGGGTGTGTGGATCCTTGTCATCATGGTGTCAAGGAAGTTTTTGAAGAAGCGTGAGAGTGAGATTTGTGAAACCCCTCCGGCTACGGCTACAACCCCTGACGCCAGTAGGTGCAGGCAACATAGCACCTGGACATGTGCAGGGATTGCATGTGTCCTACGTGCCTGGTGCTGCAATAGAGGTTCCAATTCAGCAATTAGGTGCATGGTTCAGCCTGTCATAGATCTCATCCTCAGTCTGGCCCAGCAATGTGATGCGCACTTGGAAAATCCTCTCCTATATCCTCCTTCTGCGCTGGGCTGCTGCATTGATCCTCATCCTCCTCGCCAGCACGTAGAGGGCTGCCATTGTGAAAGGCTTCTGGGGTCTCCTGAGTCATTTTTAAAGGGTTTATGATTAGTGGCATTTTTTTGTATTTTACTTTACCACCTGATTGTGATTCCCCTTATTCTGCACTTGCAAAATAGTGATTTTCCTGTTAATTGCTAATTGCGAGTTTCTATGCATTGCATTACGAGTCTTTGATTGCTAATCGCTATTTGCGGTTGCATGTTTCGCTATTAAGGAATCGCAAAATCGGTTCTCGCAATCTTTGCGGGATATTATTTAGCGATTTTTTTTGCATTTTCGGTATTTCGATTGATGCATTGGAAAGTGCTCTTTTGCGGGCGCTAAAGGTCTAATTTTGCGATTCGCAAATTTTGCGAGGATATTTTTGCTTGATGCATGTGGCAGAATACATTTAATTGTAACATGGCATGCATTTATTCACTCTTGCATTTACACAAACCACACTAGGATTTCCAGGAAAATATCTCTGGATATAGAAAGATTTATTTAGGAGACATTCTTAGAACATTGGTTACAAACAGCAGGCTACCCAAATTGTGCTGCTCACTCAGAGACTCACTTCACAACTTCACTCTAGTGCATTTTGTGCAACACACAAAAACACCATACATAGTGTAGGTCTCATGATACATTGCCACTCTGATGGCTCGAAAATGACATTCACTTTTATATTGGGAACATTTTTGTTTACTCATGCATGCTTGTGATACTCATGCGTTGTATGTTTTGCGGGTAAACATTTTGTGGTGCACATACAGGTGTTAACCTAATTTTTATAGGGACAAGCATAGCCCCATAGGGGTCTAGAGACAAGTGGATCTTGTAGTCACACACAGTTAGGGAAAAAGGTATGAGTTACCATCCCGTCAATGGTTGGAACTATGCACGCAACGCCCATAGGGCTCAAAGGGCTTCAGTCACCTTGCATCATGTGTGTCAGCCCGGGCTGAGACAGCTTCTCGGGCACACACACAGACAGTTTTTGAGCTGTTTTAGGCTGGTTAGTCTGGCGTCCGTCTTATCGCAGCCACACCCGAGTACTTCACAGGTCTTAAAAAGACCATTTACTTGTCAACGAGGCTTTGTTGTTTTTTCACTCCTTTTAAGAGCCCCTCCATCTCCACTCTGCCTGTTGCTGGAAGAATTACCCCCTCACCCCGAACTTTTGTGATAAGCCCCCTCCCCAAAATTTGGATCTAGTTGCGCCTCTGATTGGAATTACAAATAGAATAATTAATAGTGAATCATGTGGGTTTCGTTACTTACACAGTTAAAGGTAACAGCCAGCCATTCACCTATTTGTGTCACTAGCTTCTGCATGCCCTACAGCAAGGGCCACTAACCTTTACTTACATGCTCATTGATGTCTTCCGCATCACTAACGTGATGACGTGGGAAATCGGGCAACAGTCTATTCTATGGCCTGGTGTACTTGTTTTGTGTTATTGGGGTTAATGCTTGCTGCCAATAGGGTACTATATGGATCAGTGCACATACAATTGCGTGTTTGCATTTCACTAGCAACCCTGTCATATGGTTATGACTTATGAGTCCCTAGTACAGTGCACTACATGTGCCCAGGGCCTGTAAATTAAATCCTACTATTGGGCCTGCAGCACTGATTGTGCGACCCATTTAAGTAGTCCATATTTTGGGCCTGCCATTGCAAGCCGGTGTGTGCAGTTTACACTGCCATGTCGACATGGCAAAATAAACTGTTCATCAGGCTGAAACCTTACTTTTTTATACAATTAATTCACCCCTAAGGTAGGCACTAAACAACCCAGAGGGCAAGGTGGAATGTATTAAAAGGTAGGACATTAACTTTTATGGTTTACATGTCCTGGCAGTGAAAAACTCTCAAATTCGTTTTTTACTACTGCAAGGCCTATCTCTCCCATAGGATAACATTGGGATTAATTTATTATATTTTATAAGTGTAATTTCCAATTGGTAAGAGGCAAACCCTTCAGGCCTGGTGTCTATGAAATCACAATTTAAAATCTAAGCTTATGGTGGAGTCGGATTTTAAATTGCAATTCTGAAAATGCCGCTTTTATAAAGTTAAGAAAAATGGGGGGAAGGGTGTCCTAGCTGCCACATACAAATGTTGCTAAACCAATTTAACAGACTAAAGACCATCAATTCAATTTATTGGGCTTGAAGCATTTATTGGCTACTTTGTTGTGTGCACTTTACTCCATATTTAATCATGGGTCAGGTAAGTGCGGATACGTTTCAGTCAAGAGCAAATTATACACATTAAGGCAACAAATAAAACAAAGATATACAGACTTTGTGATGAAGTAATGTGATGTAACAAACAATACATGAAACGTGATACATAACAACAATTATCTAAACATTATATCACCATTCTTCATTAACAAACAGAGCAGCTACTAGGACAACCTTTAGCATCCACACTGTGTAACAAATTCAAGAAGCTGCTATCCACGGGGAAAAGAGACATTAGGCTCAGTAGTGAGACAATTCAAAAAACATTTCTACTGGGGGAAACATAATTAAAAGCGAAAGTCCCCGTGTTGTGTAATGCTGACACGTTTCGATTCCCAAGGTGTCTTGTGGGATTCTCTTAAGGGCCTGGACTAGTTTATCTAAGAAACAAAAAGGGGGTATGAATTATACATGAGGAGGGACTCTAAACCTCCCAATTACTCAAGTTATGTGGTGATTTCTCAAAAGTACCTGATTGAATAGAGAAATAAATTTGCATGTTGCAGGCGGCATGAGGCAGGTTAAAATGTGGATGGCACGATCTAAAATGAGAACGGATCCACCGTCAGTCATGCATATGGTTTGGTAAATGTAAATATTTTGTAACTGGAGGAGCAAGAAAAGGCACTTACTTGCGCCAGACAGGCGGTGCTTTTACAAAAGGTATAAAAATGCTTGCTGTCAGTTAAATGGAAACCTAGATGCACTTTAGTTTGTCGACCTATACACAGAAATGAGTGCTAGAGTATCTAAATAGATGCATTGTAGCTTTGCGGGCTAAAGGCAACACTTAGTTTCGCCATGCCGGCAATGTTTTCTTTAATGCTTCCTTTCAGCTCTCAGTCGGTTAGCTGAACATATAGCTTGCACAGCACTGCTCCGCTGTGAATTTTACAAAGCGGTAAAAAGAGTTGCTTCCTTCGGGTCTCTCTGTGTAAACAGAAAATGACGTGTTAGCGTGTGTCTTATTCTATAAAAGAATTTAGCACGCCTGTGTAGTAAAAGTTTGCATATTCTTACTTGCAATCGGCTATGAAGGCCATCTAATGGTGTCTCTGTTGGAAGGCGGACCCCGAGGAGTCGGCGAGACCACAGGGGGGGCCCTCACACTGTACGAAGTAGCCGAGCGCTGCTGAGAAGTCTCCTGAGAGATCCTTCTCCTATCACGTACTAGCACAGCAACACCACCACACAGGACTCAAGGAGGTTGTCTCAAGACAAGCAATTCTTTATCAGCAATAAAAAGGTTACGAGGTCAATATTTACACGAAGGGATCGAGGGATCCACCAAAAGTCTCAGTGTCTCTTTGGAAGGGTAGGGGTAGCGGGACAGTCTTTGGCAGGAGTGCGGTACGAGGGTACCTGGGGCCCAGTTCTTATCCTCAAGCTGGAGGACCTCCGGATCTCGGAGGGGTCGAGCCGCGACGGCGTCAGCAGGGCTCCGGCGTACAGTTCGTGGAGAGCCGCGATCCAATCAGCAGGGCTCTCAAGATGGTTTCTGCTCAGCTCGAGCCGCGACGTCGTCAGCAGGGCTCCGAGGGAGGTTTCAGCGAGGTTGGGCCGCGACAGCGTCAGCAGGGCTCCGATGTTCCAGGTGGCTTCAAAGGGTTCACAAGAAGGAGCCGCGACGCAGTCAGCAGGGCTCGTGATGGTTCCGACAAGAGTTCTTCTCCGTAGGGTCAGCCGCGATTCAATCAGCAGGGCTCTCGACTCCGGGATACAACTGCCGATTGGTGGCGGGGTCGCCCCAGATATAGGTCTGGAGCCCTTTGATGTCCGGACCCAGGCGCCCGGGGGGGCGGAGAGGCCGGGTGGAGGTGGCCAGACGCCCAGCAGGAGAGGCGCCAGGCCCAAGGGAGTTGCAGGGCGATCACACCTCGAGAGGGGAGGACAGTTGGGGGTCCCATCGATACTGTCCTCCGCCGGGGGCGATGAATGGTTCCTGTGGCACCCCCTGGCCAGTTCGTGGTGCCTCGATGTCGGG
The DNA here is from genome assembly GCF_964204655.1 of Triturus cristatus. Taxonomy (NCBI): domain Eukaryota; kingdom Metazoa; phylum Chordata; class Amphibia; order Caudata; family Salamandridae; genus Triturus; species Triturus cristatus. The sequence goes on along the minus strand of NC_140587.1, from coordinate 339,767,280 downwards.
GCTTCGCTGGGGTCGAGGCCGGGTTGAGCGGGGTCGCGCTGGCTGGCGCACAGAGTCACGTGGATGCCAACAAGATGGCGGAGCCACGAGGGGTATGCGACCTCGTGCAGCTCAGGATGAAGGGCCTCGGTGCAGTTCAGAAGGGTGGCCCGTGAAGGCCGGGGCGGGGAACGGGCACAATCCCCGGGGGTAAGGACCACGCCACGAGGCCGGGTCCAACAGTCTCATTCCCAGTTTTGCTGTAGCACTCATTTTAAATCAGCCAAACTTGAGAAAGACATCAAAACGTTTAACCTGGAGTCAGTTTATCTGTACTCAAAAGAGGGCTTTTATACAAAAGCAAAATCCAGAAGGGCTCTGTTAGAATATCAAGGCTGGTCTAGGAACAGGTTCCAGACATTCTCTGAATCATCCTCTTCGGAGTCTACAAGTGCATCTGATTCAGGTGAAGGTCCATCAAATCGAAATCAATCAAGGCAAAATTCTTTTTTAGAGAAGGGCCAACCTCAAAAGAAAGTTTGCTTCATACTTCAGCCCTGGGAAATACGCACACGGCACAAATTCTACAAATCATAACCAAGACAATCATTTTGAATCTATCAGCCAAGCAACTTTTGAAAGAAGAAGAACAAGTCCTTCAATTACGGCTGAAATTTGTACCAACATCTCGTTCGGACTTTACTAGATTGAAGATGGAGGCAATGGAATTCTTCCGCAAAATTCTACTTAAGGCATTCTTTTCATCCAGGGAAACTTCACTTATTCTGGAACCATCAGGATTGGCAAATAAGTCCAGCTTCATCCCACCAGCCCATACTATCCCTAAAGAAGTTTTGGCATTTGAGCAGGTCATCCTCTCTTCTATTCAGAAACTCAAGAAGATAAAATCTGGCAGTAAAATAACCTGACCAGCGTGCAACACAAAGCGATACAAGCCTTGAAGGAAGACGATGCCATAGTTATTAAACAGGCCGATAAAGGGGGTGCGGTTGTGGTGTGGCCAAAAGTAATGTATTTAAACAAAGGACATAAGCATGTTAACAACCTTTCCTGCTACAGACTGACTCAAGAGGATCCTTCACATGAGCTTATGGAACAAATTAGCCATATAGTCAAGGCAGACTTTGAACAAGGGATTGTCGGGACGAAGGAGTATGAAATTCTGATTAAGAAACATCCAAGGACTCCAGTCATTTACTTCCTCCCAAAGATCCATGAGCAATTACCGGAATCACCGGGAAAACTGATAGTATTGGGCTGTGACTCGATACTGGAACCAATCTCTAAATATGTGCACAAATTCCTCAAAGAGTTTTTACCTGAGGTCCCTTAGTATCTATGGAATACCATTAACTTTATAAATAAAGTTGAAGATAAACTTTATGACCAATCACAGCAATGGCTTGTCTCTTTTGATGTGGTTTAATTGTATACCCAGATCCCACAAGATGAAGCACTGGAAGCAATGGAATTCCTTTTAGAAGCCAGAACACACCTACACAGAGTCCCCACGAGTTTCCTACAACTAGCTGAAGTGGCACTCAAGAAAAATTTCTTCAGGTTTGAGGAGACATTCAACTGGGAAATCAAAGGGACAGCCATGGGTTGTCCCTTTGCCCCAGAGATGGCCGTACTCTTCATGGCTAGGTGCAAGGACAAATTTGTCTATAATAACAACCCATTCAAGAAGAATCTTACCCAATGGTATCGTTATATCGATGATGTTTAGTGCCTTTGGAATTGGACTGAGTCAAAATTAAACAACTTCCACGAGTGGCTCAACCATCGACATCCGGATATCCAATTCACCTTAACTAAGAGTCATACAACACTAACTTTTCTAGATGTGGAGGTATTTTCTCATCAGAAATAACTTGCTACTACACGTCACAAAAAGGTGACAGACAAGAATGCCATCCTGCATTATCGCACTTTCTAACCTAGAAACCTCAAAGACTACCTTCCTTATGGGCAACGGCTTAGGATCCTGTAATGATGACTTCCAAATACATGGAGAGGTGTTCTGTAAGTAGATGAAGGAACGGAGGTACTAAAAAAAACTGCTGAAACATGCATTCAAACGGGCATGGTGTGCACCAAGAGAGTCTTTACTTTTCAAAAAACTCAAACCCAAGATGGAGAAGTTGGTGTGTGTCTCGACATATGGACCACACACAAATGCATTTGAGTCAATTATACGGAAAAATTGGCACCTTATTGAAAATTCTGAACTTGAGATTGATGTTCCTCTCTTTGCTATGAAGAAGAATATGAGCATTGGACAAAGAATTGTAAGAGCTGGCTTACCCCCTTTCAGTACAAAGAAAGACCTGAGAACAATGTGCAATATGAACCCGTTGACAGGCCACCATAAATATGGTACCTGTATGAATTGCAGTTACATGCTAGTGGGTAGTGATCTCATACACGATGACATTAAGTGGACAAGGAAACAATTTTCCAACTGCAAGACAAAAAATTGAATTTATGCAATTGTTTGTCCCTTCCTAAGAATATACATTGGCAAAACTACGCAAGAGAATTGTCAACGCATAGTGCAGCACCGATCAAGGACAAAAAATAAAGTTGTATCCGCACTTATGGTGAACCACTTGATTGACTCCAATCACCACGAACTTGAGTTTAAATGGACTGTGCTATCAGTCATTAAACCATCACCAAGTGGGGGTGACACAGGCTTCATTGTTAAGAAAAGAAGCCTACATGATAACTCGCTTCAATAGCATCACCAGAGGACTGAATGAAATGACAGAAATGGGTAAATGCTAAAACAGTTCCAGTCCAGGTTTTGCATTTCCAGTTTGCATCATGAATCAAATAATCTTTAAAACCATGTATATTTTTTTAATCCAATGTACACACAAACCTTTAAAAAGATATAAATGTTCTATCTTTCCCTTAGATTATGATTCACTTAGAGCGCAGCTCATTTTCAATAGCTTCACAAACTCACTTAACCATAACGCAATGGGATCAGGTGACTCTTTAACTTCCTGTGATCTGACGGCATTCCCAAGAGAGAAACTGGGAATGAGAGACCATTAGATGACCTTCACAGCCAATTGCAAGTAAGACTATGCAAACCTTTACTACACAGGCGTGCTAAATTCTTTTTATAGAATAAGACACACGCTGACACGTCCTTTTCTGTTTACACAGAGAGACGCGATGCGGTCCGTTTCTGTGCGAACTTTAAAGGAAGCAACTCTTTTAACCGCTTTGTGAAATTTGCAGTGGAGCTGTTCAAGCTATATGTTCAGCTATTGAACCGACTGAGAGCTGAAAGGAAGCATCAAAGAAAACATCGCCGGCATGACAAAAGTAAGTGTTGGTTTAAGCACACAAGGCTACAACATATCTATTTAGATACTCTATTGATGTAGCACTCAGTTATGTTTATCGGTCATCAAACCAAACCAAAAAATCTAGGTTTTCATTTAACCGACAGCAAACTTTCTTATACCTTTTTGAAAAGCACCTCCCGTCTGGCTCAAGTAAGTGCCTTTTCTTGTTCCTCCAGTTACAAAATATTTACATTTACCAAACCATGTGCATGACTGATGGTGGATCCGTTCTCATTTTAGATAACCCTGAGCGTAGAACTATGCTACGCTTGCGTAGTTTGCGTAGTTTTCACAAATAAGCGCTATGCGAATTGCACGTAGCACAGTGCAAAAACGCGTAGCGTAGCAGGCATTTTTTGCTCGCTCGTGGTCTTCCACGTCAAGTTGGCGACCGCGAGCAGGCAAAATAACATCCCGGTGAGACTTTTTCCTTGTTCGCGATCAGCAACATCAAGTTGCCGATCGTGAGCGTGGAAAATAAACCTCCCGGCAAGATTCTCAAAGCGGGGAGATCAGGTTTCTCATTGCAAGTGGTCGCGTATACTCGTGACCGCTCGCGATGAGAAACTACCAGTCCGCGTTGAGAATGCTGCCACTCGAGTACAAATCTACTCGAGCGGCAGAAAACGACCGCTTGCACTGTGCACTACTACACAAACTATGCCCAGGGTTAATTTTAGAACGTTCCATCCACATTTTAACCTGCCTCTTCTCACTGCAATGTGCAAATTAATTTGTCTATTCAATCAGGTACTTTTGAGAAATTACCACATAACTTGAGTAATTGGGAAGTTTTGAGTCCCTCCTCGTGTATAATTAATACCCCCTTTTTGTTTCTTAGATAAACCAGTCCACACCCTGGAGAGAATCCCACAAACCACCTTGGAAATCAAAACGCGTCGGCATTACACAACATGGGGACTTTCGCTTTTAATTAGGTTTCTCCCAGTAGAAATGTTATTTGAATTGTCTCACTACTGGGCCTAATGTCCCTTTTCCCTGTGGGTAGCAGCTTCTTGAATTTGTTACACATTGTGGATGCTAAAGGTTGTCCTAGTAGCTGCTCCGTTTGTGAAATATGACTGGTGATATAATGTTTAGATAATTGTTGTTATGTATCAAGCTTCATGTATTGTTTGGTACATCACATTACTTCACATTACTTCATCACAAAGTCTGTATGCCTTTGTTTTATTTGCTGCCTTAATATGTATAATTTGCTCTTGACTGAAACATATCCGCACTTACCTGACCCATGATTAAATGTTGAGTAAAGTGTACAGAATGCAGTAGAAAATAAATGCTTAAAATTAAATGGTGTTAAATTGGTTTAGCAGCAATTGAATGTGACGGCTAGGAACCCCCCCTTTTTTCTTAGTTCACTACGGCCCCATCCAGCCGCCTAGGGCCAAAGCCCTAGATGCTATTACACATTTAGAAAGTTGGCATACTGCCTGTCTCTGATCACATGTCTTGGGTGGGTGACAGTTTGGCTTTGTGTATTCCCCCTAGTCAACCACACACAATGGAAGCTTAGTTGTGACTTGATGGACCATCTGGACAGGATGAGAGGGAGGAGCTAGATTTTAGGTACTTTGTGCAGTGGGCCTAACTGGGTCCCTGTAGTCAGCATGTACTCCATCATGGTTGGCTTAAACTTCTGACTTTGTCCTGGGCCGGTGTGACCACATATCCCCTGATAGCGCTCTGTGCTTTTTGGCATTGTATTTCACAATAAATTTTAAAATTCAATATCCCCGGTTCTACGTTTCGGTCTTGTCTTATTTATTAAAATCCACTATATTGTTCTAAACCTGGTGTGGAATATTTTTTGTGTGGGGTTTTCACTGTGTTATTGTATGAAGTGTTGAACAGATACTTTGCACATTGCCTCTAGGTTAAGCCTGACTGCTCTGCACCAAGCTAACAGAGAGTGAGCACAGGTTAATTTAGGGTTTGCTTTCCTTAGTCAACTAGTGACCCAACTTCTAACAACGACCATCTTGGATTGGGTGTACTCTTAAATGATCCCATTTTTAATAATGACTCATGCAGTCAATAACAAAACATTGGCAAAGCCAATAGCTTGAAGAGCTGAAATCTGTTGCTTTGACAGTGCTTGGTCACAATAAAGGGATTAATTTAAGAGACTTCATGATGGGAGTTGTTTTGCCTTGTGTACATGTATGTCTGTTGTGGCATCATTTGATGTGAGGCTGGCTTTTAGGAGTACTTTTTGTGCAAATTTAAGAACATGTGGGCATGTGGGTGTAATAAGATTTTTTGTCAGGTTAGTGGTTTAGATTAGAGTAAGGACCGGGTATATGTAGATTTTCTGCAATTTGAATATACATGTAGATGGGTCAGGGACTGTATTATTTTTTTGCCCATTACATCACATACTAGAGTCAGGTTTCCAACACTCATATAGTGCAGCGCCTGCTTTAAATTCCATCTTTGATGAGGTTGGCTGGATGCTTGATGATGTCAGCTGGGCAGTTTTTATTATATTCAATCTCTCTGCTGTCATCTACACATCTCTTAGAAGTCCAGAAAAGGGATGAAGCATTGTACACCTCTCCAAGCAGTTGTGAGGGATGATTGGACCCAACAGTCCCGTGTGATAACTTTGCTGCCACTGAACGGCTGTAACAAGTGACATCCTGAGAAACTTTAAGGGAAAGGGGTAGTTACCAAATAATAAACTAAAACAATGATCTGAAATAAGAAAGAACAAGTGTGTTCATCACCTGTGGAGAGAATACACTTGAAGATTTTTGGGTTTGAGTGGAATCGTTCGCACTCTGCAGGGTGGTGCTCACATTATTACTAGACATCTATCTAAATGGTTTTCAAAATGCAGATGTCTTTCTGAGGTTCGCCAGTTTAGCATAAAAAAGTATCATGACAGTAAATAACACAACAAAGAGCAGGCACTAATCCTGCTAAAGATTTCCCATGAGCATTGTCCACCTGTCTCATGACTACTACGTACAGAATGTGATGCTCAAATCAAACTGAATTACACCAAGGCTTTGTGTTTAAAGCACTCATAAGTAGTTCAAGGCTATTCACAGTTAGTCCAGCATATAAGAATGAATGCCACTCCTTTGCACTTCATCACACACTAAGCAGACAGCCTAGTTCTGGTAAATCATATGTCTTTTGATACCAGTCATAACAAGGCTTGTTGCTGAACCCAAAAGTTGAAGGCCTACAAGGTATCCAGAGCACAACGCACCTGCCTCAAATAAGCTTTCAAACCAAGGAAGGCTGCAACAGCCAACCACACTGTCGAAGGTGTCTCATTGCAAAGCATTAAGAAACCAATGGGCTCCTGCCTCCTCCCACTGGAGAATGGCAGAATAGGGGCTGTACCCACCCCAGGGAAGGGACCCATTGGCCCCTGCCCTTTTCCTACCAGTAAAACCCCTACATTTAGTATTTAGGGGCACCCTGAACCTTGCTTCCTCAGATCTAGAAACAACAAGAAAAGAAGATAAGAAGAAGAACCGAAGAGCCATGCAGAGCTAACAAGAGTATGCCGCCCACTGATTTGGCCCCAGCCCTACAGGCCAGTCTCCCCTTGAACCTGCTCCTAAGAAATCCCGGTGTGTCCTGCAGCCAGCAACCTCAAAAACCCTGGAGAACCTGCCTGCCTTCACTTCAAAGACTGAATCTCCCGTGAACACTGGACTTGTTCAAACTGCAGCTACTGGCTTCGGCCAGACACCGCAAATCTAGCCCACTCTGCACCCCGCCGAACCTGGCCCGAGCTCGAGTGGAAAAACACCACGAGGAGGTTACCCCGGTGATCCTGACCCGAGATCCGGCGACCCCTGACCTGCCTACAGCCTCCAGCTGACGCCTGCAGCCTAAATCCAGAAGGCCCACCTAACCGCTGGTAAGAAGATCCGACCCCAAAAGCCACACCTGCACCCGATGCCCCACAGCCTTGTGTGCCCAAACCGACGGTGCCTAACCAACCCTTGACTTCCCACCTTACCTCTCCAAGTGGTGGTCGCACCCAGAAGTCCTTTGTCTCCCTGCCTGCAGTGCTTTTGCAAACCGAGGTTCTCCATAGAAAACAACAGGGCGCCAGACGTCGAAACAGCACTCTGCACCCAGCCGCCCAGTGCCACTGAGGGTGCACCTTTTGTGCTACTTTGTTTCCCCATTTGCCCAAACTTAACCCTAGGAGCTTTTCTCCCACAACCCCTATGGCCTGCTTGCCAGCAGCCACCAACCGGAGACCCCTATCCTCTAGAGGATAACATTGGGCCTCAACACTCTGCACCGGGCCGCCCTAGTGCCGCTGAGGGTGCAACAACAGTGCATCACTGACCCTGGGGGACCCCTGAGTCTAACCCCTGAACCTTAACTCCCACAGTCGATTACTTACCTGTGAACCGTTAACCTGTTTTCCCTCCATAGGATAACATTGACACATTTTCTCCAAAAAGTTTCGAAGTGTGGAGTTTTGAAATCTAAAAATGTTCTTTAAAAATCACACAAATGACCAAAACGTGTTAACTTACCTGTTTGCAGGAAATGTGCCAGTGCTGAATCTAGGTATCCAGCACTGAGTTAGAAAAGTAACGTGAAAAGTAACTTACCTGCTACTTACTGGAAACGCCTATTCATTTCAATGTACTGCTCCAAAAGGTTTTTAAGTATGGAGTTTTGAAATCTGAAAATATTCTTTAAAAATTGCTCGAATAACCAAAACGTATTTACTTACCTGTTTGCAGGAAATATCCCAGTGCTGAACCTAGGTATCCAGCACTGAATTAGAAAAGTAACGTAAAAAGTAACTTACCTGTAATTTACTGAAAAAGCCCATTCATTTCAATGGACTGTATTTGCTAAGTGTTGCATATTACTGCTCCCTTGTAAATCAAACAAAATACAATTTCTATTGCATTTTCAAACTGCTCTATATCCAGTAACTTCTTACTGAAAAGTATTTAATGTTTACCTGTGCCAGGCTTGCTTGGTTCTGAAAATAAACAATAGTTTTTTTCTTTATACAAAAACAATTGGCCAAGAGTTCAGTTCTTGAGTGTGTGAATTCATTTGCTGACTGAGTGTGTACATCAAATGCTTAACACTGTCCTCAGATATTGCCTTACTGCTCGACCACGCTACCACAAACAGAGAGTAAGGTTCTATCTAACTTTAACTCTGTGGACACTTGGACTCTATACACAGTATACTTCATGTGGTGTGTATAGAGCCAGTTTCTTACAGCCAGCTACGGACGGGCTTTTCCAATCCCTTTTGCAATGAACAGAGAACATAGGCCCGACCAGGGCATAATGAATTTCCCCATATGCGGGTTTATTGATCACCATTCCGACCCAAACCTACGTCCGACCATCTTTGAAGTAAATTGCTGGAATATGAAAGTAAGTGCTTTAAAGTGGCAATATGGGTACACCTGCATGCAATTTTTTGTTTAACCGATGGCCTCTGTTAACACGTTCCTTTCCTTTGTCCCTGTAGGGCAGATCTACTAAGGCTGTGTTGATACCAATGGGCCTTCCTCTGTTGCACCGTTTTTGACATTTTTGTATGCGGGCTGTGAGCCTCAAAGGGATAATATTAAAATGTAGTCAAGGACTTTACAGCTTTCCCGCAATAGCACTGATGTAAATCGCAGCCTTTCCTTTTGTTTGCAAACATAGTCCGCAATGCTGCTGCATTACACGTTACAGCATTTTTCTTTTCTTCATACACAGGGTGAACCTCTGACCCTGTTTTGCTAAAAGATCCCTTTTTGGTCTCCTCGGCTGCTAGATCCAAAGTGGTAAGCCACTTCTGCACTAAAATCTTGACCCTCTCAGCATCCCTTTACGGTAGAAGGAGCCTTGTTTTTTTCCATTGATGCACAGTGTTTACTTCATTTTCACATGTGCGTTACGCTTTCCCATTTCGTTTCCCCTTACCTTCACCAGCAGAGGTGAACTAACTCACACAGCTGCAATGGATGCTTGTTTTAATAGCCTGCTTCTGTTATGTTGTTTCTATTGTCCTGTCTGCACACATTTCAAATCCGCATTAAACATACTTGCCTCCGATGTCTAACCAGTAATTCTGACATTTATTTTTGCACATTGCATTTATGCCTTTGAATTACTTATTCTTTTTTCCTACTATACAAGGTGAAATAATACTGTGGCGACAGCACACATTTGATGCTTATTTGCTGGCTGTAGATTAAGTGTTTCTAAACCTTTTTGACCTTTGCTGCCCTTGAATTAATTCACTCTTTTTCCTTTATACCATTCATTCTGTACAATGATTTTGTGGCAGGAGCACACATTTTAAGCCTGTTGGCTGCCTGCATTTTTTTTTTTTACAAAAGTTTCAGTGAATTACATTCCACAATTAATCACAAAATAAAAATATTAACAGTCTCATAGGCGAAACATGATATATATTTACCAATGCTTGTTAATATATGTCAACCATAAGGTAGGCCTTAAAGGCTTATAGGGCAAGGTGTCTTGTATTTAAAAAGTAGGATATGTGGTAGTCAAAAAGTCCTCAAGTCGTTTTACACTCCTTTAAGGCCTGTCCCTCCCATTGGCTAACATGGGATTGCCTTGTTACACCAACGATGATAACCTTTGATTGGGAGCAGATAGATATATGCTGTTTAGGCTCAAATAAATTGTAATTGTAAATCAACTTTAGTTGTAAAATCAGATTTGAAGTCACAATTCTGTAAATGCCACTTTAAGAAAGTTGCCATTTGTTGTCCTAACCATTTGTGGCTTCTCCCAGCATCATAGGTCATATGACTGTAAATGGCTCTGCTGCTGGGGTTTGTTTATTCCTTGAAGACAATGAACAAAAGTGGATACGGTGTGGACAAGATGGTCATTCTGCCAGGATGGTTGGGGTCGGAGCTGTACCCAGCCCCACTTACATAGCAAAGTGCTTTGCCTCCTGCATGTTCTAAGGAACCTGGCTCTAGTCTTTTGTCCCCCCAGACTTCTTGGATTCCTGACGGGGATGGGGAGAACTTTCATTACATTTGCATTACATTACGTTTCCAGAACCAGATGTGGAGGTAGTATAGGGAACTCCACACTTTGCAGGCTGGTAACCTTCAGTACACCCCTGGACCAGCAGACATTAAAGAACAAGCATTGGCATAGCCAATAGGTCTCGCTTTTGGGACCTTCTAAGTATTTAGTTATGCAGCACAATATCCTTGGTGCAACCACATCAACTGTTGCGTGGCTAAACACTTATAAGGTCCCAAAGGCAAGACCTATTGGCTATGCCAATGCTTGGTGTGGTTGTGTGTGTGGTTTTGTGTGTGGTTGTGTGTATGGTTGTGTGTGTGCGGTTGCGTGTGGTTGTGTGAGTGTGTGTGCTTGTGTGTGTGCTTGTGTGTGGGTGCAGTTGTGGGTGCGGGTGTGGTTGTGGGTGTGCGTGTCGATGTGGTTGTGTGTGGATGTGTGTGTGCTTGTATGTGTGCAGTTGGGTGTGGTTGTGTGTGTGTGTGGTTGTGTGTATGGTTGTGGTTGTGTGTGTTTGTGTGTGTGTGTGGTTGTGTGTGTGGTTGTGGGTGTGGTTGTGTGTGTGGTTGTGGTTGTGTGTGGGTGCAGTTGTGGGTACGGGTGTGGTTGTGGGTGTGTGTGTGGATGTGGGTGTGTGTGTGGATGTGTGGTTGGTGTGGTTGTGTGTGTGGTTGTGTGTGCTTGTGGTTGTGTGTATGGTTGGGTGTATGTGTGGTTGTGGGTGTGGTTGTGTGGTTGTGTGTGGTTGTGGGTGTGGTTGTGTGGGTGTGGTTGTGTGTTTGGTTGTGTGTGTGTGGTTGTGTGTGGTTGTGTGTGTGGTTGTGTGTATGGTTGTGGTTGTGGGTGTGGTTGTGGGTGTGCTTGTGTGTGTGCTTGTGTGTGTGCGTGTGTGTGTGCTTGTGTGTGTGCGGTTGTGTGTGGTTGTGTGTGTGGTTATGTGTATGGTTGTGATTGTGTGTGGTTGTGTGTGTGTGTGGTTGTGTGTGTGGTTGTGTGTGGTTGTGGTTGTGTGTGTGGCTGTGTGTGTGGTTGTGTGTGTTGTGGTTGTGTGTGGGTGCAGTTGTGGGTGCGGGTGTGGTTGTGGGTGTGTGTGTGGATGTGGGTGTGTGTGTGGATGTGTGGTTGGGTGTGGTTGGGTGTGGTTGTGTGTGTGGTAGTATGTGGTTGTGCATGTGTGGTTGTGTGTGTTTGTGTGTGTGTGGTTGTGTGTGTGGTTGTGGGTGTGGTTGTATGTGTGTGTTTATGTGTGGTTGTGTGTGTGTGGTTGTGTATTTGGTTGTGTGTGTGTGCGTGGTTGTGTGTGGTTGTGGTTGTGTGTGGTTGTGGTTGTGTGTGGTTGTGTGTGTGGTTGTGTGTGTGTGGTTGTGTGCGTGTGGTTGTATGTGGTTGTGTGTGTAGTTGTGTGTGTGTGGTTGTGTGTGGTTGTGTGTGGTTGTGTGTATGGTTGTGTGTGTGGGTGGTTGTGGGTGTGGTTGTGTGTGTGTGGTTGTGGGTGTGGTTGGGTGGTTGGGTGTGGTTGTGTGGGTGTGGGTGTGGTTGTGTGTGGTTGCGTGTGTGTGGTTGTGTGTGTGGTTGTGGTTATGTGGTTGTGGTTATGTGGTTGTGTGTGTGTGGTTGTGTGTGTGTGGTTGTGTGTGGTTGTGTGTGGTTGTGGGTGGTTGTGGGTGTGGTTGTGGTTGTGTGTATGGTTGTGTGTGTGGTTATGTGTGTGTGGTTATGTGTGTGTGGTTGTGCGTGTGTGGCTCTGTGTGTGGTTGTGTGCATGTGGTTGTTTGTGTGGGTGTGGTTGTGGGTGTGGGTGTGGTTGTGGGTGTGGTTGTGGGTGTGGATGCGGGTGTGGGTGTGGGTGTGTGATTGTGTGTGTGGTTGTGTGTGGTTGTGTGTGTGTGTGGTCGTGTGTATGGTTGTGGTCATGTGTGGTTGTGTGTGTATGTGTGTGTGGTTGTGTGTATGCAGTTGGGTGAGGTTGTGTGTGCGCATGTGTGGTTGTGTGTATGGTTGTGGTTGTGTATGTTTGTGTGTGTGTGTGGTTGTGTGTGGTTGTGTGTGTGGTTGTATGTGGTTGTGGTTGTGTGTGTGGTTGTGGTTGTGTGTGGGTACAGTTGTGGGTGCAGGTGTGGCTGTGTGTGTGGATGTGGGTGTGTGTGGATGTGTGGTTGGGTGTGGCTGGGTGTGGTTGTGTGTGTGGTTGTGTGTGGTTGTGGTTGTGTGTGTGTAGATGTGGGTGTGGTTGTGTGGGTGTGGTTGTGGGTATGGTTGAGTGGTTGTGTGTGGTTGTGGTTATGGGTGTGGTTGTGTGGGTGTGGTTGTGTGTGTATGGCTGTGTGTGGTTGTGTGTGTGGTTGTGTGTATGGTTGTATGTGTGGTTGTGTGTGTGGTTGTGTGTGGTTGTGTGTGTGTGGTTGTGTGTGTGTGGTTGTGTGTGTGGTTGTGTGTGTGTGTGTGTTTGGTTGTGGGTGTGGTTGTGTGTGTGTGGTTGTGGGTGTGGTTGGGTGGTTGTTTGTGGTTATGTGGGTGTAGTTGTGTGTGTGGTTGTAAGTGGTTGTGTGTATGTGGTTGTGTGTGTGGTTGTGGTTGTGTGTGGGGTTGTGTGGTTGTGTGTGCTTGTGAGTGTGTGTGGTTGTGTGTGGTTGTGTGTGGCTGTGTGTGGTTGTGAGCGTGGTTGTGTGTATGGTTGTGTGTGTGGTTGTGTGTGTGGTTGTGTGTGGTTGTGTGTGTGTGTGTGATGATGTGTGTGTGTGTGGTTGTGTGTGTGTGGGTGTGTGTGTGTGTGTGTGTGTGGTTGAGTGTGTGTGGTTGTCTGTGTGGTTGTGTATGTGGGTGCGGTTGTGGGTATGGGTGCAGGTGCGGTTGTGGGTGTGTGTGTGTGGATGTGTGGTTGGGTGTGGTTGTGTGTGTGGTTGTGTGTGGTTGTGTGTGGTTGTGGTTGTGTGTGTGGTTGTGTGTGTGGTTGGGTTTGGTTGTGTGTGTGTGTGTGGTTGTGTGTGTTTGGTTGTGTGTGGTTGTGTGTGTGCATGTGTGGTTGTGTGTATGGTTGTGGTTGTGTGTGGTTGTGTGTGTGTGGTTGTGTGTGTGGTTGTGTGTGTGGTTGTGGTTGTGTGTGGTTGTGGTTGTGTGTGTGGTTGTGTGTGTTTGGTTGGGTGTGGTTGTGTGTGTGCATGTGTGGTTGTATGTATGGTTGTGGTTGTGTATGGTTGTGTGTGTGTGGTTGTGTATGTGGTTGTGTGTGTGGTTGTGGTTGTGTGTGGTTGTGGTTGTGTGTGGGTGCAGTTGTGGGTACAGGTATGGTTGTGTGTGTGGATGTGGGTATGTGTGTGGATGTGTGGTTGGGTGTGGTTAGGTGTGGTTGTGGGTGTGGTTGTGTGTGGTTATGGTTGTGTGTGTGTGGATGTGGGTGTGGTTGTGTGTGTGGTTGTGGGCATGTTTGGGTGTGGTTGTGGGTGTGGTTGTGGTTGTGTGTGTGGTTGTGTATGTGTGGTTGTGTGTGTGGTTGTGTGTGTCGTTGTGTGTGTGTGCTTGTGTGTGTGAGTGGTTGTGTGTGTGCTTGTGGCTGTGTGTGTGGTTGTGGTTGTGTGTGGTTGTGTATGTGGTTGTGTGTGTGCGTGTTTGTGGTTGTGTGTGTGGTTGTGTGGTTATGGATATGTGTGTGTGTGTGGTTGTGTGTGTGGTTGTGTGTGTGCGCGGTTGGGTGTGGTTGTGTGTGTGGGGTTGTGTGTATGGTTGTGGTTGTGTGTGTGGTTGTGTGTGTGGTTGTGTGTGTGGTTGTGGTTGTGTGTGGTTGTAGTTGTGTGTGTGGTTGTGGTTGTGTGTGTGTGTGATTGTGGGTGTGGTTGGGTGGTTGGGTGTGGTTGTATATGTGTGTGGTTGTGGGTGTGGTTGTGTGTGGTTGTGTGTGTGGTTGTGTGTGTGGTTGTGTGTGGGTGTGTGTGGTTGTGTGTGTGGTTGTGTGTGTTGTGTGTGTGCTTGTGGTTGTGTGTGTGGTTGTGGTTGTGTGTGTGGTTGTGTGTGTGGTTGTGGTTGTGTGTGTGGTTGTGTGTGTGTGTGGTTGTGTGTGTGTGTGTGTGTGGTTGTGGGTGTGGCTGGGTGTGGTTAGGTTGGGTGTGGTTGTGGTTGTGAGTGTTGTGTGTGTGGTTGTGTGTGTGTGTGTGGTCGTATGTGCGTGTGTGTGTGGTTGGCTGTGGTTGTGTGTGGTTGTGTGTGTGGTTGTGTGTGTGTGGTTGTGAGTGTGGTTGTGGTTGTGTGTGGGGTTGTGTGTGCAGTTGTGTGTGGGGTTGTGTGTGTGGTTGTATGTGGTTGTATGTGTGTGGTTGTGTGTGTGGTTGTGTGTGTAGTTGTGTGGTTGTGTATGGGTGTGGTTGTTTATATGTGTGTGGTTGTGTGTGTGTGGTTGTGTGTGTGTGTGGTTGTATGTGTGGTTGTGTGTGGTTGTGTGTGTGTGGTTGTGGTTGTGTGTGTGTGTGTGGTTGTGTGCTTGTGTGTGGTTGTGTGTGTGGTTGTGGTTGTGTGTGTAGTTGTGTGTGTGTTTGTGGTTGTGTGTGTGACAGTAATACTAAAAGCATCTCAAAATAAAGGAACACAAACATCGAGTTTGTGGAAAGAGAAAGCACGTTTAAGTCAAATGGGCGCAGCAAAGCATTAACACAACAACAAAACAAACAAGATCACTTAGCGAAGAATGAGTGCTGATAATGGATACACACAGCCCATCATCTTAAGAGTTTGATTGCAGCCAATGTGCACTCAAACCTACCCCATCCTTGTGAGTTGCACCCCATATTCCATGAGTTGTAACTGCTGCACCCACCATAGCGCTTTGAGATCTAAAGCGCTACATAGGTCTAATCGATTAACCAGTCGCCAACATGCTGTGCTTTTAAAGAGAATGCGCCAAAAGTTTCCAGCTTCCTCATCATGTCCTCATGAAAGCGCAAACGAAAGGACTCCGTGAATGGTGCAACGAACATGAAGCAGCCGCTGTGATCAGAAATAAACACTGTGAACGTTGTCCAGTTTCACAGTAAAATTTCCTTAATGTTCTTTAAGTCACAAAACAGTAATACTAAAAGCATCTCAAAATAAAGGAACACAAACATCGAGTTTGTGGAAAGAGAAAGCACATTGTAAGTCAAACGGGCGCAGCAAAGAATTAACACAACAACATGTTCTTTGATGTTTGATGTTCTTTGAACGAGAACATCAAAGGTGCGCCGCGAAAGTGATCGCGGGCGAAAGTGAAAGTGATTGTGGGCGCTTAATGAGCATGACGAGGTTTGCCAGCCTCTGCTCCTAAGCGTGCGCCCGTGCACATGCACTGTAGCTCTAGGCTGGCCATGGTAGCATTTTTTGAGCCCTCACAAAAAGTCTCGCCAGACCAGTGCATGCGCTGGGTCAGGCGAGACCTAAAAAGGACCGCTATGTTCATTAGCTGATGCACAATACACACATTTCATACCTAATAGAAAACCTTTAGATGGAGTAAAAGAGTTTATTTAATAAAAAAACAAATAGTAAAAATGTGTTCCTGGTAAACCTTAAATGTAGAACACATTAAAACAGACTACAGTACTAATAACTTAGGGGCTGATACGATGGCGTAAAGATCGCCACCACCGTGCCGGCGGTGGCGACCGTCACGCCATCATAACATGAATTACCCACCGCCATATTACGATGGTGGTGGGTATCGCGGCGGGCGGTCCGTTGGCTGCTTTTCTGCTGGTTGTCAATTGTTATGATTGCCGGTCGGGCAGAGCTGGGGCTCAAATATGGTGGCGGTGCCTAGCAGGCGCCGCCATCCATATTAGGATGTTGAGATTTCAGGGCCTTTCCATGGTGGCGATGTGGAAAGGCTGGCGGGGATTTGCTTTGGGGGCCCATTGCAGGCCCCCGGGTGTGCACTTGGGGTGTACCTATGGTACCCCCCTACATGTCCATGCACAAGGTGGCAGGCACCGCGCGGTGCCTGCCACGTTGTGCATGGAAATGCACAACATGGCATTTTACCATTGCGGTGGGTGCTGCAGCCAGAAGCACCCGCCACAATATTAAAATGCCAGATGCGACCGCCCCGGCGGCGGTCGCATCATGATCAGGGGTGCGGGACCGCCGCATGGCAGGCGGGTGGTCCCATTCCCGCTAGGATGGCAGGCGGACTCAGGTCCGCCCGCTATCCTAATAGGCCCATTAATTTTGAATGTAATTATTACTTAATTTGCATATATAAAATTTCATTCAGGTTATTTTTGATTTTTAAGTTTAAAAAAATCCAAGCTAAAGAAAACAAATACATTATTATTTTCCAGTCATTTAATTAAATGTAACATTATTTCCACTGGGATTTTTTTTCCAGTCTCTACCTCCATTATTATTTATGGAAGGGTGTGTGCAGTACTGGGCTTACTTTATCTCTGAGTTGGAATAATTTACTACTTTTTTAGGTTCTTTTTGGCTAAAGTAACTTTGTAAACACCTATGGGCTTTCTCTTTTGTGGGTGGGTGCACATTCCTCCTAAACTCCTCACTAAACTCTGACTTATTCTTCTCTACCCCTTCCCTTTAGTAGTAAGTATTCTCCATGTCCCAGCCACCTCACTCTGTACCTCCCACATTTACTACTAAATCGTACAAATATGTGAATGGAGACTCCACAATCAGGGCAATGAGGCAACAAGAACATCTTGGTTGTGGTGAACCATGCAACCAGGTATCTACAGTGGGAATCTCTGAAGAGCATGATTGCAAGGATGGTGGCTAGGGCTCTCCTAGGGATCTTTTAAAGGATTTGATATTCAAAGACTGTGATTCTGACTGGGAAACCAGCTTTATCTCCTAATACATGAGAGAAATGTGTGACCCACCACGTATCCAAAGCATAAGACCTACAAACAAATGGGCTTTTGAAAGGTTCAATAAGATTCCTAAGACCCTTATAAGCATGATTGGTATTCTCCCATAGATCCTCAAAAGAAAGTGGGGTTTTCTCCTGCCATGTTTCTTATTTACTTACAGAGAAATTCCAAAGTCTTTCAACTTCTGTTTCAGTCTCTTTCAACTTTTGTTTCAGTCTCTTTCAACTTCCGCTTGGCACTCAGATTTTAGCAACTCATCTGGATCAGAGAACAGTTGGAAGAAACTTCTGATTGATCTCAGATGTATATGGTGTCTATCTGATTAGAATCAGCAAGTTGATGACACAATTCATGGGACATGTGGAGTAAAATGTTCCGGCAAGCCAAGAAATGGTGAAAGAGTAATATCACATGAAAGTTGCCCTGACTGTTTACTAGTACGGTACGAAGGTGTTGGTGCTGAAGACCATTTATCCCCAAGATTTGGAGGATAGGTGATATGGGCCATACAAGGTAGTGCAGAAGGATTCTGATGTGAATTACTTGGTGGACATGGATGCCACAAGGGAACCCAGGAGGATGTACAATGTGAACTGGCTTAAGCATTATCTCTGGAGAGATTACACAATGAATAGTATGGCTATAGCAGAATACCGACAGGAAGACAATGAAACTCTTTCTGAGCTGCTAAATAGTGGCATGTATGATGGGTCTTTTTCTGCTTTCTCCAGAGTTGATACATGTCTGTTTTCATGGCACTGATACAGGAAACAGTCTGCCAATGAAAAGCATTGGATTTCTGACCAAGTCCTAAAATGAAGTAAGACGAAAGTGGGTAAAATGATGGAATTGGGAGAGTTTAAGTTATCTAGTTATCCTTGAGCCAGCCCAGTACTGTTGGTGCCCATGCAGTCCCACAGATTTGCATTTTTGCGTGGACTACAGGGCCCTCAATGAAGTAATTAAGAGACATGCACACAGTCGCTCCAGAGCACATGAATTTGGCTGAGTGCTGAAAAATACTTAAGTACCTTTGATTTGACCAGTGCTTACTTGCAAATTGCTTTAAAACCTAGTGCCAAGGGAAAGACTGCATTTTCATGCCAAAGAGATTATTGCAGTTGAAAATAATGCCCTATGGGTTGAAAAAAAACTTCTGCAGCTTTCCAGCACTTGGTGATCCATGTTCTTCCAGGGCTTAAAGAGTTCTGCCTGACCTACATGGATGAGAATAAAGTGTTTAGCAATTCATGTGAGGCCACCTGGATCATGTAAAATTGGTGTTGGTCAGGAAACAGGGATTAAACTTCCCATCAATGCAAATAATTGCCAGGTGGATTAGTCTCCTGTAGTCTACCTTAGACATACGTCAGGTGGGGAACAGGAAGGACTACCTATTGAAAGGCATGTTTCAGTCTGTTTTAGAGTGTGAACTGTCCACCACTCAAACACAACTACTGGCTAACTACAGGACAAGGACAAAATGTGAGACTGACAGTTTTGAGAGCTGTTGAGGAGACCATGAAGAGACCATGGTTGTTATTTAAATAAGTTTCTGATAATTTTTAATTGGAGGGATATTGCATTTGTAGTTGACTGTCTTTACGTTTTTCTATGTGGACTTAGAGATGCCCTGTAGCTCTTATGCATAAAACACTAGTTCTAGATCCTATATAAACAGTTGATCTGTATCTTAACTTGCATCAATATAAACTTCCTAACAGATTTGCACTGTGCCTTGCTCATTTGCTGCCAATTTCCCTTTGCAGCATTCTATACTCCCTGCTACATTATTTGACACATATTTTCATCAATGTGCATTCTTTCCGTAAAGAGCAAGTAGATGCTGCTGAGGTTGATGCACAAAAGGCTGATGTCCTTAGGTAATAAGAGTAATGCCCTCACCTCTTGTATGGATTCTATCACCAAACTTGTGAAGCATTATGATCGACTTCCAGAGGTGGAACACAGAATCTCAGCAATGGAGGACAACCTTTCTGCCACAAGCAAAACAATACTTATTATGGAAAAAGTGCTCCATGTCTTATCTTCCAAGAATGAGGACCTCAAGGCCCGGTCCCTACGCAATAATATCAGCATACTGTTCCTGAATCCAACAATACAGGACAAATGGAGGAGATGTTGAAAGTCTGCTCACAACGGTCTTTGAAGCAGATGTCCTTTCATGTCTCTTGGTGATGAAGATGGCTTACAGGTCGCTGGTGCACATCCTCTACCTAGTGCTACTGCCCTCCCCATCATAGCACACTTACTAAATGTACGTGACAGAGATACAGCCACATACCTCACTAGAGAATAATTGATACATGGGGCATTGAGAGATCGCTGTACTTAGACTTTAAGGTTGCCATGTCAGCGAAAGTTCTTACAGGTGGAACAACAACTCTTGAAGGCACAAATACCATATTCTATGCTCTACCCAGCCTGCTGGAAGTCACACATGATGGAAAGCAAGATATCTTTCAAATGCTAAGACAGGCTTTTCATTTCTTAAATAACCTCTCCCGTCCACTCAGAGGTATAAGACCATTATGAATGTACAGACTCCTGATGCACCAAAAAGAAGTTGAGTGATGCCTTGTGAAACACTCCACTAATGACTAAATGTTTCTGGTGTGCTTCATTGTTTCCCCCACACTCACAGGACTGTGGTTCTGATATGAGACCCCACGTTGGCACTTCTGGCAACTTTCATCGGTTAAACCCTGTTTGTATGTTTGGCCACCAGGGCTGATTAGCCTCCTACAATGTGCCCAGATGGCAAGGCTAAGTCATATGATTTCAAAGGTTAGAATATAAGGACATGTCCTTATGGGCTTGGGCCATCAGTGAGGGAGGGATCTGGTGGGGGAGTGGGCTGGTTTTCTTATGTGATACAATACCGGCATTAATTCATGTTACCTTCCCTGCATGTTTTGGCGCACCAAACAACTATACCCTCTCTGCACACTGCACATATCCCTATGCTGCCCAAGGATCACTCACTCCTTAACCCTGCACACATGCGAAAATGTAATGCCAAAAACAGTGTCCTGCATAATGTGGAATGTGAGAGGATTAGCTAACTCTTGCAAAAATAGACAGGCACAGTTCTTTGTTGAAAGACCATGCCATCATTGCACTACTTCAGGAAATACACTTTATCTCACACACAGAATCGCCCTTTGCGCATTGATTGCGCCTCATTATCTGACCTCCTCATACTGGTTCTACTCCCAAAGAGGGCCATTCTGATAAAGAAGGATCCACCATTCCAAGCTGCAGGGTCACTTGTGGAAGATCAGGGCTGATTTGTAATGCAGCAGCACCAGCCTTACAATAGTCAACTGCTATGGCCCCAACATAGACCCAGTTTTTTTATGAAAGACTTTGTTGGATAGTGCTTTCTACAAGCCCCGGCTCACTGGTGTGGGGAGGCAACTTTAATTGTGGTCTGCAAGGAGACTTGGACAGGTTGGACCCTCCTCTGAAGATTGCTCTATGGCTGGTAAACACTTATGATAAATAATGTGTGAGCATGGGATGCTGAACATTGGAAGGTAGCGCCACCCTGAACTGAGGAAGGGAGTGTTTCACTCTGTAGTACATGGTACCTGGTCAAGAACAGACTTCTGGTTGGTGATGGGTGATGTGGTCTTATTGGTATCAGATGTGGGGCATTTAGAACACACCCTGTCTGATCACTCCTCTGTGATGTTAAAGTTGCGGGTTCCTGGGATGACAGCGGTGAGAGGATTTTGGCAGCTGAATGTTGAGGCGCTAATGGATAACCCCTCTCATTAAGAGCTAAAGGCCAGCATCCTGGAAATCATTAAATTCAGTTTGGGGTTGGTGGATAATGTGGGTTCTATGTGGGAGGCCTTTAAGGCACTGATTAGGGGAAAGTGAATTGCTAAACATAAGGGGGTACTGCACTCACTGTGTGATCATTTGCTGCATCTCGAGCAGGAATTATACACCTTGGCGTGCTCTCTGTGCCCTGACAACTATCCCCAAGGGCAGACCTACATCAAGAGCAAAATCACAGAATACTCGAAGACCACTGATAGAGAGTATGACTATCAAGGGAGAAATGCCCGGTCACTGGCGAATGGGGAGGATGAGTGATCTAGAAAATCTTTTGTGGCGCTATCACAATTAATTATACAGAAGATGATGAGAGTGTGTGCACTCCTAGAGCCTTCAGGTCTTTAGCTCCCATTTTAACAAATTACATACCTCTGCAGGGCCAGTGTATATGTCATACATAAAGTAGTTATTGGAGGATACACCCCTGGGTTGGATTTGAGATACATGGTGTCAGTTTGTCATGTAGCTCCTATAAACCTATATAGGATATGCACATTTAGACAACATAGACTGTAGGATTGGTGTCCAGACTGATTCCAGACACCCGTACGGGTATGTTTGCCTGTATACCAGCTAGCTCACAATGCCACTAAAACCCCTCTTAGAGAATAGTTCTTGGCAACTATCGAACATGACAACTCTGTCCCATCAGGGATCATGGAAACAGTGCATTACTTTTCGCTCCGTCTCGTGTGCTCACTTTGTCTCAGAGAGATACACAGCATAAACAGTGGGGACGTTTTCCAATAAGCATTTTTTGAACCAGCGTCATTCTAGTATGAAATAGGTGTGCTGAAACAACCATTAGACAGAAACAGATATAAATGATTATAATCACCAATAGAATAAAAGGATGGTAGATTTCTAACAAAGTGCTACAACAATGAATACAGGCAGGTATAGAGAATATATGACAGTAGAGGGACCTAAGTGTACCTAGCATGTATGTAGGTGTGTCGCCAAGAATCCCTCTAGGATAAAGTCAACCCCTTTACCTCAAGTGAGAGACTGTGGGATCCCGTCTTGGTCTCGAGATGGACACCCATTGAGAGCTGTCAGACCACTGTGAACTGAAGTGTCTGCGTGCCGGAACCTCAGCGTTTTTCGTCAGTGTGTCGGCATGGAAGTCCTCTTCCTCAGCAAAGATATAGTGTTTATATACCCAAAGTGGTACCCTCAGGGGTTCTAACTTGCTGTGTCATGTCAGACTTGGGATGACGGAAGGAATGACCCTTATACATAGGTATTATGCAGGAGATGGAAGTCCTGCTGAGTTTCCAAGAATCCTAATGCATAATGGATGAGGCTAGTTTTCAGGGAAAACCCCACGTCCTGTAAGAAGTACCGTAACGAGGTAAAAGTTCAGTCCCAAGAAATGTTATGTAGTGTAATGATAGGGGAGAATATAAGTGGAAGGTCAGGTGACTACCTCAGCCTATATTGGTGTACCTATATGAAACATAACACCCACTCCTCATCTGACTGGACGACATATTAAAATTCGAACATATTTGTAGGCGTTGTACGAAAACAACTAATAAATACATAAAAATAGGGTTTAAAAAATGTAAAGAATTCTTTAAAAATGCTAAGATAATAGTTTAAGCAATAGAAGTCTTTACTAAGATATATTCATAAATATAGTTTGAACAACTAAGTTTCTGTTGTTAAAAATTCAAAATTTGGATGTTTTAAAAAAAAGGTTGAATTTTTCCCAGCACACGATAAGCCAAATGTTTATGTGTCCTGGCTGGGAGATGCAACATTGCGTATATTGGAGTACCTATATTGAACATAATAATTTTCTTGCACTACCATTGATGCTAGATGAATTACAAGAAGCCATAAGCACTTTGCCCACCTGCGAGGCCCCCAGCATTCATGAACTGCCTGCTGAATTTTGTAAGAGCTACGTGTTAATACTAGCGCCTTTCCAATTTGGTGCTGTTTTAGGAGGTTAAATCGCGACTGGTGCTTCCATCGACCTTGCATGAGACGCTCCTCATTACTCTTCTAAAACCAGGTAAACCAGTGCAGTAATGTGAGTAAGTCTCAGATTTCTCCACTAACTGAAGCTCGATGTACTTTGTGCCAGACTTTGCTCTAGGCTGGTGTGATGGACCACTCAAATATTTGAACATTCAGATGCACTGCAATATGGATGTCGTGATTAGGGAAAATTATGAGTTGGTGGTCAGTGAAACTCAGGACTAAATAACTCACTGAATGTCTCTCCCATTATCACTGCCTACCATATATTGAAGATATATATATATATATTACAGATGATTACTTGACTTAAGGCCTAGCTGGTGTGGATAGGATAATGATAGTTTTAGCACAGCATGGGTATAAAATATATATTTTTTAAATATATGACTGCATATCTTATTGTGATTTTTCTAGGATGTGAGTTATCCAGTGAGAGTAAATGATTAACATCTGGCTTCCTACTGAAATATACTACTTTAGAAGCTCCAAACACAATAAGGAAGATGTAAGCCCAAATGCATTTTGGCAGAGCTTACTTGTCACATTCTGATGAGCAAATGAATACCTTATATGAATGGATCACTCTTAAGTTTTCCAAAAAACATTGCAGAAAAATAAACACAGCTATCATACATGGACTACAAGCAAACACAATAGAGACTAACGGGACTATACACAAAGGTAACTTACACTCGTTATTTAGTCTTACACTTGTGAGTAACTTTACTATTTTTGGCTACTCACAAAATTTGACTGTAAAATTACTCAAAAGTGAAGACTCCCACTTCTCCTACCCTTGAAAAAGGGGATGGAACGAAATTTATGTTTGCAAACTACTACTGCTAAAAGGAATACAGAACTAAGTCCAGGACCACATATGGACAACTATAGAACAAAACCTCATGGGAAATGATATTAAATTATTTGAAGTAGTTAAAGAGATAGCTAAATATAATGTTATATTGAAAAAGACAAAAATTATAGATATTTAATATGCAATTATAAAAAATTTTAACAAACTATTTTGAATTTATAAATTATTGCTATAATTCAGTGCAATGTGATGACCAAGTCTGTAGAAGAGATTCAGAGTATGTAATATGGATTAAATTATTTGAGCTATGAACCCGGTCTCCTGGAAGTAAATAATGTCATATGTCTTTTAATATTTTTCAATAGTGTGATGCACAAGAGAGGAACATCATGCTAGGAGGCTGAACAGGCCATGCAGATTTGCATCACCTACATTTGCTGAAGGCTAACGGGAGGAACATTTAGAGTTCATTTTTTGGGCTTACAAGCCTGCATGCCAATGCAGACAAGAATACCAGACGATGCTGTTAGATTGAACATTCGCATCATTGCTCAAAGCAAACATTTCGAGTGTCAACCATGTTTGAATCTCAAATTATGCTTTTATTTTGGTGCTGAGCTTAACTTAAAAAGCCAAATATATCAGTGTGGGATCGATATAGAATTATACAGCCAACATGTTGCAATATTTATTTTAGTTGACACTTCTCATAAACATTGTTCCAAAATGGAAATACTCACGTGTGGCGATTGGAAACATTATGACCTGCTTGCCGTCTGGCCTGATCAACTGGGATCACCGCCTAAAGTATCGAAGGACGTAAGAAACCTCAGAATGACCATGGACTCCAAGCTATCAATGAATGCCCAAGTGGACAAACTAGATCAAGCTTTGTTACTATAAAAACTCTTCAACTAATCTTCCACCATTTGGGATTTCCACACAAGGTCCAAGCTACCATCTCCCTTGTTCTGTCCAATCTCGATTACACCAATAGCCTCAACCATGGATCAGCTTTAACGACCATGATAAGACTACTGCAGATTCAGAACTTGGCTGCCAGAATACTCTTGCCTATCAAACCACGAGACCACATCTCCCCTGCGTTGAAAGGCCTGCATTGGTTACCGGTGCCAGAATATCCTCATTCAAGCTGCTTTGTATCACCCACAAAGCGATACATGGAATGGGACCACTCTTCATTAGGAATAAAATCACCAAACACATTCAACAAAAAAACTTTGCTCTAGAGTGGCACCTCGCCTCAAAATCTCAAGATGCAAGAATAAAAACATGGGTGGCACATCGTTCTCTGTTCAAGCAGCCACACTATGGAACTCTGTAACCCCAACAAAAGATCCGTGAACAACCACCTTATCTTCAGAAAACTACTCAGGAATAGGCCTGGGCAGTGAACTTCGCTCCGTTCACGGAGTTTGCGGAGTTTTCTGCACCCCGTGGACCTCGCAGGGTGCAGAAAACTCTGCTTTATGATGAGCAGCAGAGTTTTTTCCCCGCTCGCAATTGCAAACGGTAAGTTTGTGAGTGCGTGCTGCCACTCGGGTAGAATTTCTACCCGAGAGGGAGGAATACCAGCACAAACTGCAGTTTGCACTGCACTCCGCCACTTGCGGAACTTCGCGGATTTTTTTGTAACTTCACGGAGTTCCGCGTAGCAAAACTCTGCGAACTATGCCCAGGACTACTCAAGAATTGGCTCTTCCCTACATAAGTACCATACACAAACAGAAATATACAGCATATCCCTCTGTATATAAGCATTTATTTGTACTATAGGTATGTACCTATATATGTGTAATGCTTTGTGTAAACATGTAGAATAATTATGCTTTTTTAAATATATAAAATAGAATTTTAAGTACAACACTTGAAAATCAGAGTCATGCATCTTTAATCTACATCTAATTACTTCCTTTATGCATCTATTTCCCTTCCATGTACTTGGATCTATATATTTATTACTTTTCTCCTAAATAAGCATATTCAATGCACACCCTATTTCTCACCAAATACCTCTTGCAAATTCTTTAATCTACATACACTTACTTCATTTATGCATCTATATACTTTCCATGTACTTATGGATCTATATATTTATTACTTTATTTTAATTCAGCATATCCAATGCACTACCCTATTTCTCACCCTATGCCTCTCTCAATATATCTTCTACCTCAAAACTCTGACTCATCTCAAACCTCTTTCTACTACTCCTTCCAATGCACTACCCTACTGCTCACCCTATACCTCTATCAATATATCCTCTACATCCACTCTTTCATTCATCCCAAACCGTATACCACTGCTACGATCCCCAAAATAACCCTTCCTAGACTCTCTCCTACTCTACCCCTCCTTGCATCATCTGAGTCCTCTTTTACTATACAGATCCCCCAAAACAAGACTTTCTAAACTCTTCCCTCTGACTCTTCCACTCCATATCGCTTTTTACTCATCCCAAGCCTCCTCCTACTGCTATGATCTCAAAAAAAGAAACGTAAAAAATCTTCACTCTTCTGCCTCCACTATCCTTTACAAACAAAATAACAGACTAACAAGTCCACTTCTCAAATTTCATATTTCACTATATTTATTCACCGCTAATCCTTTATCGGTTCCAGAGTAGCGTTTTACTCACAGAAAAAGCACTTCAACACCTCATCAGGGGTAGGAGGCACTATATAAATGCAAACCCTTTCCCCTCTTTTATCCCTCTGCTACCCTTCTCTATCCAAATGACTGAAAAAATAACCACCACTCAAATTACTTTCATATATCACTATACTAATTCAACACTAATCCTTTATGGGTTCCGGATTTGCGTGCTACTTGCCAAAAAAGCACTTCAACACCCCATCAGGGGTAACGTGCGCTATATAAATGCAAACCTTTTTCCCTCTTCTATCCTTCCCCTACCCTTCTCAATCCAATTAACTGACTAACATATCCACCACTTGAATTACTTTCATATTTCACTATACTAATTCAACACTAATCCTTTATAGGTTCCAAAGTAGTGCTCTACTAGCCAGAAAAGCGCTTCAACACAGAATCAGGGGTAACAAGTGATATAAAAATGCAAACCTCTTTTCCTCTTTATCACTCCGCAATCCTTCTCAATCCAAATAACTGACTAATATCCACTAGTTAAATTATTCTCATATTTCACTATACTAATTCACCACTAATTCGTTATGGGTTCCGGAGTAGCGTGCTATTCGCCAAAAAATCATTTCAACACCCAATCTGGAGTAATAAGTGATATATAAATGCAGAACTTTTTTCCTCTTCTATCCCTCCTCTATACTTCTGAATCCAAATAACTGATTAACCTATCCACCACTCAAATTACTTTCATATTTCACTATACTAATTCAACACTAATTCTTTATGGGTTCTGGAGTAGCGTGCTACTCGCTGAAAATCTCTTTGACGCCTCATCAGGGTTAGTAAGCGCTATATGAATGCAATTAAAACACAACACAAAAGAATACCTGAGTTAGGACCTAAAATCCACAGCTACGGACTTTGCATAAAACGGACGAGCTTTTGGTGGAAAGATTTGATCTGTCCCTGTTGCTCTTTGGGCAGTTTCCTGTTGAGGGCACTAAGCCTTCCAACAAATGTTAGGGACCATTTTTATTGGAAGAGTTAGGGGAATGCTTGGAGGAAGGAAGTTTGTGGCTCCCTGAAGATTCCAGATTTTTACATCACAGAAATGTGAGGAATATGTTTTCTTTTAGTAAAATTTTGAGGTTTCCCTGGGATTCTGTGTAGAACAACTTGGTGAGAGCCATGCAAGTTCCCCACCCAGGTTTTACCCAGGTGTCTAGTTTTTTTAATGGGCAAGTTTGTAGATTTTGCTTGGTGCCCCCTGAGTTAGGGCCCAAAATACCCAGCTACCCACTTTGCAAAAAACAGGTCAGTTATGGGTGGAAAAATATGATGTATTCATGTTGTGGTTTGGGAACTTTTCTGTTACGGTCACTGGGCTTACACACACAAGTGAGGTACCATTTTTATTGGAAGACTTAGAGGAATGCTGGGTGGAAGGAATTTTGTTGCTCTCCACGGATTCCACAACTTTTCATTTTAGAAATATGAGGAAAATGTGTTTTATTCGTTTGTAAGAGATTCTGAGTAAAAACAACCTGGTGAGAGTCACGCAAGTCACCCCATCCTGGATTCCCCTAGGAGTCTAGTTTTCAAAAACGTACAGGTTTGCTAGTTTTCCCTAGGTATTACAGAACAAGGTAAAGGTCCCAAAGGGCAATTCAACAATCTCAAAAAATAAACTGACATAGGAAACAATAAAGGGAACATAAGGTGCTTCAAACACATTGTTATTTAATCACACTGAGCTACATCGATTCATAGCATCATTGAGCAAATATCAAAATGGTGCAGTGCCCCAGGTGGGGAAGGAGAATAAACGTGTGTATCATGAATGGAGTGACGATAGAGAGAAAATACAGTGTCAATCATATAATAAATACATTAAGAACAAGGCTCATAATTCAAGCCACAAGGTTAGAAACATTGTAAATCAAATGGGTAGCCATGTTTAGATGCTCTGTCACAGTGAATAATCGCTGTTGAACAAACTGGCAGGTATTGAAAGTTGTTGATGTTTCAACCCCTATGATAGTGTAGGATATTTATCCCTCAAATGGGGGGTCTTCCTCAGGACAGGAAAGAGCCCAGACCACAGCCCAGATGAGCTTTAATGGACAGTACTCGAGAAGACCTCCCTTGGCCCCAGGGGCGGCAACATCGGGACGATACTTTTTAACAGTAAATGCATATGCATGTGTACAATGCCAATTGTAAAACCTTTACGGACCTGATTTTAGACTCTGACAGTGTTTGTTTGGACAATTTCCATGTTGTCGTACTTTATAATTTGGGACCGCGTAGGAGGCAGGGCCCTACCCCTGTCTATCCCGGTAATAGTGAACCGCGAATTGTTAATGCGGCATGTACAAGTGTTTTGTATAACGTTCTAGCTATGAATGCACTGTGTACACGTTATTATACATCACTACGTGGGTTCCATCTTAGAGCGGCGGCCATCTTGTGGTTGCCCTCACATAGGCTATAATGAAGCAAATACGGGCCTTGCAATACATGTGCTTTCCTTTGACTTCTCTGTGACCTGGGCAGCTGGGCCCCGCTGCCCCAGGTCAGTCCGGTCTCATGAGCTCCCCGTCCCCTGGCCACCTGTGATTAGCATCAGGGCTTGACACACCATAAAGTCCTTTCATCCTACACGAGCCTCCAGCTAATCTCTTTCGCACCTGACTGTTCCTGCTTTATGGCTTGTTTCCCAAAACAGGAGATGCTCATGTTTATTGGGGCCTATTGATATCTGATGTGGGATCTGAGCCTTGCTGGGTAAATAACTGCGGGCTGGCTGAACTGAAATGTGAGATTGCAATCATGACTCTGCTTGTTCTTTGAAGTAAAATATGTGAATGACCAACTGCAAGAGAAGGGCGGTGTTGCCCAGAGCGTAACATTCTCCATAAAAGAGGAGACTGGTTTCTGTTCTGCAGACTGCCTCCTTCAGTTGCTAAGGCTTCTGTGCGACGTAGTCTCACTCATTTGAGTTTAATAAAGATGTCTTTTCATATTTCAGCTTCTGTTGCCAAGTTCTTTGTTATATTATCAAGATATGCAGAATTTTATAATACCACATCAGGAAGTACTCGAAGTCATAGGGTGCTACCCCTAGCACCTCTGGGGTCTCAAAAAAATTGGAGTACTTCAGTTGGCGCCCATTGTGGGGCCTCATCAGAGAAGTGACTTTCTGTGGGAGTGATCTTGTCAGGAGACTGAAATCTACTGAGGAGGACAGAACGGGATTCTACCAAAAAGGTATTCTGTGCACAGGGATTCTGGAGATTCTTCGATTATGTAGCCCGGTATATTTCTGCTCTTCCTGATTTTGATCCTCCACATGATGTCACTCAAAAGGTGAGAAAAAGAACCATTTTGGCGTGAGTATTATAAAAGACGTTTGATCATGTAGAACTTGACAATTAGAATTTGGATAACCTTTTGATTATTAAGAATAAGAATTAAGTATAAGTGGGTCGCTCCCAGTCCTTTGGTTCTTTGGGTTATCGCAATTACCAAAGCCGAGGGGTTGGTTCCTTGGTTTCTGATTTGGTCATTTCAATTACCAAAACCGAGGGTCTCGCATATTTGTGAGTGTATTGGTAGAGATAAACCCTTGAAGTTTGAAGCTAGATTAGTGAGCTATAAGATGCCTGATCTTAGCAAATTTGGAAATGTAGCTTTGGAACTGTGAAATTTGTGTTGGCCAGCTTTTGGTTTGTATAGGTTTGAATATGCGAATTGCAATTTGTGTAGGCAGGTAATGAGGAGATATTTCTCCATTTGGTTTTGATTATAATACTTGCGTTTTCCGCAGTATTTTTGGCATGCCTGTTTTGTAAGCTCACATGGAAAAATGTGTTGCTTTTTGTTTTGAAAGTTACCATAGTGTGGGAAATATCTAAATAGGTTAAATTTAAAAACATATTTCTTCCTTGGTGATTTTGTATCCCCAGGGAATTAAAATATGACATAATACGCAACAAGGATCCTTCGTTCTGCGCAGTTTCATGAATGAAGATATGCAGAACGATTTTGTGTGGTGTTCTGCTAGGCAAAGCTAGTGAATTGAGCGCATTCACTACTTCTTGGACATGCATCTGTCTGTGGGGCTGTTTATGCAGCCTTTTGGAACACTATTGAAAAGCGTTGCTTGTAAATATGACTTACAACTAGTATTTGCAAATGGTTTGTTTCAAGTATAGTCTGTGAGCTGTTCTTTCTTTCTGTCATGCGTATTGATTTGTAAGTCAACTGTGTGTTTAAATGTCTATGTGGTTTTCGCATTAGTGCAACTTCTGTGAGTAAATTGCGACGGCGCTATTTATGAAAAATGGCTAAAGCGTGCTGTATTGTCTGTTTAACCCCTTTCTGTTTATGTCTGAAATGAGCTCAATATGTGTTTGTGGGTCTTCTGATGTTTTCAGTCTGTTAAGTAAATTGTTGGTTAATTAATATCAAGTAGAAACTTAGAAAAGAAATCCAGAAATGAACCATGTGATGTGCTAAAATAGTTATATGGTACTCTTTAATTAATAGTATGAGCGTTTGTGCACATATACAAAACTGCCGTTAAATGCTTAAAGGATAAAATTAGAAACGCATGCAATAGATATAAATAAGGCCCCAAAAACGAAATTATCTATTTTTGCGAAAGTAAATAAATTTACAGCATTTTCCTTAGATGCAGTTTATTAGATGTTCACAGGCAAACTTTTCAGCTGCAGTATATTTGATAGGAATGCTCATTCAGCCAGCACTTTCCCAGTTAAACACGAGTGGAATTTTGCAGAACCGTCCTTTTAAATGAAAGTGGCGCAAAAATGTGACGCGTTTCAAATTCAGCTTATGCGCTTAGGCTTGTGAGTTAATGTGTCCAAAATGATAGGCAAGAGATGCAGCTTGTTTTTTATACATGGAATTATCACAAAAACGAATAATTGGGATTTTTTTAAAAAGCATGGAAAATTATTTTAAAACAAAATAAGTGCTTTTCAAAATCGTTTTTTGATATTTATAAAGCTTAATACTCATACTATGACCTCCTAGCATTAAAATTTGATTTAAGTTGTGTTGCATCACTAAAATGACAAGCATTCGCGCGTACAATTTTCCCTTGGCGCAGGCGCAAACAAGCTCATTTTTATAAAGTATAAGTTATTATTTCCAACGCCTGACTCATGGGTTATGTAATAGACATTCTGGTAATGCATATTATGCAAGAAAATTGCAGGATATTCATTTTTTAATGCCAAAAAAATGAAAGTCGAATTTGGGTAAAAACACTGTTTCAATTGCATTTTCTTTCATTCAGAGTACTTTTTAAAGTGTCTCAGGCTTCAGTAAATACATACATTTAGGTTTGATATATATTTACAGGTTGTGCCTTCTTATGATTCAATGAGTCAATGTGCCAGTACAAAGGCTTGTTTTAATATCAGAGTTGAAGGTTCTAACTTTAGCTGTGTCTGTTAGGCTGGGCACGATACTACTGAACACGCTATGAGAAACAGGACTTTTTTTTAAACTTGGAGAAATTAAATAAAATATGGTGTCGCAACCCGCAACTATTTGATGTTAATAAAAAACGGCCTTAATGAAGTTAGCACCCACACAGAGAAAGAGAAATGGAGATTTTTTTTTTAGATGAAGGAAAAAGAGGATGTTTGTGAGCAGGTACGTGATGAAGTCAGTAAGGATAGAGGGGCGGAGAAACGTAGAATCACGGTTATAGGAACTAGGTAATACGTAGGAAGGAGAAGAACAATTGTGAAAATAGAATGCCGTGGAGGGAAGAGAGATGATGAAGGGGAGTAATTAAAGACATGAAGCGTAGCGTGAGGAAGGTTGTATTGACGAAGGGAATAAAAAGGAATGTGGTATCGGTTTGAGTAAGTAGGAGGGGAAAGATGAGATTGCAGGTTCTAGCAGTAGGGGTGAAAATATTGTAATTACCTAACGGGAGGCACTGAGTTTCATATGCTGATATGAAAGGGACGAACAGAGCTTGAATAAAGGCAAGTGACTAAAATGATGAAGAAAATATCAAAACTCATTGCAAATGCAATTCGCAGTGCCAGTGGACTGGGGCAGAAAGCGGTCCCAATTGCTGGAGTTCAGTCTAACTTTAGCTGGGCCTACTGAGAAGGTTATTCATTTAAGGTTGATGAAATGTGTACCATTGCATAGGATTGCAACAAGCATTTATTCTAAAGACTGGTATGCGTGTCAATAAGTTTTGTGAATTATTCACAGTAAATGTAGTTTAATAATGTGGGAATAGAGATAATTTTTTTAGCGCCTGAAAAGGAGAAATTATTTTTCAAAATAGAGTGAATTATTGCCAGTTAGTAGGAATTAGGAAGGCCTTCTGGCTTTGACGAATTCAGAGTGTCAGAAGCTGGGGGTTGGGAGAGCTGCAGAGGCTGGCTCGGTCACGCTGCTGAGATGCTATCTTTCCCGTAAACAATGAGTTGACATTTATGACCTTTTAAATTAGGGCCTTGCCTCTGTGGAATGCAGAATGACCTTGCTACACGGGCCTCTAAAGCTGGGGTTTCTGGTTTCTCCATAACAACATCACTAAAACTAAAGAACTTAATTCCAAAGGGAAAATATAGAAAAAGGGGTTTCTTTTGAAAGCCCAAAGATCATGTTAAATGCTTTGCAGAACTGATACATATGTGTCTCGCTCTAAAATAAAATGTTGCCTGCTAGTGGTTTTTTATTTAACAGAAAACGAAGTGTTGCAGTAAGTCTTAGACAGAAAATAAAATGCAGCCCTTTTTCTAAAAATTTTGACGGCCACATGCCTCAGTGAGAGCGATTTTGCTAATTAAGGATTATTTTTCACAGTGGAAATTGTAGGTGCCAAATTAATATGGAGTGTCATGTAACGATTTTTACTGTCAGACAGGTAAAACTAAAATGGCTGTATGTTGCAAAGACTGACAAGGGTAACAGTTAAGTAATGGCAATTTATTTTTGTGTATTTGGTTCTATCATGAATTGTTCTTGCTGGTCCTGTATGTTAGAAGAGAGACAGTAAAGTTATATTTGACAGCAGATTTCCATTGCCTGGTGATCTACTGTCAAAAAGGAGGGTAAGGATTTTAAACCTGACAAATTAAACAGGCCCAAATATTGGGTCTTGGGCTACAGTTTTACAGTGCATAAAAGTACATGACATGGTGTTGTGTGTCACCGCTTATTTACATATGCTATTGTTTTGTCTATGCTTTTTGTGCTTGATATACAGCAAGTATATCTGATGGCTTGACGTTTTGTGCGTTTTTATTATTTTTTGCATGTTTTCGTTGTTTTTGTTGCTGCTTTTGATACTATTACAAGTTTACCTGTGTTGTGAGGGGATGATCATGACGATGCCCATCGCTACGCAACAGTTGGTTGAACTTGTTCTGGTTACTAAATTCCACAGCTAATGATATTTCATGCTGTGAACATGAGAGGCAGCACTTTACCAGTGCATGTCTAAATTGGCTATAATGGTATTACAGAAAACTAAAAGAGATCTACAGGATCAAAGTGTGTCACCTGCAGTTAGTCACGTTACTGCCCCTTCCTTTAAAGGAACAGGCAGCCTTATATTTATGTATCCTTGATTGGACCTAAGGATGAAATTATAGATCTGTGACTAAAAAGGTGGCCTAATTTCTATATTACATTAGTTAATGGTGTCCTGTTTCCTAAGTAGCATATGGCCTTTGCTCCTTAAAAGAAAACTAGGTTTTCATTTTTCCCTGCAGAAGGAACTGGAACATTAGCTAAGATTACCGTATATGGTGTAGTCACCAGCGGTAGAGTTAAAATGTATGTAACTTTGGCCTTTTGTGTATCACCCGTACCGTTGGTGTAGTGTCACATGCCTGACTATCACTCAAGTAAATTCTTGTCCTTCCTATAGATTTTTATTTTTTGATTGCTTTTGTTTCTTCCCTGACCGATGTCGCATTATGCTTAGTTATTGGGGATTTTAGTTGTGTCCTAGTTCCAATTCCCTTTCCCGTATTCCTTTCACCAGTCAGCCCATTTATTATTGTAGGTGTATTGTTCAGGTACACACTTCCAGACTGTAGTGATGCACCAGGAACCACCATATTATGTATAATTCCCTTTTGTATGGCCAGACTGATTTCCAAGAATTTTCCTTAGGCCTGCTTCAATGTTTTCCAGCCTGACTGTCAGAGTAGCGATAGACTGGTTAACTGACTCAAGTATATATATTATAGTAAGACAAGTTTTCCATATCAATAGGAGATATTTTACGTTTACCCTTTTGAACATGACAAATTTTCAATGTTTATTCTTAATGTGGTTTTTGCCCTTTTGCTCCATGCTGCTTTAATTTTTGGTGGGATCAGATGTGTTCTAATCATGCAAATATCAGGACTTTTGTCTTTTGTTTTCATATCTGACTATTAGCCTGTGTATTGCCTAGTGCACCTGATGTGAAAGGTTTCTACATGCCTATGATAATCTGTACCATGTGATTTCTCTATTGAAATGTCCTAGATAAGGAATTTAGAAACGCTTATATGTAATCATTGAAAAAAAAAATGTGTGTTTGCCTCATTAGACAATGCCACCATATGTGAAGACATCCATTTAGATAGAATTCTCGTGTAGTTATCTACCCTTAGATGATGGAGGCTCTCACACGGAAACCCAATTGAAAAGCCTAGAGGCACTGTTTTGCCTACTGCCTTTTTATTTGTATTGCTTCCTGAGAAAGACAGTGTATTCTAGAAGAAAATTGTCCCATGGCGTGTGGCCACTCCTTTGAAAATCACAGGCCACCTGTTTACAGTCCCCCTTGTTATATAACGAACTGTTTAAAGCATCGCACTTGCTTCATCAGAAGGCGTTCAACACCAGAAAGGAAGGAGGAGCTGGTTTTGCCACAGAACCAGAATTTCAGTACAAAAGAGCGCCTGTCATGTGCTGGTAACCTCTGACAGTGTGCAGTGCCTTGAGCCCCTTGGCCTGAGTTTTTGGCCACACAACCTCCCTTTTTCTTTTCCTTTGCTTCAATGGAAGTGCAGTGCACCGGCGGATCCAAGATTGACAGAAGGCACTGCATTCCAGTGCCCATGGAAGAGCAGCCTGAGCGTCCTCTGACACTGAATGACGAGTGTTGGAGTCTGAGAATTGTCCCGAATCTGCACGAGATGACCTGTGCCCTTGATCAATGGAGAGCACACTCCCTGTAGTGCCTGCCGCAAAAGAAAGATACTGGCGCACTGCCTTGAGACATTGAGACCTTTTTTCGAGTGAGCTGTGGGTGTTTGCCAGGAGGGCACTGCAACTAAGCAGTACTTTTCTCATGAAAGGCTTGAATGAAGAGGCCCATGCGAAAGAAAACAACAGAAGAAGATTTGATGGACAATAGAAGCCTGCCAGAGAGGCTTTTTGAACGGACTCTGGGCATAGGTGGTTTCACAAGAGGTTTCCGTGTGATTGTATAGACTAGGTGTTAGGAGACTGATTGTTTTGCTGGCATTGTTTTAAAGTACTATTCTGTTTAGTAAAAGCAGAATAAAATCCATTTTCTGTGGAAGAGTACCCCCTTTTCACCTCAGAGCATTGATGAGGGTCACCACTGTTTCACCTGAACATAAAAATTATTGTTTCATTTGTGATAATGGTTACTACTTTCTCCCGTTGTCTCTATGTTTTTAATAACGAGTTTTCTAGTGTTTTTTAAACATGACGTTGTCATTTATGGGTGGGATTGTTTTTCTCTACCCAATTGACTTCTGCACCCGCTTCCCAACCTATGTCTTTTCCTGCCACTGCTTCTTTGTACTCTTTACACCCTTTTCCTGAACATGAGCAGGTTAGAAGATCAGAATTCATAAGCAATTCTTTTGTACAGCTTCTGCATCAACACTAGTTAGTAATGACCATCACTAATTATTGGGTGTGTGATCTTATGCCGCCTACTACAGACAGGGGTATTCCTTATTTTTTCCCGCCATATGTGGCCTTTGCGCTACTACATGTGTAAGGAAATATTTATCAGAAGACGAGCTAAGTAATAGGATGATGCTACAGCAACATCTCCATGACTTCATGAATATTGACCTAGACTCAGATTAATGAGAGTATAGTTATTGCCTATGTAAGGGCAAAAGGAGGGTCTGTCGTACTTTATAATTTGGGACCGCGTAGGAGGCAGGGCCCTACCCCTGTCTATCCCGGTAATAGTGAACCGCGAATGGTTAATGCGGCATGTACAAGTGTTTTGTATAACGTTCTAGCTATGAATGCACTGTGTACACGTTATTATACATCACTACGCGGGTTCCATCTTAGAGTGGTGGCCATCTTATGGTTGCCCTCACATAGGCTATAATGAAGCAAATACGGGCCTTGCAATACATGTGCTTTCCTTTGACTTCTCTGTGACCTGGGCAGCTGGGCCCCGCTGCCCCAGGTCAGTCCGGTCTCACGAGCTCCCCGTCCCCTGGCCACCTGTGATTAGCATCAGGGCTTGACACACCATAAAGTCCTTTCATCCTACACGGGCCTCCAGCTAATCTCTTTCGCACCTGACTGTTCCTGCTTTATGGCTTGTTTCCCAAAACAGGAGATGCTCATGTTTATTGGGGCCTATTGATATCTGATGTGGGATCTGAGCCTTGCTGGGTAAATAATTGCAGGCTGGCTGAACTGAAATGTGAGATTGCAATCATGACTCTGCTTGTTCTTTGAAGTAAAATATGTGAATGACCAACTGCAAGAGAAGGGCGGTGTTGCCCAGAGCGTAACATTCTCCATAAAAGAGGAGA
Organism: Triturus cristatus; assembly: GCF_964204655.1. Lineage (NCBI taxonomy): Eukaryota > Metazoa > Chordata > Amphibia > Caudata > Salamandridae > Triturus > Triturus cristatus. The sequence goes on along the minus strand of NC_140587.1, from coordinate 339,729,906 downwards.
CTGGTTTCTGTTCTGCAGACTGCCTCATTCAGTAGCTAAGGCTTCTGTGCGACGTAGTCTCACTCATTTGAGTTTAATAAAGAAGTCTTTTCATATTTCAGCTTCTGTTGCCAAGTTCTTTGTTATATTATCAAGATATGCAGAATTTTATAATACCACATCAGGAAGTACTCGAAGTCATAGGGTGCAACCCCTAGCACCTCTGGGGTCTCAAAAAAATTGGAGTACTACAATGTGTACCTATACTAAGTGTATTTTATGTACTATTCTGTATTATTATTATTATTCTCTTTTTACTTTTTATTTGCTCCCCGTTTCAATAATTCTACACATGTTGTTGTGATCTTACATATGGGGCTAATTTGAGTTACTGACAAGGATGGATTCCGCCGGTTAGTCTTTCCTCCATTTCACCGGAATACTTGTCATGTTTGACTAGTATTTAGCGTCTGTGCCCATACGTCATGCGCATGCTTCCACACCGGTCAATTACTATTTAAGAGGCAGTCTAGTCAAAGTTCCGGTTCGCATCCAGCGGACGGTGATTTTTTCGGAGCGTTAGGAGACAGCGAGCGGTAAGCTTTTAAACGTGCTTCTTTGCTTCTGTAGCTGTACCTCTCTCATCGGAGCTGAAAGAGCGGTTCACTAACCGATTCTTTCTTTGTCTTTATTTCTAGAATTTGAAGAGCCTAAGCCATGAATTATCAGGTACTCTTCACTTGATTAGAATACTGCACCTCTTTTTACATGTTTCATTTAGACACTGGGGTGGTGTCTCGTTTTTTCTTAAGGTTCCCCTCATTATTTTTCAGATTTCTACTCCACGGCGGGACTGACGATACAAACTCTCATCCCCCTAGCAGATATATTTACCAGACTTAGTAAGTGTAACACGACCTGTTATTTCTGACGCTCCCAGCATTTTCCTTCATGGGACTTTCCCTAATGGTTCGCACCTTATCTCTACAGGTGTCTACTTCTTACACTCATGTGTTTCGGAGTCTGTGCGCCCACATCCACGAACTAGCCTCCAGCGAAGGCTTTATTGGTAATAATCTGGGGATTTACTCCCTTCATGTCTAGATTTTAAATCATTACTACCTTTCCAATTCTAAGGTGTTTATATATTTTTCTATGTTATATTCCCAGGTGCCCCCTCCCTCTTTCCTGTCTTGAGAAAGGCCCCTCATGCAAGGGATAAATAGCCTACACCATCATAGGGGTCGAAACGTCGACAACTTTCAATACCTCAAAAGAGAAGGTCCGAGGGAATTTATGACCCTATACGGATTAAATCCCCTTATTCAATAAATCACAAAAGAACATATAATCTGGGGTCTATTATGCTAGCAAGGTGTACCTCAAGTGAACAAAAGATGTCACAAAATAAGTGACAACAAACAAGTGCTGAGAAATGTGAAGGATTAACAGATAGAATGATCCTTCTTAGTAATTGGATACCCATCATTCACCAAAGTGATCATTATCATCATCTGCGTTTCCAACCAGAGGGTTAGCCCTCTTGATCATAGAGGGGTACTGGGTGGATTGTATCCTCTTATGGATCGTTCAGAGGAAAAAGAGCAGAAAAAAAGAAAAGAGGGAGTAAGAGACTTATCTGCTCTATAATGGAGTCACAAAATATTGTGAACAAGTGCAGTGCAAAAAAATAATAATAAAGTGTGTAATTAAAAAAGGATTAGCAAGAGAGATGCAAACTCCATCAAATGTAAAATGTCACATGCAATCCTCATTAAAAACAATAGCAACGATGTAGTAGTATGAAAAAGCTGCTGCTTCTAAGCGGTCGACATGTTTCAGCCAGCTGGACAACCGGTCCACGGCTTTCTTCAGGACCTATCTTCAACAGTTTTGTATTTGCTACTGCAATCAATTCAAATAAATCGCAAAATGATTTTATACATACAGGTTGACTCTGACACAACCTCTGATGTCTTAAACTGATCCTCTGTATCAACCTGATATATAGGACATCTGTAAAACACAAACAGTGACACTCATAGTGACAAACACAATCATAATCATAGATTGCTAAATTCACAACCCCAAAGATGGCTGTGTGCAAATAATATTTTGTTTTCAAACATTATATGCTCACCCGTATAATACAGGGATTGGACCTCACCTCACCGGTCACCAGCTCCAGTCAATGAGGCCCCGCTCTAGCAAGCAAAAAGGTTTCATTAGATAATGCTAATGGTTTAATCCATATGTCTTAATCACATGGGTTCAAATCTCTACTCTCTTATAAACCATTTCAAAGGGAGACTGTCTTTCAAAATTAAACATAATAAATAAAAACCTCTATCGTCATATGGCATAATAAAGGTGGGGCAAACTTATTCTTTAAAGAAGTACCATTCTTAATGGTTCTACTTAAGTTCAGAATAATCCTGCATTGTTGGATAGCTAAATGTATTAGATGTCCGAAAACGGACCATCGTTATGTGAACTGTGTTTTACTCATGAATTTAAAGTGAAAAGACGAGCTTAGTCAAAATCGAATATCTAAACCGTGTACAGATGCAATTTGTATCAACACTCGTCTATATTGATTCATTATCCACAATTAACCGGCATCAAACATCAAAAGTAAGATCGCCAGAAAATATGTCTAAAAACCACGATATGCAGATCGCTGTGTTAATCAAACAGCTGAACTTTTACTTAAGACTCGCAAAGACAATAAATTAGAGCCAAAATTAGCGCCGTCGAGTGCAAACAAGCCTGTCAACATGCGGAACGCATAGACACTACGGGCAGAAGAAGGCATGGAAAAGGGCACCACACGGCTTGAAGAGCATATATATATATACATCTCGTTTGAGGTCTAAGCACATGAACCAATGTACCGTTCAAACACTTACCTGTCCGTCGTTACCTCGTGCTATGACCAAGCTGGGAAAGGAGGTAGCAAACTAGGTAATCGAAAGCACTTTTATACCGTGAAGTCTACCGCAGTGTGTCCAATTAGTGTAATAGAGTCGCAAATCAATTATATCAATGGACTACAAAGTGACGTCACCGCTTCGGAAAGTTGTAGTACAAAGTGAGTACGTCTTCACATCACGGGACTACAAATTATAAACGGTGCTATCGGGAATTGTAGTTTATACGTAAATGCTTTTCAATTTAGCCCAAAACAGAACTAGGTACAGTGAAACGCTAGACCTGTGACGCGCCTCAAAGATAATAAACAGCTCCATTTATTAATAAAAGTAGTATGGTATTAAACGACATAATTGCAAAAGTATTGTTCTTTTGGCTTAGTTAGTAAGATTGCAGTAGGGGGGGACTTATTTACATAATGCAAGGGCGACGTTGTCTATTTATATACCCGCTAAGGACTACAAACTGACATCACCCACCTAGATAAACAATGCTACCAAGGAAATAGTGAACCAATGGGATTGGTATGGATGTCTGACTATGTCTGTTATCATAATCAAAGTAACGAAACTTAGTCGAGTGGGGACTCGAATAAAACATATATCGCTTGAGTCAACAGATCAAAATTTGAAACATACTAGTTGTCAGATTCAAACTTGATATATGTAGTTTACAACATAGGCTTGTAACAGCAGATCACGCAGTCAAATATGGTTAAACTATAAACCACTAACATGATTGAAAGATAGCATATTGTAGGTCCATTATTAGACCTTCTCGAATGTACAGGCTGATAGACATATTCGTATAACACAGATTTACTGTTTTATTTATGTAAAGAGAACCATGGTATCGCATCATTTAGACCTGATATATCACTCGAAAGTCTAAATACCCATTTCTGTTCTCGTAAAAAGAGAAAGTGAGACACATCGCTAACTTGTGAAGGAATCAGAGGTTTTTCTAAAACCGTCCAGGTGAATTCTTCTGCGCTGTGTGCTGAGTCTGTGAAATGTCTTGTCAATTTAGTAGCTGTTTTTTTGCACCTGAACGTTCTTTTATGTTCCAACATACGAACTTGACTTTTCGGGTGGTCATCCCTACATATTGAATTTTGCAGGGACAAGTGATTAGATAAATAAGATTCTCTCTGTTGCAATTTGTGAAGCTTTTCTGAATCCATGGTTTGTTGGTCCCAATGTCTATGGTTTTGGAGTGCTTGGTTTGCGGACAAAAGGCACAGGAACCACAGGGAAAATGACCCTGAACTGCAGGGAGATCCCACAACGTGCCTATAGCACGTTGTGTTGGGCGTACAGGTCGAGTGTGAACCAATCTGTCTCTCAAATTAGTGCCTCTTTTCAATGAAAATAATGGAAGGAGTATCTTGTCTCGCCAGTGTCTCCTGCCGCACCTTTGTATGTCATTAGTTAAAGAGCTGAAAGTGTTAACAAACGTGAGGCGAGCCAAGAGTGGTTTCTCTACAGGTGGTTCTAATAGAGCCTCGCGGTTATTCTTAGCGGCACGTTTGTATGAGCGTTTGATTAGCTTTTTAGGATATTTTTTCTCTTTCATCTGCTCCATTAGACTCTTTGAATGTTCAATGTATTTATCCGTAGTTGAACAGTTCCTCCGGACACGGAGGAACTGCCCATACGGCAAATTATTCCTCAAGGATTTGGAATGTTGCCTGTCATAACGAAACAGAGAGTTCTGGGCCATAGGTTTCCGATACAGTTCGCTCTCTACACCTGTGGGAGTAATAAAGATAGAGAGATCCAAAAAAGATATTCTATCTTTACTTATTTCAACTGTGAATTTAAGAAAATCATTCCTTGTATTCAGCCATTCTTGAAATTCTGTGATAGAATCAATGTTGCCTCACCAAACCACCAGCACGTCGTCGATATACCGCTTCCATAAGGGGATCGACTCAAAAAAAGGATTGTTGGTATTAAGGACATGCTCTTGTTCAAAAGAGTGGACGTATAGATTCGCCAAACTCGGTGCAAAAATACTGCCTATACTGGGTCCAGATACTTGCAGATAGATGGTATCTTCGAATTTAAAAAAATTGTCTTTCATGGCCACTTGGGCACATGCCATTATAAAATGGACCGGTGTTATAGAATCTGGAGCCGTGTCTGTTAGGATCTGAGAGATGGTATCTAAAGTTTCGTCTTGTGTAATAGATGTGTACAAAGATTCCACGTCGAAGGAGACTAAATAGTCTTGCTCCGAGTCAAATTCAATTTCTGGTAACAGATGAAGCACGGCTTTAGTGTCTTGTAAGAAAGTTGGCATTTTCTTTACTAGCGGTCTCAAAAAATAAACAACAAATGTTGATAAAGGTTCTAGCACCGAACCTATACCAGATATTATTGGTCTGCCAGGTGGTGGACGTTGTGATTTGTGTATTTTTGGTAGGCAATAAAAATAGGGCATCACGGGATGATTCGTCTGTAAAAATATTGCTTCTTCTGGAGTGATCCAACCAGCACTAGTACCCTCTTCTACCAGATCACAAATGGTGCTCTTGATTCTTTCAGTAGGGTCATCTTTCAATGGGCGATAGAACTTTCTATCTGCCAATTGACGCAAACATTCGGCTCTGTATACATCAGTATCTTGAATTACAATAGCACCGCCTTTGTCTGCGGGCTTGATAGTAAGTGTCTGATCTTCTATCAGAGTACACAGGGCTAGTTGTTCTTTCTAAGGAAGGTTGTTAAAAGAGTCTTTGTTCTTGCTACAAATAGTAGCTACCTCTTCTTGAACAGCCGTCTCAAAAGTCAAAACTTTGGGAGGAACGCTAGTAGTAGGAGGATTGAAGGTGGACCTTTTTCTAAGGCCTGTATTCCTATCCTCTAATGGATGATGTTCATGCTATTTTCCTTGAAAAAATTAAAAAAGGCGTATTTTTTGGAAAAATTGAGCCAATTCGCAATTGACTTGAAAGGCATCTCCTGTGTTGGTTGCCACAAACCCTAGGCCTCTATTCAGAACTAAGGATTCATTATCTGTCATCTGCCTTTTGCTGAGGTTGACAACTAGACTGGGTCCGCACTGGTCCCGGGTTGGTTCTTTTTGGTTTGACTGCGGGTACCTATCTGAGATGTCAAAGGTGGGTTCCACAGTACTTGAGGTTGTGTGTTTCTCCGTCTTCCTCTGGGTCTTCCGGGCCCAAACCCTAAAAAAGGCTGATTTGAAAAATCTTGTGGGTATGATTGAAAATGAGTCATAGGGGGCTGAAATTGAGAAGGTGGAAAGCCCCACGGATTTGGGGGCCACCTTGGTTGATATGGTGTTGCAGGTTGGCCTTGTAGCCAATTGTACCTATTATACCTTCCTCGCCCTCTAAATTGTTGCCTATTCTCCGCAGTGAATTTTGCTTCATTTGAGCTGCCTTCTGAACTAGACCCTGAATATGAAGAGCCATATCGTCGCCCTTTCTTATTGAACTCAGGTGGAGAGTAATTATCACTGGTATATGGAAAAACAGTATTATGTTTAAAACGTGCTTAATCCTTTTAAATTTTTAAATTTTTGTGAGCAATATGGTATCTTTGAATTCTTTATTTGTTTTGTTAGTTTCATCTTGATTTTTCTTGAAAAGTGTGGCTGTTATAGGGGTTTTGATCTGGGACTCAAGCAATTGATTCTCAATCAACAACGAGTCAGCCACTCGTTTAGCAGTACTTATAATAAGGTTTAGCCAATCGCGCGCACAGAGCCAGGCTATTAAAGACCAATCTCTCAAAAAAGTTTTGTCTCGGAGAAACAGGCGTGGGGCATTTGTTACAATTAAACCAGAGGGAGCACAATTACTCCTCAAATATTCCGCCAAAATTGCTCCGTGTATAAGTGTGCAGGAGTGTGATTTCTTCAAGAACAGTACTTTGTTCCAACTATCTTCAGTTGTTACAGTCTTATTAATTACACTGTCAAGAATAGATTGATAAAATGCACCATCATATGCCAAGCCACTGAATTTTGCCATATTAATAGAGGAAAGAAACAATATGTCAATTTGACAATTGTATATTTTTATTGTATGCTACCTCAATCGTATAGTTGTGCCAAAGGACCCACAGCAATACAGCTGCACTAGAACAATACCACAAAAGAGAAGGTCCAAGGGAATTTAAAGACCCTATAAGGATTAAATCCCCTTATCCAATAAATCACACAAAAACACATAATCCGAGTCTATTATGCTAGCAAGGTGTACCTCAAGTGAGCAAAAGATGTCACAAAATAAGTGTCAACAAACAAGTGCTGAGAAATGTGAAGGATTAAACAGATAGAATGATCCTTCTTAGTAATTGGATACCCATCATTCACCAAAATGATCATTATCATCATCTGGGTTTCCAACCAACCTCCCGTTAGCCCTCTTGATCATAGAGTGGTACTGGGTGGATTGTATCCTCTTATGGATCGTTCAGAGAAAAAAGAGCAGAAAAAAAGAAAAGAGGAAGTAAGAGACTTATCTGCTCTATAATGGAGTCACAAAATATTATGAACAAGTGCAGTGCAAAAAAATAATATTAAAGTGCGTAATTAAAAAAGGATTCGTAAGAGAGATGCAAACTCCATCAAATGTCAAATGTCACATGCAATCCTCATTAAAAACAATAGCAACGATGTAGCAGTATGAAAAAGCTGCTGCTTCTAAGCGGTCGGCATGTTTCAGCCAGCTGGACAACCGGTCCACGGTTTTCTTCAGGACCTATCTTCAACAGTTATGATAGCATACTGTAGATCCATTATTAAACCTTCTCAAATGTACAGGCTGATAGACATATTTGTATAACACAGATTGACTGGTATCGCATCATTTAGACCTGATATATCAGTCGAAAGTCTAAATACCCATTTCTGTTCTCGTAAAAAGAGAAAGTGGGACACTCTATGATTAGGATTGTGTTTGTCACTATGGGTGTCACTGTTTGTGTTTTACAGATGTCCTATATATCAGGTTGATACAGAGGATCAGTTTAAGACATCAGAGGTTGTGTCAGAGTCAACCTGAATGTATAAAATCATTTTGCGATTTATTTGAATTGATTGCAGTAGCAAATACAAAACTGTTGAAGATAGGTCCTGCAGAAATCCGTGGACCGCTTGTCCAGCTGGCTGAAACATGTCGACCGCTTAGAAGCAGCAGCTTTTTCATACTGCTACATGCAAACTGAAAGTAGGTTCAAATCACAAAAAAATAGGAAAAATGGGCTACCTGTTTGAAAAATCCCAAAACACTGCTAAAATAAAATAGGTTTTTTGATTCAGCTCTGCATGTTCCTGAAAGCTAGGAAGATGATGCATTTAGCACAGCAAACAGTTAGCTGATGCAATTTTCGTGAAAAGAATAGACATTTTTATCCAGAGCACTTTGTTTCTATTTTTACCCAAAAACGTAACATTTTGCAATGCTTTGAATTTTTTCTCGGCCCCATTCAGGGAAATCTTCATACTGCGGGTACCTTTAGAATTCCCAGATTTTTGGAAAAAAGAGACAAACTTGGGTGGCAAATTTATGAGGACAAAAAGTTATGGAGGCCTAAGCACAAACTACCCCAAATAGCCAACAAAGGGGATATAGCACGGGGTGTGGAAGGCCTATCATTTAAGGGGTCAATATAAAAGGCATGCTATGTACTTGAGTTTGTGTGCACTGCATTCAAGCCTATTTAATGAATCGTATGTGTCTGGTATTTTGTTTTGCGCATCTGAGTGTATAATTAAAGGCCTCCAATTCATGCTGTTCTTGTTTCCTGCTGCCCTCATTTTTTACTGGTCTGGTATCTTGGTTTTTTTGTAGAAAGGTTGCTGACTAATTTTACGGTGCTGAGCAATTAAAGATCTCGGTTTCCTGCTGCCATTGTGACCTGTTAACGTGTCTGGTATTTTGTTTTTATTTGTACAAAGACTGCTGACTAATTAAGGGCCTCTCTGTTTCCTGCTTCTGTTTCCTTTCTGAAGACTCTCTCTTTTGGTTGTCAGGCAGCACATTCCATGTCCACAATGGACTATAAATACAACTTTCAAAGTTTGACCGTCCCCTTGGTTCGTCAATCCGTCGGAAGAGAGCTTTGTCTCCCACCAACACTGCCAATGGGTTTCCACTACCTGTGACAAGATCAACCCATTGTAGCCTAAGAGCTAGGGGCTCGCAACTGCTCTTGAAATCCCATCCCGTCAATATTACTTTTTACAACTTTGAACCCTGGAGCCTGGTTATTCATACAGCTCTGAATTGCCTCCCTTTCTGTGACTAGGACCATTATTCTCTCACCTCTGATTGAATATTTAAACAGCTCCTGTGAAATGTACTTCATTGTTAAGAATGTTTAACATCCTGCTGCCAGCAGCTAGTCTTTTCCTCATTCTCAGGAGCTGAGGTCCAATCTTTATACCTTCTACCATGACAAAATCGTTACCATTAGGGCAGGGCTCATGCTGCAATCTCTGCCCACCTCTGTTACTTGGGATATCCCTGACTTTGGCTAACCCTCTCTCGTTATTTCTTCAGAGCTATCCCCGAAAATGTTAAAGAAAATTTGCAGTAAGTTAATCAGTGTCACCTCTTTCTCCTTGGTTCCTTCACGTTGCTGCTCTTGCTTCTGAGGCTTTTGTCCAATTTTTTACTGTGCTCTACAATTTAGCATTTTGCTTAGCTACTGCCCTGAGTGCTGGAAGTATGCACTGATTGTCCATCTACTGAAAAAACCTTCTGCAGACTCAAATATACTTATTAATTACCACCCTATTACCCATTTCCCTTTTCCATCTAGAATTCAGGGAAAGGATGTAAACAAACAACTCTTCAACTATCTCAAAGTAAACTGTCTCTGATATCAAATATAATCTGTTTTCTACAATCACGTTAGCACTGAAACAACGATAGTTGCCATCGCAGATGCCTTAAGATCACTTTTACACAAAGTAGCCTTGATTTTCCTCAGCCTGTCAGCTGCACTCAACATGATCTCCCACTTTTGCTTAGCCTACCGAAATGCTGAATCTGTAAACAAGACTGGAAATGGTTTGGTTTGTTTTATCTTCCAGAACTCAATTTTATTAAATGCATTCAGTTCCAAAGGCACCTCCTTAACTTGCAGGGTTTCACAGGGGGACCCACTGACCCCAGATTTATTTAACGTCTATGAAACCCCTCTGACATCCCTGATATGTTCATTCAGCTTGACAACACCTAATCAGTATTTGCCTCATTGATAAAAAGTTGGACCACCTAAAGTAAATGTTTCTGTATAAGAGCAACAGCTTTGTAAATGTAAAAAAATCACTGCCTCAAACTTGGCAGTGACAAAACTGAGGTTTTAATTTTTGAAACTCATAAGGTCGATTGACCCCTTTCTTAGTGGCCACCTACATGTGGGGCTCCACCACCACCATCCGATCCTGCCAAAAGTCTGGCAGAGAATCAGATTACAAAGACAGGAAGCTTCCATTTAATAAACAAGTCAACCAGATAGTTGGGCATTGTTTTCCCTTTTAGGATGCTCATCCTCCTGAAATCTACAGCAAAACTGTTGTTGATTGGACTACAGCAACTCTCTCTTTCTGGAAACCCTGAAAAATCTTGTTATTACCAAATATATCACTGCTGGGTTGGTACTAAATCTACCAACTAAATCTTCTTCTAGCAGACCTTCATAGGCTTCGTATCTGAAAGCGGTCCATTATTGAGACTTTTTGCATGGTCCACAGAGCCTTCAACAACTCTACCCTGGCTACCTGAGAAATACATTTCACGCATGTTGCACCTCCTAGACTTTCTGCACCTCTTCTAATTTAGGGCGCTTGTTTTATTATCTTGTAGCAAAGCCCTTGAACTCCTCACCACTTTATGAAAACGTTGCTTTTTTTGTGGTTTGTTTGACCAACATTAATCTTCAAAGATTTTGCTTTGAACTGACTCACTCAAGGGGAGTAACCTAGAACTCATCAAAGCTAAAAAAAGAAAAAGATAAGAAGAGTTCTTCCATCCTGCAAGTCAACTGGTCCAGTCAGTCACTTATCTCATTTTCAACCTTTGAGATGAAAACAGTAATGAACAGACACCATAAAATACCAGCAGTCTAGATTAGAGACTTTAGAAACTTGACTGTCATTTGTAGGAAATACATCTAGAATTTCATGACTTCCTCGCCTCCTTTGAGGAAAAAATACAAAATCTAGGTAGAGTAACTGGCCTAGCATGGCCACATCTGCCCAAAAGTAATTGCCCTATGAGTACCTGCAACTTTTGGGAAACGCAGGACTTCATTTCTAAGTAAGCTTAGGCAGGATTAACGTTTAAGGGCCTGAAGTAGAGATTTAATGCACTTGTAATAAGATGAACTGGATATTTGCCACATTTGTGCCAGAATAACATGTCTGCCAACCTCATAATCATGCCCTTAATTTCATAACTCTGCTTGGCAAAAGCCTAAAAAAATGTTTCCACGATATTTCATATTTAATTTTTAAAATCAAATTTAATGCTGAAATCTAATTAGGTCGAGCATTCGAGACCTCTTGTATATACTTTAGTATATACTTATATGTGTATGTACTTTGTGGGCTCTGGAGATGAGCCCTAGGACTTGTCTGCTTCTGCGTAGGGACTTTTTTCTGTTCAACTGCCTCTATTTACTTTTCTTGACATAAAACGACCAGCAGAGTTCAGTAAAAATACCAAAATCACTTTAGCATTCTCTAGATTCCAGTCCATAGAAATCGTCTTCCATGAGCACCCATAGACAATAATATTTTTTTCAAATCTTGTATTTTCAGTGATATGACCACCGAAGGCCCTGATTTTATATTAACAACAGAGCTTTGGACTATACCATTTCCCGCTGAAAGGCAATATTTCTCTCCATGTTTTCCCATACCTGGCATGTCATGCATTTTGGTGCTTTCTTTGCCTCCATGTTAAAGAAGAGTAGATGTTTCAGCACCCAGGCTAATGTGCTGCATAGCTAAATACATATAAGGTGCCAAAGGCGACACCAATTGCATTGCAAATGCTTGTTTTTAATAACTGACTGCTACTGGGGCACTTGCTTTTCAGCCCCTGCTCTACTCTCAATTTCCACAGCGGCAATCTTGAAATATTTTTATCAAAAATCATTATGAGGCACATATGCAGCAAGGTTGTCACCTGCGGAAACAATAACACACTGGGAAAGACAGTAGGTTTCTCAGAAGAAGTCTACTGGCTTTGCCAATGCTTGTTTGACATTATTCCTAGGAAACCATGAAAATCAGATATTTGCACTTCTAGGGTGGAGAAAATATTGATGGAACATTTCTTAGACACTATTTTATTATTATTTTTAGACAGTATACGCACAGTGCAGGGGATAAATATATAAAACCAAACAATAATAGTATAACCTAAGTGTTTAGACACAACGTTGCACATAATTTCATGCATAATTCATAACTGATGCACTACTAAATTCCACAGGCACCTGTAGCAATTTCGCCTAAATACAATCTATGTAGACAAATAAAGAAATGCACAGATATCCTCGAATGCTGTCATGTGTTTTAGAACGCAGCGCAGTCTGCATGACACAGTATTTTGTAACCCCAAACTCTTCAACTGTGGGGCGATTCATTAAGCATTTTTCTGTGATTAATATTAAGCGTTTCTTCCCAGCTCTACTTGATATAAAAAACCCTGCCGTTTGCACCCATTCATATCCTTCTTGGTAATTACAAAGAGATACCAAGGTTGTTAAAAAGCTAAGGGAGAAACCGAATGCAAGATCTCAATTATGATAGTGCCAAGGAAATAAGGACCCGTATCTACACGTGTTCAGATGCTGCCATCTCTCTCCATTATAGAGACAGATGCGATGAATTGCACGCACAGTGCATGTGTGACTTCTTAAAGGCTACGATAAAGTCTAGGATAAACGGTTTTCTAAGCCATAGTTTAATACCTCTCCATTGTGATGACCGCATATGGTTTGCAGGGAGTCTATGGCTCACATTCTATTTCCGGATGCGGCATTGTGCAGATGTGTGGTGGTCTTGGTCTAGATGCGTATCCTTCTAGATGCAGTCCATTATACCAAACAATGCACGACAGTGAGCGCGCATCCCATCCCTCTTAATCTGGCCTGGATCAAATATGTGCAAATTAAACATTGCAGGTTGTCTTCGAAAATATTGCTGAGTACAGTAGTGTAGAAGTGGTTACAAGGAAATATTGATTCGATTTCTTCAGAGTGCAATACCTTGATTATTGATTTAAACAGTAATGGTTTCGTTGATTTCACCATAAAATGTTTTCAAACTGTAACGGGACTAAGGGGCAGATTGCTAGATTCTCACGGAGTGCAGTGCAGCAGCCGCAAAATGCTGCGTGAGAAAGAGAGCTTCATATTTACAGAAATATGGCACTCTCCTCCCCTCTAAATAGGCCAGCGCAAAAATATGCTGCTGTGCGCCATGGACACACCTTTGCACCATAGTGCAAGGGTGTCTCTGTGGGTTACGCATAGGTTTTATACTGGAATGCCAGCCTTCCAATACAAAATACTATGCTTAGATTAACTTTAAACCTTTCCCACTTTGTATGTGTGCTGTACAGTGCAGCATGCATGCAAAGTCAGAAAAGAAAGGAGGAATGAAAGCATTTTTTCCTTCATAGCGCCTATTTGAAAGGAGTGCTATTTTCTCACACTAAACCGTCTACTTATTTAAGTATCAACAAACATGAAAAGGAGCATATAATTATATAATCAACTTTGCTCCATTAACAGCAGTACAACAAGTTCCAAACAATATTCTTTCATCAAATGTTGAAGATTAAATATCCAAAAAAAGCTGTTAACTGACATTTGGCATCGCTGGCTTCCATGCGCACATGCGGCATGTGGTAATTCTTATATTTTAACCTGTGCTGCTCTCTATCTCATTTTAAAAAATCGATTTGCGCCGCATTTGTTTATGAATTTCTTGTGTTGTGTATAACTGATTGTTTTTACGGGGTACACTGCTCAAAACCACTTACCTTCACCGCATTTCCTCCCCGTTCCACCGCAGCCTGTGCTGATTGAGTGGAGGGAGTATTGATGCGATAGAATTCTTCTATCCTCCTCACTTCCTGTGGCATAATTGGGGCAGCCATCTTGAGCAGTGACGGACTAGTCTTCCCCTGAGCTCCCGCAAAACAGCTATAAATTGTGTAATGGCGCTGACGCACAGCGAAAAAGCTGTTAACTGACATTTGACATCGTTGGCTTCCATGCGCACATGCGGAGTATGCTAATTCTTATATTTTAACCTGTGCTGCTCTCTATCACATTTAAAAAAATCTATTTGCGCCGCATTTGTTTATGAATTTCTTGTGCTGTGTATAACTGATTGTTTTTACAGGGCACACTGCTCAAAACCACTTACCTTCACCGCATTTACTCCCCGTTCCACCGCAGCCTGTGCTGATTGAGTGGAGGGAGTATTGATGCAATAGAGTTCTTCTATCCTCCTCACTTCCGGTGGCATATTTGGGGCAGCCATCTTGAGTAGTGACGGACTAGTCTTCCCCTGAGCTCCCGCAAAACAGCTATAAATTGGGTAATGGCGCTGACATGCAGCGGGTGCGCCGGTGGCGCAAAAAAGGCGCGCCTAAGGCAAGCCCGTCTGTGCCCATCCGCGCACCGATCACTCACAGTGCCAGCCACTATGCTGATTTTGGGAAAGATCGACCTGTTGCTCCTACTCTTAGATACTCGTGTTCTTCTCTACAGGCAATAGGTAAGCAGGGTTCTGTTGGGGGGGAATACCAACCAGTAGTTACGCCAGGGACAGTAGCTAACTTGATCACAAAGAACTCTTTGAGATGTGGTCTGCTCAATGTTAGGTCACTTTGTAAACATTATCTGTAGATACAGATGTTGCTAGAGTCTCATGACCCAGGTGCCCTGGTGGTGACGGAGACCTGGACTCACCCCAGTTCTGATTTAGAATTTAATCTAGCATGTCCTCAGGGCTACAAAGCCTTTCACAAACCATGTTCCAGCGGCAGAGGTGGAGGGGTTGGGATTTTTTTCAAGGAGGCATGGAACTTCTCTCCTGTGGATATTGACATGGTCGAAGGGGTCGAGCTCTTGGGCTTTGGTCTAAAAGACCATGGGCACCAGGTGCTGACAGATATCATCTGTTAAAGGCCTCCGGGAGTGGCCAGCCTCCTTCAACAGAAAAACCTGATCGATGTGTTTAGCAATATGGCTATTTTACTCGCCAGACTCCTTATATTAGGGGATTTTAACCTATGGGCTAATGGGAGTATGGGCCCAGGGTATAATAATCTCCTACAATCATGTATGGACCTGTTCCTTACCCAATGGGTGGTAGAGCCTACACACACAGGGGGACATACCTTGGACCTGATTTTTGCCAGGGAAGACTCACTGGAAGTGGTGGATGTTCTACCGGTTGGCTGGTCTAATCACCATTTGATAACATTTGATGTGTTTGATATGAAGCGGGACGACACTGCTATGAAGGAGACAAGATGCTTTCCTAGCAGAGACTGGAAAGGTCTGCTGGGGAAAGCTAGTGCCTCCCCAGTATTCCATCTTGAAGGTTCCTTTGACCCTGGGAAACAGGTGGAGGATAACTATGCCACCTTCTGCTTACACATTAATGACCAACTTGACCAGCTTGCCCCTCGAAAGATGATTAAAAGAAGTGGCAAACCCCCAGCGCCCTGGTATAATACTGATCTGCAAAATCTAAAACTTGGCTGTAGACGGGCAGAGGGGAGGTGGAGGAAGGGGTACTCTGATACAGAAAAAGCTATCTGGAAAGAGAAAATGTCTAGTTACAAGAAAAGTATTGTCTCTACTAAAGCTGAGTATTTGCCTGAGGGCCCCCAATAGCTCCAAGAGCGTTTTTAAAATACTGAATGATATTGTTAGCCCGCCTGCACTAAAAACAAGGTTCTCCCCACGCAGGAACTCTGCGATAGCCTGGCTGCTTTTTTTGATAATAAGATCAGCAAAATTATTGAAGTGCTAGAGGGGGACAGCACGGTTGATGAGGCTCCTGGCCCCCCACAAGATAGGCAGGAGGACTTGGAAGTGATGAGGAAGGCCTCGGTTCAGATGCCTCTTCTAGGTCACTTTGATATTCCTTCTGTTGAGGTTTTTGATCAAACAGCCCTTGGGGTCTCTTCTGGCTCATCTTTAGACCCTCTTCCCCACTGGGTCTGGAAAGCGCTTGGTTCCGAACTGGTTCCTCCACTAAGGCAGCTGTGTAATCAATCCCTGTGTAATGGAGTGATTCCCTCCTGTTGGAAGCAAACGGTTGTTTCCCCCTTACTGAAGAAACCCTTATTTGACCCAGCCTGCCTTAAGAACTACAGACCTATCTCACTCCTTCCATATCCAGTGAAGATCATTGAGCGCCTTGTGAGTAGGGCACTCTCTCAGTTTCTGGAGACAAATTACCTACTGGATGATGTTCAGTTTGTTTTTCGCCCGGGACATGGGACGGAGACTGCCCTGTTGACTGTGTTGGATGATCTTCGTCTACGTGCAGACAAGGGTCAACATGCCATCCTGATCCTGTTAGACCTGTCTGACGCATTCGACACGGTCAATCACAAGGTTCTCCTGGAACGATTGGAAGGAGTGGGGGTAGTTGGCCAGGCACAGAAATGGCTTCATTCCTATCTATCTGATAGATGTCAGGCAGTGGCTCTACCCCCCTTTCAGTCCAAGTTTACCAAGATCCACCATGGTGTGCCGCAGGGCTCTGCAATAAGTCCAATTCTATTTAACGTCTATATGCGTCCCCTGGTGGATGTCATTAAATCTTATGGCATAAGCTTGGTAAACTATGCGGATGACACCCAGCTGATTCTATCTCTGGAGGGAGAACAGCCATCCACATTGGAGAACTTCCATGTTTGTATGAAGAATGTGGTTAATTGGTTAAAAAACAATTCTCTGCAATTTTATGCAGATAAAATTGAAATCCTCTGTTTTGAGGGTGGGAGAGTGCCCTACCCTTTCCCGGCCAACTTCTGGCCTATTCCTGCTGATCCCCCATTGGTACCATCCAAGTCGGTTCGCAATTTGGGAGTTTCTTTTAATGAAAAGCTGACCTTGGAAACCCACGTTAATAAAACTGTGGGGAACTGCTTTTCGCTTATCAGGATCTTGAGGAAAATCCGACCCCAGCTCCCCGCACGTACACTCTACTTGGTAGTTAGGAGCGTGATTTTGAGCAGGTTGGATTACCGTAATTCTTTGCTGCTAGAGTCTCCCAAGTATTTAATTGGGAGACTACAGAGAACTCAGAATTCAGTGTTGCTGCTGCAAGACTCTGGAATAAGCTGCCCACGGAGCTGCGACAGATGAAAGATCTTTTGCCATTTTGCAAACAAATATCAACCTGGCTCTTTCCCAGAGTTTAATGTCTACTTGCTCCTGTCATAGATGTCTTCTTCCGTCTCTTTAGCTCCAGGATGCCCGATGGGTTGCAGTGCGCTCTATATATATGCTTTACATTACATTACATTACATTTACATTACATTACATTACAATCAAATTCCTCAGGAGTCTTTTGAATGAGTTTCAATCCAGTTTATTGAAGATCATTCATTCAAACAATAGCGGCTCAGCCCAGCCAACGTGTTTCGTCCTTGTGGACTTCATCAGGGTTGGGTTATTAGTAAAATCTTATTGTTGCACTGAATGAAGAATAAGCACCATGTCCAGTAATGGTCCAAGATAATGAGTTGGTGGTATAGTACCCCCTTGTTAGTTAGAATCACGGTCCCATATTGAGAGAAAGAACGCCTGTATTGATTATTTAATTATATGCTCCTTTTTCATGTTTGTTGATTTTGAATTTTCTGTTACCACAGAGTAGTGGGGTCACAATAAGTTGAGCATAGGCAAGAAATAATTACTTATTTTACACTAGTGCGACATTCGATAACCCGCACTGCTAATGCTTCTCAACTGTAGTATCTTTTAAAGTAAATACGGCTTAGCATCCGAAAACCTGGGTGGTTTCATAGGAACGCCCAAGCACCACCCATTGTGCACCTCCTTGGCGCTAAGTAATGTAAAACAGAGGTGTACGTTATTTTGTCTAGTATTGAGTGATTTTCCGGCACTAAACAAATTTAGCCCTGGAAAGTAAATTAGTCATAAAAGATTTGGCGTTGATTTGTGTCTTTTGTGACACAAATTTTGTGATGCAAACATGGCGCTAAAACTTAGTAAATATACCCCCAAAGGTAGATTGCTATGAAATTGAGTTGTTGTAATAGAAAAATGCAAATAACCCTGCCTAGTTGTTAATAGCTATTTTAGCGTGTACTGTAAGTATAAATTGATCTGTATTGAAAAGTACAGGTTAATGCATGCATATCGTACGTTCTTTAGGTACTCACTCAAATAGAAGCTGGCCGCTCCAAGGAAGAGAACCTGTTTTAAAGTTTGTGAATGAGTCTTATGGAGAAAGAGTACACAGGGAAAATCAGTATGTGGCATCTGTGCTAGCCTCCTATGCCTAAATAAATAGGGCAGCATTGTTTATAAAAGCTATAAATGAAATATGTTCCAGCTTGAGTACAGGCCCTAAAATGTGCAGACCCTAGGGAATGATGTCCCCTCTACCCCTCTATTCTGGGCGGTCTAGGGTAATATCTTATCACACCCTAGGTGATGGTGCAGTATGCAGATGTGGCACACGTGCTGGATCTGCTTCCTTAGGGAAAAACAGGGAGTCGTGGTGTGGAGAGCACAATGTAAGTCGTTTTATTTATTTATTTAATTTACATTCCCTACTCCGTTGTTTGTTACTTGTACCCCTCAAATCATGCCCCGCCTCACCGTGCTAACCTGCACGGGCTGCCATTGGATCTTAGCTGAAAAAGACAAGTCAAGCATATGACTAAGTGCCACCTATTACATCTCATGTGCCCTCTTCAGCTAGCATAGAGGCATTTGGCCCAAATAAATGTGTGTAGGCATTCCACCCTGGGACTGAGCCACATCCCCAAATCAGAAGGGGCAAACCAATCTCTCTGCCAATTCCTCCCAGTGTAGGCCATCCAGGAGTTGCAGCCACTCTGACATAGATACACACCTATGAATTTAAAACATGTACATAAGGCCAATTTACAGAGAAGGTTTAAGTCAATACTACTGTGATGAACGATAATACAAATTCCCTTGATCATGTACATAATGTTTTGATCTAAGAATTCCAAGTTTTGATCATACCTGTGATGTATACATTATGATTGTTGAGTATGAATGATGAGACAGATGTGGTGTGTGTGTGGTTGTTTTTGCTGTAGTTTTATGATGAAATATTGAATATACCATTATCAATAAATAACAATTTTTTGTACTTTTAAATATATATATTTTTGTCTTTGTCTCTCTTTATATTGGACACAAATGTATGGTGGTGTAATAATAGGTCAGCTGATGCCACAAGGGTGATGTCACAAACTATCTACAGTTCGAACTATATTTATAAAACGGTGCTGCAGGGTGAAGACAACTACCGGCCTCCCCCAAACTTGTTTCCTAGGCCAACAATACACGTAATCAAAATCCCCAGCACACGTTTTCTATTAACAACACACATGAGCAGTAGTATGCAAAAGTACACACAATTCCAAAACGCAGTGGTAAGGTTCTTCCTTTCTTTTTTTTCTTTTCCTCTTTTTCTTTTGTTCATTCAAGTTCTTAGCCAGCCAACACGTGTTTCGTCACCACACTGGGAAAGTAATCCCGCAACTTTTTCAAGGCTCATTTGTCACTTGTCCTGTTCTGTTCATGTTGTAGTGACAATTCCAACCCACAAGCTTCATAAATGAAGGTATCCGTCGAATAAGACACTTGCTTTAAAATTCATAAAAATCCAGAACCGACCTTTCAGGTCTCTTGTCGTGATTAGATAAATCGTCTGTGCCTCGAGGCACCTACACTGAATCGGATACACAGACAATTTATCTAATCCCGACAAGAGACCTGAAAGGTCGGTTCTTGATTCTTACGAACTTTGAAGCAAGTGTCTTATTTGATGGATACCTTTGTTTATGAACCTTGTGGGTCACCACAATATAAACAGGTCAGGACAAGTGACCATTGAGCCTTGAAAAATGTGCAGGATTTCTTTCTCAGTGTGGTGGCGAAACAAGTGTTGGCTGGCTAAGAACTTGTCTGAATTGAAGTGTTTATCATCAAATCACTAGTCAACTAAATGATCCAGTTGGCCTCCGGATGGAGGAATTGTTAGGATAAAATTAAATAGATGTGGTCTCCTCCATGCTAGGGAAATAAAGCTGTAGTTCGGAAGGGGATTTGAAGACCCAGTCTCCCCTGTAGGCACGGATAGATTGATGTGAATGAATGTTGGTGTTATGGGCCCCACCAGCGTGTGATGTGTGTATGTGCGTGTGACTGTGGAATCATTCCGTCCATGGAAGCAGGAGGAGATTTTGCGTTCTGAACTGCACCAGTACTCACTGTAGAACTGTAGAAAATTATTTATGCTATGTACTTTAGCCTTATTAAAATGAATTATAGTCTTTAAATATTTGATGAACGATCCTCATATGCCTAAAATGTATTTACATTAGAAATTAGAAAGATTTATGTAAAAGTGTGAACTAATGTTGTCACATTGGTTTTTATGATGTAGCTCTTAGTCATAATTTTACTTGTGCATTCAAAGTTATTTTACATTTACTTGAAGTGTAATTTATATCTAGTGCTGAATTTATGTACTTTTAAGTGTTATTCTTTTGTAGTTATATGTACACAAACAACAAGTATTAATGTGCCCTATGTAATAACATGCTTAAGTTTACTCAACTAGGTCCGTGTTTCAGTCTTCACTAAATATAGTTTTTCCAATCCTGCCTATGTGTCTTTTCCTTGCAGGTACGTTCACATGGTTTGTTAATTTGAGAATAGATGTCACTGTATTAGTGATAGAGAGCCTGAGAAGAAGACCTAGACATAGAACACGGAGAGCCAGAGTGTTCATTGCGGTAATGTGAGAAAGGAAAGAGCAATGGAGCCCCTGATGGTGTGATCATTTGGTGTTACCAAGACGATTGTTGTGGTATTAACAAATGTTCTTACACTTTGAGTTTGGCTATTTTTCCTTTTGACTTAGGGAGGTACTGACCTTTATGCTTAGCCCTTTGATTCTTGGCTGAAGTTGACTTAGGCTAACACTCATTTCCCTATCCCTAGAAGACACTTGACCAAGTTTCTGAAATACTGACACCTTCCTGCATACTTCCCAATTTCTTTTCTCTTTTTTGGCATTTCCCCGACTTTTTGAGACTCCTTTAGATTAAATTGCCTTTAATGGTTAGGACTCTAGATTTGAGGACTTAAGACATTACTCATGTCTAAGAGAGAAGATCGAAGACTCTTTTCTGAGAACCTGTTCTCCTGTTAATACTTTGTGTTGTTGTGACTGAATGTCATGTTTGTCTCATATTGATGCGCCTCAATGTCTGCACCAGGTCTGGTTATCCAGTTGTTATTCTGTATCTTTACAGCATGTTATTGAGCATGATTTAAATTAATCTGACTGCTAACTTGTAATAAAACTTCTTGACTTTATTTACTTATTCCTAGTCCTTATTGTGTAGCCAAATGGCTTACACTGTTAACTATATGTGTTTGGCCTGTGCTTACTCTCATCACTTCTCAGGCGCATAAAAAAAACATCAGTTAACCATTGATAAGAGGTTGGCCTAGAGCTGGATCTCAGGTATTTTCTGATTAGAAAGGTTGGCCCTAATTTACCCCTTATTGGGGTGATTGAAAATCCACTAAGCACAAGGTATTTTACATTTGGGAAAAGCATAGGACTGAGGATTAATCTACTTGCAATGGTCATGCAGATGAAGGACTCCCATTGTCTATGGTTTTATCCATTCATGTACTGGACACTAGTCTCTGCCAGAAACGTAGGGTAATGTTTTTATCAGAACTTTGTGGATCCTTGCAGATTCCTGAAGGTTTACGTTACAGAAATGCAATGTAAATGCATGGTTGAAGGCCAAGATGGAAGTTTGCAGGGCATTATGGGACCCATGCAAAACCCATGCACTAGACTGCAAAGGGTGTTTAGTTTAAAAAAAATGTTTGGGTTCTGTAGGTTTTCCTGTGTGGCTGTCGAGCCCAGGTCCAAAAATCAACGCTACCCCCATTGCTAATTCAGATAGTTTTTTGGGCAGGGAATATTGATGTCTCCACATTCATTTTTGGAGCCTTTCCTGTCGTGGGTGCTAGGCCTACCTACACAAATTGGATACCATTAGTCTCAGGAGACTTGTGGGAATATTGAGTCATAGGACATTTTTGAATCTACATGGATTCCAAACTTTCCCTCACAAAACTGTTAGGAAACTTTGTGTTGTTAGCCAAAGTTTTAGGATCACAAGGGCTTCTGGGTAAAAATATTCTTGTGAGATTAATGGATGTCAAACCACACCGGACTCCTCTGGGTGTCTAGTTTTCAGAAATGGTTGTGTTTGGTAGGTTTTCCTGGGTGGTGGCTTAGTCCGGGTCAACATCCTCAGCTCGCCACATTGGAAAAACAAGGGTCGGTTGGAGTTGAAAAATGTTATTTGTTAATGTTGCATTGTGGGCCTTTTCCTGACAAGGTCGCTAGGCCCCCCACACACACAAATGGGTTAACATGTTTATTAGGAGACATATGGGAATTCTGGGTGGTAGGAAATTTGGGGATCCTCGTAGATTATGGAAATTACCTTCACAGAAATGTGAGGGAGTTAGGGCCTCTTATGGGGGCATATTATCAAGCACGGCGTTAAAAATATTGTCGCTTTGGCGGCAGAAAACTGCCGCTAAAGCGGCGATAATGGACTTGATAATATGCCTGTGAGAATTCCAATAGAAGCCCATGTTCACACCAGAACATGGGCTTCTATTGGAATTCTCTAGGGCATATTATCAAGCCCATTATCGCCGCTTTCGCGACAGTTTTCTGCCGCTAAAGCAGCAATAATTTTAACGCCGTTTCTAGATAATATGCCCCATGGTAAGTTAAGTTAAGAAAACTTTGTGGGATCAATACAAGTCACACCACCCTTGACTTCCCCCATCTAGTTTTTAGAAATGTCTCAATCACAAAGAGGGACACAGAAGATTTTACAGTGAGTTCATTCAAATTCCAACACCTAATTATGCCTAATCAAAGGGAGTGAATGCACCCCAATGAGGTACCTAGGCTAATTCACATCCAAATCAATCATCCGTTTGACTTTTTAAAAAGGACTCCAAGCAACTGTAGTTCATTTAGTGGCATGCATTATCATCAAGTCCTTGCTCAGATACATATGATATCTGGGGGTACTCAACCTTAACGGTCAACAAAGTTTTTGTTTTTGATAGTGGGATATATGTCTTAAATGACCTAGGAGTGTCATAAATTTACCAACGGCTATATGTATTCATGGGCCTCTTGGCAAAGTTAAAAACAATATGTGATGCTGTTGGAGAAAATGATCAACTCCAACATATAGGGTCTACATGTTTCAGCCATTTGTTTGCCTAAATTGGTCAAGTGGCTTTCCTCAGGACCAAATCTCTAGATTGCTATTCAAAATTCCTGTTGGAATTATTTTATAATTCTTTTAAGTACACCCTTCTTTGTGCCACACATTCTTTTATACATGCCACAATTTACGAACCCTCCAGAGGGACTTCCTCAGTCTAGTTTATTACATATTCCTAAGTCAGGCCCCATAGGAAAACAGGAAGGGGTTAGCTTTGCAGTCACACATTCTTCAAAGATCCAGGCATGCCAAAACACAATTCACGCTCCCTGGTTCCTTCCAGTCATGTGAGCTAAGCCTACCAACACAAGTGGGTCGCCGTTTTTACTGGGAAACCAAGGATAGTAGGCAGTTGATGGATCCCTTCAAATTCAAGAACTTTCACTCACAGAAACATGAGGAAAATGTATGTTTCATGCAAACCTTGAAGATTGCACGGGCTTTTGGCAGTGACGGCTCCTCCGCTGAGGCAGAGGAGCGTCACCCCACTGCTTTTTAGTAGTGAAATAAAGGGAAAATAAAATGATAATAACTCTGGTTATTATCATTTTATTTTCTCCTACTTCCTCAGCATTGCATGAGGGGGCGGGGAAAGGGAGGAGCAGTAGCACCTTCCTAAGTGCGCAATGACTACTTGGCCGGATCTCTCAGCCCGACCAAACAGTCTTGCGCACTTCCCATGTTCTCCATGCAGGCTACATTATGGCCTGCGTGGAGAACATGCCAGGCTCCCAGTCAGCGTCTGAGCATTGAAACATGGCGCTCAGACCACTGACAACGCTGCTAAGGCAGCTTTGTGATTGGCTGACCGGGAGCCTGGGTGTGCTTCCTGTTCAGGCCAGCGAGGGAGGACTACAGAGGAGAGACGCGGCTAGAAGGTACGTTTTTTATTTTATTTTTTATTACTCTCTTCCCCTGCGTCCTCCCCCTCTCGCCACTACCCTCTCCCCCCTACCTCCGATCCGTGCTGGCCTCCGCTGGCTTTTGAGTAAGAAAACCTGAGAATGACAAAAGTCACCCTGCCCCCCACCCGGCAATCTAGTTTCATAAATGTCTGAGTATCATAGGTTTCCTGGGGTGGTTGCTGAGCTAGGGCCCAATTCCACAGCTAAATACATTGTAAAAACGGTCTTGGGCAAAATATCCAGGTCGCATTTTGGATCATAATTTGCCACAAGCACTAGGCACAGCCTAGTGCTGGTGCCATTTGCATCTGGAGACATCTTCAAACACAGAGTAGTAGAACATTTGCTATTACCCATTCATTTCCCCTGCATTTGTGGCTTCTAAATGTAAGGCAGTGTGCAAGAAAGAAGGCATTTTGCAAATAACCATTGTCCCTAAACTAGGTATTTTGTGTATATTTCAGAAATACATAAGTTTTCCTAAAACCCATTTAATATTCTTTATATTTTACCATATGAAATGCTCTTTATTCAATGAAAAATCATAGTAGGGTGCAGCTCAGTTGTTGACTCTGTGTATCGCCTGTTATTGGAGAATCTACACACACTATATATCCCCCCAACCATAAGGGTCTATCGGATGTAACTTTATATCACTTTTTTGAACTGGCCATTACAACAATAAGTTTCCTTCTGTAACTTAACAATACGTTACAGAAGAAACCATTGTCACAAATGACTGTTTTGTTCTTGTCATGTTAATTAATTTTTTTATTTCAAAAGTTTGTTTCTTTAGGAACATTTTGAGGAGGGGTCTACACAAATGTCCCCTTGCTGAATTCAGAATTGTATCATTCAGAAATGTATAGCTTCTTGGATCATATATGGGTTTCACACTTGTTTCCACTACAAACTGCAAGTAGGCAGAAACCCCAGAATACCACTTACAAAAAAGCAAAATATAGTGGGAAAAAACTGTTTTCGATGCAATCTGCTTGCTCTTCAAAGCTGGGAAAATTGTGATTCCAGCACTGAAAACTTTTCATCAATTTTCTGTCCCAATTTTTCTCCAAAACATTTTTTTTGCCATATTTGGCTATTTTCCTGGTCCCCTCCAGGGGAATATACAAACCTGGCTCCCTTCAGATTTCCCCGGAGGTCAGAAGTAAGGCAAACATTTGGCATGAATACATTTTGAGAAGAAAAAGTAATGAAGCTTTAAGAACAGGCTAAGCCAAACATCATTTAAGGGGCTTAGCACCAGGGGTGGGGAGATTGGAAGAAAAAGTACATTTTATTATGGAAAAATCAAGTAAAGATATTCTTAGATGAAGCTACATTGCATATATCTTAAAAGTGGAAGTAAGAGGCTGATGTTTGACTGTATCCTTCAAAAAAGGCTGTGTAAATAATAGTATAGTCAAAATTGACAGCAGGGAGATAATGTTCAAGGAAAGAAATGAGGTAGAAGTAATAGTAGAACACATTTAATGCAGTCAGTGACAACCCAAATTATATTTTAGCATCTTAAAGAAGAATTTCATTCAGAAGTGCAAATGCATTCTACTGTGAAAGCATGTGCCTTTCAAGTCTCGAAAGCATTCTATTTACAGAGAAGTGATTGAGTCTGTGAATATAGGGCCTGATTTAGAACTGGGCGGATGGGTCACTCTGTCACAAGGATGACAGATATCCTGTTCGTTGAAATATAAATCCCATAGGATATAATAGGATCTATATTTCGGCGGACTGTATTTTCGTCACCATTGTGACGGTGGAACCTGTTCAGCAAGATCTAAATCAAGCCCATAGTCATCTGGCAAGAGTTAGATTTAAGGTGCATGTAACCTTGTCAGTCTCCTTTTCCAGGTGTGTCTTAACTGGACTTCTTGCATCCTTTGGTTGTTCGGGATTCTTCCTCCTGACAGGAAAGAATTTGCAATTCCAGAAAGGCTGGCCATGGGTCGGGATTTGCTCTCCAGGAGAAACCTCTGTCATGTTATTTGGGACAGAATATATCTGGTGAAAGTTCAATGACATGAAAGCTACTCTTACAGGCATTGCTTAGTTCCTACTGTAGTGAAAGGCGGTGGCAGACAAAAGGTACTGCAAAAGATTCCACTTCTGAAGAAATTATAGTGTGCCCTAACTCAGTGCTTTCCAAAATTTTAGAGCCGTGGCCCACCTTTTAGCATGACAAATTTTCCAAACCCACCTAGCTTTAAGGACATGTAGCAGACAATTTTTTATGTAACTAAATCATCATGTAGTAGTGCACTGTCATTTACAGACAGCAAATTTTCAATTCAATTGAAATGGTCACTGAATTTGCACACACATACAGTTTTCCTGATAAAACTATATAAATCAATATTGCACACAAATGATACTTTATGAAAATAGCATTTCACTGAATATGTATCTTTTGCACATCACCAAGAAAAAGTGTCTTGATTTGCTTTGATCCTATTAAAATCTTTGCTTCCATCACACTTCAGAATTACAAAACAAAGTGCTACATTTTTGCACCAAGAACTGCTGAATATGTATAGTTCATTTTGCAAATCAAAAAGCTGAACTCATTTGATATCTAGCAGACAACAGCGCCAAGATGCCTTCGGGCAATCTGGCACTGTATTAAAACTATCAATATCAATTTACACTGTGTGTTATGTTACAAAAAGTTACATCCTACAGCCTTTCCATGTCACATAATTCACTTTACTTTTCTTTCCCTGACTGCAAAATGAGCGGAGTTTGCAAACACCAATCTCCATGTTAAAAAAAGTAAGCAGCAATGTGTCAGAATGCATACCCTCACATTTGACCTATGTCATTGAAGCTTATCAATTCTGACAAGAGGAATACAGAATTTAAAGGCATCTTTATTGCTTGGACTTTCATGACACACCAGACATCCTCGTGCAACCCACCATGGGGTCGTGACCCACAGCTTGGGAAACACATCCCCACCTACTATGTGAGTTTCAGCCGTGCAAAAGATTTTGGGGCAGATTTATGAGCCCCTTGCGCCACTTTTGCGTCACTTTTAACATGGGAAAAGTGACGCAAAAGTGGCGCAAGGGGCTCATAAATCTGCCGATTTGTATGTAGGCTAGAGAAGATGCCATCCTGATTTTCTTCCAAGGCCCAGTGAAACCTTTCTTCAGCTGTGATACTTGCAACCCAATGTTTGGAGCTTCCCACCAAATTTGGAACAGTTTGGTATTTGAATGATTTCAGTGACAGAGAGGTATGTAGGATGGAGAATAAGATATCGTTTACATTGATATTTGTGGATATTAGGGATGACCTTTGGCTAACTAGTCAGCATTATGTTACAATTGATACCCCATCTGAGAAGCATGACAAGCTCAGATTAGAGAAGAAGAGTGTCACACTTAAAGGAGAAAACAGCGTTTTTTTAGAGAAAAGTTAGCCTTTGCTGCTTATCTCACACCCTTGCCTGAACTTGATTTTTTTTTACTTGAATGGAGGTCTATAATCACTTGCAATAACTAAAACTGCATGTTTTATCATTACCTCTGTGTACCTTCTTTTCCACACTGCATTAGTTCATTTCCCATTCTCCCTCTGTGCTACCCCACTTACCCATTTCAACTTCACTGGGTCCCATTGCCACAGCAAGTGGGCATGATAAAAACTTTCTCTTTGTTTATATTGAAGGATACTAAGGGGCTGATTACGACTTTGGCTCAGTTACGCTGGCTCTCCGCCACTGTGCCAAAGCTTGCATGATTTCGAGTTTTTCTCGTACAGGTGGATGGTCTGTTTGCCGTTCCCATGGCAATACCAGAAAAACAAGCACCACAATTGACATGGCAAAAATGTTCCAGCTCGACATGGATGGTGACGTCCATGCTGTACTGTAACTGGGGTGCAAGCAGACATGGGGCACATGTAGTGCCCCCTTGAATGCATCCTCATGCTTGGGGGGCATGGGGCCCTATGGGGGCCCTCTTTGTTCCTCGACCGCCAGCCTTTGCATAGCAGGGAGCCTGCCATGAAATTGCTGGCAGGGAGTAATTTGTGATATGCTTAGCGGGACTGTGCCAGTCCTGCTCAGCATGTTACACTGGGGCTCCGCCGCGCAACCCCCAGGGAATGGCTGTTCCCTGGTGCAGGTGCCAATCCAATGACGATATGACAGATGGTGGACCTCCACCGCCGTGCCACAGTGAGTGCGGCGGTCTTAGTTTTTATAATTTTTTTATATTGTCCTTTTTTTTATCAAGTTTTTAAATACATTGCTATGTAGTGGCTCAAAGTTTGGCTGTGCAATCTTCTAGGAACAAGATGTGAATATCAGAAACTGATTCCCCATGACACCAAAGTCCTGCTACCATTGGAGATATGATATTACTCCAGGCAGTAACAGCACCCAGGAGAAAGGGGAAGAGGAGAAAAAAAACAGAGATGGAGTTATATGGTCCCTTCGAGGTGACTGCATTCATTCTCCACACTACAGATTCTCTCAGTGTTCAAATACTGTGGTACATCTACATGTATATAATGAGGATTTAGGATCTTCACCGTTTCAAGCATAAACATGTATATGCATAAAACATAACTGGTAAGTATACGCTCTTACCTAATACCTCCCACATTCCCAATTTAACTCTTGCAGCTGGAATGCCTGAGAATGCAGTGAAAATCCTGAGCGAATAAAACAAATATTGGAGACAGAGTAAATAAAGGACCAGAATTATCACAAATATTAGAACTGCCCTATGGCACCCAATAGTTACCTAAACAACAAGAGGCAAAAGTTAAAAAGGCAGATCAGAAACAGAATTACAGAATTCCTTCTATGTTGAGCAAAATAATTCCATATGAGACGTGATTGAGTAATGTCCTAAAGAGCACCAAAATAAGTCTTTAGAAAATAATAGCCTCTTGCAGAGCATGAATATTACCATCCACAAAGTTCATGGGCTTGCAGCACTGGATGGAGGGTATTTATCCAATTGTTTGCCAACTTAGAAGAGCAGTCAGCTGTTGGTAAACCTTTATCATTCTTTATCTCTCCACAGGTTCCACAGGAGGGGAGTAACAAAATCAGAAAAAATTACCAGGCAGCCTGTAAATACACAGAGCAGCTACAGCAGGAAGTCTGTAATCCACAATAGTGGTCGCTGAAAGAGGCTGGAATGTGGCAATCGAGGGAACAAAAATAAGTATATAGGGCCTCATTGACAAGAGGCCTGCACTGCCAGAGTGTCACTTTTAATAACGCTCAGGTGGCCTCTCAAAGATATCTATGAGGTCACGGAAAGCCACCCCGCGTGACTTGTCATGGACTTGTAGGTTAGTTGTAAGGCAACTCTGAGCAAGTCACTGTGTTGCCTCACACTGTTTCAAGGAGGCTTGCCATGGGCATTGCGGTAGGTGTTCCCAGTCAACGCCCATGACTTTTGACACATTCCCAGATTTACAACATAGAGTAAATACAGCAATGCCTCAAAACCCTGCTACAGCCCAGGGGTGGTGTAACAGTTGTTTTGTTCAGGAAGGTGTCCCTTCTGGCACAAAAACAACCTGATTTCAATGCAGGCCCCCTTGCGCCATGGGGTAAGAGCGCCTGTGTTGGTGCAAGACAGCAGCCATTTGTGCTCCAGTGTAGTGTAAGAGAACAGGAAAGTGCCATATCCTATGACAAGCCACATTTTTTATATGCTGACCGCAATGGAGCTCAGGTTGGCTAGGTTAAGAGCTGGGTCTCGGTCAAAAGTATGCCTTCGGACTGAGGGCCATATTTATGAAGGGTTGCATCACTTTTGCACTTTCTGCAGCACACATAGATAGAGGAAAATGCCACAGGAGATTGTTTTTGTGCGGAAAGGTGCCAATTCCTGCACAAAAACAATCTTCCTTACAATGCAGGCACTCTTCCACTAGAGTGCAAGTGTGTCTGCATTGGCGCTAGTAAGCACATTGTGTGCCAGCACTGGGAAAGGGCAGGAATGCACCATATTGTCATAAATACAGCACATTCTTGCCCTTTTCCTGTAACACAGTGCAGCACAGCAAGGTGACTTGGAAAATCAAAATGGAGAAAATCTCTCCTTGGAGTGTGTGTCTGTGTAACCTAACCCAGTGGTGTGGCTAATATGTGACTAGAGTCCCTTTTGACTAATTGAATTAGGGGGGCTCCATATGGCTGGGGATCAAGGAAGTGGGGTCTGGCATGGGTCCTTTGACATGTACTCCTGCCTGTCCCTAGCTTCTCCAGAAAGCAAATCTCCTTCCACTAAATGGCTCTATTGTTCAAACCCCAGGCCTCTTGCCTCCTATGCAGGTAGCAGCTTGGCTCAAGGTTTCAAATACTACTTTCCTGTAATAGTTATAATAAATCCAAATTTGGCAAGTTGTTTGATTTATTGTAACCATTATTTTGATGCTTTGAATAGTATTGGTAGCTAGCTCCAATCAGAAGTTGAATAAAGCCTCCCCATGTTAGCCCATGAGGCTAGCAGCACTGCGAGCAGAGTAAGACCTCCGACCCTAAGTTCACTCTCTCCCTGCAGCTCCGCTGTGCCGTTTCTTGCCTCCAGATCCCGACCTCCTCCTTGGGAGGCTCGAGGCCGCTGCCTTCTCCTGCGCCTGCTGCTAGCTCCAACTGGGACCAGACTGCCTGCAACCACCGTAACCTTTCTCAGCTGTTTTTTTTTTCTTTCTAATTTTTCCCTGTTGTGCCACTGTTATTGTGCTCATCTGTGTCTTGCTCTAATTCCACCACTGTTTTTATTTTCTCGTGCCTGCCTGTTCCTTTAGGCTTTCGCTGCTGCTGCCCCTGTGACCCCACCCATGGAATTCCCCCCGAGAATTCCCCCCGGAATTCCCCTGCTCCCGCTTCCCAGCCTCTCCTCCCTCCCACTTCCCCTACTTACTGGTGGCCGCTGCGCTTGTCGCGCAGCGGGCACGCACCCGGCACGCCGAAGGCACGCCAAAGTCAAGCCCATCTGCGCCTGTCCGCGACCCGACCGTGGCCAGCGCCTGGAACCCTGGACCTCCCACTACCCATCGCTACGACCCCACCACCCACCTCGCACTCAACCCTGGAAGACTTAGAGAATGCCAACGGGCCTTGCCGAACAAGACCCACAGCCAGTTCTCCTGCCTCCACGGCTGCCAGACCCTCACCGCCACCCCGCTCTCCAACACCCCTGCAGCCAGCACCAGCGACACCCTAAAATGCATCCTCCTCAACGTACGCTCTCTCTCACCCGACTTCGGCTTCTTCACAGAGACCTGGACTAATGCATCCCCCGCCCCCGACATCAGCACTGCCTGTTGTGTGTAGATTTAGATTCCATATATAGGTTTCCCGATTTATGCCCTTATATCGGTACAATTCATATTGCCCTTATTTAGGCATCGAAAATCCAGCCCTTATTTAAGCATTGTCCATGCTAACCAAATACAGGCATGGTCTCCTACATCCGTCAATCCACGTCACAACGAGTTCTTGGAAAACCAGACTCTTAAGCCTTTGGGATCTTCCCTTGCTTGGATATTGATTTTTCCAAGAACTCATTATTATGCATGAACATCTATTCCTTAGGGGTTCATTCATGATGTTCCGATGCCTGAATTTTACGTTAATAAAGGCACAAGTAATTAAATGTAATGTACTCGATAGAGACATACTGACCTCAGTCTTATATCAAATCTATAGTGTATATTATTCCAATGCGCAGAGCCTATCAGGGATATAGGAACTACACTACATGCCATCCTAGACAGATACAAGATCCAGAGGAAAGACCACCCCAACCACCCAGGAGTGGGCCTCGTCATCACCCACAAGAGCACCCTCCACCTCACCACCTCCAGCGAAACCTTCCCCTCTGCCGAACACCTGCACTTCCAGATCCAGACCACACCCTTCGCCACCACCATCACAGACTTCATTGCACCCCACACCATCGCCTCAACAAACTACATACTCATTGGAGACCTGAACTTCCACCTCGACAACCTTAGCGACCCCAAATCCACTATCCTTTGTGACAACCTCACCAGCATCGGACTTAAACAACTCATCAACACACCAACCCATAGTGCAGGACACACCCTCGACCCCATCTTCGCGGCAGGAAACAGCGTCCAATTCACCACGCAACGCAGCCGCCATGGACCGACCACCACTGCATACACTTCACCGTCAACAAACTAAAGGCACCCAAACCAGCCCCACGCCTACCATGAAGGAACTGGAGCAAGGTTACCGATGAGCAACTTAACTCCACTCTCACCCGAGACAACCACACCTGGGCACCCGACGCAAAAGACGTAGCCAGAGAACTCCACACCTGGATCTCCAACTGCGTAGACAAGCTCGCCCCGCTACGCCGCCCTGACAGACAATGCCCCAGGAAAGCCGCCTGGTTCACCACCGCTCTGCAAGAAGCCAGACGCACCTGCAGACGCCTGGAGAAGAGCTGTAGAAACACCAAGACAACCAAAAACCACACCACCTACAAGGACGCCATGACGGACTACCACAAGCAGATCAGAGCCACCAAGAGGAACTTCATCCACAACAAAATCCTGGCCAACTCCAGCAACTCCAAGGAACTTTTCAGTGTCATTCAAGAATTCATCAACAAACGCAGCGAAGACACAGACATCACCCCATCACCTATTTCCACCTCAAGATAAAAAACTTCTACGACAACTTCATCGACCATCCACCAATCAATCAATCAATAATTTGTAAAGCGCACTACATACTCGCAAGGGTTTCAAGGCGCTGAGGGTGGGGAGAGGGGGGTGCTGTTGCTACTAGTCGAACAGCCATGTCTTGAGTTGTCTCCTGAAGGTTAGAAGGCCTTCGGTTTGTTGTAGGATGAGGGGGAGGGTGTTCCAGGTCTTGGCGGCACGGTGGGAGAAGGATTTGCCTCTGGCTGTGGTTCTATGGATGCGTGGGACGGTAGCAAGGGAGAGGTCTGCGGAGCGGAGTTTCCTGTTGGGTACGTAGAAGGAGAGTCGACTGTTGAGATGGGCCGGTCTTGTGGAGTGCCTTGTGTGCGTGGATCAGGAGCTTGAAGGAGATTCCTTGGTCGACAGGGAGCCAGTGCAGGTTCCTCAGGTGGGGGTGATGTGGTCGCGGCACGGGATGTCGAGGATCAGGCGTGCAGAGGCATTCTGGAATCTTTGCAGTCTGTTGATGAGCTTGGTCGGGGCTCCGGCGTGGAGGGTGTTTCCGTAGTCGAGTCTGCTGCTGACTAGGGCCTGGGTGACTGTATTCATTGTGTCAGTCGGGATCCATCTGTGGATCTTGCGGAGCATACGGAGGGTGTTGAAGCAGGTGGAGAAGACAACGTTGATTTGTTTGGTCATGGTGAGTTTCGAGTCGAGGATGACTCCCAGGTTGCGTGCGTGGTTGGTGGGTGCGGGGATGTTCCCAGCGGCGCGAGTCATCCCATGCTGAGGGGTTGGGACCGAAAATGAGGATCTCCGTCTTGTCTGTGTTCAGCTTAAGGCGGCTACCCTCCATCCAGTCGGCGACTGCCTTCATTCCCTGGTGGAGGTTGGATTTGGCGGTGAGGGGTCCTTGGTGAGGGAGAGGATCAGTTGCGTGTCGTCGGCGTAGGAGATTATGTTGAGGTCGTGATGTCGGGCAATGCGCCACCAGACGCCACAGACAGCCCAACGCCCCCCAGAAACACCAGCCAACCCACCATCTCCAACTGGACACCGATCACAGCCGAAGACACCGCCTCGACCATGAAAAGCATCCACTCGGGGGCCCCCACCGACCCCTGACCCCCTCACATCTACCACAGAGCTACAGCCGCCATCGCACCTGAACTACAACGCACCATCAACACCACCTTCAAAACAGGCACCTTCCCAAATGACTGGAAGAACGCAGAAGTCAGACCCCTGCTCAAGAAGCCCACAGTTGACCAGACCGACCGCAAGAACTATCGGCCCATCTCGCTCCTCCCCTTCGCTGCCAAAGTTGCAGAGAAAACAGTCAACAGGAAACTGACACGATTCATTGAAGAGAACGCCGCCCTCGACCCATCCCAATCCGGATTCCAAAGCAACCACAGCACAGAAACCGCCCTACTCGCCGCCACAGACGACATCCGCACCCTCCTGGACCAAGGCCACTCCGCAGACCTCATCCTACTAGACTTATCAACGGCCTTCGACACGGTCTCCCACCGCACACTAGTCTTCAGACTACACGACGCAGGCATACAAGGAACTGAGACGAAGCTCGGGACGTGACTACTATTCTAATGCCCAAAGTATAAGGGGGCTTGTGAAACACAGGATCACTGCAACATATACAGTACCTGTCTGACACGCTGTCGAGCTGGTATGAGAAACCTTGGCTGACAACGGTCACAAATAGTTCAGTGCAAATGTGCTGACAAGGTGGATGAAGGGCTGGTGCCCTGAAGAAATTGCCGTAAAAGTAAGGCAATGAAACATGTCGGCTCATTCACTTCTTGTCTGTTAAAACACAGCACTTTTTACCTTTGAATTGACCCATGAGCAAAGAATAAAATTATGGTGGCCATGGCTCTTTATCAATTTTAATTCAGGACTTTGGTGTGTGATGTTCACATATCTTCACCTTTTTTTGATTTTCTTGATTTTTTCTGGTCTAGTTATCCAGTTTTCTTTGAGCAAGGTGGCAACCTATGATGAGAAACGTGGCAGTACTGGTGATGATCTAACCAGTTTCAGCCCGCTAAGGTGTTGCGCACCTGAGGTGCTACCTTGTTCTGCACATATTTTTCTTCACTGATAGTTATGGTGTGGGGTGTCTCATCCCTGTGATTGAACTATTTCCTTCACATATTCATTTATATTTTTTTGAACACTGTGACTGCTATATTGGTTTAGGGTTCTTGCAAATCTTTTAAAACAAATTAGTACAGACTCTGGTAAATTGGGAATCCACCCCAAAAATTTAGACAATTGGGGGCGGTTTTGAAGAGGTTAATTTGATACCTCTCGATTCCTTCTGTTACACAGTGAAAAAAATTCTTCCTGTACTTAATAGATTGGGTCTGTTTTGTTGGAAAACTGCTTTGAGTGGGGGACGACCCAATTCTTTTTTCCCCTGTAGCTCCTTGTTGCTATGGTATACAAGGAACAGCCCTGGACTGGATCTGATCATTCCTCACCGGAAGGAGCCAAAGGATTAGACTCCCACCCTTCCTCTCCGCCCCCACGAAAATCACCTGCGGAGTCCCACAGGGTTCATCCCTGAACCCCACCCTCTTCAACATCTACATGGCCCCCCTTGCAGCCATCGTCCGACAACACGACCTCAACATCGTATCCTACGCCGACCACATCCAGCTCATCCTCTTCCTCACCAAAGACCCCACCACTGCCAAACTCAATTTCAAGAAAGGAATGCAAGACGTCGCAGTCTGGATGACCAACAGCTGCCTGAAGCTCAACGCTGAGAAGACAGAAATTCTCATCTTTGGTACCACCCCTTCTGCATGGGACAGCACCTGGTGGCCGACCGCCCTCGGAAGCCCACCTGCCCCCTCAGACGACACCAAGAACCTCGGCATCGTACTCGACTCATCACTCACCATGAACCGACAGGTCAACACCATCACCTCCAGCTGCTTCACCACCCTCCGCATCCTCCACAAGACCGTCAAGTGGATCCCCTGAGTCAAGGAAGACAGTCACCCAGGCACTCATCACCAGCAGACTGGACTATGGAAACGCACTCTATGCCGGCATCAACAAGTCTTTAGTCCACAAACTCCAGACAATACAGTACTCCGCCACCAGACTCGTCCTCAGCATCCCCCCACACAAACACATCAGCCAACACCTACAAAGTCTCCACTGGCTCCTCGTGGAGAAAAGAGCCACTTTCAAAATCCTCACTCATGCCTACAAATGCCTACACAACAACGGACCCAAATACCTCAATGACAGAATCAACTTCAACGTACCCAAAAGAAACCTCCGACCTTCCAACCTTGCACTGGCCAAAACCCCGTGCATCCACAGAGCTATAGCAGGCGGAAGATCCTTCTCTCACATTGCAGCCAAGACCTGGAACGAGCTACCGGCAGACATCACATGTGCCCCAGTCCCTGAACATCTTCAGGAAGACCCTCAAGACCTGGCTCTTCAGCTAAGCAGTTCTGCGGACCCCTCCACCCCTCTCAGCGCCTTGAGACCCTCACCCTGAGAAGCGCGCTTACAATTCCCTGATTGATTGAGTGCAAGGTCAACAGCGAACGGGGTGATTCTCTTGGGTGCTGGCATGACAGTAGCTGAATTTCGAGTGCCTGGTGTAGTGTCCAATAAGTCAGCTAAGTACTGGTGTTTAACTTTATTCCTGCTGTACCCATAAATTGGACCAGGCAGCAGGCTAGCTGGATATCCCCTTTTTCATAGCATGCTTTCACTGCCTACCTGCATGTTCTTATCCCCTTTTTCCTCAGGGCCGGTTTTAATACGTGTCTTCATTCCTTATTTAGTCTCCCGCATATGCACAGTCAGTGAAGCACATCCTCTTTTGATTCTCCACATAATCGACACTGAGTTGTTGACTGTGGTCGTTTCCATGGGGGTAAATGCAGCAATGATGGCAGGATGCCCAGCAGCATGTGCAAGTGTCTTTTCTTTACTACTCTTGTAAAGCCTGCACCTAAGTCTGGTTGGGGTGAACATTTGTATGACAAACCAGCCATGTGCCCTTTAATGCAGCTTTGTTTTCCACAAGGGACATCATTTTTGCCATTTTATTTACTAGTTCTTTAAAGCTTTTGTGGGACCCAGCATTCTCCCAAAGATCTCGTAGGGCCAGACAGTCTATTGAGTCTTGTAGGTAGGTCATGGCCACGTTGTCTTTTTTTAACTTAAGCTTGTTCCAAAGGTGCGCGTTCAGAGTCCCTGAGTCCACGCCCTTTAGTTTGTGCCAGCATTTAATAAAGGCTCCCTTGCGTGCTATTTGCTGTTTCTGTAGGCCGAATTCTAGTCGTATTTGTGCCGGCAAGGTGTGTGTGGGTAAGTTAAATATTATTCTCATTGCCCTGGCCACCGTACTGTCCTAAGTGCCTGTGTCTCTTCCTCGTAGGCACTCGCTCCCGTAGATGTTAGTGGGGATGAGCCTCGTTCAAATTAACTGTAGCAAAGGAGTTAGGCTTGGGCCTGTTATTTTGTATTTAATGTTTTTTAATGCAACCGCCATTGCAGTCGCTCTTCTTGCCATGGCTGCTTTTTGTTGTGAGAATGTGCATTTACTGTCCAATATTATGCCCAGCTACTTGTACTCTTCAACAGTATCAAGTAGGATTCCCCCTATTCCCAGCAATGTCTGCGTGCATTCTTTTTCTGGTTTAGCCCCATCACTTTTGATTTGTTTAAATTTATGCTTATTCCGTTCTTGGCAGAAAAGTTATTTGTGGTGTTTATTAGATGCTGCAAGCCAACCGGAGTGCTGCTGATTAGTACGAGGTTGTGGGTGTAGAGTAAATTCGAGGGGCTGAGGTCTTCCAAATTTGGTTCATGGGAGTTGCAGTTATCTAACTCGAATGAGAAATTTCACAAAAAGAGATTAAACAGGATCGGGCCAGAACACAGCCTTGTCTCAGCCCCTTAGCCATTGGTATTTTCCTACATAGGCGATCGCCAGCTCCTACCTTTATTTGTACCCATGTATTGGTGTGGAATATAATCAACTGAGTCTAGAGAGTCAGAGGGATTTTCCTTTTGGATAGCTTGGCCCATAGTTTCTTCCTGTCAATGTTATCAAAGGCAGATGGATAGTCTATGAAGCAAATAAAGAGTGGTTGATTGTTGTTTTTGGCTGCCTCTATTAGAAGTAATAAGGTGAGTATGTTTGTTGTTTTTCCAGTAAGTTTCTAAAATCCTGTTTGATTAATAGGGATTATTGCCATTTCAGACTCCCAGTCTATAAATTCTTCCAGTAAAAGGCCAGAATAGTATTTGGCATCATTATCTATTAAAGCGACAAGCCTGTAGTTTTTTGCTTCATTCTTGCTGCATTTCTTGTAAATTGGGGACATGATTGAAACCTTCCACGAGTCTGGTATTCTTTCCACTTCCATAATCTGTTTGAAGAGTGGTCATAGTGTTGCCGCCCAGTAATCCCGGTCTTGCGTGTAAAAAAATAAGTGGGATGCCATTAGTGCCTGGAGTCCTGTCAGCCCTGCTTTTCGCGATCCTGTTCACGATCTGTTTGTTCAAGAAGGCATAGTCAACCTCCTCTGCTGGTTTGTCCAGGTTGGGCAAGTAACTCCCAGTTCCTTGTACATCGTGCGTAGTGTCATCTTATTCAGTGTTACAATTATGCCAGAGGTAGTCAGACCAGGCTTCTTCAGTCAGGTGTGAATTAATTCCAGGTGCCCTTGGGTTCTGTAGGCTGTTCACTGTGCGACAAAACCTAGTGCTGTTGTTTGTTTTTGCATCATATAAACGTTTGGCCCACAGCTTATCTTCTGTTCCCCTTTTTGCTTGCCAGATGATTTCCTTCTTGCTGATTTTTAGTTTCCTTAGTCCATCATCTGGGCCCATTTGATGGAGCCTCCGCACTGCTCTATTTATTTCTCTCTTGAAGTGCCTTAGTCAAGTCTTTTGTTTTGTTGAAATTTGGTTGCTTTGCAGGCTATATGGCACAAGGAGTGTCCTCTGTTGGGAGTTTGCTTATGTTGTTGCTCAGAAATCTTCTTTTTTTTGTGAGCTGTCCAGAGACTTTTGGTGAAGTTTTCCCACCAGGCTAAAATACTTGTGTTCGTCGATTTGTTTTCCTCCCAGAGGTTTTTTGCCTCGACCAGGAAGTTTTCCAGATTGCGCATTTTGCATTTAATTCTTCAGCAGTTGATTGTGTACATTGCACTCTGGTTCCCCACTGGCTGAGTTAATGTTATACTGTGTATGTTCAATGTGAGCTCTTGTGGCAAATGATCGCCATAATCTGATGTTGTTAGCCAAAAGTCTGCAATTTTATTGAACAATGGTTATGATACAAAAGTGTAATCTATTGTTGTGTTTGTTGATGCATTCTTAAAAGTTGCTGCTGGTGGGCAGTCCCCTAGGAAACATCTGTTTAGTGCTACCAGGCTCAGGTGTTCTAGATCTTTTAACAGTTCTTTTGCTAGCCTTGTTTGTTTGCCCTATTTGCTTTCTTCTTTGTGCAGGATGCCAGAAGCTGTTCTTCCACTAAATGATCCCTATCTCAGGGCCCTGAAAAGTGCATGTTGAAATTGCATGATACAATGAGATTTGGGGTCGACTCTTCTGTAAGTCTCCTTATCTACTCAGAACCCTGGAATTTCACTCCAGCTTTTTTGTCATGTGGTTGGAGATAGATGTTTAAGTATTAATTCCTGGTTGGTGATATCTTCGCCTAGGTCCATTTTTATTGCTTTCATGCCATTAGTTGTTGACGTTTTGATGTCCAGTTCCTTTATTGTGTTTATACTCTTGATTGAGGTGTAGATTGTAAGACATGCTTTTAAATGCCCGAATTTGGCACTTCTTACTGCCGGAAGATGGTATGATTTGTAGCATTGTAGTTGCTTTGGTTCATCTGACCAGGTTTTTTGTAGTAGGATGAGGTCAAATTTTTGAAAAGTACAACAAAAGCTGTATGTCTGTGAATTTGTTTTCTAGTCCATTTATATTCCAAGAGCTGAGTCATAGCTGGGAGGTGGCTGTTTTAGGTTATTTCATACCTTGTCAGGTGTTCTTGGTCCATGTGTTTATTGTTCTTCCTATCCAGGTCCAGTCGTTTAAACTAGTGCTTCCCCCTGTTTGCCGAGGGCTCCAGGCTTTGGTCTCTGGCAGCGAAACAGAGGTGCTTTGTGCCCCTTTGAGTACCAATTGGGTTTTCCCTAAGTTGTTCATGTTCCTGGGCCTGCAGCCTTCCTGCTCTTGTCGGTTTTGGAGCAGAAGCTCTGGATAGCAGTTTTTTTATAGCGTTCTTATCGGATCCCCAGGCATTTTGTTGTCTTTCCTCCTTCATGATTTTCTTAGCTATTTCCCTTATGGCCTGTGTTGTCTTTGTTATGTCTTGGTCTGACAAATGTTTGAGATCTTTGAACTCTATGAATTCCGTATCTCATGAACATATCTCTGCTAGTTTACTGATGGATGATATTAATCGCAGGATATTCCCTCTGTTAAAGATATCTGTCGGCCCTTTAATTTATACTCATTGATGAACACGATTGTCTAAGGTTCCTTCTGTCGTGGCTGCTTGGATTGGTTCCAGAGGCTGGCATTTCTTCATGATTCAGAGGGATTGTAACTGGCAATGTTGATCATGCCTCAATCCCTGGTGTATTTGGAGTGCCAAAGGTGATCTCAGTTTGGATCCCATCCCGTAGAGACCAGTGGTGTGTTTGGCCTGGCAGTTGAACCTTAGGGAAGAGTTGTAGTGCAGCAGCCAGGGTGGCTGACTCTGGAACACGGGGGCTCAAGGTTTCGATCCCTGGCGCCTGTGGCAGGTTAGCCCAGCACCTTGGTACTCTGGGCAATAGCTTGCTTAATCTTCCTGCGACGGGACACCTCTCCGGGGGTAGCTGTGCACTTTACAAATGCTCATATTTCATCCTGTTTTTCCTTTCGGTGCAATCATCATTAGTTTGGATCAGTTGGCTAGAAGGGGTATGCATGGTCTGCGAGGTTATCGATCCCTGGCTTGTCCTCTGTGATGTTTCTTGCCTTTTGGAGACTCTGTACCTGTGTGAAAATATGACATTATATTGGTGTTCTTCCTCCCTTTCCTCCTCTGTTTCCGGCGATGTTTTGTATCTTGCCGTTTTTTGCCTACTTCTTCTCCTTTAAAGTGCCCTATCGGGCTGTGGCAGCTGCTGACTGCTCTTTCGGTTGCTTGTTGCTGCAAGTGTTGGTAGGCTCTGAATATTCAAGCCCAGAGCCCATGCTTTCCTCAGGGATGGTCATTCCCCAGATGCCTGTTGTTGCAGGGCGCCGCTGGGTCCTGATTCTACATGCCTGCAGCATGTGCACTCTCCAAGGGTGGTTTGATCCCAAGTCCCTTTGCACTTGTGGGGCTTGATGAGAGGTTCTTGCTCCAGGCACAGCGGCATCATAGCTCCTGAGCTTCTAGGGGTTATTCTATCGATGTTTTTATCTTGGCTGGTGCGGTAATCCATTCTTGCGAAGTTTCTCATGTTTTTTAGTTCGGAAAGCTCCCCCACAATGGATGGTTATGTTGAAAGTTTGTCGACGACGGTAAATCAAGTGAAACTTGGTTGGATTATTTGACTTTTGGCTTGGGCCCTCTTGATCATGTTACTTATATCAGATAATTTGCTGTCAATGTTTGAGACATGTATTGCCAGGAAATTAAGAAGAGATAATTGAATATCCATTTTGTCTGAATTGTACTGCATGGCTTTTATTAAGAGCTGCATAATGTTTAGCAGGGACGACCATAAGAATTTTGTTCCTGCTGATGTTTCCTCAGTTTCCCTGTCTTGCTTGGTTTTGCTGCATCCTCCTTGGGTGTCTCTGGGGAGTATGCGGCTACCAACTTTGGTGTACACTGTCTGGTAGCCAAAGGACCCTGCTTTGTCTCACCAGACTTCTGTCTCTTATTTTTACTTATAACACTGGGGGCACACTGTAAAGGGTGGAAACAAGATGGCAAGAAAATTAATGTGTATCCTCTGTCTGATTGCTGATTAACCATGTTTTGTTCTACCAGACTTCTGACTTTGGGTTTTTTGTGGGCATAGTTGCTCCCAACACGCACACACACAGCCTTTAGAGCACAAGTTTAGTGTATCCGAAGACATTCACTATCCTGAAATTGCCCAATGTGTGTTGGGGCGCCCTTGGGAACTTTTGCCCCATATGTTAGTTCATGCCCAGAAGACATTCCCACTAGTCGTAGGGATTTTTTTTTTTTAAGATTGATTAATCGGAATAATTGCAGGAATTACTCTTGTGATGAGAAATGTTTATACCAAAATTACGTGATTGTGCCACCTTGAGTAATTAAGAGTAGTTTGGGACAAAGATCCTACTTCAGGAGCACAAGAAATACAAACTAGACAGAGGGAGTGGCTACTGCTATTTATGTACTGTAGTCTTTAGCACAATTTTCTTATTGCAGAATGCATCCTTGGGCCCATTTTGAAAACTAAGGTGCATTTTGTGATAAGAAAATAGTGCTAAATGCTGGATTGTGCTTCTCACACAATTACACAAAATTACAAGTAATTTTGTAGTAATTAGGCTAGAGAGAATTATGTTAGTTACTTCCACTCATAATTTGCACCCACTAGCTCATGCCGGACATAAATGTGGCACCTCCAGCCAACCACTTCATAACACTCCTTGACCTGAAGTAGAACAGAGGAGGACTGGACCTTCTGTCTATGACCTGAGAGAAGCCCAGAATGGATGGACCGCCTCCGTTTTTTTACCCAGAACAAAGAAGTGGCCACCGTGGGTCATAAGGCAGACTTCCTGTTTTAACTATAGGGAAACAACAAGCTACAAGAGGCCCTTTCTGCAAAAGCCCAACTGTCCAGTGGCAACTCTAACTGGGTTGATCCCTGCTCTTGGCTTCTGCCTGACACCCTGTGAGTCACTAAGTGCCTCCTCTGATGTCCTTGGGGGGGTGCACTCCAGTGGTGGCTGAGGGCTTAAAGGACTAAAGTTATTAAGTAAGATAACTGACAAATCCAACCTGGTAGGTGTATACGATCCTCAATCTATCTTGATCAGCATCAAAGTGCCCCTAGTTCCCAGTCTTCTGTTAACATTGACTAAAATTGTCAATTTATGGTTCTTGGTTCTATTGCGAATTAAAACTGTGTTTTGAGAGATGTAGAATAGGTGTTTTAAAAAAAAGATTGCATGGCCCTGTTATCTATTCCTTTACGACACACACAAATAGAATATGCATTATTTAAAGTATTTTTTCTGCGTAATGTTAAATTAATATTCTGTTTATGTTCCATGCACTTGAATTTGGTTGTATCTGATGCACGCCTCTAAGAAAAAAAACTATTATTGTAACACTTAGGTTGTAAGTATGTGAAGTGCATGCATTGATTCATATTTGATGCACTTTACCGTGATCCCTCTCTGAGTTTGCTCAATTTGCAATGCAAAAATTGCAAACGCGCACTTATGATGCAAATTGCTGCAACTTTTCCATATGCTCTGTAATTACCGGTGCCTAGGATGCCCATTCAACATTTGGAAAGACATTAGGCTCCTTTGTGGGAACAGGCATCAGGGGCTTCTATGCATCGAGTTAAAGCACCTCAAATGGGGCCTTATTCTATCAATGAAGAACCATTACAGAGGCCAGTACCCATCTATGATCAAGCAGGAATTGGGCTTGGCGTGGTGCTCTGCATACGACAATCCAAGGCGTCTTCCAGTATCTGAATAATACCTTCAGTATTCCTTCAGTGGTTTACAGCACATAATGCAGTAGGAACACAATGATCAAAGGCATTGAGTTTCTCTCTCCATGACACATCAAGCTCTATACATGTTATAATATTTCTAGATGTGTAAAAAAATTCAAGTTTTGCTCCTCAAAAACGAATATTTTTTTTATAGATCGTTAAATATTATTGTTCAACTTGTTTTTCAATCAAACGTGAAAAACAACCAAGGAGCAAAGGGCCCGATGCAGTATTTCCACTCTCAGCCCTAGAATGTGCAGTTTTCACACTGACCAGCTTGCTAATGGGAATGCAGTGTGTGATGTGACCTTTGTGCCAATAGGTCGCATTGCACAGTTCATTGGCAGCGGTTTGCAA
Organism: Triturus cristatus; assembly: GCF_964204655.1. Classification (NCBI taxonomy): domain Eukaryota; kingdom Metazoa; phylum Chordata; class Amphibia; order Caudata; family Salamandridae; genus Triturus; species Triturus cristatus. Next base: position 339,685,683 of record NC_140587.1, on the reverse strand, counting down.
AAGTATTGTCTAATGAGTATTAATTAGACAGGTCGCAGCTTGTGACCTCATGTGATTAGCTACAAATGCATGGATAGAGGCCAGCAAGAAGCACTAGACCTCATTCCCTGCATTTACATTCCCAAACATGAAACTTTTTTTTTTTAATTCAGCTTATATCCATAACAGGGACTAGTACTCTCTAAAAAAACGGTTTCCTTTTTGGTTAGACTTCGGGAGATCAGACAGTCCCCACTCCCCCCGAGGCTGCTTTCACTATGTCCAAAAGGGAAGTTGTCGCATGGGAAAAGCTTCCCCTTTGTGAATCATATACACCCCCCTCTGGGGTGTCAGTATGTGGTCAATGCTTTGCACCAGTGATTGTGGTCACAAATCATTGATTCGTACCCCTCCAAATACCAGATAGGTGGGAAATGTCTCTTTCACGCAACCTCCCAGTGGCAACTTGGACAATGTCACAAAAGCCTGTTACAAGTCAGAAATACTTTTCTGGCTGATAAAAGGGCTTTTATAAATAGGAAAAAGGAATTTTGCGGTCACAAAGCTTGTGATTTTGCAAAACACCGGCAAAATACCTTTGTACATCACATCCAAAATGCTCTCCCAGATGGTAACCCATTGCATGATTAGTAATACACAAAAGTGCAATGATGCATTTATATCACTTGGTGGCATATGTATGAAGCCCATTTCCTGTACGCAAACGGGCCGATTCTCAGAATCTGCCCGCTTGCGAACGGGAAAAAGCCTTTTGGGATGTATCATCTCAAAAGGCCCTCGCAAAATAGGGAATCGCAAAATTAGCAATTCCTTTTTTTGCGAAAGCATTTAAGGAATCGCAAATTGAGATTCCTTAAATGCGATGTAAAAAGCACCCAAGTTGTGCGATTTCTCGTTAAGAAATCGCAAATTACCACCAACTGGTAATTTGCGATTTCTTTGAAAAATGCACTTTTTTGCATTTTTCAAAGTGCCATGTGGTGTGTGCCACATGTGCACACATGCACATTTCAGGGGTGCTACAGGGTGTCCTTTTGACACCCTGGCACCCTTGAAATTGCATTTTCAATTTGCGATTCTCAAATTGAGAATCGCAAATTGAGAACGTCTTCCCATTCATTCCTCTAGGCCCATAGGAATGAATGGGGAGGTATTCCTTAATTTGGAATCGCAATTTACGGTTCCCAATTAAGGAATATGTAGGATTCGCAAAAATTATTTGCAAATCCTACATACACAGCGTTTTGCGATTCTCAAATAGCGATTCTCTAAAAATCGCTATTTGAGAATCGCAAATGTATCCTTTGATACATATGCCCCATAGTGCACTGATATTTGTGTTTAGACATATCATCACAAGGCTCACACTGCAAAGGTAAAGAGGCAATTCTTCAAAGTTGTAAAGATAACCATGAATATTTACATACACACGGAGTTGACTAAACTGTGCCGCAAATGGCGACCTGATAGAGATGAAGTGTTTTCTGCAAAATTGGATGTGGGCATGACTTCTCAGGGCTCATCAGCACATCTGAAGTTCAGCAAGATCAACTTTAACTTCAAACATTTTTATAATTACAATATTCATCTTTTCCTTATGTTTTACATCCCTATTGTCAACGGCATTACGTTCATATTCTCATATTTATGAAGTTGTTTTTTTCTGCCAAATTTCAAAAGGTGATCTATTGTCTTGTGCTTCCTAGGTATGAAAGGGAAGGGGAGTCTCGAATGAGACAAGGACCCTGCTCTATGCGACTTTCAAACTTCATAGGGATTTGAATAGAGACAAAGTAAAGCAAAATCATTCAGTCAGGTCCAGAATACCTCAAAGAAGAAGAGCGCAACAGCCGACTTCGCCAATTGTATATTAAGGGAGAATGAAACTGCGCAGAATAAAGAAAATAGCAAAGAGCCATGCAATTCTAAGTGAAAAAAAATAGATGCAATTAAACAATACATAACGGTAAGGAATACAAAATAAAAAAACTGGGAATGAGAATAACATTCCAAATACACAAAAAAGCAGGACCCTCAAGCAGAGTACGCCCACATGTCTCTTCAGACCTAAAATTATTTTGAAATCTTTTTGAATTTCAGCATTTAGGAAACATTAAACGCGGCTGGTCTGGCATTGAGTAGTCGCAGCCACTTTATATGCAGCGAGGACGCCCTCCTCTCCTGACAACAAAGGCGTTTTACGGTCCATGCTTACAAATAACTTCACAGATCCCGCGCTAACAAGCTCGTCAGTGTCTGTGGAACGGTGAACATCATGGCGCACGCGGAGTTGAAACCCACCTCACGCAAACCCAAGCAGTCTTCTCAAGGGGATGCTAACAACGATGCTGTACTGGGAAGACAACAGATGTTAGGATGGTGACAAGCATGGAAGCTGGTGTTCTGAAACCGCCTCCTTGTGTCTGTTTATAAAACTTCCCGGACGCCTACCAAGGCAGCGGAAACAAATCACTTCACAACTGTCTAGCTATAGCATTATTACCCATTTATTACATTAAACCGTTGTACCACAAAACTACTGTCATGGAGAATTAGCCTACATTTATTAGTTATTCATCAGGAAGGTACAATACATTCAGCAAAAGATACCAAGTTAAGTCATGGGTGGTGGCCTTTGGCAGGCGGAGAAAGGATACATAGGGCCGATTTAATAAGGCACCGATATATTTGTAGTGCTCAGTGTGGATTGGCTCCCATCTCAGAAACCTTGACAGTACATTTCCATGGGGCTGGCTGCCTGCAGTGAACTTTAGACTGCTAGCCTTATAAGTGATATGCTTTGAACCAAGCGTGGCTGCAGCTACTGAATTCTCATGAGCACTTGGGTGGCTTTTCGCTCAAAGCTGGGTATATCTGTGCATTCCAAAATGGCAGGGAAAATGGCAGGTCGAGTTTTGAAAGAACTCAGAATCACAATTTCATCACCTTGAAAATGGAGGAAAACAGTTAACTCCACGCCTCTTTGGAACCTAATTTGTTAGCTCTGCGTAACTGGAGGTCTCAATGTCAGGCTGTGGTAGACTATATTTACATTTACATTGATGTAGAGGCAGGTAATCGAGCTCATGAATTTCACAAATCCATTAACTCCTGCTGCTAAATAAGCAACTCATTGACCACTGGTGATCACACACTCCATGCCATCTTTGATAAGGACATCTTGGTCTATGTGGACTGTTTTCATGCTGAGCTGGTTGGATCATCATGGATCTGAGATCCTCCTGTTCCCCCCTTCTATCAACTCAGGGCACCATACATTTTTTTAACCAAACATCCAGATTTGGAAACACAGTAGTCGTAAAATGACATTTTGGCCTTGGGGATGAGTCGGCGGGGTCTGGATGATCTGTCCAACATGAATGCCTTGCTAATTATGCTTTTTTCCAGCATGGATACTGTCTGAGTAACAGGTCCCGAAGAAGGAAGCTGCCCATACGTTTGCGGGACCAATATTGCCTTGAACTCCAACTCCCTTAAAGCCACCAAATGAAAGACTAGATAAGCAGAATAGATCTGGTGCAAACAGTACTCAGAGGAAAATAACTATTTTTTAAGGAAAATACCAGCTACTTGTACGGGAAAAACAACTCTGGTAGGAAATGATCCACTTCACTCATTTGCCATCCTCACAGGTTTTTTACCACACCATACAGGCTAGCTAATTCCAGCGGCGGCTCCTCCACTAGGGTGGAGGAGCGTCGCCCACTGCTTTCTCGCAGTGCGAGAAGCAGAAACATAAAATGGTAATAACTTTTGGTTATTACAATTTTATGTTTCTTTGTGCATTGTGAGCGGGCTGGTCGGCATAGCTGCCCGGGCAGGGCTGGAGTGGTTTGCCCACTCCTGCGTACGCATAGACTGTTTGGTTGGCCCTCTGGGGGCGCCCGAACCAGTCATGTGCACTATGCACTTCTCCATGCAGGCTGCATTGTAGCCTACATGGAGAACATGCCATCCCCTACAGCCCCTGGCTGGGCGGCATCCCAACCAATCACAACGCTGCCCAGGAGCGTTGTGATTGGCTTTGGGGAGGGGAGGGAGGCTGCCTGCTTCCTGTCCCTGTCAGAGGCAGGAGAGCAGGAGCAGTAAAGGCGTGGGACCCGGGCCGGCGGAGAGGTAGGTTTTAATTTTTTTATTACGATTGTTTTGCACCTTGCTGTGCAACCCCCTCTCCCCGCGTGACCCTCATCACTGCACGACCCCCCACCCTCCCCCCTACCAGCGAGCCATGCCAGTCGCTACTAGCTAGTTCATTCCCTTCTTCAGAGGCATTCAGACAACAGCTCGCTGTGTAATTGTTGGGAATTGCACTATGTGCCCAAGGAATGCGCATAAAAAACAGTGAGGGCCATAGTATGTACTTGAATACACAAAACGAAAAAAAAGCAGACCAATCAAGTTGTCAAACAGTATATTAAGGGAAAGAAAAACCTCAAAACAAAAAAATGGCAAATACAATACAATTCAAAATAAAAACAGATGCAATTAAACAATGTATAAGGATAAGCTTGCTTGATTTTGCTACACATTTGAGCATAATTTGAGATCCAAATAAAGGTTTGTCTAATACAGTAATTCAATTCATACTGTGGCGGTGTTTTTTACTTACTGTGTAGTTTGTGGTATTTATTGATTGTAACAGGCAACAACCGGATGAACCCCAGAGCATGTAAATCGTTATGGAAAGAGTCAGACTACCTCCTCCATTCTAGGCTGTGCCTGGCTCTGCTCCTCTACATGGGGAACAGTGGAAGAAGGGTTTTGAATCGTATTTAGAGTTGCTTGTGGGCTAAGTTTTGACTGCAAGGAGATGGTTGCCTTGTCTAATCATAGTTTAGCTCCAGAAGGACGCAACAGCCCTCATTGCGAATGGCCCAGGAAAGGTGCAAGAGTAACTGAATCCATTAAAAAATGGGCAATTGCTGTGGGATCTGTAATTCTGGGTTGGAATCCTCTGGTAGTCCTCTTTTTATGGCAGGCTTGCACCCAGCTTAAAGTAAAGGACTCATAATAATGATGGGGCTAATAACTCCTGTTACCGGCCCCGTTGGAATCTAAAGGTCACTCGAAATAACAGAGGGCATACCACAGTGTGGGGCTAGTTGGAAATCATGTTAAAACTTATATGGCAACTATAAGGACCTTTCAGCCACTTTTAAGTATGGCACATTTAACACGGAAATTATACAATACCTATGGTCAAAGAAGACGAAAAGAACAAGAGCGCAGAAACACGCTTTACTGATCATTTTAGACTGGAAAAGGCTGTAGATATTAACACGTAGATTTAAAATGTTGTCAGAAATAAGAAGAACATTTTTGCCAACAGAAAAGGAGGTTTAGGAAAAAATTGCAAACATTTTATGTAGGGAGAGAAGCATTTCGGTGGGAAGGAATAGTCTGACAGGGAAAAAAAGAGCAATGGCTATTCACAATGGTTAAGCACTCGCCTGCTCAGAGGTTGTATGTCAGGGTATCTATAGCAAAGATATTAATGTGCCCTCATTTTTTTGTTTACAAAAATCTCTCTCCATTAGGTGTAGGGTTTCTATTCTTAACTCCAAAGAGCCAGATATTTTTGCAAACAATATTTAGGACACTTTATTTTTGCAAGACACTTTATAGGCCAAGATATTCTAGCACCATCCCAGCCCAGGATGGTGAATAGTGGGTCCTCAATGCAACAGGAAGGGGCATTTTCCTCGAATGTGTAAGGAGGGGTGTGATGGAAATAAGGGTGTGAGCACACTGTTGAAAGATGAAAAGAAGGACATTTTTGAAAGGCAAGGAGATTCGGGTTAGGTTTAGGCCTTGAAGGGTAGATGGGTATATGTGTCATATTGTGAGTTACTGTGGGAGATGATGACGTTTGTGTAATGCAGATTCTGTGCCACCCTAAGCGTTTATAGGAGAGAAGAATTTATATTGATTTCTGGATATAATATTGAGTAAATCCGAAGCCAAAATGTTTGCACTTGGAAAGTAGATGGAGCATTTGACAACAAACTAATGGCCACTGCGGAGATTCTGCAGTATATATGGTGAAGGGCAGGTCATGCTTACTGGGGTGGTGGAACAAAAGGATCTTGGCATCACCTTGTACCTCATTCATTCCAGGTATGTCATATGTGCTGATGAATTGAGGGGTATATTGCCAGCTGGGACGTTGAGAGAGCAACTGTCCTAAAGGTTTTACAAAGTTTAAAGGGTTTTGCCATAAGGTCAGGCTAAAGGTTAGCAGAAGCCCTTGAGTTGATGTTGTGTTGATGTAGCTATCTGCCGTATTTCAGAGGGCACTGCACATTCTTTTGAAAAAGGTGAAACAGCCCCTATTCTTTTTGAATAAACTTTTGGTTCATAGGTCAGATGTATAGAAACGTGACAAGTCATTAGAGATAGTAGTAAGTATCTTGAGAGAATATGGTATGACTGGTAGTAGATAAAAGTAAGTCTGATGTAAAATCAGACTGTTTAGGCCATTGTGTCTCTGTCAAGGGAGTGAGAGTGCCACAAAGGAAACTTTAAGACTTTGACAAAGACACTCTGGGGCATATTCTAACGATGTCAGCGACAACTATCGCTAGTCATATGCAATGTAGGCATTCCCGTGCTAAAACGCACGCTAACCTCACTACTTGATATTCTCAACGATCGCCCAGACCGGCGATGCGATAAAAAAATCACGCTAAGGCCCTTTAGCTGCAGGAACTTAAGATCAGACAAAAGGAGGTCTTAAAAATGGTGAAAAGTAGGAGCACATAAGGGAGACTAGCCCAGAGCCTCATCTGATTATCCACTGATGCCATGGAGGTACTAATCATGCAGCTTGGAGCACCAAGAATGCCACAACAACCCCTGCCAATGCCACCTCCCCCAGGACCACCACTGAGGCTGCGCCGAATAAGACAGAGGGTCTATCGCCGATGCACCATCCTCACAGACCTAACGCCAGAGGATGTAATTGCCCACTAGAGGCTCAAAAGGACATCCATCCTCCACAGCCTGACACAGATAGCCCACAGGCTGACGGCACCAACACAGGGGATAAGCAACATCCCTCCGCAAACAAAGCTGCTGGCTGTGCTAAACATGTTGGCCTCAGGTACATTCCAACCAACAACCGCCAGAGTCGGAGAAGACTCACAGCCTGCCCTATCAAAGTGCCTCACTACTGTTTTGGATGGCATAATCAGACTGATACCCCAGCACCTTCACTTCCCCAACACTGCGCAGAAACAGCTGGAGACCAAGCAAGGGTTCTACACCATAGCTGGCTTCCCACATTTGATGGGGGCAATTGACTGCATACATGTCCTACTTGTGCCTCCTGCGGACACTGCCCACATATACCGCAACAGAAAGCACACACATTACATCAATGTGCAGGCAATAGTGGACCACCGGGGTCTGTTCACCAATGTCGTAGCCAAGTTCCCAGGCAGTGTGCATGATTCATACATCTTCCACCAGTCCATCATTAACCAGCGCTTTCAGGATGGCACGTATGGAAATGCACTGCTCATTGGTAAGTACTAACCGAACACACCACACACCTCAACTCCATGATCATAGAACACACAACTGTGAGAATGCACATATTCCAAACTCACATACAGCATGACAAGCAACATGCCCACCTTCCAGACACAACTGTGGTAACTGGGCCCAGCTTTGTAGACAAACTATCCCCAACACTATAGCCCCTCTGCCACACAATTGCAAATGTGGTGAGATGTGGCAACCAAGTATGTGCGACGGAGGCAATCGTCCACAAAGAAAGAATGTACACAAGGCAGAGTGTTGCGGTGGTGTGCCAGACAGTCTTGAGTGTGCAGAGCATGGACATGTCCATGTGGGCAAAAAGTGTGTTTCCGTGGTCCAGCCTGATGGCAATGACAGGGATGGTGATTGTCCTACCTGACGGGCTGTGTGAACCATGTGAAGGTAGCATGGCGGATGCAGAGGCTGTTGAAGCAGCTGCAGGTCACTGGGTACACCTGTTTGTACATGGAGAGGGAGGACTTGAGTACGATGCCTAGGTACCTAGATTTGTGGTGGGGAGGGCTGCCGAAGGCACTGGCCCACCAGGTGTTGCCACATGCTGATGGTGTGGTCACGAGGATGAGGACTAATGTCTCCACTTCATAGAGCACACCCCAGCTGTTGAGCATCCATGTTGCAAATTGCTGGAACACCAGTCTGGTGTGTGTGCCTTGTTGAGTGAGAGTATGAGCTAGGTGTCCTTGTAGGTGGTGATGTCGAATGGTTCCCTTCATGTAGCTCCAGTTCGACTCAAGGCGTCTGCAGATGCATCTGTCATCTTTGATGTTGTCAGTGACTGAGGTGGCATGCATAGCACGCTGTATGTTGGAGTTGCATATTGGTGCAAGTGTGTATGTACTGTTGGAGATACATGTTTGAATTTCCGGACAGTGCTGCAGGCGTTGCCTGCAGTGGTGTGGCTGTTGCTGTTGATGGTGGAGTGTGCCAGATCCTTGGTGACTCTGCTCCAGTAACTCTGTGTGGTGCCGGCTGTGGGTTTGGATGTAATGGGGTTTCACGATGAGGAAGTGTATGCTGTGCTGGTCACACCATGGGCGTTGAGTGTTGTTGATGAAGTGGACACAGTTTCCACATGTGATGATGGGGTCGAAGGTGTGCCCTGCATTGTGGATCAGTGTTGAGAAGAGATGGCAAGCATCTGCCAGAGGGTAATGGTTTCTGAGTTCTTGTGGTATGTGAGGTGGAGGCTCTACTCATGGATGAGTAGGTAGTCCATGGAGTAGATGACATGGCATGAGATGAAGTTGATGTTTATTGCAAAGTTTTCCTGCCCTCTGTGGGCCCTGCAGGTGAGGGTGCTGCAGACTGTTGCTCTGTGGCAGGTCTGGATTGGAAACTGCAGGTGTTGTGTTGCGGGGAAGGTCTAGTGTCAGCGTCAGCAGCTGAACAGAACGTGAGCTGTGTCTTGTGTGGCCCATTGGCATCTAAACGTTCTCCTGGCATTGACTGCGAGGAGTGCAGATGAGTGGTAGCGCTAGCCGTTAGGAGAGCCAGGAACCCTGCTGGTGTAGGTGTCAGGCGTGCGGACATGTGCAGACAGGCCTGACATTGGTGCGCTGTTGGAGTGCTAGTGATGCAACTGCGCAGTGCACACAGCAAATAGGCCTGGGGGGACGAAGGAGCAGCTGTGAGGCAATGTAATCCGCATAGATGCTGGTAATTTTGTCAGAAGTTACTCATGGCTAACATCAATCCCAAAGTAGCACCAATCACACACCACAAAACTATTAATCCTGCCCACACAGCATGCATAACTACTAATGGACATATCTCGTCATTACATTTTACAGGTGATCAAGGATATGCACTCACCCCATGGATGATGACACCCCTCCGAGCCACAAACACCCCAGCCCAGAGGCTGTGCCCGAACTAGGCCTCATTATTCAGTACTGCTTGCCTCAGCAGAACACTGTATTTAGTTATTATTTTTCTCTCCTGTTCAAGGCTACTTCCCGACTTACTAATAAATAGGGCATTCCGCCCTTGCATACCTATTCAAGTGTGTAGTTCTGCTCCCACGTTAGGAGATGATGAGACTCGGCGCTGTGGCGTTGAATCGAAGATAGCATGTACCCATCTGACAGGTGGTAACTCATCCCTCCGTGCCTCCTTTGTTCCTGTTCGGCCCAGGCCGGTAACTTTCCACTGTGGGCATGGTTGAAGGCTCTTAGGAAGAATCATTACGTGTTTCAGACTGTTGGGGGGTTAGTCCCCCATCAGACATCTTAGGGTGCTGGTCAGATCGGACTCATCTGCAGAGTATTGCTAATAAACTATGTTTGTATTCTCTACTGTCTGACCGACTCTTCATTCTTGGGAAGGCATATCAGGTGGTTGTAAGGAACCCGGGTGGCCCCTAAGGGCCACTTCCTTCACTTGGACGCACCAGGGGCATAGTGGAGCGCACATTTGGCGTGCTAAAGTCACGTTTCCGGTGCCTTGACATCACATGTGGAAGACTTTTGTGCAATCCAGAAATTGTGTGCAAGATGATCATAGCATGTTGTGTATTGCACAATATATGTGTATGCACCAATGCCCCATGGATCCAAGTGCCAGATGCACCGGACGATGATCAGGATGATGAGGAAGATGAGGCAGGTGGAGCACACCCCAAAGCTTCTGCAGCAGGATCAGCCCGAAGGAACAGAATCATCACCAATTTCTTCACCTGAGCACGTCACATCGTGAGAGTCCTCAGCAATCATATATACGTTCAAAATGACCCCAAGCACAGTATATGCAAATAATAAATACTACACATATACCCTGTGTGCATGTTTCTCATCCGCATTATTACGTCACTCTGACAAGTATAAGTGTAACATTAAGTGGTAACAATATCCCAATTTTAAAATTAGAGGAGATCAACAGTGGAATCCTGGGAAAATGATTTAGATTCATGCCAACGGGCTGATCAGGCAATATATCAGAGCAGGGGATGCCCACGTAAATGGGAGAAGATATGGGGGGCCTGGATGGGTTATAGAACCGAGCAGTCCCCAGCTTCATAATGGGCCACAGGTATGTTCATGTCTATTGTTAATTGATTGTGAACTGTGTTAGACGGATGGAGCGGGAGGGCTAGTGGGAGTGTTAAATTGTGGTAATATTTGGTATTGATATACACCAAACTCGCTCTATGTATACTGTAATGTTTCTCAAGCATTTGTTTTTTTTGGTTAATAAAATTAATCTTTAAAAAAAAAAGAAATTAGGGGGGAATATGTCACCTCTGAACAGAGATACTGTTTAGGGTGAGAAATGTTCCAAACCAGAAATGTTAGTGTGTCAAAAGTGTTATAAAATTCTGATGTCCAGCGTGTCACATGTGGCTACAAATCGGGTGTCAATAGTGGTAAACCATGAATATCAGGGTGTCATTTGGGATCAAATATGGAATTAAGGGTGTCATTTGGGGTCAAATATGAAATTAAGGGTGTCATTTGGGGTCAATTATGGAATTAAGGATGTCATTTTCAGTCAATTGTGGAATTAAGGGTGTCATTTGGGGTCAATTATGGAATTAAGGGAGTCATTTGGGGTCAAATATGAAATTAAGGGTGTCATTTGGGGTCAATGCAAGCTTCTCATGGTAATCTGTGTGCCAAAAAATGAAATTTCAGGTAAGACTGTTAATCTGTGTAATAAATTGCACTTAGCGTGGAATTTGCGATGTATCTTTCATAGCAAGGATGGAAAATACATCGCTAGAGACATTGAACTATAGAAAATGTTCCCCCAAAGCCTCTTTGCATTCAGATTTTCATCGCTAAGTCAAAAAACGGACCGCATACACACAGGAAGTGATGTCTGCATGCATCCTGTTTCCTGGAGGAGTGCTGTGCACTTTCACTTTCTCTTTTGACCACATTGCTGGTGATTGTGGAGAGTGCTGGAGGTGTTTGGTGGTGTGTGCTGCAGATTTGAGAGTTTGAGAGTGTTGCTGTGTCCTGTTGAGAGTGTCTCTGTGAAGTGTGGTGTCCATGTTTTTATGTGTTTTATTGTCTCCTGTGCTCAATCTTGTCGGGTGGTTGTTTTGGGGTAGTTAACTTCATTTGTAGTTGTTGGGGATATTATCTAGGGTTTCTTCTTCTTTTGGCAGTGAGGATAGGTGTGTGCAGGGAGATGGTGGGTGTGGGCAGGGAGGGCAGGATGTCCCTGGGGGCTTTGGGGGGCTTCCTATGACTCATAAAGTTCAACCTGCCCTTGATAGTGGAGAGGGGAGGCTGAATCCTTGCTGGTTACCCAGTCAGTGTGCAGAAGCAGAGGTGGGAGCATATGCGGGTGCAGATGCTGCGTGTATTTGGAGTTGAGCGCACCGTGCGCCAGTGGAAGCACAGCTGGTGGGATACCCTGGCCCGGGAGGGAGACCTCTTGGACTATGTGGGACTCATCAGTGGCTTAGAGTGTGGTAAGTTCAAACTCTGATATTTAATCATGAATACAGTAACAAATAACAAAATACACCGTGTGTGACACACTGGTGTCCAAGTGCAAAAATGTTGCAGAGTGAAGCGGGAGGCGTAATGCATTCACGCATATTGTTGGCATATCAGAGACACAAGCCTGCATCATGTTGGCAAGCATAGGGTGCAAGTTTTTGTTAGTCACTGCGCTGAAGCAACACTTAGCACTGTTGTGCCAAAGCTGGGACACCTGTGCAAAAATACGTGCAGTATAAAGATTGTTGTTGCACAGGAAGGGTGACTGTACATGAACAATCCAAGGCATTGTTTCTGTGACCTGTGTGCTGGCCAAAAGGAAGTGTAAAAATGCTGTCCTCATAAATTGTGGTGCATTAGCTATGCTGCCCTTGTACATAGTCTCCGTGTGACAAAGTATGAGATAGGAACAAATGCTGAAAGGAAATATGACATCTCCAGAGTGTCATACACCACCAACCTCTGTGAAACTGCTGTGTGCGATCTGCAGCGATGCATTTGTACACAGAGCATGTATTACATCATATTGCGTGTAGAAATGGGGCCTTGTGAATGTGTCACACAACTAGTATCTGCAGGTTTGCTAGCATTATTGTCTTGTTTGGCCAGACTCAGCATTCAATGGCAGGCAAAGTAGACCAAATCATGGAGTCAACATGTAATGCAACCCTACAGTTATGTAGCATTTCCAGTAACGGTGATGATTTGTATGATGAATATGACACGTGTGATTTAACGTATGATATCAACACAAATTTCTCTTGTTGGACATCATATATTGCCACAGTGCAGTGTGATAAATGTCTGAGTCAAATGATCAACGTTGTTGTGTGCAGTATGGGTGTGTATCACTTGTACCAGGACTACAGTGTTGTGATGTATTGTGGAAGTCAGAAGTGTGTACAAATCTGTAAGTGAAGGTGGAACAATGCATTTGCCTCCCAGTTGTGACTTTGCACATCCCCAGTCAGTGATGGACATGGAATTTAGGGCTATGGGTTCTGTCACCACAGCACATGCTTGTGGATTACAGGGATCACTGATAGGACACTTGTAAGTGGTGTTGTCAATGAGTATCAGCAGACATGGGATGCATGTACAACCTTGACTGAGATGACTGTGCAAGTGTGCCCGATCACGCACAAAGAGGCAGTGATTTTCAGGCCGTGCATGCTCAGACACAGGTCTGCACTGTGATTTCGTAGGTATGCTGCATACCAGCTTCACAGAAGTGGCAGTTCATAGCTTTGAGTCAAGCATATCAATGGCATGTTCCCCAAACACCTAGCAAAGATGGCCCGATGAATCTCATTGGCATGTTTGACCACTGCAATGGTGTTGTCAAGCTGTCTCCTTGGGGTCATTCCATGACTGACTCTGGACCAGGTGTACAAGCTCCTCTGTCCCAATTGTTGACATTAGTCCGCATGCATTTACCCCACATGCTTTAGCTCTGCATTTATTGTAGTGCCATATGTTTTTTACAATGCAGGCATCTAGAACGCTATCTGTGAGAAAGCATTACCCATAGCAACACTATAACCAGTATGACTCCAGGCTGCCATTACAACGGTGAATGAATTGTAAGAGTTTGCATTAAAAAAGGCCTGCGTATTTGGCTTTACTACGGCGTGACATTAGAAGATCCAAGACATGCATGAGTGACAATTTAGAAGAACGGATGTTTCCCCCTTTCTAGCAGCAACGCATCACCCATTGTGAAGTAGTGGTGGAGAAAGGGACAGAGCCTCATGTACAAGTCAGTGTTCAGCCAGCCAACATGGTTCCATGTGTGCTGTGCTGCATGATGCAGCGCAGATGAAAGTGTGAGTAGGGCTGTCCCAGTATTGCTCCTGTGCAGGTAGGGTAACCTCCCTACACATTAACAGGCCCCGCTAAACACAGACACCCTTGCACTCTTGTGCAAGCGTTCCTGTGTTTGCGCTGACTTGATGAACTGCACACAGTTGCTGTGGGACACGCAGGGCTGCACATGAGCATTGTACATATGATGCAGCAGTGTGTCACAGGAGAGGATGAGGGTGGTGCTACACACCGAGGGCTAATGCCTCACTCCTCTAATTCCTTGTACATGTCACCCTCAGTCAGGGAATGTAATGGCAACAGAATTTGACACTGTCAGTCTAATTTGGTTATGACAGTACATGTCCCATGCCATGCACTTTCATGTCATTCTCCCCAGCATGTAGTCAGTGATCCAGGATTCAACATTTAGATGTCCAGGTCACTCTCTGACTTCACATAGTTATGCTAGAGTGTAGGCTCCCATGATGAAGTGATCTTGTATTATAGTTTTGAATGACATTGACATAGTCTAAAGGACTCACGATTTCCCATTGTTCACATTTAACAGACAACATGAGGCAAGCGGAGTCATACGCCTTCCAGGTGAGGAAGGAGCGGTACCTACATATTAAGAAGGTCACAAAAGGGTATCGCAACATGGCGCAGAGGTACCAGGAGGACCGGGTGGCTGGTACGTGGAAATCGGTGACCGATGTGGCAGCACGTGGCAGACGCAGTGGCACACAGGCAATCCCAGGCCCCTCTGGCATCAGTGGTGGGTCCCAGCATGGACAGTCAGTGTCCCATCCCACTACAACAACCCCCACCCAAGGGACAATCCTACTTGCCCCTGCAGATCAGGTGATTCCATTCACTGTCCGGCACAGCAGGCTCATTATGGACTGTTATAATCCGGGTTCTCTGGTTGGCACAGGTAGGTACTTGTGACAAGCAGGGAACCTTTCCACTAGTCGGGATAAGGGGGTACACTCCTAAAATAACCCCTGCTCACCCTCTAAGTAGCTTGGCGCGAGCAGACAAGGCTTATCTCAGAGCGTTATAGGTTAAGCATTTGTGAACATATACAGTAACCAAGTGACAACACTACAAATGGACACCACACAGGTTTTATATTAAAAATAAGGATTCTTTATATAGAGTTACCACAAGACCATTAAACGACAAAAATACACAATACTGTTACTTTAGATGGTAGAATTTTGCTTAGTTCTCTTAAGTTCTTAAATGCGACACTTTAAGTCAATGTAACTTTTAGATGCGACACGCAGGGCAATGAAAGTGTTGCAATGATGTTGCTGCGATGAAGTTTTTGGTGCAAAGAAATAAAGACATGAAGATCTTCCAGATGCGTTACGCTTCTCCGATGTTGCGAGAAGACTCGAGTCGATGCGTCAGCTACAGCGGCGTCACCCTTTACGCGATGCGACGACAGCGGCCTTGGCAGCGGCACTCTTCTCCGACGTTTGCGAGACGCTTCCGCTCGATGCGATGTTGCAGCGGCGACACCCCTTTACACGATGCGACGACAGCAGCTCCGACGGCGGCACGCTTCTCCGTGGATGCGAGGCGCTTTTCTTGATGGGTGCAATGCGACAGCTACAATGGCTGCGATGGCGACACGCTTCTTCCTCGATGCGAGACTCTTCTCTTGATGCGGTGCCATGCATCAGCTGCGATGGCTGCGATGGTGACACGCTTCTTCGGCATTGCGAGACACTTCTTGGATGATGCAAGACGCTTCCGCTCGATGCGATGCTGCAGCGGCGACACACTTTACGAGATGCGACGACAGCAGCTCCGACGGTGGCACGCTTCTCCTCCTTGAGTCGCGCTTCCAGCTCCATGCGACACGCAGTCCCTCAGAAGGCCTAATCACAGCAGCAGGCACTTCCAAAGAACTCTGGGGAGCTGGGGAGTGAAGTCTGTTGTTCCTGAGACTTCAGCAGGAGGCAAGCTTTATTCCAAGCCCTTGGAGATCTTTTTAAGCACAAGTTGAAATAAAGTCTTTGCAGTCTTTCTCCTCTCCTTCAGCAGTAAGGCAACCACTGCAGGCCAATCCCCCAGGTCAGGGACAGTACTCCTCCTTACAGCTTTCCCGGTTCCTTCTCCTCAGGCAGAGGTTCTTCTTGTCAAGAAGGATCTAATTTCTTGGGAGCAGGGTCCCAATACTTATACCCCAAATTCCTTTGTTCCTCTGGGGTAGAGGGGCCTTTGCCCAGTCCAAACTAGTTCCTGAGCACTTTGTTGACATGACTCTGACTTTCTATTCAGGGTGCAGGGCAGAGACATCAGCCGCTCCGCAGGAGGTGGAGCCAGCATTGTGGTGGCAGAGCACAGCCCTATTCAAAGTTGAGGTGCACTCCTCCCACCCATCTGGATGTCAATCTCTCTATTCACCACCAGGCTATCTAGCCGTGCCCCTCTGGGTTTCCCCAGCCCTGTCACTCACACAAACCAGACAGGCAGATACACATCATAGCAGAGGCGGGCTGAAATGGTTAGGCAAGCAAATACCAACTTTCTAAAAGTGGTATTTGCAAACACAGAATATTAAAATAAACTTTACTAATAGATGTATTTTATTATTCTGAGTTCAGGCATACTAAACTCGAATTTCTACCATGTTCCCTGGATCTGTTAGGATCATAGGATGCAAAAATTCTAACAGCCCATTCTGGCCTATGGGAACAGGTAGCCTTGCAATAGTGAAAAACGAAAATGGCTGTAATTCACTATTAGGACATGCCACACACATCAGGGCTTGTCCTACCTTATGCTTACAATGCACCCTGCCCTTGGGCCTACCATAGGGGTGACTAATATGAAGTTAAGGGAAGGTTTACGGACTGGGAAGTGGTGCACTTGTCCAGTCAGCATGACAGTATCAGACTGCACGCAGGTTCTGCAATGGCAGACCTTAAACACATTTTACTAGGCTGCTTCTGTGGGTGGCACAACCAGTGCTGCAAGCCCACCAGCAGCATTTGTATTTACAAGCCCTGGGCACTCCTGGTGCACTTTACTGGGGTCTGGCAGTAAACCAAATAAGCCAATCATGGAATCCAACCAACATATACATTTTAAAAAGGGAGCACTTGCACTGTGGCACTGGTTGGCAGTGGCACAGTGCTCTGAGCAGCTAACACCAGCAAAACACATGAGGCACTGCGACAAAAAGTGGAAGGGAGACTCACACCAAGGTGCCAGGTCTAACATGGACAATAACCTGCTGCTGGCCGAGATGAGGTTGGAAATGGCCAAGCAGACAAGGCACCTTGAGGACATAATAAAACACCTTGGACTACCATATTTTCTGGACATGTTGTGCCCCATACCCCTCTTCTCCCTTCCACCAATGTTGTAACTTGTTTTGTAGGTAGTGTTAGGTGAGTATTTTAAGAGTTAGGTAGTGTAGTTTTAGTGTAGGTATAGTTAGGGTTAGATTTTAAGGTAGTTTTCGGTTTTTATCATTGTATAATATTTGGGGAGAAGTTTCCTTTTCCTTTGGGTAGGGGTTGATGTCTTTTTGGCAAAAATAAAAAAATAAAAAACCAAAAAAATATCTTTGTGTAGGTTAAATGTGTAGTTAGTTAATGTATAGCTTAGATGTCTATGTCCTGTCTCGTGATGTGCTTTAAGGGTGGGAGGTGGGTTGATGTCTTAGATATGTTTTGCGTGTTCAGGATTAGTTAGGGTAGATAGTTTAGGTACTTTTTCTATTAATTCTAGTTAGTTTATTTTAGATGAGCACCGGTTATGATCATAGTTAGTGTAGGAGAGCTACATCTTTCAATTTTGTAATAAATGGTTACTAATTTGGATTTCTGCTTGCATTTATGTCAGGGGTGATGTGGTGGAGTGTTTTTTTACATTGTATGCATCTCATATCATCAATGGACTCTCCGCTGATTGGGTAAGTGTGGTCATGACATGTTACTTAGCAGAATGGATTGTGTCAGGACACCTTAGATGTGAGCACAGTAAACTTGCATGGATAACAGGGTGGCAAGTAGGATTTACAGCCTAGTCTAAGGGCAGTCGTTTGGTAAGTTATACATCTTAAGTGTGACTCACGGAGTTGGGCAGCACATTGTTGCACATTTACAACTGAAGGTAGGGATATGGCATTGTGAGGATATTGTTTTAGCCACTGTTATCCATCATGGAGATGGATGTATGCGCCGGGTACCACAGATTGGGTCATAGCCCTGCATCTCACATGCTTCTTGCACAGAGACCATCTACATTGCACAGATCTTGACACACTTGCTGTGTCATGGAAGTGTGTCAGATTCTCCTTCCTTCCTGTGCATGGAGGCCGAACCTCCGGGACATGCAAGTAGTAGTCTTTCTGTGGGTCCATTGGGAAATGCATAAGGCAGAACAGTGGGCCGGATTCACAAATAAGTCATCTGAGAGTAAGTCATGAGTTTACGTTTTCTGGTATTCACAACAAGCATTTAGGAGTAGTACAGTTAAATGTACTGACTTCACTTCTCGTATATGCCTTTTGTGAATCAATGAAGTTGGAAAGTCGTGAATGTATCACCTTTAACGTTTTTGCCATGCACACAGTTCTGCTGCCCACACAAGGTGAAATGTTGCATTGCTCCCTCTTGTGCCAGTGTCATGGAATATTCTCACATCTGTTACCTTTTGGCTCTTAGTGATGCCACTGGATTCAAGCTATCCTGGCTGCAGAAGGGTGATATACCCTGAAACTGGTCCCAGGATGCTTGTTTCCGTTCCAGGGAGGACCTGGCTTGGCAGTTCGGTCTGGACTGTTCCTATGGGGCACAGAATCAAAACTGATTTGCTTATGGCTAGGTCTAAACTGGGGTGGCATAGTGGGCAAAAGAACGATGGATTTAACCCAGATCTTTTGACTGGGGGATAATGTTTGCATTGTCAGCATTCCGTCCATCATTTGTTTGCTGTAACACCCTTGAAATGGTGGCACAGCTTCTGACTATATGGTCAGTGCAGTGCACCACGCATCCCTTGTCACATTGCCCTACCCACTCACAGTGGTCACACCATGTGAGGGTTCCAAAGTCAGTAAGTATTGTTCGTCCACAGGGGCTGACTGACGCCTTACACTTTGGGGTGAGTCCCTATTGCCAACTCTACTTCACTGAGGCAGACATTGTGGTTCAATTCGTGGCTGGTAGACATGTGCCCATGCATATCTTCATCAATGTGTATATGGTGTTCACCATCTGGGGATGAGAAATGCAATGTGAACCTTCACAACAGGCTCCATCCGGCCTGTTGGTTGTGAGTAGATATGCCAGGAGATTTTCTTTCTGCAATTGTAAAGGGTGAAACTACTTGTGGCCTGCAACAGACTTTGCCTTTTTTCAGACATTCCTATTTCCTTCATGGATGTGGGGCTGAGTTGGGATATTGCCAGGTGTATTGGAGCTATGGTGGCACAGCTGGTCCACGCCTACCCGGTCCTCTCACTGCCTATCAGGATGACAGTAAAACATTGACATTTGTATTATTTCCCTGGGTGTACCTTTTGGTGGATTCACTGCTCCTTCATTTTGCAAGACTGCTATACTGGATTGGTCATGGACAACAGACAACTGTGTGATTAAAAAAATATTTATTCACATGTCTGTTGACATAGTTGGAGGCTGGACCAGTACTTGGCCGTGCAATGCCCACATTACATTGATGCCCAGTGGAGGGCCAAACAGAGTCCTTTGGGGTTGACAAGTCCAAAGGATGAGGAAGAGTTCAGTCAGCAGTCTGATTCCTGTGTCATTGGTAACCAAACGAAATATGGCAGTCCATGTCGAGGTCCAAGGTGAGTGTCACATAGTGTATTGGGGGACAGTGGATGGTGATATTCCGTGGCATGATGCTCAGCCCAGAACCAAGTAGAAACTGGCCATTTGACCTAGATGAATGCTACCGCTTCCTTCTTTGCAATAAGGCAGATTCATCCTCATCTTTGTCCTCTGATGTGTCATGTATCTCACATGTGGGTGGTAGTAGATTGTCTGCAGCACTGTGAGGCACTGACACATCAGGGGGCAGAGATGTGGATGTAGAAGCAGCAGCAGCAGCATTAATCTACGCCGGATCTTGCTGCAGCAATGCAGTGATGATGATCTGCAGAGCATGGAAGATTCCAGCTACATATCGCTGGTGTGCATCCATGGCAGCCATTTGTTTTGCCTGTATCCGCTCCATGTTCTCCATTATCATCTGCATGCGGCCCAACTCCTGGCTGCCATCGCTAGAGCCACTCTGACTGGACAGTTGTTCCTATCTCTGAGTCATGACTCCAGCGATGTCAGCCAAGGAGTGTTGGAGAGCACTGAGCAGACTGTGGGTGTCCGTAATGTTTTATACGTGTTCCCGGATGGAACTCAGACACCCACAAACGGAATCAAGTTTGGCCACCAGGCTGGCAAACCCCACCCGCATCTGATGAGCCTTCTCCTGCTGGACATCTAACACACGGCATTGGAATTCCAGATTTGGGTCCGGGAGGTCCTGGGAGACAGCCGTGGTGGTGGGTGCTTTCTGCTGCGTGGTTTGTGCCGGGGGTGGGGTTTGCATGATGCAGCTGGGTTGCCCTGCTCCTGAAAGTGGGGTGCTGATGGAGTCTAGCAGCTGTTGGAGGGTGTCCGTGTTGATGGTGGAGAATTCCTCCTCTTCATCAGTGGAGAGTGGGACAGGCTGCTGTTCAGGAGGTGATGTTTGTCCCTCTGCAATGTAAAGGGGAGATGCATTTTAACTGTTTGTTTCATGGCTGATGATGCATTTGATGAGTTTACAAGCAGATTGCATGGCAATGTACATTGTGACTGTTGGGGAGGGGCTGCCTATTTGTTGCTGGATGTTACCTTTTTCAACTACGTCATGAATATGGGGTTGTAACTGTACATTGTCAACTCACAATTTACAGCTATGACTAATGTCATTGGGCAGTTTATACACACAGGCGGCACCAGTTGTGTCCTCTGTTCATATGTGAAGGTGATGCAGTTTGTCCCACATTGTAGTCAATGTGGTTGAACTCCGATTTTTATGTGTATGTACTCAATTGTAGGATAATCACCCATGCAGCTTTGGTTTTTATGCCCCTTATCCCTTTCAGGCAGTGGGCCTCCATGTCTGTGCATTTACAATGCTGAGATGTTGCAAGCTAGGCTAAATATCTAAATATGTGTCATGGTCAAAGTTGGGACACTTTTGCATTGTTTGGAAGCAGAGGTCTTGGTTATGTCAGGGGTTGTATGTACACGAGGATGTGTCAGAGTGTGACCTGCTACGTTAAGGATGTAGGCCACACTCAGCCACCTCAGTGACATGGCCTGCACCGTGTGGAAATGTTTGGGGTGCAAGCATGGTATTCATCATGCACTGTTACTTGCATTGTCAGTGTGGCTCACAGACCCGCACCTTTTCTGTGTACTGCACATGTGCATCGGTTGGTTGTAAGATTAGTTATGTGTGAGGAGGGCCCCCTTTTGGTGCATTGGCTACTAAGGCCTACTTGCTGTTTCAATGTGTGCTGCACTATGCTGTATACATGTGCATCCAGGTAGCTTTGTCTATTGTAATTTGTCTTGTGTGCATTGCTTACTGCCCTCCTGTTGGCTTACCCGTTGTGAGTATGGTGCTGCTTGAGTTTCTATTGTTATTGCTAGCTGGACAGACAGTGTCAACAACAATTGACCCCATGTGTGATGTGTAAGTGGCATGGGATTAGATGGATGTGGAATTCCAATGCATATGTGTGGTGCTCAGTCCTTGTCACCACCACCCTGCCAACAGATGCAAATGGCAGGGTGATGTGTGATTGTATATGTGCCACGCAGCTGGTCACATGGATGACACATGCTGTCCTGGTTACGAATTTTCAATGCATGGATTTGTGGGTGATAACAACCATGACTGCATATTTGGTCACTGACACAGTTGACTTAACAAACAGATAGGTTTACATGCACATAATGGTGTCATGGGCAACTGACACCAGGACTGATGTGGAATGGTGTTATATGGCAGATGTGTACACTTGCGAGTGGAGGTGTGCAATTCGACCTAAGGCGTGTGTGTGCCATTTTGCTAGTTGTCATTATTTGTTGCTACTTTCCTTGCTTGTTGTAATGCTTTGGTTGTCTTACTTCTTTACAGGGACATTGTAGTTCTGTGAGTCTGGCACACAGACAAGTCATGCAGTACAGATTTGGTTGACACATTCCTGATATGCATTGTCCTGGCCCTGTGGTGTTCTAGGCATAGCCCCCTGCTCATTGTATGACATCACCTTTTGAGTGAAATTTGCTGTTTGTGTGCATTGTGGGATATGCACGTTTGAGCCATTTGGCTGCATGATCACTTTGTTGTGACATTGCAGGGCATATTCATAAGCCTAATAGGGGCCTCGCCTTATTCACAAGGCAGCGTTAAGCCACTTAACATGGCTTAACGCTGTCTTGTGAATAGGAACACTCACGCTGTGTTTAGAGTGAAAGGGGCGATCAGTGGAACGCCCACCACAACACCCATTGATATTTACGCTGGCCCCTACTCACAAGAGCAGCGTAAATAGGAGCCAACGCAAAACTGAAGACCAGGAAAACCCTGGTCTTAAGTTGGTGATACGAGGAAAACTGCTTTATTTCTCCTCGTTTTTGCTTTTTCCATGTGTGCTGCACAAGGCAGCACACATGGAAAAAGCAAAATGCCATGGTTTGTTTATGTACAGGAAGGGACAGCTTCCTGTACATAAACAAAGCTTTTTTTTTTTAAATGCTGTTTTGTAACTTACATGTGTGCTGCATGAAGCAGCACACATGTAAGTTAGAAACTGTCATTTTAGGTTTGTTCATATGCAGGAGGGGACACCTTCCTGTACATAAACAAACCTCCCTGCTTGCAGACACCCTTGCACTCTGGTGCAAGGGTGCCTGCGTTGGCGCAAAGTTGTGAGACTTAGCGCCATCGCAGGGGGAAAAGCAAGGCTGCACCATGTCCTTGTGGATATGGTGCAGCCTTGCTTTTCCAAAGTGGCGGAGAGAGGCATTACGCCAAGAAGGCTTAAGCCTCTCTCCGCCACTTCCTTGTGCAAATATCCCCCTGCATGTGTTTCTGGTATTCAGACTCGCTAGATGGTTTCTCACTTGGTGTACACACGGTGACAGCTCGCAGTGGGAGTTCTGCAGGGCGGTGGTGCGGGGAGCTGGTGCAGGGCAGGTGAGGGGCAAGATGGGGTAGTGGAGTTGGACACACAACATTCTTGAGTTACATAAGTAATTAATGAATCCTACTATTTACCTTGCACTTGCTGCAACGCCAAGTTAGCTATGCAGTAAGCGCAAGGTAATTGGTTGGATTTATTTATTTACTTACCTAACTCCAGCACGTCGTGTGTCCAACTCCACTAACCCCACCCTAGCCCCACAGGACTCACGCTGCAAGCCATCACTCTGTACACAGGACTGCATCTCATGGAAATGCAGGGGGACACTTTTACTGGAGATGTGGCAGGATGTATACATGGCCCCCTTGCCTCAACATCACACATTTACTAATCGTCTGCACAGGGCCCCATCTCTCTGATACTTGACATGTGGATGCACTGTGTGTGTGACTGTTCATGTGCATGAGTGGGCATGCCACCACCAATGTCAGCAGACATGCGGCATTATGCCTGTGTGTCTGCTTAGTGTGCAAGATTGTGTATGTGCAGTTTTGTCACCCTTGATGCACATGCACATTCTTGCACACAACTCCGACATACGGGCACATGCATATGGGTGGTGTTGAGGCAAGGGGGCCATTTTGACAGCCTACCACATCTCCAATCAATGTGGGCCTTTGCTCTTTCACATAGCCCTTATTTTGTGGTCTGACATAATACTTGGACTATATTTGTTTGACTTTACTGTGCACATCTCCATGTCTATGTGCCCACCAATATGTGTCTTGCAATGTATTGGTTGAGTAGGGTGAGATGTGTCTATGCCACCAGGGCCAAGGGGATCCGGGACATGATCGTCAGTCATTGTGGGTGTGCACTGCAATATATTTAATTGTGCATGAGTGTCATTGGGCCCATCTCCCCCACCTCCCCAGTCCCTGGTTGGTACTCACCCTGTTGCTGTTGTGTCTCGTCTTGTTGAGTAGTATCCTGTCCCCGAACTCCGACCACCGTCCCCTCACTGATGAGTTGGGACACCTGTTCCTCCAATGGATCCAGCTCCTCCTGTGGCGCTTGACTCCCACCTCCAGTCTGCATTGCTGCTTTCAGGTTGGCTATAAGTTTCTGCTTGGTCTTGCGCTTGGCATCATGCCAGCGCTTCTTGCAGTCATCCACTGTCCTCCTCACCTCTCCGACAGCATTCATCTTGGCCACAATGGACTGCCATATTGTGTTTTTATTTGCCATTGTCACAGTGGAGCTGACAAAAATTTGTTCTTGGTGTTCTGTCACCTCTGCAATCAGGACCTGGTTTTCCTGCTGACTGAACCGCATCTTCCCCTTCCTCTTCTCCTTGGCCTTTCCCTGGGTGTCTGGTTGGTCTTCCTGGGTGTTTGTGGGGTTGTTGTTGGCCTCTGTTCTGGGTCCAGGCTCCTCCATGGTTCTTCTCATATATTTCCTTTTTTTCTGTGTGTTTGGGCTACATAGCACGCGTTTTATAGTGGTTTATCACGCCGAAGAGAAAAAAGGTGCGCTGACGCAGATTAGCGTGCCGTTCCTGGTCGCTAATTGGTCCATCGCCACTTTTTTGACATCAGTGTGACGAATTTTATCGCCGTGATGCTAAACTTATCGCGGGACATTTGACCCGGTAGAGAAAACTATCGCCTGTTAGCAGCATGTTGTGAATACGCCGCTAACACGGCGATAACTGAGGTTAGCGTTAGTTTTCGCCAAATGTTGAGAATATCCCCCTCTGAGTCCTAAGAACAAGGACCTTCTCAGGACATTCCTTGGGATAGGTGAATGTTATGCAGGGTTTGTGCTGCGATGAGCTAAGTAGACAGTTTCCTGAAGGTTGCTTCTTCAAAAATTGTAGACTATGTTTGGAGTGCGGCATGTGACGCTGCCTCTGAGAGAGTCAAGCCTGGCATTTTAACCTCTCATCCCTTAAAATCCTGTGCAACCTGGGCAAGAGCATAGTTATGACTGATGATAGTGAGTATGCTTTAGCGGTTGTCAGAAGGTGGTGACATTCATGGTCCAGTCAAAGGCACGGAGAGTGTGCACTGATAAAAAACCCTAAGGGATCTGTTTAGTGTTAAGGAGGCGGGTAGGGCAACTTCTCGCATTGCATGTAACCGTACTGGTTACTTGTTTATTGTTCCTAATGTGCATATGTGTCTGATCCAGAGATGAGCAATAAACAGTGATCCCTTGTTCTGCACTCTCATGTTGTTTTACATTTCTTTAAAAATTGCTTAATTTCTGTATACTCTTTACATGTACTCCAAGGACAATCTAAGTTTTTGATTAAGCAAGATTAGGATTTACAGAGAACTTCAGCTCTAAACAGCTGTGCATTTATAAAGACTGTTTATAATCACCTGTATTTATACGCCTTGCTTGTTTTGACAATATCACATCTATTTTGGTTTGCTTGAATTTCTGTATTTTGTTCATAGTTCATACCTGCTTCATAAGCAAAACTTCTATTCGTGTGGCGTCAACACGTTTTGCATCACTTTTTTGTGTCTCTGAAAGTGGGACTGCAATCAAATCATTCCAACAACCTGAAAGTGAGACTGCAATCAAATCATTCCAACAATCTTTTTCAAGTTACTCTGTACACTGCGACTATTAAATACTTGTTATCAGGAGATTTGGTAATCGTATATGTAAAACCATTAGAGACAATGCATGGATTGAACACAATTTATAGAAGTTATATGTCATTTGTAAGACACAAAGGTGATAAATATAATTCCTAATACATTTGGGACATAAATTAATGCTGATAGAATGATATTCATTAATACAGATACTATAGGTAGTACATGTTCGAACAGTATCACAGGTGCACAAATCTTAAAATAGATCTCAAAAGGGATAGTACTTTAATGAGTAAAAAGCGGGGTTGGAATCCCTACTCCTACGTGTATCCTGTGGTGGTATTAAGGTCACCTATCTCAAGAAACCTACTGTGGATTTCTTTGCACAATTGATTTAACCACAGGAATTGGAGGGAAAGGTGGATAAATGAGTGAATGATAAGCGTGTGCTGAGTCTTGTCTAGGCTGTCAAGGTTCCTCTGTCTGATTGTTTGTGGAGGCAGCACTGACCCAAATATTACCCTAGCCACCAAGGCGCCTTGTGAAAGGTAACTAAACTGTGATCCCAAGGGAATGACTCTGGGAACAAACAATCAATTAAAATAAAAAGGCAATATATGAAAAGAAAGACTTTGTGTTGGTCTGTGAGGGATCACAGAAACCACAGGAGCATTCTTGTACTATCTGTTCCTGAATACCACCAGTCTGTTCCCCTCAGGGACTGATATTGAGACTACGGTTCTCTTCACCCACTGGATATGCTTGATAGGAGTTTTACAGATGCGCTACTTGTCAGGAGACCTGCCTCAGTTCAGTTGAAGCCCACATAGAAACAGAAAAAATGAGGAGGAATATAGCATTTCTCCTTGTTTCGCCATGTTAAGACCAGGTTTTCCCTGGTCTTATTTTTGGCGCTGCCTCCTATTTGAGTCACCCTTGTAAATAGGGGGCAATGGGTATTTGCGGTGGAACGCCTACCGCAACACCCATTGCCCACCCCTTTCACGCTAAGTATAGTGTGAAAGGGTGCCTTATTTACAAGGCAATGTTAAGCTCCATCAGATTTATCTACAGGCACTAGAAAAGGAAAGGGAGGGAAAACATAAGTGCAGGTAAGTAGTTGGGGTAATTGATAACATTGCTTTCTTTTTACAGGGATTCCCATTGACCTCTCCTACATTCAACTTCCAGGCTAGAGACAGACAGAGATTGGAGTGGTAAGATCGGTTTTACTTAGGGTAAAGGAGGGTAGTCAAGTAGAATTGGAATACATATTTGTGCATAGTCTAATTCTCTTGTTTGTTTTCCACAGCTTGTTTGAGACCTCATACTGAAAGACTGGCAGTTCCATCGACAGTGAGAAGCAGCAAACCCGACAAGACCAGACCAGACTATGGAAGATGCCATAGAGGACATCTTCTTTTCCTTTGACTCCCATTCCCTTTTTCCTCCTAAGGAATAATCCCTTCATATGTTACCTTTTGGTACTGGGTTTGGTTACTCCAGGGGCAGAGTTCGGAGCTAGCCTCGGTGGTCCATCACATCTCCACAAGATCGCCCACCTAAAGGTTATTGCTTTGGACCCTGACATATAGGCATCCCATATCTGGTTTATGGGGAGGAGAAGTCTCCATGGGCACGGGCCTGTGCTCCCCCACACCTGTTTGTAGTTAGAACAACAATGGGCCTTGAGGCCTCTAGAGTTCAAAGGGCGAAAGACCTAACTAAGCAAATTAATACCCTACTTTTTGGTGATTTAATGACAACTTATTTCAAGAATTGAAATGCGGATTTCAGGAACTGAAATATTATTCCTTGTTTATGTTTAGTTAAAATAAAGAAAAAAAGATCACGTTATCTGCTTGAAATGAGTGTATGATCAGAGGGGGCAACTTGTCTTTATAACATGTATACATGTTGCAGTTCCCTGAGGGAACTTTGCAATGAGTACACGTAACAAAGACGGGTGGAAATTCATACATTCAAAATAAAACAAAGATGTTTAATGCACTATTTGTTTAATATCTTTTAAAATATGTTATTGAAGGATTATTGAAAACCTAAGCTGATTTCTCAGTTATTGCCAGGGCCACCGGACAGGTGCAATTCTGCAGCCATGTTATTTTCTGCATATTTATGGATTTGCCTAATTTGCCACACAATCCATCATGTGCTGCACATTCTGTAGATTTTAACAAAAGAATTGTTGTTTCTAGCTCAAACTGATCAAACGTTGCTAATAATGCAGCGACGTGTGTTGCTCCACAGTGCAATGCTCTATGCAAAGGTTGACTGGTCATCTTCCTTTAGCTTATTACTGTATTTGGATGTTAAACAGGTACTAATGTGGTTTAACTTTTGCCCAGACAGGGTTACTTGTGAAAAAGTAAAAACAATTATGAAGCGATCCCATCACAAATGTGCTGCATAAGGTATCATAATGTGCCTTTTCATGCCACATAAATTAGTCAACCATGCCACTTAATTTGGTCCTCCCTTGCCACATAATTCCAGTGGCCCTGTATTTTTGTTGGTAGGCATGTTCTTGTTTCATTATAAGTCTGGCACAATAATCCTTAAAGAACAATACAAAGTCTATAGCTACTATTGAATATTTTTAGGGGTCTTAGGAAACACATATGGCTAGGAAATAATTTGTAGAAAACAATATTTCAACTTGAGGAGGGATAGGTAGAAATACGTCTTTGGAGGCTTTTCTGTTTTTTGTATGGTGGCTTCATTTAAAGGGCTTGACACAAAATATATGAAGTGGTGATACAGTCCCAGCAGAGTTCTGAATAGTTGGAAGATGTAGTCTCTCCAGAAAATGAATGTTATGTCGAAATTAACCCCGTCCTTCTTCCCTTTTTAGGTCTTGCGAGATGGTTGCCTCCAGCGCCCTCAGAAAATTAGGAGAATGTTGCGGTGTGTAAAAGGTGAGTTGATGCCACACAATGACTGGGTTTTGGGTTTGTACAACCCTGTCACCAAGCACCCATGAGAATTAAGTGAATGCGCCAAAGAAGGAGAGGTGTTCTACTATAAAGGGTTTGTCTCTGTGGTACATTCCCAGGCTCAGGTGAAACAGGTTTTTCTTGTATTCCTCTTTGCCCATGCTTCCTTCCAGTATCACTATCTCTCTCTTTTTATGCTAACCTTAGGCCCAGATGTCCTATTATGTGGTAGTGGTTTCAGGGGAAAGGAAAGAAAGCATTACATCAACCAGTACTCATAAGTAAGAGGGTCCGTTGCAATCTTTTACAGCGTGCCTTAGGTATAAAAGTGCTGACAGAGTGGCCCTTTGATCGTGACACCTGTTAGAAAAAAAAGAGAGTGCTAAATCACTCTCATGCTCCCACTTCAATGCCTTTCCCAGTGTCACTCACCCGCAAAGCCACAACTCTTCAGAGTTGTGGCGGACTTCTGCATGAAGGCTGGCGGTGTCCACAACTCTTTGCTCCAGTTTTCCACATCTCCATCTGTAGAGGCAGCTACGCCAAGCTCCTCTCTTGTCCTGCAGGTATCGCTGCCCTTTTCTTCACCACCGTCTGCCCCCTTCAAAGGTCCGGCATTGTCTCCACATCTTCTCTTCTCTATTATTATATATCTCTTAGATCTCTGCAATTAAAGCATCTGGAGCTCGGATGCATAGAAGAACATCAGTTTTTGGCTTATTAATTTAGTAGCCACTTAAGTCTTGGAACTGAGAAATAATCTCCTTATCTGCATTTCATTTTCAGGTTTACATTTTTGATATCAGCATATAGTTTAATTTGAGCCATTTTCTGTGTAACATGATTTTTGGCATTATCATTATCATTATGGCTTGCAATAGCTAGTGGTTTTATAAAAAGACAACGAAATCAGAGATAAAGGACAGCCCTGTCCACCTCCAAGACTACCCTTGGAGTGATGATAGCTGAAGATTGCTTAAAACCCTAATGAGCTGGGTAGGAAAGCCAAATATTTTTAAAATCCCCAAAAGACTCTCCCAAAACACAAGGGCAAATGCCTTGACTACAGCTACTACAAACACCATTGTGCAAATATACTTGGTATTAAAAAAATGTAATGCCTCTGTTGAATAATTTGTACTTGCATAGAATTGCCAAACCACAGTTAAACCAATTTCACATTTATGGATCATTGATTCAATTGTCTATCAAATTGGTTATTATTTTGTAATCTGTATTACGTAGGTAATCAGTTGATACAAATTCACATGATAAGGATTTTGTTTTTCAAACTAACTACTATCCCTGTATCAAGGGGTGATGTTAAAATCTATTAAAACATGATTCACATGTTTTAATAGATAAATATCTAAAACTTCCCCATATGGTTTAAAACATTTTGTGGGAAATGCATCATCTCCATTAGTATTCCCAATTGATGGGAACGTGCCCATTTGATAGGGAAAGAAATACAGAACCAAGTTTATTTGGGTTCTATAAGACTGGGCACACATTTTTGTGATAACGAAGGGATCAGCAATAATTAGAGAAAAGTTTCCTAAATTTATTAAATCAAGTTCTTTGATGCTAGTTGTAGATATTTTTATAGAGATTTGAAATTATCTAATTGATTTCATGTCTCTATTTGTAATTCTAATTTTCTCTTTTTGGACAGTTCAGCATCTTTATAACATTTTAAGCATATTTTTGCCGGGTTTGACATGTTTGTTTGTTTGTTTGAACTTTAGTTCGGCTTATATAGCCTTAAAAGCAGAAGTACAGAAGAATAAACAAAATACAAGTACTTACATAACCATAAACCAACAAAAAACTTTAGAATATAGTCATAGCAGAGAACAAAATCAATAAGGCATGATCATAAATGAGCTTACCGGAATTAAGAGCATAAATATAATTATTAAATTAGCTAAAAGCCAGATACTAAAAACAGTTAGGACTACGAGGATCAGTGCATCAATAATTCTATACAAATTAGGACTAAGTATTAGGGCACATCTATACATTACAATTTATGGCCAGACCATTTTCTAATAAGGTACACACTAAATAGGAATCTACTTATACCGAACACCATAAGTTGCGAGGTATTAGACTTGAATATGCGCTCTGCCTCTTTATAGGATCTAACCCCCAGATTTTTACATAGGGGTTTGATCCAGCGATCTCTCGGTTTTTTATAGACCGGGCAAAAGAAGAGTAGATGGACATCATCTTCCTTTGCTCCTTGAGAGCAGAGAGTGCATAAATCAGTACCATTTGTATCCCCCCACCTACATGTAGTTGCAGATGTCTGTAGGACCCCGTATCTGTATTGCAAAAATAGGGTTTTTGCTAATGGTGGCTCTATCTCGTCCATAAATTGTTCAAGGGAAGGGCTATCTTTTATGTTCAGAAATCTCTGAGTCAATGTGCCGATCGATCTACTACATATTAGTTCATGATTGACATAAAACCAGAAAGTATCCTTTACAAGTTTTTTTGAGGATGGGGTCAGATTCTGGGGAACATCCCATAAATGGGAGAGCCCTAACCTCTCGTACCACAAAAAGATATGCTTTAACCAAGGTATTTTCATATGCCCATTAATCTGAATTATTTCAATCAACCCATTTTTATAGTCATCCAGCTCCAAGGTTGTCCACAGCCTGACCCAGTACAATAATGGTCTTAGCATAGCTTGGTGATTAGTCCTTTTAAGGTTAATATCAAGGAACACCGGTAATAAGGGGGTTCTAGTCGGAATTTTGAGCAGTCTACGAACAAAGTGATTTTCTACTTTATCGAAGTTGTCTTTACAGCAACATCCCCAAAGCTCAGCACCATAAAGTGCTGCTGATTGGGCTTTCGCTTTGAATACCTCGAGTGCCGGCGTAATGGCTTTAGAATAACTTGCGCCATGCACTTTTAGAATAGGCAATGAATTTTGTTTAAGAGATAAGTTGCTTTTTTCCAACTGCCCTTTCCATGTAAGGTTATTGTCCAGCAATAATCCTAAGTAGTTAAAACTCCCCACATGTTCCAATTTTAAATTGTCTAAAATCAAATTTTTCCTAAAGGACTTTTGGGGTTTTATGGACATATATTTAGTTTTGGATGGGTTAATTTCTAACCCTTTCCTCACACAATAACTTTGGAAGGAATCCACCAATTTTTGCAACCCCCTCGGAGTCTGTGAAATTAGGATTGTATCGTCGGCAAAAAGTAAGGACGTGATCACCTCACCACCTAACTTCGGGTAATCGTGATCACAATTCCTTAAGTGGCTAGGGATGTCATTGACATATAGCGAAAAGAGTGTAGGTACTAACACACATCCTTGTCGTACACCACGGTCCACGGATATGGGCCTTGAAACTTCACCACTCTTCCCCCATCTAATTTTAGCGTAATTCCCTGTATGTAGTTTACTAAGTTCTTTAAGAAGCTCGCCTGGGACCGCCATATTCCTAAGAGTAATCCACAGCAAATTGCGTGGAACAAGGTCGAAGGCGGCTCTTAAATCGACAAACGCTACATACAGGCTGCCCTTCCTTAAATTGATATACTTCCAACAGATGCACAAGAACCTAAACACCTGGTCAACCGTACTAATCATTGACCTAAATCCTGCTTGGTATTTGGTTAAGATCTTCATCTCTTCAGTCCAATCTAAAAGCCTATTTAAAATATGTCTGGCAAATTTTTTTTGTAAAATATCAATTAAACTTATTGGGCAGTAATTACTCGGGTCATAACGATCACCTTTTTTAAAAATGGTTATAATTTCTGCCCCTTTCCATGTTTCAGGGATCGATGTTCCTGCCACAATTGAATTACACAGGAAATGTATATACGGCTCCCATACTTCCCCGTCGTGCTTAAGTAGGTCGCCGGGGATTTTGTCGGGACCAGGGGCTTTACCCATTTTAACAACCTGGAGTGCCTGAGTAGTTTCTTCTAGGCTAAATCTCAAGGGAGCGGTGTTCAGATCTACATTAATCTCTTGGACCCTAGGGTCAATCCCTCAGAAGCGTTGGAATAGAGCTTAGAAAAATGGTCACACCAAGTTTTTTCATCTAAATAAACATCCTTTGGTGATCTCCCTCTTTTATTTCCTTTGGAGATTAAACTCCAGAATGTACTCTGATCTCTTAACTTTGCTGCACTTAAAAGATCGTCCCATAGAATTCCATCCCAAGTTTTTTCCGCTTGGGCAAGAGCTTTCTTATAAGCCAGTCTACCATTTTTTATATCCAGTTGGTTCTTAGATTTTACTGCCTGAATCAAACTGGATTTAGCTATCCGACAATCGTTATTATACCATGGGTTTGATGGCTCGTGGTAATTCCTTAGTGAATTTCCACCCTTTTTATGCAGTTTACTCACAAGGGGAGTTAACGCATCTACCAATTTAATGTGTAGGTCAAGAACGCCCTCAGAGCCCAATAAGGGTTTCTGAGAATTTTCTACTGTCTCAGAGAATGTATTATAAATATTTAACAATAACTCTTCATTCCCCAAAATATGAGGCCATCGTAAAGCACGCCTATTATTTGTTATCAGTGGCTCCTCATCAATGTTGGATAATATGGCTTCACCAGCTAGTCTAGAAATAAAAGGCTGTGGAACTAGCCATAATTGGAGTGGGAGATGGTCACTCTCTGACCTAGAATCTATCTTAAAGTCAGTAATTAGATACCATAGAGTCATTGAGACCAGTACAAAATCAATATGTGACCTACAGTTTCCCTTCGAGAAGGTTGGAGCCGGTGGTCTATCGGATCGAAAATGGCCATTGCATGCCCTTAGATCATGGGACACGGTCAACTGTAAGATCTGTGTGGCGGCTATAGTGGATTTAACCGACCCCGTGGGCTCTAAGATCAGAATATCATTAGCAGCATCCTGCTCTTCAAATAAGGTTTCCAGACCCAAAACTGGTTCATACTTACAATTAAAATCCCCACCAACTATTACTTGTGCACTAGGGCCCAATGTATCTAAAAAGGAATCCAGGAGTTCAACCACCTTCGATTCCTTATTTAATGGATACGGTCTATTGTATATATTTATCAAATATATGACTTCTTTTCCTCTCGTCACAATTTTTAGCCCTAGTAAATCAGAGGAGGGAATGGATAGTTGAGTAACAACTATTTCCAAGGTGCCTCTGGCCCATATGACCAGCCCCTCTGATGCTCTTCCTCTTGCTGATGGAATTGCATCAGTACTAAAGGATTTATACCCTAGTCTATGGGGGATTTCAACAGACCAAGTCTCCTGTAACAAAATATTATCATAATCCTCGATGTATGAGCACCAAACCGCATCCTTTAAATTTCTGGCTAACCCCAC
Organism: Triturus cristatus; assembly: GCF_964204655.1. Lineage (NCBI taxonomy): Eukaryota > Metazoa > Chordata > Amphibia > Caudata > Salamandridae > Triturus > Triturus cristatus. The sequence continues at coordinate 339,651,734 of NC_140587.1, read as the reverse complement.
AATATTCCATGGGTTTGACATGCCAAGAACCTCCCTAAATATTCACTTCCTCCATAGCTTTTTTTTAATATAAGTTTGAAATAATCCTACTTATAATAAGATCCAAGAAGGTTTGTAATTTAAATCACAGTCATAAACTAGTGGCCTTATTTACGAGGCCATGCGATTGTTTTGCGCCTCTAATGCTTCAATTTTTGTGACGCATCGGCGGCGTAAAACATGCCTCCTGTTGCGCCCTATTTACAAAGTGACACATCTAAGCAGATGCGTCACTTTGTAAACCCCTGCGCTACATTATACCTGCGTCAGGTATAATGTATGCAGGGTGGGCGTTCCCATATAAGTATTCCTCGTAGAAGTGACACAGTGAAATCTACTGGATTTCACTGTGCCACTTCTAGGGTGCAAATGTGTCAATATCTTATGCCTGCCTCACAGCAGGCGTAAGACTGACGCAGGACCTTTCACATGGGTATTGCCCCATGTGAAAGGAAACATTGCTGGAGTTGCGTTACTTTTGTGACACACTCCAGCAATGCGTCACTTTTGCACCTACGGATATGTCAGAAATACTGACGTATCTGTAACTCCTTGCAACATGATGCGTCATACAGTAAATATGACGCATCCATCATGTCGCAAGGAGGGCGCACTGAGAAGTGACGCATCGCTGATTTCACGCAGCGATGCGTCACTTCTCATAAATGAGGCCCTAGGTATTTATAACTTTGTCAAGGATGCCTGGGAATAGAGTTTGATTTAATTCATCTGTTGACCAATATGGGTTTAAAAAAACTAAGATAGTTAATTCTAGCACTAAATGATATGAAAAAACATTTGGGTAGCTCAAATGTTGCACCCTTTAGAAAACTGTTGATATGCAAAAACAATATATGCTAAAAACGTATGTCTCTAAAACACAAGTGTGTCTTTTTGAACTGAAAAGCATGATCACCATGGGTCTACCAGTCCCATCTCCTTCTGTTATGAAGCCAACACCTTTGCTATGTTAGCTTTACTCTGCCTTCAGTTGAGGAATGTGGGGGTCTAAAGCTGGCTGATGTAGGAAACTGATAATTATCTTTCCATGTAGTAATATGAGAGGTTGAAAAATTTCAGTTTTCGATTCTGGGTTATCTTCTGTAGATAATGGTCAATAATTCATTGCTAAATGAACAGTGTCCCAAGCCCAACACCATTCTTCATGGGGTTGACAACAATGTATTATGGCTGCATTTCTTTAGCTATTAGTATACCTACCCCTTCATGAACTCCATTTGCCAAAGAAAAATATACAAATCCTGCCATTTATTGAGCATGGAAAAATTCAGCAGTCTGAATACCATATGGCTCTCCTGAAGTAGAATGATATCCTGATAAGAGCCACAAAAATGTGTTTTTTTGACAAATGTTTAGGTTTGCAAGGGAAGTTGGGTAACAGAACCTGGTGAGAGCCACTCAAGTCACCCCATCCTGGACTCCCCTGGCTGTCTAGTTTTCAAACATGTATAGGTTTGCAAGGTTTCCCTAGGTGCTGGCAGAGTTAGGGTTAAAAATCTAGAGCTAGGCACTTTGCAAAAAAAAGGGTCCATTTTCACTGTGAAAATGTGGTGTGTCCACGTTGTGTTTTGGGCCGTTTCCTGTCGCGGGCCCTATGCCTACCCACACAAGTGAGGTACCATTTTTCTCGGAAGACTTAGGGAAACGCGGGGTGGGTGGAATTTTGTGGATCCAAGCAGATTCCAGAACTTTCCACCACAGAAATGTGAGGAAAATGTGTCTCTCGATCAGCGCACCGGCAGCAGAGCACACAGGACGTGGTGAGTCTGCAGTGGGGGTTACCTTTTGCCTAGCAGCTTTCTCTTCCATAGAGAGTTCAGGCAAGCGGGCTGGGAGGCCACGCAGGTGCTAATTTCTATCGGCAATTATCAAAAAAATGTCCATCAACTCTTCCGAAATTTTTTGACTCCTAAAGAATTGACCAATGAGTTTCCGTGGAATTCTCAGACTGAAAAAGCCATTCAATTTCTAAAACAGACCTTTAATTGTGCCCCAGTTCCATGTCACCCAGAAACAAGTAAACCATTTGTGGAAGAGATAGATGCATCTAAAAATGCTTGGGGGCAGTTCTACTACAAGAGCAGGGTGATGATTCCAGGGAGCATCCTGTTTTTTACTACTCTTGGGGATCAGAATTATTCAGTATTGGAGCATGAACTGTTGACAATGAAGAAGGCATGTACAGAATGGAGACATTTATTACTTTGCAAAAGATAACCTTTTGAATTAAGAACTGACCATGAAAACTTGCAAGCCCTAAAGACCTTTCAATGTCCGAACAGTCCCCAAGCTCATTGGGATTATTTATTTTCCCAATTTGATAACCGAGTCACATATTTCGCTGGATCTTCAAATGAAGTGGCAGGTGCACTTTCTTGCTGGAAATCTGAAGAGAAGGAATTAATGCCTCAAATGATTCTTCCTCCTGATTGGGTAATCATGAGTGTAACTTTCTTCATCAAAAAGGTTTCAACAATTACTCACTCCGCAGGAGATATGTAAGTTTCCTTTAAGTGTCAGGAGTGGGTTATGATTTCATGGAACTAAACTTTTTTAGCCCACTGCAAACTTACAAGAGAGGATTCTTCAACTTTGTCATGACTCCATTCTTGCTGGTCACAGAAGGTTTAAGAACACATTGGAATAACTCTCCAGACACTTTTGGTGGCCTACAATGATTCAGGATGTCTGATGTTATGTCTCCAGTTGCCCACTATGTGCACAAGCTATATCATCGAATAGGACACATTTCAACGCAAACTTTTACAATGCATGCCTTTACAACGCAGTTTTTACATCGCAACATCCATTACAACGCATGATTTTACAACGCATGCCATCTCAACGCATTTTTAGAAACCACACTTACAACGCATTCCATTACAACGCATACTATTACAACACATACCATTGCAACGCATAATACTTTTAGGGCAACAGTAGTGTAAGTGTTGGATAGTGTATTTGTAAAAATTACTATTAGCACTCCAGTGAGTGCAACAGTAGGGTAAGTGTTGGATAGTGTAGGGGTAAACATTATTATTCCCACTCCAGTGAGTGCAACAGTAGGGTAAGTGTTGGATAGTGTAGGGGTAAAAATTACTATTCCCACTCCAGTGAGTGCAACAGTAGGGTAAGTGTTGGATAGTGTAGGGGTAAACATTATTATTCCCACTCCAGTGAGTGCAACAGTAGGGTAAGTGTTGGATAGTGTAGGGGTAAAAATTACTATTCCCACTCCAGTGAGTGCAACAGTAGGGTAAGTGTTGGATAGTGTAGGGGTAAAAATGACTATTTCCCAATACTTACCTTTTAATACGTTGCAATGGCATGCGTTGTAGTGGCATGCGTTGTAATGGCATGCGTTGTAGTGACATATGTTGTAATGGCTCCATTGTAATGGCATGCAATGTAAAGGACGTTGCGATGTAATGACTGTGTTGTAATGACTGCCTTGTAATGGTTGTTTCCCAAATCATCACATAAAAAACCCATACTGGTTGCCCCTGGACCATGGCACTCTATTAGGATAGATTTAATTGTGGAACTACGCCCCTCTGAAGAAAAGACAACTATCATGGTCATAGTGTACTCATTTTCCAAGATGCTTCCCTTCTCTGCCTTAGCCAAGCTACCCAGTGCCAAAGAAACTGCCCATAACGTCCTTCGGAATGTATATATTCTACACAGATGTTGAGAGAAAATTGTCTCTGACGGTGGACCACAGTTTGTGTCACATTTTTGGAACACTTATTGCACCATTTTAGGAGTAACCAGAGCCTTGACTTCTGGTTTTCATCCACAGACCAATACACTCACAGCGCACACCAACCAAACCTTAGAGCAATCTCTTCTTCCCTTTTCTGAGTTCGCTTTAACAATAGTATTGAAAGTGCGACCTAAGTATCTCCCTTTTTTTTGTTTACAGGAATTCCGTCCTAGATTGTGTCTTGAGTTCGGGAAATCCCAATTACCAGTAGCAAGGCCAAAACAAGAAGGCAAGTAGCTTAGAATTTACAAATGACTCAGGAAAGAATGAAGAGGTATTTTGACAAATGTAGGTGTCTTGAGCCTAACTACCAGGTTTGGGAGCTGGTAGGGTTGTCTTGTCAGTTTCTGCCTTTCAAATATGGATAATCTCAATTTAGTCTACGATTTTTGTGCCCCTTTTGCATTACACAAAAAATATAGCTTTTCACTGTTTATTTACACCTTCCTAGTACCTGGAAAATTCATCCCACATTTCGTGTACCACAATTGAAACCTTATGTTTTTCTAGGGTTCCTCCTCTCCCTCTACACATTTACGTAGATGGTCATCCTGAATTTGAGATATCTGATATTGATGATTCTCACATATTCCAGGGTAAATTTCAATATCTGGTCAGATGGAAAAGGTACCCAGCTTCTGAACAGTCCTGGGAGCCTGTTTCAGCACTCCATGTCACTGTTCTTATTTGTAGATTCTTTTGGCACCACCCCACCAAACCTGGGTTTTTTGGAGGGGTATACTCTTGGGCCCAATGTGTTCTGAGTGTGGCACAGCACGCAGGATGCAGTAGGCCTGCAGTCTGGCTCACCTTTCACCTGGCAGCATTTTTTCCCATGGGGAGTTCAGACATGCAGGTGTAGGCTGGGGTGCATTCAGGTGGTGCAGGCTGCACCATGGTCAGGCTTGGGTCTCCTCAGCATCCAGGGCAGGCAGCGCCATCTTGGATTATTGAATAGTCCAATCCAAGATGGCATCTCTCCTATTATTTCCAATGGGCTTTTGCCCAATTCCAGATAGCGGTCATTTCTTTCCTGTGGGTTTCTTGCTGTTCTATGTCATTTAGCTGTATATCAAGCTGCCAAGCGAGTGCGACACAAACACCCTCATTCTGTGTACCCCTCCTAATTAGTTCCTTGTATCCTTAACTAGATTTTCCTGTGTTTTGTTTCCAGGTTGGTTCTCTCTATCGTTTCCAACCCTTTTGGATATTTCATCTTTGGAGGTTTTTGTACTAAGGTTGTTGGAACCTTTTCTGTCCCTGATCAGGAGGCCAGCCAACTAGCCCTTGGAGTCATTTTTGTGGTCCTGGGAGCAAGATGGAGGCACAGTCCCTCTCACTCAGGAAGCAGGGTAACATCACAGCTCTAATCAGGAGGCCATCAAGCTAGCCCCCTGAGTCACTCACTCAGGCAGCAGGGTAGCAAGACAGCAGAGTAGCAGTCCTTCTTTCAGTAGAGCAGCACTTCAATTCTACTTCTGAGACTTCCACAGGTCCATATGTTTACTGAAGAGTTGGGTCTGAGGGTCCAATATTTATACTTGGTTCCAGCTTTGAAGTGTGAGAAGCTTTTAGAGTCCTCCTCCTAAACAGGTGTCTGGAATTTCCTGTTCCTTGCCCAGGCCCAGCTTGTCTGGAAGCATAATAAACTAATATGAAACTCTTTGTGAGTGTGCTGAGACAGAGACTTTGTGATGCGCATGTTTCGCAAGTGACAGCTCTGCGACTCCATGAAGTCAGAGATGGTCCATCCTGACAACACCTATTTCCTCCTTTGTCTCACTGTCTGGGTACAATACACAAAGACTAGCTGCTCTCTACACCTAGTCCTGTGACCCAGAATACAGGCTGCAGGGACAAAATTGTTTGGACGAAGAAATGCCAACATTCGCAAAGCGGCATTTTCAGAATTGTGACTTAAAATCCAACTTTACTATTAAAGAGGGTTTTCAATTACACTTCTTTGTAGAACAAACTCAACAATCCTACTTGTTCCCAATTAAAAGTTGCCACTTATTAAATGTAATAAGGTAACCTAGTGTTTAACCCTGGGCGTAGTTCGCGAAGTAGCGCTATGCGTAGCTACGCAAAGTGCACTTCGCACTACGCGAGCTATGCGCAGCACTTCGCGAACTGTGTAGTACCCTGTTCGCACTGTGCAAGATGCCGTTTTCAATGATTGCACAGTGCGGACAAGCATCCGGCACTGTGCAATCATTGAAAACGGCCTCTTGCACAGTGCGAGCTGTAGTTTTCTGCCGCTCGAGTAGATTTTTACTTGAGCTGCAGATTTCTCAACGCGGACTGGTAGTTTCTCAGCGTTGAGAATCTCGCCAGGAGGTTTATTTTCCACGCTCGCGATCGGCAACTTGATGTTGCTGATCGCGAACAAGGAAAAAGTGTCGCCGGGATGCCATTTTGCTTACTCGCGGTCGCCAACTTAATGTTGAGGACTGCGAGCAAGCAAAAAATTACCGCTGCACTACGCTACGCTACGCAACCCTACGCTACGCGTGTTTGTACTGTGCTACGTGCAATTCGCGTAGTGCGAAGTAGCGCAAACTTTGCAAACTACGCAAGAGTAGCGTAGTGCTTTGCCCAGGCTTACTAATGTTATTCTAGGGGGTAAGGCAGGGAAGGTTAATTTAACAGTTTTAGCCCAACCAAGGTATGTAAAACTTAAAAGTTCATGCCCAACTTTGTGCAAGGGTGTCTGCATTGCAGAGGAGTATTGTTTATGTGCAGGAAGTTGTTCTTTCCTGCACATACAATATTTAAATGGTGTTTTGTAACTTCTATTTAGCAGCACACATAGAAGTTGCAAGACATCATTTTTTTTAGCGATTGTTCATGTGCAGGAAGGGACACCTTCCTGCACATAAACAATCAATGCTGTTTTGCTTTTCCACGTGGAAACTGCAAAAATGCGGAGAAATGAAAAATGTCTCATTGTTTTGCCAGGGTTAAGACCAGGTTTTCCCTGGTCTTAATTTTGGTGCTGCCCCATAAGTCCGACACACTTGTAAATATGGGACAGCGTCAAAATCAATGGGTGTTGCAGTGGAATGCCCACCACAACACCCAAAGCCCTCCCCTTTCACACTAAGTATAGCGTGAAATGGTGCCTTATTTGTAACACAGCATTAAGGCACTTTAAGTGGCCTGAACCTGCCTTGTAAAAGGCGAAGTACCTATCGCCACCACAAAGTCCAAAAAAGTGACGTTGTGGTGGGGATAGCACATGGTTGCACGTGGGTTCTGCCCATTCAGCCCCCCAGGGATTTTTTGCGTTTGACTACCCGGTTTTCTGACTTTTACTGTTAGTAATTTTCCTCACCACCTAAGTCCCTCTCATGGTAAATTCACAGTAATTAGAGTGACCATCTTAACAGTCAGTGTCCTCTTTTAAGCCCACTCTGCTGATGTGCAGCTAGATTAAGAGGTCTTAGGCAGGTTACAAGTGAACAAATGTGCACATTCACGTGGCACCTTTGTGGGCTTCACATGTAAGACTACCATCTTGTACAACCTAGTATCAGCACACAGTAGCCTGTCATTGAAGAAACTGTTCAGGGATTGGTGCTGAACTGGGCTAGGCCTTATAATTTAAGTATTCAGTTATAATGTAGGTCTGTAGCACTACACATGCTAGTCGAAATCTGCCATAAAGTGCAGTCTTGTGTTACTTAGGCTTAGAGGGTCCTTCAAAGTACCAATATGGGGTTAATAAATGCACCCTAAGTATGAATTTACATTCTGCAACATGTCAAGTATACACCTTGTGTAATAAAATTACTTTTCATTTTTTGTAAAGGAAAGTCTCTGACAACGCTAATTTATTGAGTGTTGTTGTACCAGCAGACTGGGCCTACTAGTACACACAACCTCCCCGAGTACACCTTGGAATGCCTTTGCTACCCTAAGACATTCAAGTGCAACACTGTAGTACTTGGTTACAAGTGGAAAGACAGTTGTGGATTCCTCACTTGTGAAGGACTCACAACCTTCACAACTGATAACACATTTTCCAACACAAGGATACTACTGTTTCATATATTCATAGTGATACAAGAATTATTTGAATCAGCTATTTGCTGAAAGCACAGAAGGTGGGGACAGGGGAGGGAGAAGAAGAAAGCCTCCCATTTATCCTAAAGTGCGAAGAATTGGCATTATTTGTTCTGTTTGTTTCAAAAAAAATAAATGAGGAAAAAATATTTAAAAAAGAACATTGTTTTGAGGCACGTAAGACCATCTTTCAGGACCTCTATAGTTCTGAGGTACTTGATCATACAGTATCATCAATAATATAATAAATGTTTGGGTCTTCAATATTATGATCTTAAATATCTGAAAATGGTTTGGATAAGCCATTCCTCAAAAGATTATTTGAAGACAGAGGTGATGTCAATTTTCCTGGTATGTTTTTTAGCACATTATTGCACTTGCCATCCTTTCAGAATTGATAGCCCGGGTTCTATACTCTGCATTCTGTGATGGGTTCCTTTTTAGGAGTACAAAGTGCTGTGGGTGAGCATACCAGCTGTACAAAGTGCTGTGGATGAGCATACCAGCTGTACAAAGTGCTGTGGATGAGCATACCAGCTGTAAAAAGTGCTGTGTATGAGCATACCAGCTGTACAAAGTGCTGTGGATGAGCATACCAGCTGTAAAAAGTGCTGTGGTTGAGCATACCAGCTGTACAAAGTGCTGTGGATGAGCATACCAGCTGTAAAAAGTGCTGTGGATGAGCATACCAGCTGTAGTAGTCGATCAAGCAGTGGATATCTTCGTCTTACTGAGGAGATAGCGCTAACACTACCTTTGTTACCTTAAGAATAATATTCCTAGTCTCCAGAATACTGCAGTTTTGCAAGGTAATATACTACACACAAACAACGTTGAAACAAATGGGGAAAAATGGTTCAGTCCGATACCTGACAGGGTGAGTCAGGCGAGAGACGTTGTCCACATTATATGGCTGCGCCTCACAGGGAGTTCTTGGGGGGGGTCACTGGCTGTCTGAACTTGGATTTAGAATCCATGTTAGTACCAAATGTGAAACCTACGCTTTTGGGAATATGGTCTGAGAACTATTTATAAAATAAATACAATCTCTACAATTTGCGGGTCATGATTGCATGCAATGATAGTGATAAGGCTAGTTGTTTGGGAAGCCCGGAGATAAAATCACTGATGAAATGAAGGTCTAATATCGACTGGTGTGCGCTTGCAGAGAAACGTATATATCAGGGCAGGAAACAGTAAATATGGAGACAATCTGCGGGAGTGACAGAATTGAACAAATGTAATTATATGGCACACCGGGAGCATGGAGAGGCTTTACCCTTCCCCTGCCCCAAACTTCCATGCATTCAGGAAATAGCTGATTTATTTAATAATTCTTCATGAAAATACAGAACCGGCAGACCTCTACATTCTCTGAGAAAAGTAGTGAACTGCTATGCTGTGCATGCAATAGATGCTTATTGGGTTCAGTAGTGTTTCATCTTTCAGGGTTCATGGTATAACAGCGATTTACTGTAAAATTGTTATGACATCTAAAGTGACATAAATCTATTCGAGGTCGGTTGTCTCACGGCAACTAAGACATTATTAGCACCATCTCCCCCTGGGAGGGAATCCACGTCACACTGCAGTAACATTTCCCATAGGCCATCCGCAGAATGGTTTGTTTCACTTGATTAATTTAACTGTGCTATTCTGTCTTTATGCACTATTAAGATAGTTCAGAAACTGCTGCCAACATCGATGTGAGCTGTGCAGTTCAGACTCCCAAGACCTGGCCGAGATGACCTCAGTGCTTACATACTTAAATGATGATGTCTCTTTGACTTCTGATGCCCATTATTATCACTTCTACTGACAGTGTTTTCAATCTGCAGTGAAAAGGTGGTCAGCCTTTTTCAAATACTACTACCGTGTGAAGTAGTAAAGCAGCTGTTCATCTGGCGTTTTCTGATTGGTGTGCTCTCTTGTGTGTGAAGACACAGGAGGTCAACCATGGGGTTTCAAAAAAGTGACTTTGTTGACTATCAAAACTCTCCTTAATGATGTAGTCACTGCTATCTTTTTATGTCATTTATTGTAAGCTGCTTCTTTTTTATGCTTATGGCTCTTTCCTGGGCCTTGGTGAAGTCAATACCCCGCCAGCATTTCTGGGGTAGTAGAAGGCAAAGAGCATTAAATGTAGTCGGGGTTTTCACCTCTACGGCAATGTTGGAGATGGCCCTTTTTGCAGGGTTATCCCTAAACTGTTTGCTTCTTCCTCCTATTTTTTCCTGACCTGCTGTTTTTGATTTTAGGACTCTGCGCACTTAACCACTGCTGATCAGTGCTAAAGTGTATATGCTCTCCATGTAAAATGTGTTATGGATTGGTGTTTCCATGATTGGCCTATTTGATTTATGTCTCAGTCCCTAGTAATATGCACTGCGCGTGCCAGGGTACATAAATCAAATGCTGCAGGTGAGCTGCAGCACTGGATTGTGCCACCCACGCAACCGTAAAGTGTAACTCTGGCCTGCCATTGCAGAGTCTGTGTGCAGTCTGGGACTGCCATGTCGACTTAGCAAGTGCACCCACTTTCCAGTCCCTAAACCTTCCTTTTTCTACATGTTAGCCACACCTAAGGTTGGCCCAAAGTACTCCTGTGGTCAGGGTGCATTGTATGTGAAAGGTAGGACATGCCCTGGTGTGTGTGGCATGTCCTGATAGTGAATTACAGTCAATTTTGTTTTTCACTAATGCAAAGTTATCTGTTCCCAAAGGCCAGAATGAGCAGTTTGATTATAACATCTTATAATCCTAACTGACCCAGAGAACATGGTAAAAAAACAAATTTAGTATTGTTGAACTCAGAATGATAAAATACATCTTTTGGTGAAGTTGGTTTTAATATTCTGTGTTTGAAAATACCACTTTTGGAAAGTAGGTATTTTCTTGCCTAACCATCCAGCCTGCCTCTGCTAGGTCGTGTATTGCCTGTCTGGTTTGTGAGTGACAGGGGCTGGCGTGGCTCCAGGAGGCAGGGTGAATCAGCACTAGGCCGAATAGACCTATCTGCATTGGGAGTGGTGGGAGGAGTAGCACCTGGACCTGAATAGGGCTGTGCCTGCCTTCCACAATGCTGACCCCACCTTGCGTGGTGCATCTGATGGCCCTGGCCAACACTGACAAAGGAAGAAGTTGTGCACTGGCAGAATGCACCCAGAACTGGTTTGGACTAGGTACAGACACTCACTGCCTTCAGAGAACGAAGGATTTGGTGGTATAAATATTGGGGCCCAAACCCCAGAACTTTAGAACTCTTTTGTATCAAGAAGACTGCCAAGAAGAAGAGCTGGAGAAGCTGTGAGGAGGAACTACCACTTTGCTGTGTGCTTTGCTTTGTTGGCCTGCAGTGACTGCATCTGTCTTGGGCAGTGAAAGCACTGGACTGAACTTTCTGCAATCTACTTTTGTGAGTTTTTCCAAGGGCGTGAGGTAGAGCTTGCCCCCTGTTCAAGAAGTCTCAGGAACAGCAAAGACTTCAAGCTCTTCTGCCCTCAGCACTGGGGCTGTGTGTTTTGTGTTGCAACAGAAGAAAAGCAACCCAACTCCGTGTCCTGACGGCACCACAGACCCTGGTCTCACCGTCGCTCCTGCTGATGTCACCAAAGAGCCGCTGCTCGCACCGCGACCTGTGGGCACCGCACTCTGCACCACCTCGCTTCACGACAATGCCTTGGTATCCCCAACGACGACACTCCACGCCGGAATCGTAGCCGCTGCTTGCACCATGGTTCGAGGGCACAGCTTGTAAAGTTACATGATGCACTGCCCTTATCCCGCACCGCAGCCTTGGCCTACCGATGCCGGTGCCATCGACTCCAGTTCATCAGCCAACGACAGCGCTTCAGCAATGATGACATCGCTGCTTGCACCGTGACGAGCACCGCTTTCATCTCACACGGCGACCCTGGTCTCACAGACAAAGCCATATGATGCCACTACCGAGCCGCTGCTCGCACCGCTACCTGAGGGCACCGCACACCGTACCGCTGCAATTCGCACCTCAGCACCCAACGCCTGCCGGCGCCAGCGCTCCTTCAACAAAGAGGAGTTCGATCTGCAACGCGTGTGACTTGGAGGGCCCCGACGACTCCTGAACCAACCTCTGGAACCGACACCTGCGGATGCCGTGTTTTTGGAAGCTCAACGAGAGGTCATCGACGCCCTGCATTTCTAAAAGGTACTGTTTGCGGGTCTTCCCGACACTGTAGCTGGCCCATAACGCTGCGGTCAGCCAGAACTGCTTGAATTTGTTTGCTCACAATGCTGTGATAGCCCCGGACGGAGCTATCGACATCAAGGAACTATTTAAGAAGGTTATTTTGGTAACGGAAGATTTTTAAGTACTGTATTGTGGATATTTTATCATTTTGGTCTTGTCTTAAGTATATAAAAATATTGGATATTTTTCTAAACTGGTGTGGTGTCCTTTTGTAGTGCTTACACTGTATTACTGTTGGTTATGTGCAAATGCTTTACACACTGCCTCTAAGATAAGCCTGACTGCTCGTGCCAAGCTACCAAGGAGGTGAGCGGGGGTTATTTTAGGAGTGGAACTCTCTTATCCTGACTAGGAAGAAGGGTCCTATTTGGACAAAGGTGCAAGCCCTTGCCAACTAGAGACCCCCATTTCTAACAGGCAACAAAGTTTTCTTCTCCGCTTGATGAATGCCCTGGTTGTCTCAAGTAGGATAACATGGCTCTGCTGAGCAGAACTATTTGTGATCACTTATTTGCAGAAAGGATACTTACACTTCAATTAAAGAAATAGTCATTACAGTCACAATGCTTTCAAAATACTCAAACATGTACTTTAAATATACGTATATTAAATATAATAGCAATAATAAAAGCAGTCAGCCCTCATATTGCCACTTTTTCATATTCCTATTATTCAGTTCTTTCCCAGTTTGTTGTACTTGAATTCTTGTTATTTAAACCACGATGACCACCATAATGAATGAATGAAGAATTTGTAGAGCGCTGAAATCACCCCCAAAGGGCTATCTCCGCGCTGACGAAGGAAGAAATAGAGGGTAGGTTTCCTCGTTATGAGGAGGATGTATTGTTATGTTGAAATATAATAAATATTTAAAAAAATATAAATGAAGAAAAAAATACAAAAACAAACTGGTTTTAGCACCTTAATTCTCATTAAGGACCTCGTTGGTTCTGAGACAGCTGACTACGATTTACTACGATTAAGGTGATTTACTTTTCGGTCTTCAATGCCATGATCTTCCTTTATATGACTTTTGAATTGAAATATTCCTTAAGGTTTGGATAAGCGATTGCTCTACATATTATTTGATTCTTCTTAGGGGGTGTGGCTTGGACACATGGCTGACTAGTCGGGTCTGCCCGAGCTCCTGCCAGTGCCTCCTAATCTGTCAGTATCCTGATGTCCCCAGCAGTCAAAATACTCTGATCTGGTAGCGGTGCAGAGGGGACCTCGCTGGGCTTGGAGGTGGTCCCGTTGAGAGGTCCCTGAAGAAGTCGAGTGACGCGAAAGCTGCTGGGCTGATGAAAGACGTTGCCTACCATATTGGAGCAGACCCGGCCGGGCTTGAAGGAACCGGCAGCCTTGATTGAATGGCAGATAGGTGTGACAGAGCTCCATTGGTAAGAGCATACCGGGTCCGGCCCGGCAGTGGGTCATCCCCGAGAGGTTAGTGCCGGGACCCCGTTATTAGTGAGCGTGTCGGCTGGCGCAGCTCCCAGACACAGCGGGCGGTGATATCAGACGTGACCCTCACCCGAATGCAGAGTGGAGCTGGGGCAGACGCGAGTGGAGTGTCACCGCACCTCCCGCCATTCAAGCAGAACCAGCGACGGCAAATGAAGGCCAAGACAGTGGCGCAGTGAACAGCCTTAAGGAGGAGGATTTCAGGGGAACCACCCCTCTCATAGGGCCAGTCATTACAGGTCCTAACAGAGATCCGTGGAGGTGCAGGAAAGCTCCAAAGTTGGGCAGATGCTGGAGATATATTGAGGTGACACCTGAAGTTGCTCCATAAAGCAGTGGAGTGTGTGCAGGCGGGTTTGCATATGGCCTGCATAGGAACCTACCCTGGTGGAATTGAAGGTACAGGCAAGCACAATACAAAGGCCACGGCCCAGATAAAATGGAGGTGGCTCGGGATGAGAAGGGCCCACTGCGAGTTTTGCCTGAAGGCCCAGAAGCAAGTGAAAGAACAAGGGTGCAGCAGAAGAAAAGTGATGTGATATGCCTTGCTGGGGCCCGAGACATTGGTATGTTTGGTGACTGCCTCTGAGGGGGACAGTGGAGGAGGCCCACAGCTGCTGATCGTCTGTAGGAGGGTTCACTTGGATAACGAGTGAGAGTACCAGGGGGTTGCGACCCTTGACAAGACAGGCGTTTATACTTTACAGGGGAATATCAGACCTGTAGTCTTGCAGAGATGGTGAAGGACAAGACAAGTAAGGTGCAGTCCAATAAGACATCCAATTACGCACAGCCGTGCCCATTGAAACCGGCCAGTGCGGCCGCAAATCCAGAGGAGCAGTTAGACGCAACAAGTCATCCTCCCGATACATCCCCATCTCTGTCGGAGATTATGGCAGTGATTCAATTAACCATGGAGGAAGTAGTACACAGTATTGATGCCATGGCCATAGAGGTGAACCTGTTACGATGCAACTTTCATAAGGTCTCGGCAGGGTGTCTGCTACGGAACAAAATGTGGAGAGAAGTACGATCGCTCAGTGATTTGATGGTGAGTTTACAGATACAAGTGGCGCAGCTAGACAAATGTGCTGAAGATGCGGAAGGGTGATCACTCCGGAACAACTTACGTTTTATCAGACTCCCTGAGAAAGCGGAGGGCCCAGCCATGGACCTGTTCCTAGCGGAGTGGATTGTTAGCGAAATCACCCCTAAAAAGTTGTCAAGGTTTTTTAGCATTGAGTGAGCCCACAGGGCACAGGAGCTGGCTCCCCGTCCAGGTGCCCCCCCTCGGTCAATTAGAGCCCGATTCTTTAATTACAGGTATCGGGACATGATACTTCAGGCCATCAGAGCGAAAGGAGGGTTCAATTTCCAAGGCCATCACATCAAGGTTTTCCCAGACTATACCCAGCATGTACAAGAACAAATACGAACATTCCTAGAGGTGATACGCAGATTATGTGAGGCGGGCCTGAAGTACAACCTGTTATATCCTTCTAAACTACGGATGGAGTATAAAGGAAGATCCAATTTCTTCATGTCAGCAGAGGCGGCGTCGACATGGATGGACGAGTCAGGTCTGGTGGACACCGGGTTGGGCCCACAAGGCAGCATTGATGGAACATGGCGCAGGGGAGGACGAGCAAATGACAAACTCCGAACGGCCAGGATCACACACGGAGAGCGTGAGGTCAGCCCTGGAAGAATAAGGGTACAAATGGACAGAACTCTGCAGCGAGAGGAGTCCCAGAACTCGGAGTCGGGGTCACAAGATATAGTTCCGGTCACCCTCCAATCAAATGCGGAGGCATCATGAATGGGGACACTGAACTCTAGAGACGTTGTTTCAGATAAGTGTTTACACTGCAAGTATTGTAAGGGTTTTGAAATATGGGGAGAGTGGAAATGTTGGTTGGGGGTGCCGGCGGGGTGGAAGGGTCTTTCTCACGCCTTGCAGGGACCAGATCAGGGTTCAGGTGCTTGAGGCCACGTCTCACTCCTGACTTACTGTTCAGTCGCTAGTCAATCAGAAGGAGAGTATTTTCTTAATTTACTCTGCAATCTAGGTGTTAAAGTATTCAGGCATGCTGAAGTAGCAAGTTTAAACTGGCAAGATCAAAAATAGGCCACAAAAAAAAAGAACCAGTATGTGGTACGTAGTGGTCTGCGATATGGTAGTAGTGCACACTAATCACTGTAAGTCAAGTGCAAACACAAGTCCTATCCTCACCACTGCCAACCAATGTTAGAAATGGGGGTCTCTAGTTGGCAAGGGCCTGCACCTTTTTCCAAATAGGGACCCTTCTTCCTAGTCAGGATAAGGGAGTTATACTCCTAAAATAACCCCTGCTCACCCCCTTGGTAGCTTGGCATGAACAGTCAGGCTTATCTTAGAGGCAGTGTGTAAAGCATTTGCACATAACCAACAGTAATACAGTGTAAACACTACAAATGGACACCACACCAGTTTAGAAAAATATGCAATATTTTTATATACTTAAGATAAGACCAAAACGATAAAAATCCACATTACAGTACTTAAAAATCTTCAGTTAGCAAAATAACTTTGTAAAACAGTTCCTTGATGTTGATAGCTCCGTCCGGGGCTATCACGGCGTCGTGAGCAAACAAATCCAAACAGTTCTGGCTGACCACGGCGTAACGGGCCAGCTGTGGAGTTGGGAAGACCCGCAAACAGTACCTTTCAGAAATGCAGGGCGTCGATGACCTCTCATTGAGCTTCGGAACACACGGCATCCACAGGCGTTGGTTCCGGAGGACAGTGCAGAAGTCGTCGGGGCCCTCGAAGTCACACGCATTGTAGTTCGAACTCTTCTTTGTTGAAGTCAGGAGCGCTAGCGTCGGCAGGCATCGGCTGCTGCGGTGCGAAGTGCAGTGGTGCGGCGCGCGGTGTCCTCAGGTCACAGTGCGAGCAGCGGCTCGGTGGCGGCATCAGCTGGCGTCATCGGTGAGACTAGGGTCGCGGTGTGAGATGAAGGAGGTGCTCGTCACGGTGCTGGCAGGTCACAGTGCAAGCAGCAGTGTTGTCATTGCTGAAGCACTGTCGTCGGCTGACGAACTAGAGTCGATGGCACCGGCATCGGTAGGTCAAGACTGCGGTGCGGGATGAGGGCGGTGCATCGTGTAACTTTACGAGCGGTGCCCTTGAACCACAGTGCAAGCAGCGGCATCGATTCTGGTGTGGAGCGTTGTCATCGGGGATACCAAGGCATCGTCGTGAATCAAAGCGGTGCGGAGTGCGGTGCCCACAGGTCGTGATGCGAGCAACAGGATGTGGTGTGAGCAGTGGCTCGGTGGAGGCGTCAGCAGGTGTCGTCGGTGAGACCAGGGTCGCGGTGCGGTGTTGCGGCGGTGCCCTCTGCTGTGACATCAGGACACGGAGTCAGCAGCGGCATCGTCGACGTCGTCGGGTTGCTTTTCTTCTGTTGCAGCACAAAACACACAGTCCCCAGTGCTGAGGGCAGAAGAGCTTGAAGTCTTTGCTGTTCCTGAGACTTCTTGAACATGGGGCAAGCTCTACCTCAAGCCCTAGGAGAAACTCACAAAAGTAGATTGCAGAAAGTTCAGTCCAGTCCTTTCACTGCCCAAGACAGAAGCAGCCACTGCAGGCCAACCCAGCAAAGCACACAGAAAAGTTGTAGTTCCTCCTCACAGCTTCTCCAGCTCTTCTTCTTGGCAGTCTTCTTGATCCAAAAGAGTTCTGAAATCTTGGGGTCTGGGGCCCAATATTTATACTAGCAAATGATTTGTCCTCTGAAGGCATAGGGTCCTGTACCTAGTTCAAACCAGTTTGGGGTGCATTCTGCCACTGTGCACCTTCTTCCTTTGTCAGTGTGGGCCAGGGTCATCAGACGCACCACAGGAGGTGGAGCCAGCATTGTGGAAGGCAGGCACAGCCCTATTCAGGCCCAGCCCTATTCAGGCCCAGGTGCTACTCCTCCCACCACTCTACATGCAGATAGGTCTATTCAGCCCTGGGATGACTCACCCTGTCTCCTGGAGTCTCGCCAGCCCCTGTCACTCACAAACCAGACAGGCAACACACAACCTAGCAGAGGCAGCCTGGATGGTTAGGCAAGAAAATATCTACATTCTAAAAGTGGTATTTTCAAACACAGAATATTAAAACCAACTTCACTAAAAGATATATTTTATCATTCTGAGTTCAGTCAAATCAAATCAAATCAAAATCAGCTTTATTCGGTGCAACAAGTCTCACCATAAAAGCATACTATAAAAAGACATTCATAAATTTACATTATTATTCCAAATATTTTTTAGGAACAGTCACAATAAGAAAAATAAAAACAATTTGGAGCACATGTTTGACCCTATAATCCACATTTGATCTTAGAAGTTCATGATAGTACTAAAGTGCTAGGAATTTACGAGCTGGTCGGTAGTTAATACATACAGGTAATTAAAAGTAAAGTGCTAGTGCAAAAATTACATGGCATTATAGTATTCTATCGTCAATCAGAGCAAGACAATATTTGGAAACAATCATCCAACAGTTTCATACAGCAATGCATCGAGATATGAGTAGTCTTTACGTTTCTTGATCGCAAACTGTATGAAGCGAATTACAGTACTTATCGTCTTTGTATTTTCTAGACTGCATACAAAGTTAAATGCATAGTTATAATTAAAAAGCATATTGGATAGAAATAGTGGTTTTAAAACAGATTTCCGGATTTCCTTATGAAAAATACAAAAAAGGATAAAATGCATCGTTGATTGCTTAGATTTTCCGTCTCACTGACATTTCGGTAATATTTGGCTCCATTTTTCCTATCTGGGGAAGGCAACTAAATAGTGTAACATGCTCAACCTTAACCTAGTAAGATACAATCTCTGTTGTAGATTCTGCACCAATACTAGGTACGGCTCTACGCCCCTCACAAATGGCTGATCACAATATGTTGTAACTGTATGTTTTTGACCGATGGACCGATCTCTTTCATTTTCTTTTAGTCTTAAATATTTATACTTAAGGTCCTGTTTGCTAAGCTCCAATATAAGGAGTGGATCACTTCTATCCATGTCTGGATTACAGTTTTTTAAAATATTGTGAATAAAATCCAGCCAGGGGATCTTCCTACTATAGTCAAGAGCTAAGCAATCCCTGATAAGGTCTTTAGTAAGTTTTGTTTCATCCTTTGACCAGATATTATACCAGAGAGTAAGGCCTGCAACATTTATTGTGTCACTAATATAGGGAGTTGATAATTCTATGTAAATTATATAATTTGCAGTTGCATAAGGGACTGCCAGTAATCTTTTTAAAAATGTATTTTCTTGGTTCTGAAGGGAAACAACATTAGACCTACCCCAGATAGCAGCTCCATAACAGGCCCCTGAGATGCATTTGCTACGGTAGAGTGATAAGATTTCCCGGATAGGTTTATTCCCTATCTTTGCCGAAAATCTAAAAATACTCTCTATTGATCTTAAAAATTTAATATTACATAAATCAATATGGGAGTTCCATGAGCCATTCTTGTTAAAAAGCAACCCCAGATAAGAGAAAGATGACACTCTGTTTTTTAAAACGCCTCCTACATCATGTTGTTTCTTTTTTGAATTTCTACCCCCACATGTCATCACAAAAGTTTTCTTTAGATTTATTTTCAAATCTTTGCTTGTCATGTATAAAGCAAAGTTTTCTATGAGCTTTTGCAGGCCGTTCGCTGTCCTTGATATAAGGACAGCGTCGTCTGCATATAACAGTACAGGGGTTATACGAGACCCAACTTTCGGAGCATCTACATTCAGGGTCTGTAAAAAAAGGATCCACATTGTTGACATATAGAGAGAAAAGAAGGGGCGCTAAAACACAACCTTGTATAATGCCATTTTTTACACTGAAATCCTGAATGCATTCTCCCCTCTTTCCATATCGAACCCTAGATGTTAAGTGGGTATAAATTTGTGATAGATATACAATTATATCCGGGGGTGCCCCTAACCCGTTTAGTGTTTGCCATAGTTTGCTGTGATTAACTGAATCAAAGGCACAAGTAAGGTCCACAAAACAAAGATGTAGCGCCCCCTCCTTTGCCAAGGTGTATTTCCCTATAATAAGTTCTAGATTTAGACACTGCTCTACCGTCCCAATTCCTTTTCGAAAACCATACTGAACATCAGACAATGTTTTCTCCTTATTGGCCCATGTTTCAAGCCTATCCAGCAATATGCGACCCATCAATTTTGACGTAGAATCAAGAAGGGAAATTGGCCGATAACAATTTGGCTTCCCTCTATCCCCTTTTTTAAAGGTTGGGATGATTATACTTTCGGCCCAAGTAGTTGGTAAAAAAAAACCTAAAGTTGAATTAAAAACATTTTTTAAAATGGGTATCCAGAAATCTATGTCACACTTAAAAACATCTATAGGTGCACCATCCGGGCCTGCAGCTTTACCATTGGCACATTTATGTAAAGCTGATTCAATTTCATCTGATGATATAGGCGAGGAACTAACAGAATTTACTATTATAAAATTTCCTTTTCTGGTTTCAATTATTTTTACACCCTCTTGGTTAAAGATCCCCTCAAAATGGGTCACCCATTCATCTGGGGGTACCACGGTATCAGTGCTTACCATTGTATTGTCTTTAAAAAACGGATGATTGACTGTTTTCCAGAAAAGGGCTTGGTCTTTTAGCTCCGCGGCCTGGGTTAATTTCTCCCATGCCTCCTCGCGAATCTCCCTTTTCCTTTTGTGCAATGTATTTTTATATAGTTTCCGCAATGTGCAAACTTTGCTACTATCTCTAGGTGTTTGTTTTAGTGCCAGCTTCAACTCCCCATTCAGCTTAGAACATTCATGATTAAACCATCTTGGGTTGGAATCTTGGACCTTATAGTGTTTTTTATTGCTTAAACCGTCAGCAATTTCTCTTAAAATTTTATTAAAAGCAGTTATAATCTCCTGACTCTGTGAGTTGCTGTCCAAACAGATTACTACATTGTCTTTTATTTTTTCAGTCAATTTTGTCATGAATAAGGACGGGATTACTCCTGATCATTTTATTGATACTCCATTTTTCCCCTGAGTTTCGATATCATTTTCCAATCTCTTGCCCTGTTCTTTTGGGCTGAGTTTTAGTCTAACTAAGACTATTAATTGTTGATGGTCACTAAAAAGGCTGGGTTTAATCAATACATTTTCCACCAATTCACTACAGTTGGCAGAAACGATAATGTTTGATGATGACCTTGCTCCAACAAATGTTGGTAGGGTAGTTTCCACCCCCCAAACCACGGATTCTAGGATCCGTAAATCGTATTCATGCACCAAGTTGTTAATGGATTCCCCATACTGATCATGGGGGAAATGGGGTATCCTATCACCAAGAGGATCACGATATCCACAGGGCTCGCCTACCTCGTAGGTACATATACCAGAATTAAAATCCCCTGCCCATATTAATACATATTCACCACCTATCCTCTCAAGAAAATAGTCTAAGTCCTTTTCAAGACTCCCAATTACTTTACTTTTTGATTTATCAAAAACATTATTATATAGGTTAATTATGATAACAGCCTGTTTTCCTACCGATTGTAAACACAAGAGCTGGTAATATTCTGAAGATATATAAGTTTTCATAAGCTTCAAATGTGATGTGGTAGCAATTAGGGTAGCTAGGCCTCCTTTAGCTCGTCCTGCTCGCGATGGGCTTGCATCTGTACAGACAATCTGGTAACCATTTATGAAAAAAGGTTCCATAGCCCATGTTTCTTGAAGTACAATTAATTGGCACCCATCTAGCGTTCTCAACCAGGCCTCATCATTAATTTTATTTTTAACCCCTGCAACGTTCCATGTCATTAAGTTTAAGAGTCCGGTTTGAAAATTCACAGAGATCGCTCTGCTTGTATTAGGGGTAGGGGCATGTGAGGTATTACATCTCGTTAACTTAACCTGTTTACATTTGTGCATTAGTGCAGTTGATTTATCGTAATCTGTGATCTGTGCTAAATTAGATATATCGATATCAATATCATTTAGCGAGATCGACTCACTTTGTGTCGTTTGGTTGATATCAACTGCTTCCTCTCTCGAATTGGGGGTTTGAGCCCTTTTTATTTCAGAAAACCTTGGTGTGCCCCCGGTAAGTCAGTCTACATCGCTGCATCTTCTTAGAACTAAAAATCTGTGATGCAGTGGTATGGGTTTTGTAGGGGGTGGCCATTGGCTGGTAATTGAATTTGCTTTGCTATGACTGGGCCTATAAAAATAACCCAATGTGACAGCTGTTATATGGTTAACTTTTTCAGGCAAATACCCAATTTCATCAGTTTGCAAAACATTCAACAGTTCACCCACCATATTCCGATCCCAAAAGTTTACAACAATACAATCCCCCCCAAATGTTTTTCTACAGTTACCCACCCAATTTACCCTCCTTAGCACGATTATGGCCTTTTGCAATAAATTCGCCCCAAGGCCTGTATTAACGGAAAACCAATGGACAACTTGATTTTTCAAAGAATCATATGTTTCCTTCTGTGTTACCGCTAATTTTGGTACGTTGTTAAAAATGATGACATAAGGGGTCGCCTGTGGTGGTAGGTTTAATGTCCCATGAATATCACTATTCTCATCTTTGTTTCTATACAACCTAGTCCGTTGAGTTTTCTGCTGAATCCCTAAGGTCAATGGGGTATCATCCTTTTTCGGCTTCAAGCAGGGTGAGGTTTTTGATGTCAATGCATCCTCTACCACAAGCATTTCCTGACTTTCATTAAAGGGATGAGTAGCAGTTTTATCCCTATTTATTTTGGCCTTTTACCATGAAGGTAGAAGTAGAATTAATAGGTTTGGGAATGGTAGGAATTCTATTCGAAGACTTGGGGGGTAAAGTTTCAGTCCATTTCAAGGGCCATATCTTTCTGTATCAGTTTAATCTCCGACATTAAACGTCTTTCTATGTTGTCTAATTTGCCATGCAATTTCTTGAATAATGCCTCGAGGTCTTGCGGTTTTGGATTGGTGAGGTTATTATCCCCCCTTAAAGTCCCGAGTTTTTTATCGCCCTTTTTTTGTCTAGGCATTGGTACAATTTTGGGTTGAGTTAATAGGTGTTCCACCACGTTGTTTATTGGTCGCGGCCCTTCCTTCTTCTTTTTAGCATGGGGAGATGTTGAGGGCGTGTCATCTGTTGATACTGAGATCTCCAAGGATGTATTTAATACACAAGGATTAGTTGTTTTAGATTTTTTGTATGGGGGATCTTTTGCGGGAAGGTTATCTACTCTCGGCTCCACTTCTTCCTCAAGGTTCCCCAAATTAGACACATTTATGGTTGTAGACCTCCAATCTTCATGGACAGATTCTTTTAAGGCAGCATCAAGTGCTGTTTTTGTCGCTGCCAATTGTTCCTCAACATGGACAATTTCACTATTGATGATCCCCACAGCATTTCTCAAATATTTGGTGATTGGCACACTCTTTAGGGGCGCTTTCCCTTTTAATAATAATTTCCTTTTTCCCATCTTTTAAATCCAGAACATAAAATATGTTATGTGTGGGCCCAGGAAAAACAAAAGGTGGTAGTCTCTTACCAGTTTTCCGAAGTGCAACAATATGGAAAGGGAGGGGGCCCTGCCCTGCCCTGTCTGGCCGCGGACGGGCGCTGCGGGAGCCCGGGAATCCCTTTAAGCGCCTCCTGGCGCTGCTTGCTTGTGTCGGCGATGAGCACGCCGCGGGTGGTGCCGGGATATGAAGTCTATTCTCCCGCTCTGCACGATTATCTCCTGCTGCAGTGACCCCCTCTGAAGTGGCGGCAAAAGAATGTGAGGCAAATCCTTAGTGAGTTCAGTCATACTAAATTCATTTTTCTACTATGTTCCCTGGGTCAGTTAGGATTATAAAATGTTATAATCAAACTGCCCATTCTGGTCTATGGGAACAGGTAGCCTTCCAATAGTGAAAAACGAAATAGTCTGTAATTCACTATCCGGACATGCCACACACACCATGGCATGTCCTGCCTTGCACATACAATGCACCCTGCCCACAGGGGTACATTGGGCCTATCTTAGGGGTGACTAACATGTAGAAAAGGGAAGGTTTAGGGCCTGCAAGTGGGCGCACTTGCCAAGTCTACATGGCAGTCCCAGACTGTACACAGGCTCTGCAATGGCATGCCAGAGTTACACTTTACGGGCTGTTTGTGTGGGTGGCACAATCCAGTGCTGCAGCCCACCAACAGCATTTGATTTATTGGCACTGGCACTCGCAGTGCACTTTATTAGGGACTGACACATAAATCAAATAGGCCAATCATGGAAACACCATTCCATAACACATTTTACAATAGGAGCACTTGCATTTTACCACTAGTCAGCAGTGAGAAAAGAGTCAAAACCGGAAGGTCAGAAAGCAAAAACTCAGGGGAAACACGCCAAAAGATGCCAAGTCTAACAGGTGCCCACGGCAAACTCGGTCTGGGTGTTACGGGGATACTTGGAGTGTAGCTGGGCTGCCCATGGGGTGGGGGGGTTTGTTTGTTCTGTTCTCATAGTTTTGGTATGTTGGATGTCCTTGAGAATATTAAGTCTTCTGGTTCAGATGGGAGTACAGGTATTCCGAACACACAAATGGACTGTGAGGGAGGAGGTCGCGCTACTGGGGGGCGGTGATGATATAGGACTATGGTGGATATGGCAGGGTTAACGTTGAAAGTTCTCACGTGAAATGTCCGGGGGTCGGCTGCATATGAGAAGCGTAGAAGGGTGTATGCATATCTGAAAAGGTACAAAGTGTTGATTGTATGTCTACAGGAAACTAATGTGTGGGGAGACACAATCCTGTGTGTGAGACACAGATGGAGGGGTCAAATATTTGCTACTTCATATTGCGGATTTGCAAGAGGGGCGCTTAATTTGGGTGGCACCTGGGGTTCCATTCAAACCCCTCCACCAGGTGATAGACACTGAAGGCCGATATGTGATTGTGCTGGGCACACTGGAGGGGAAAGAACTGTGTATTATAAATGTTAATGCTCCAAATTCTGTTATGAGAGCAGCTGCACCATTCATGGAGGAGGCGATAATAATGTTGGGAGATGTAAATTGTGTTATAGACAGGAATCTAGACAGTGAACCCCCTCGACTACATACTAAACCACATATGACGGGAACACTGACAGATACTTCACCTTCTTGAGATATGGAGGGAACATAACCCCACGCAGAAAATCTACTGCCACACACCAGGCACTAATACATTCAGTAGATTGGACTATTGCTTCATTTCACCAACGTTAGCAAGGGAAGTGAAAGGGATAACCTACCAAGGAAGATATGTTTCAGATCATTCTCTGATCCTGATTAGTTTTGAGGGCCAAAAACCTAGAGCGGCCATACCCATTTGGCGCCTCTGTTCGGAGGCACTACAGGACCCTGTATTTAAGACAGCAGTCTCAGAGGTGCTAAAAAATATTTTGAGGAAAATTGGGGGACGGCTACGAACAGGGCATACAAATGGGAAGCTATGAAGGTGGTATTCCAGGCGGTATGTATACACACTTCATATGGGGTAAGACAACAACTACTGAAGGATATTGGGAAACATGAGCATACCTTGTCTAGGTTAGAAAAGAGGCTACATGCCAACCCTCAATTACTTGGGGAATGGTATGTGGTGAAGGCTGAGTTACTGGAGGAATGGAAGCACCTAGAGAAATATGACCATACAGTGTATCGCCAGCGGCTGCACTGTGAGGGAGACAGGTCGGGTGCCCTCTTGGCTAGATTATTGAGGCGAGAGCGAGCCACGGAACCAATACTAAATTTACAGGACCCTGAAGGGCAAGTGGTGTACACACAAACAAGAATCACTGAACTCTTAGCTGGACACCTGGCCAAAGTCTATGTGCAGGGAACCGAGTCTTTAAATACCACGATAGCAGGGTTCCTGGTTTCAGTGGAATTACCCCACTTGGATGATGATACAGGAGAGATACTTGGGGGCCCGCTCACCTGTGCGGAAGTAGTGGGGGCTATAAAATGTTTAAAGTCTGGGAAAACACCTGGCAACGATGGGTTCCTGGCTGAATTCTACTAACAATTCACACCGATCCTGATAGATTGGTGGCAGTATATAATGAGGCGTTAACTACACAAAACTTGCGAGACTCTATGCAGGAAGACTTGGTAATAATGATTCCAAAGCAGGACAGGGACCCCACACAAACGAACTCATATAGGCTGATCTCCCTTTTAAATATAGACGTAAAGGTACTGAGTGGGATACTGGCAAGTAGATTGCTTCCACATATGTCATACTATGCTTAAACTGAGACGCTTGGCTCATGTGTGGCATGATCTGGGTCCAAGACGGGAGGAATACGCCCTGGTTCTCCTGGAATACGAACAAGTATTTTATTCCATCTCCTGGCCCTTTGTTTGGGCTACATTGCAAAAAATGTCAGGGGGACCCGGATTTATCAAATGGGTTTAACTACTCTATGCTTTGCCCAGGGCCAGAGTTAAAGTGGGAGGTAGAGTCTTGGCGGCATTTCAGCTGCAAAGCGGTCCCAGGCACGGCTGCCCCCTATCACCTCTAATATTTGCATGGCAATAGAGCCATTGCCCTGTGTACTGCGATCCCTCATGGAAACATGGGGAATAAAAGTGGGCTTCACCAACCATGTAGTCTCAAGGTACACCAATGATACCCTTGTGTACTGTAGACAACCACAGGAGGCCATACCAACCCTGCTGCGAGTTCTGGAAGAATTCGGGAAGGTGTCAGGGCTCGAGTGAACCCCAAAAAATCAAAGGTGCTCCCTATAGGATGTCTGATAGATCGACTAATGGAAACACTTCCAGTATTATGTCTGCCATGGACGAAAGACCCTCCTAAGTATTTGGGCATGATTCTGGCACAGCCAGAAGAAAGGTTCCTAGAGCTCAATGAGGGAGGGTATTGGAGGGAATAAGGAATTCGGTGAGCTTCTGGAAAGACCTGCCTTTATCACTGATGAGCAAGGTTGCAATTTACGAAAATGGTCATTGTACCGCGTTGGTTGTCTGTTCTACAAAACTCATTTTATAGGATTCCTCGGTACGTCTTTAAGCAAATAGATTCCTTGCTTACGCAACTGCTGTGGGGTAAAAAATGCAAACATATTAGCCTCTCAACTCTATAGAGACCATGGCAGATGGGAGGGTTGGAGGTTCCCTGTATTGAATATTACTACATGGCGGCACAGCTACAACATGCAGTCCATTGGTTAGATGACCAAGACAATTGGGAAAAAAGGCTCCTGGAGGGGTCTTTTAGAGGAGGTTCATTGTCAGCGCTATTAATGCTGGGGACTGGGATCCCAGAGACGGCCCTGTATATTATTAGCCACGTGGCGGAGTCATGGGAACATACAGTGAGAACAGTGGTGAAACATGCACCAAATGCACCAGATGCACCTGTGTAGGTGGTTCCAGGATTCGCAAAAATCGCAGAGTCAATGTCAGTATGCAAATGGAAGGCAGGTGGTTGCATGTTAATGGGTGACTTATACCACAATGGCCAGTTCCTCACGAGGGAAAATGCGGACACCACATATGAGCTGGGAGCGGGGCAATTCCTACAATACGCTAAGATTTCACAAGTGGCCAGAGAGATCTGGCCATCGTTCCCAGTTGAGCCCCCGATAACGAGAACCCTACAAGTAATGCTGCAAATGGCACAAGGTCGCCACATGATAACACATCTATATAGGGCACTTAGGGAGGACTTGCCGAGACCTCCACTTCCATTCCATTACAAGGCAAATGGGAGGAAGCGACGGGTGGACAAATCACAGAAAAAGAATGGGAAAAGATACATGAAGGGGTAAAACTGAGCTGCTCCAATGGCTCTAATGCACGTTTCAAACTTACACAATATAATTACATTCACCATGCTTACCTTACACTGAAGGCCCTCAGGAAAATGTATCCAGAGCGGTCTGGCAAATGCCTCAGATGTAGGCAAACAGATGCTGATTTTGAACATGATGTTTGGACATGCCCACAGGTGACACCATTCTGGGAAGAAGTGTTGCAAGCAATAAAAATGCCATCGGGGTGAGAGGTCCCAAGAGAAATACGCACAGTTTTACTTTGCATGGCAAAGACCAAGGTCCCCAACCCTAAACAGTTGGTTAACAGATGTGTGTGAATTTGCTACTGCTGAGCGAGTACAAATGAAACTAGTTAGTAAGGATGATAGACTGGCAGATGACCTCCTAGCATGGTCATAGATGATAAACGACTTACAGTCTAAGTCGAACATGAACCCACAGGTCGAGACAATTGACTCACAAACCTCATATAATGTACAACAATAGGAACTATACCTATGACGGCATGATATTTCACAAAATTTCAGGAGACATCCAAATCAGGGAGGGGGTGTTGAGGGAGTTCTGTTACAATAAAAGACATGTTTAAGTAGTTGATCACTAAATATGGTATTACTCTGTGTAATATCCCACAAAGCTTTGTAAGCTATACTGTTGTAAAAGTACGGTTAAGCAGGTATACAAACCCACTGCACTCATGTACACTTTTGTCATTGGAACCTTGTATTGCCATTTCCTATGAAATGCGAATAAACAAAACATATATATATATATATATATACATATATATATATATATTTATGGCGGAGAATGGCTAATAAATAACTGCACGAAAAAGACTGGGTCTGCGCTCGTTTGTTTTCCAACCAAGGGAAGAGTGAAGGCGAGTGGAGGTGATGTATATATATATATATATATATATATATATATATATTCACTGAAAAAACCAAAGGTTTCAGGGGCGTTATAGTTAGGAATTGGCATTTAAAAAACCTTTGAAATTCACTGAAAAAACCATAGGTTTCAGGGGTGTTATAGTTAGCTGGACATTTCCCTCGTACAAAACACTAGAAATTCCCCTGTTATAGTTAGTTCAGCTAACTATAACTCGCGCCCCCGCAATGCACTGCTGATGACGTCACATATTACATCACTCATGACATGGTCAGTGACATCACTCATGACATCACTGATGACATCTCAAATGACATCACTGATGACATCACCGATGACGTCATCCATGTGATAAATTACTGCATCTTCTCACACCCTAATTTAACCTTTGATACACCAACTCAAAATTTCAGACGTCCATTCTCAAAACCATAGATACTCCAATACCAATAGCTACATACCCACTCATTAACTCTTAGGTCTACATACATCTCAACTCACTCACCTGTACAGTCACTCATACTTACAGTCACTCCGTGCGACTTTGTGCTATGGTGAGCAGTCAATCGATCTGATCTGGTCACATTTGCTAGTTTTTTTTTTAGTTTTTTTTTTCATTGTTCCCTGAACTTCATTGTTTGGTTTCTCCTGTTTTGTTTTTTGGGGTTTTTTTTGCAGAAAAATTAAACAAAAAAAAAATTGTTCAGAAAACTCAAAAAAAATTATAAAAGAAGAAAGAAGAAAAAAAAAGTTCTTGTAAGAACTAACTTTCCTGGTTAAAAAAAAGAGCTAAATTTCTTTGTTAGTGTTAGTTTAGATGAATGTATGTGTAGTACGTAATTGACTGAATGAATGCATTAGTAGCGTATGGTGAAAGTATAAGTGCAGAACTATGAGGAAGTGCTGCAGCATCACACAGTAACCTCTTTAACTGCAGTGTGCTGTAGTACTTCCAAAGCACAGGGATGCAACATATGTACATAAATATGTTGCAAATCTATGCTTCTGTCTGCATGGCTACTTAAACTGCAGCCATGTGGTGAATAAGGCACCCTTGCACCATAGTGCAAGGATATCTGTGTCATGTGCAGTTTGTTTTTCTACAGGAAGACACACCTTCCTGCACAAAAACAATGAGCAAATGCATTTTTCTCCTTCAATGTATGCTGAACATTTCAGCATGCATTGAAGATATAAAAATGTGGAGAAATTAAAACAATTCTCCTTGTTGTGCTTTCCCACACCAATTTTAGAATGGTGCACCATTCACACACATATCGAGATTTATGATTTCTGATAAATCTAGACATGTGTCTGATTCTATGAGTATTAAGTGCAATCATGCACAACAACACTTATAGAACACCCTTTCAACATAAAGTGGTCTGCATGATGAGGTTGTATTTACATGGAGAATAAAAAGTGCACAGAGTGCCTTTTCCTCTCTTTGTAAATATGAAGGAGTATCTTACACAATAACCATGTTACAAATTTCCAGTTTTAAAATTCCTTGCGAATGATAAAAGGTAAGCACAGAGTTTTGTCTGCAAAGATGTTCAAAGAAGAATGATTGAAATAATTGCGGTCCTTCAATAGCTAAAATAGGAAATATTATGAACCCCACAAATCTCTTTTTTAGCAGGTCACATGATATCTGATTATGGTCAGATTTCAAAACTACAAAGGTGTAAACAGAGTGTTTTTAGAAACATGTTTCAACTTTGTAGCTTCTTGCAGACCTCCTCATTCTGCATATTGAGACTTAGTTAAACTTACCTTCGCAGTAATAGGAATAAAAAATGGTACACATTTTTTTCACATTTTCATTCCAATCTAAATTCATAAAAATTGCTTATTTTAAAATTTGGAGCTGTGAAAGAAAAGGAAAAAAAATTATAACATGTAATAATACATTTTTTATAACACAGCATAATTTCCACAAAGTAATTTTTTTGCCTTTTTTGCTGTTCTCCGAATATATTAAATTTCACTAAAAATAGTGATTTCAATCGTACTCATCACTTAACAGCGGGCAAAAAAAAAACAATCTCAAAGATTGTTAAAAAAACAACAACATGCTATTCTCAAAAGAAAAAACAAGATACAAATCACAGATATATAAAATGCATAGAGCTAACAAAATTTTATAAGTTTAACTTACAAAAACTGTAGATGTTGTCACTTTAAAATATTCATCGAATCTAAGGATGAATTTTTGGAGGATGCACCACGCCCACAATGTTTTCCTTCAGTGATGTGGATATTTTAAGTATGGTGAAACACCTAAGGACCCTTCATCCAAACAATCTTGCACGAGAAGAGTGCAAACAGATGAGAAACACTCCTGTTCTGTATCTGTAAAAAAGAATCACAAATAAATGTTTATCAATAACTTTCAAATTTATACTATTCCATTACTGTACAAACACATTTTATATAAAAACTGACTAAGAAACTATAGCCCTGAACCACAAGTGTGACGATGATTAAAACACTACATGCATAGTGCATACTACTCTGAAGCAGTTCATGCCCTAAAGCCTACCTCACTAAAAGACTACAAGCTAACTGACTAAATGATTACAGTACTATAAGGAGACTCACTGGGTGAGTGACAGGGTGTTTGCTAGAAGTGTATGAATACTAACTAGGGAATTGAAGGTGTGAAAGACAACTGTGTAGGTGATTAGAGGACCTCATCCATACTGCATAGGCATTTAAAGCAGTCCATGTGCTAAGGCCTGGCTCACTGCATGACTACTTGGGTACTGACTGAATGATTAGAGTACAGCAAGGAGAGTGCCTAGGTGAATTTATAAGTGGTAGGCATTTCACAAAGGGAATGGATTAGTACTTGGTACTGAATGGGTCACTAGAGGAGTGCAAAGGGAGTGACAGGATGTTTGCTGGACTGTATGGATACTGACTAGGGAATTGAAAGTGTGAAAGACAAGTGTCTAGGTGGTTAGAAGACTGCATACATAGTGGATAGGGGTTTGAAGCAGTCCATATGCTAAGGCCTGGCTCAGTGCATGAATACTTAGGCACTGACTGAATGATTAGAGAACTCCAAAGATAGTATGTTGGTGAATTTATAAGTGTTTGGGTTTTGGCACAGTGAATGGATTAGTATATGATGCTGAATGGGTCACTAGAGGTCTGCAAATGGAGTTACAGGGGGTTTCCTGGAAGTGTATGGATACTGACTAGCGAATTGAAAATGTGAAAGACAAGTGTATAGTATGTTAGAAGACTGCATGCATACTACATAGACATTTGAAACAATGTATGTGGTACTGTATGGTTCACAACATGAGTACTTGGAAACTGACTAAATCATCAGACTACTGCTAGCTTAGTGCCTGGGTAAAACGTTTAAATTTTCAGTTCTGGCACAGTGAAGAGAATAGTACATGGTACTGCACTTTAGTGTCAAACCCTGACTCATTTTATCAATGCATACGCAAAGAATAGCTTCTAAACCTACTAAAACTTGACAACATGACCGATTTTAAAACAGTTATCTGTCATCAAATACACTATGTTACCAAATACTTCTCTCACAATCCTTACCCAAATGTACACAGACTCACAGTGTGATTTTAGACAAGCAACACTATCCCTACCAGTTTACCAAAACTCATTCACTAGTCTAGAAGAGGTAATGGTACTGTACACAATCTACTTATTTAAGTACAGCACATTAGTGTCAAAGCATGACTCATTTAATCAACGCATAAGCAAAGACTGGCTTCTAATGCTACTAAAACTTGACAACATGACTGGTTTTAAAGAGTTATCTGCTAAAAAATACACGATGTTACCAAATGATTCTCTCACAGTGGTTCCCAAATGCACACAGACTCACAGTGTGATTCTAGACAACAACCACTACACCTAGGACTTTACCAAAAATCATTCACTACTGTGGAACTGATAGGGGAACTGCACACAATGTACATATTTCAGGACTGCACTTTTCTGTCAAAGCCTGACTCATTTAATAAAAGCATAATCAAAAACTGGCTTCTAATTCTACTAAAACTTGACAACATGACAGGTTTTTAAAAAGTTATCTGTCAGAAAATACACGATGTTACCAAATGCTTCTCTCATAGTGGTTCCCAAATACACACTAACTCACAGTGTGACTCTAGACAAGCACCACTATCCCTAGGAGTTTACCAAAACTCATTCACTACAGTGCAAGTGGTAAGGGAACTGCACACAATATACATATTTCAGGACTGCACTTTTGTGTCAAAGCCTGACTCATTTAATCAAAGCATAAGCAAAAACTGCCTTCTAATGCTACTAAAACTTGACAACAAGACAGGTTTTAAAACAGTTATCTGTCAGCAAATACACAATATTACCACATACTTCTCTCAGCACATGCCCTAAAGCCTACCTCACTAAAAGACTACATGCTAACTGACTAAATGATTACAGTACTATAAGGAGACACACTGGGTGAGTGACAGGGTGATTACTAGAAGTGTATGAATACTAACTAGGGAATTTAAGGTGTGAAAGACAACTGTGTAGGTGATTAGAGGACTGCACCCATACTGCATAGGCATTTAAAGCAGTCCATGTGCTAAGGCCTGGATCAATGCATGACTACTTGGGTACTGACTGAATGATTAGAGTACAGCAAGGAGAATGCCTATGTGAATTTATAAGTGGTAGGCTTTTCGCACAGTGAATGGATTAGTGCTTGGTTCTGAATGGGTCACTAGAGGAGTGCAAAGGGAGTGACAGGATGTTTGCTGGACTGTATGGATACTGACTAGGGAATTGAAAGTGTGAAAGACAAGTGTCTAGGTGGTTAGAAGACTGCATACATAGTGGATAGGGGTTTGAAGCAGTCCATGTGCTAAGGCCTGGCTCAGGGCATGAATACTTAGGCACTGACTGAATGATTAGAGTACTCCAAAGATAGTATCTTGGTGAATTTATAAGTGTTTGGGTTTTGGCACAGTGAATGGATTAGTACATGATGCTGAATGGGTCACTAGAGGACTGCAAAGGGAGTTACAGGGTGTTTCCTGGAAGTGTATGGATACTGACTAGCGAATTGAAAATGTGAAAGACAAGTGTATAGTATGTTAGAAGACTGCATGCATACTACATAGACATTTCAAACAATCTATGTGGTAATGTATGGTTCACAACATGAGTACTTGGAAACTGACTAAATCATCAGACTACTGCTAGCTTAGTGCCTGGGTAAAACTTTTTAATTTTCAGTTCTGGCACAGTGAAGAGAATAATACATGGTACTGCACTTTAGTGTCAAACCCTGACTCATTTTATCAATGTATAAGCAAAGAATAGCTTCTAAACCTACTAAAACTTGACAACATGACCAATTTTAAAACAGTTATCTGTCATCAAATACACTATGTTATCAAATGCTTCTCTCACAATCCTTACCCAAATGTACACAGACTCACAGTGTGATTTTAGACAAGCAACACTATCCCTAGCAGTTTACCAAAACTCATTCACTAGTCTAGAAGAGGTAATGGTACTGCACACAATCTACATATTTAAGTACAGCACATTAGTGTCAAAGCATGACTCATTTAATTAACGCATAAGCAAAGACTGGCTTCTAATGCTACTAAAACTTGACAACATGACAGGTTTTAAAAGAGTTATCTGCTAAAAAACTACACGATGTTACCAAATGCTTCTCTCACAGTAGTTCCCAAATGCACACAGACTCACAGTGTGATTCTAGACAACAACCACTATACCTAGCACTTTACCAAAAATCATTCACTACTGTGGAACTGATAAGGGAACTGCACACAATCTACATATTTCAGGACTGCACCTTTCTGTCAAAGCCTGACTCATTTAATAAAAGCATAATCAAAAACTGGCTTCTAATTCTACTAAAACTTGACAACATGACAGGTTTTAAAAAAGTTATCTTTCAGAAAATACACGATGTTACCAAATGCTTCTCTCACAGTGGTTCCCAAATACACACTAACGCACAGTGTGATTCTAGACAAGCACCACTATCCCTAGGAGTTTACCAAAACTCATTCACTACAGTGCAAGTGGTAAGGGAACTGCACACAATCTACATATTTCAGGACTGCACTTTTGTGTCAAAGCCTGACTCATTTAATCAAAGCATAAGCAAAAACTGCCTTCTAATGCTACTAAAACTTGACAACAAGACAGGTTTTAAAACAGTTATCTGTCAGCAAATACACAATATTACCACATACTTCTCTCATTCACTACAGTGCAAGTGGTAAGGGAACTGCACACAATCTACATATTTCAGGACTGCACTTTTGTGTCAAAGCCTGACTCATTTAATGAAAGCATAAGCAAAAACTGCCTTCTAATGCTACTAAAACTTGACAACACGACAGGTTTAAAAACAGTTATCTGTCAGCAAATACACGATATTACCAAATACTTCTCTCACAGTGGTTCCCAAATGCACACAGACTCACAGTGTGATTCTAGACAAGCAACACTACGCCTAGGTGGTTACCAAAAATCATTCACTACTGTAGAAGTGGTAAGGGAACTGCACACAATCTACATATTTCAGGACTGCACTTTTGTGTCAAAGCCTAACTCATTTAATCAATGCATAAGCAATGACTGGCTTCTAATGCTACTAAAACTTGACAACATGACAGATTTTAAAACAGTTATCTGTCAGCAAATACACGATGTTACCAAATGCTTCTCTCACAGTGGTTCCCGAATGCACACATACTCACTGTGTGATTCTAGACAAACAACACTATCCCTTGTACTATACCAAAACATATTTCTTCATCTAGAAAAAGTACTACATTTTAGTATAGATACATAATATAACTCATTTCACAAATTCATAAACAATGACTGGTTTCTAATTCTACCAAAATATAAAAACAGCACAGTTATCTGTCTACAAACACATCAAAAACCCAAATGCTTATCACAGAATGGTTTCTACATGCACACACACTGTCAATAAAATTGTAGCGAAAACAAGTACTCCCTACACTTTAGCAGGAGAAATACAATAGTCTGATTAAAATAAAAATAGTCTACATACATCCCCTCACAATTAAATAACTCACCTTTCAAGTGGTTTTGTAGATTAAAAAGTATATCAGTCACTCACCATATTTTCTTTTACAGAATCTCTGCACTGTGCACCTCTCAGCAAAAAACAAAGAATGGAAAAGTTTCCCTTTCATTTTCCACACATATAAATGTAAACATCAAATCACAATCCTTCACACATAAACTCAAAAGCAAACACACATTTCTATTGGTTAAACATTTCAACCCTTTCCAACGGAAGTACATTTCAACCCTTCCCCCAATCTGCCTTCTACCTGTTACCATAGAAACAGCTCATGTAACACTGCACTGAGCACACAGGTCACAAGTTCAGCACACAATGTTGCTAAACAAGACAGGAAGTGTGCTTGACTTTTCAACATATCAGCTTATCATATATAATGTTCCTTACAATCTGTTTTTGTCAACCAATAAGAATCATACCTTTAAAAAACAGAAATATACACCCTACCTTTCAGTGTAGAAAGTAGTCATACAACCAATGATTTCTTGTCTTTTTTCCCAAAAAAAATCAGTGGATCCACGCACCGAACGCGAGAGAATCCGTGCACCCAACGCGATAGAATGCGCACGCCCTGCGCGCATTCCGCCGTTAAAAAATAAATAAAAAATGGGACCCCAGGGGGTCCTTCTACGACCCCCTAAGCACCTCTAGAGGGTCAGAGTATTTCCACTCTGCCCCCTTTATATGTTTTACACACTTATTCCCCTTGCTTCTTCAGCCTCGCTTCTACCGAGGCAGAAAATGGCCGCCAACAGTTCCTGGTTTCGAATGTAGACAGACACTCGACAGCCAATTAGCATTCAGCGCACGATCGGGAGGGTGCGCGCTCGGTTCGGGGAGGGTGCGCTTACGGTGCGGGTAGGGTCCGTGGATCCTCCCCGGCCATAGATATTTATGTACATTTAATTCTAATTTTCTCAGGAACTACTGAACGGATTCACACCATTTATGCAAAAGGCATGAGCCTGAACTGAGGACTACCTTTTTGCCAAATTTGGTGTCATTCCGTTCAGCGGTTCGGGCTGTAGCTGCGACAACAGATCCTATGGAAAATTGCATGGGGAAAACACGTTTTGGGACCCCCCTTTTTTCTCGGCCCCCGCTTGACGAATTACCATGAAACTCTCCGTGTAGGATTCGTCAACCGGGGCCAGACTTATTGGGAATAGAATGTTGCGGATTTCCTATGGAAAATAGGTCCTAACTATAACTACCTACTGACGACCGCCAGTAGGTAATATATATATATATATATATTCACTTAAAAAACCATAGGTTTCACACATGTTATTGTTAGGTGGATATTTCACTCGTAAAAAACCAATGAAATTCCCCCGTTATAGTTAGTTCAGAGAACTATAACTCGCGCGCCCGCAATCCACTGCTCATGACGTCACATATTACATCACTCATGACATGGTCAGTGGCATCACTCATGACATCACTGATGACATCATCCTTGTGATAGAGTGGCGGTCGCGCGAGTTATAGTTATCTGAACTAACTATAACGGGGGAATTTCATTAGTTTTTTACGAGTGAAATATCCACCTAACTATAACATGTGTGAAACCTATGGTTTTTTAAGTGAATTTGCAAGGTTTTTTAAATGCTAATTCCTAACTATAACGTGTGTGAAACCTATGGTTTTTTCAGAGAATTTGTACGGTTTTTTTTTTTGGTTTTTAACCGTGCGCGCACCCCCGCGATTTAAAAAAAAAATGTACAAAAAATGTATCTTACTGCAGACTAGTGACTAAACTGTGTGAAGGTCTGTATGTGTCTGTCTGTTGGTGTATAAGTGGCTGCATGGTTTTGTGAATAGCTATATGAGTGTCTATATGGGTTATTGATTGGTTGTCTGAGTATCTGTATGGGTGCCTGAGTGTTTGTGTGGCTAGGGTGTGTGTGACTCTGTGCATAGATGGGTGACTGAGTGATTCTATGGGTGTATGGTTTTAAGAGTGCATCTGTGATGAACTGTATGGTTTAGTGAGTGTATGTATGGGTGTGTTAGGGATGGAATGTATATCTCAGTTGTACATGTGTCAGTAACTACATATGTAAAAGGCAGTATATACGTGTAAGAGTAGATAAGTGGGTATATGTGAGAGTGTGTGATTGTGAGAGTGGCTGTATGCATGAGTGTATGCCTGTATCAATGACTGTATAAGAGCGTAAGAATGTGGTACTATTTTAATGAGTAAGTGAACTTGAGTGTGTATAACTGCATAGGTGAGTAAATGGGAGTGTGATTAATTATTTGCATGACTGACTAGGTGTGAGAGTACCTCTATGGATGATTGGTGGTGTGTTAGTGTCTATGTAGGTGTATAAATGCATATAATAGTCTTGTACGGAGTGACTGTAAGTATGAGTGACTGTACAGGTGAGTGAGTGGAGGTGTATGTAGACCTAAGAGTTAACCCCTTCCATGCGGCGCGAATTCCGCCGCGGTGCTGACCGTTTCTTGCGCGGGCGGGCTCATGACGGAACGGTTCCGTCATGAGCACAGCTCAACCGACGCTCATGACGGCACCGTTCCGTCATGAGCATGGAAGGGGTTAATGAGTGGTATTTGAGTATCTATGGTTTTCAGAATGGGCGTCTGAAATTTTGAGTTGGTGTATCAACAGTTAAATTAGGGTGTGAGAAGATGCAGTAATTTATCACATGGATGATGTCATCAGTGATGTCATCAGTGATGTCATTTCAGATGTCATCAATGATGTCATCAGTGATGTCACTGACCATGTCATGAGTGATGTAATATGTGATGTCATCAGTAGTGCATTGCGGGGGCGCGAGTTATAGTTAGCTGAACTAACTATAAGAGGGGAATTTCTAGGGTTTTGTACGAGGGAAATGTCCAGCTAACTATAACACCTCTGAAACCTATGTTTTTTTCAGTGAATTTCTAAGGTTTTTTAAATGCCAATTCCTAACTATAACGCCCCTGAAACCTTTGGTTTTTTCAGTGAATTTCAAAGGTTTTTTAAATGCCAATTCCTAACTATAATGTGCATGAAACATATGGTTTTTTCAGTGAATTTCAAAGGTTTTTTAAATGCTAATTCCTATCTATAACTTATCTCTGAAGATATCATGTTTAATGATTTTGATTTGATTTGTATATTTTTCAAATTCAGTGTGTCAATTTCATTAATTACGTTTTTTTAAAATACTTTTTTATCACCATTTTTTATACTTATTTTTCAATTAATTCTTTTAAAAATTAAAAAATATTATTTGAACTTAATGGGTTTTTCAAACATATTTTTTTAACTATATGTTCAAAACTTTATTTTATATATATTTTTTCAATATTTTTGGATCCGCGCACCCTACGCGCACCGTTCTCGATCCCTACGTGGTGGCATCCGTGCATGGTAAGCGTTGGGTACGTGTTTAGTGCGCGATTGCAATGCGACTGGTATGCGACTCCCAGCCTATACGCAACATGTTCGATGTACGTAACGCGACGTTTACGCGCTTCCGCGATGCGTCATCTGCGTCTATGACGCGGTAGGTGCGCGGATACTGAGAAATATTTAACATTTAAAAAAACATATATATGTATTTCATGTGAATATTAATTGAAGACAAACTCTAAACTAGTCTTAAAACTAATATATTTTTACATCTAATCCTATAATTTTTTTTAATTCAATTTCGCGGATGCGTGCTGGGTGTGTGCTGCGTAAGCGCAGGGTGTGCGGATCCCGTGTGACCTGCAAAAAAAGAGATTTGATTGGTTCATTACACTTCCTCTTCTAACTATTGAAATACCCCACCCATTTCAATCATTCTTCTTTAACCTTCTTTAGAGCACCATCTCTTTGGAGAGAAGAAGATTTTTTAGACTAAGTTTACACTTAGCTCTAACTTTTTTCATCCAAAAATGGCTTCAGGGCAGGAGGCACCACCCAAAGAACGTTTTTCTTCAGTGGTGTGGAAATTTTTTACTTTTCCCGAGGGGCAGAATAAGACCAATGCCACCTTGGTTACGTGCAAGATTTGAAAAAGAGTCCTGTCGCAAGGGGATCCTAACAAGAAATACTCATGCGGCACGGCAAGTATGATGAAGCACATGAGGACCCTTCATCCAAACAATCTTGCACGAGTAGAGTGCCGACGGATGAGAAACACTCCTGCTCATGCGCCATCCACCTCATCACAGCCGAGCACATCAAGAGTGCATCCATCAGCCCAAACCTTGGACATCTGTCCTCAATTTCAATTTTTAAAAGTGCTCTGCACTAAGTGCAATGCGACTTTGTGCTATGGTGAGCAGTCGATCGATCTGATCTGCCGCCGGCAAGAAAGTCACATTTTCTAGGTTTTTTTAAGTTTTTTTTATTGTTCCCTGAAGTTCATTGTTTGGTTTCTCCTGTTTTGTTTTTTGTATTTTTTTCTGCAGAAAAAACAAAAAAAATAAAAATAGTTCAGAAAACTCAAAAAAATTATAAAAGAAGAAAGAAGAAAAAAAAAGTTCTTGTAAGAACTAGCTTTCCTGGTTTAAAAAAAGAGCTAAATTTCTTTGTTAGTGTGTGAAAGTTTAGATGAATGTATGTGTAGTACATAATTGACTGAATAAATGCATTAGTAGCGTATGGTGAATGTATAAGTGCAGAACTATGAGGAAGTGCTGCAGCATCACACAGTAACCTCTTTAACTGCAGTGTGCTGCAGTACTTCCGAAGCACAGGGATGCAACATATGTACATAAATATGTTGCAAATCTATGCTTCTCTCTGCACGGCTGCTTAAACTGCAGCCATGTGGTGACACAGGCACCCTTGCATCATAGTGCAAGGATATCTATGTCATGTGCTGTTTGTTTTTGTGCAGGAAGACACACCTTCCTGCACAAAAACAATCAGAAAACACATTTTTCTCCTTCAATGTATGCTGAACATTTTAGCATGCATTGAAGATATAAAAATGTGGAGAAATTAAAACAATTCTCTTTGTTGTGCTTTCCTACACCAATTTTAGAAAGGCGCACCATTCACACACATATCAAAATTCATGATTTCTGATAAATCTAGACATGTGTCTTGTTCTATGAGTATTCAGTGCAATCATGCACAACAACACTTATAGAACACCCTTTCAATGCAAAGTGGTGTGTATGATGAGGTTGTAATTACATGGAGTATAAAAAGTGCACAGAGTGCCTTTTCCTCTCTTTGTAAATATGAAAGAGTGTCTTGCGCAATAACTATGTTACAAAAAGTGACATCTTTCCGGTTTCAAAATTCCTTGCGAAGGATAGAAGGTAAGCACAGAGTTTTGTCTCCAAAGATGTTCAAAGAAGAATGATTGAAATGATTGCGGTCCTTCAATAGGTACAATGGGAAATATTATGAACCCCTCAAATCTCTTTTTTTGCAGGTCACATGATATCTGATTATGGTCAGATTTGAAAACTACATACGTATAAACAGAGTGTTTTTAGAAACATGTTTCAACTTTGTAGCTTCTTGCAGACCTCGTCATTCTGCATATTGAGACTTACTTAAACTTACCTTCACAATAATAGGAATAAAAAATGTTATACATTTTTTTCATTTATTCATTGCAATCTAAATTCATATAATTTGCTTGTTTTAAAATTTGGATCTGTGAAAGAAAAGAAAAAAAAAATATAACATGTAATAATACATTTTTTATAACACAGCATAATTTCCACAAAGTAATTTGTTTGCTTTTTTCGCTGTTCTCAGAATATATTGAATTTCACTAAAAATAGTGATTTCAATCGTACTCATCACTTAACAGCGGGAAAAAAAAACAATCAGAAAGATTGTTAAAAAAAAACCAACATACTATTCTCAGTAAAATACCAGAAAATACAAATCACATATATATGAAACTTTAAATTATAAAAACTGGAAATGTTGCCGCATTAAAATAATCACCAAATAAATGACCACCAAAAAGTCCATAATTCAAAAATATACCTTTCCTTGAGGCCAAATGGTATTTTTACACTTCTTCTTTCTGTAAATTGTCCAATAGTAGTCCTATTAAATTATAATATTAAATTCCTCAGAGAGTGAATGATCTTCCTAAAACTTTGGCTTTAAAAATATTAGGTAGGAATTTGGTAATTCACTAGGCAAACGTTGTTTGAAAACCAACTGGGCATCATTACAAAGTGTCCAGCATTGGCAGTTTAATGTCCAGATGTGGTGGAAGGACCATCATGGAAAATTATTGCTTCAAAAGTCCTTCCTGATATTGATAGTTGTGCTGCTACAAATTGTTTTATTAAAGAATCCAATTTTCTTCCGTCAGCTGTACAACGTTGCATCATTAAAATTATGTATTTTCCATATTTTGTTAAGAATAATGTGGAAAACATTTCTGATTAACATTGGCTACACTCCATGTTTTGAATTGCACCTTTCACTAATTTATTGAAAGACACTGATTTACAGTCTGGTAATGTTAAATACAGAAATCTCTCAGTGTCTACATTCGTGTTACATGTACACATGCAATTTTCACATTAATGTTCCCATTTGTAAGAAAGG
Organism: Triturus cristatus; assembly: GCF_964204655.1. Lineage (NCBI taxonomy): Eukaryota > Metazoa > Chordata > Amphibia > Caudata > Salamandridae > Triturus > Triturus cristatus. Next base: position 339,609,707 of record NC_140587.1, on the reverse strand, counting down.
TCAAAAATATTTTCTATTTCTACACCTTCATTTTCAAAAATGGTAAGCATATACATTAAATATTCCTGAGCATCTTGTTGGATATTTTGTGTAATTTGTGTAGAACCAGAACACACATCCAAAAGACTACGAACATCTGAAACAGATTGTATTTTACTATCTGTTGTCAATTTTTCATAAACAGAATGCAACAGAGAACAAAATCTGTTTTGCCGATTCTCCATAATTTGTTCATGCAAACCTTCAAGATAAAAAACAACATTGACCACTACATTAGCATAGCAGTTGACACCAGAACTATTTTCAAACTGATAACCAACAATCTCTCCAACAGTGTCCAATTTATGTTTACCTGCAATCACAACATTATCTTGTTCTTTTCTTTTCTTTTCTTGACACCTTCAGAACAGATATTCTCTAACCTTCTTTTTCGATCAACCACACGCTTTTCAAATACAGGATATTGACCTAAGTTTGGAGCATACACCCTTCTTAACCTATTATACTCTTTTACACAGTTTGCATCTGCAGTAACCTTTGTCTCATCAAAATCAATCAAAAACAAACCAGATAATGTTCTGACTCGCGACAAAGCAACATATGCCATACCCTCTTTAAATACGGTAGATCCAATGTTCACCAATGCACTGTCTACACTTAATCCTTGAGATTTATGAATAGTCACTGCATATGCCAGAGAAAATGGAAATTGTTTCCTACGGACATATAAATCTTTAACAAGCAAAAAACGAACTGAACAACGACCAATTTCTTTAACTTCTTCAATCTGATCAAATGTAAGTTTTAAAAATTCAATTCCTTCTTTTTTCTGATAATTCACAATATCCACCACTTTGCCCATTGCACCATTAACTAAACCTTTCTCTACATCCACATTACACCTTAAAATTACCCGACAGTTTACACACGCATATAGTGTCTTTTCTAAACCAGCAGTTTTAGATAATCTTTTTTTCTAAACAATCCAGTTTTGATCTCAACTTACCCGTCAAAATAATAGTGATTCCTTCATGCAGTATTTTATTAATGGCTTCCATTTTTACAATTTCTTCATTTTCCAGTTTTTATAATTCTTCGTTGAATATTGAACGCTCATGCAGTGTTGGCATTAAGCAAATCACTGACTTATTTTTAGCAATTTCCACGTACACTTTTGCAGGAACTACATTTTCATTTGGAAAGACATTGCAAAGTAATCAACTCTCCAAAGCTTCTTTCCCTTTTTTTGAAAGAATTCCAATTCTTATATCTTGAAGAATACTTCCATAATCAGCATCATTTGCCTGTCGCATATTTATTGTCAGTTCTTTGTATTCAAAATTACTCCAAATGTTCACATTACCAACACTGCCAAGAGACTTTCTGGTATCTTCATGAGCAAGTGTTTTAAATACCGGTTGTCCTTTTACCAGAGTCAGTTGCATTAGATCTCCAAAAACTATGACATGTTTTCCTCCAAATAACACATCATACTCTGTTTTAAGAATTTGCTGCATTCTTAAATGCACAAAGGCAAGCATCAAGTTTGAAACCATGCTCACCTCATCAATAATGAGAAGTTTCATTTTCTTCAGGACTCTTGAAACTTCACAACAAGCTTCTCCAGATAGCTTGTGGTATTCCAATTTGTTCTCATGCTCTACTGGTAGCATTAGTAAACGATGTAAAGTAATTCCTTTAATGTTATGTGCTGCCAACCCAGTTGGAGCAGTAACAACACAAGACAAATGCGACTCAGTTGTTTTTTGCAGATAACTTGTAATTACTTTAATTACAAAACATTCTCCTGTTCCCGCTTGACCACTCACATACATTTAGATAGGTTGAAATGATGTACATGAGCACCCTCTCTTTTCATGAAGTACTCCATGGTCAATCTGCTCTTTTACTTGCTGATATATTTGTTTCTGTTCAACATTTAGTTGCTCTTCCAAGTTTCCTAACTGTATTGCATCTTCTTGTGCTTGATACATTGCTGTTTCCACCTCATTCATTGCAATCGCTGCTTCATTTTCAACAATTGGTTGTCCGAGTGGGTCTTGACTCAGTGCAGCAGAACTTTGACTGTCTTGAGAACTGTCTCTAACAATCTCAGCTGCAATTATAGCTTCTTGATCAATTTCATCATTCAACATTTTGACATAATTTGCGAAAGGACTACATTGTATGCTATCTTTAGAAGCATTAAATGAATCTTCATAGCTGGGAAAATCTCCAAGTAATTCCAGTTCTGAACGCAATGGTTTGAACATTTGCAAAAGGGCTAAATAGTAAAATTCCCTTTTGTCAGCAGTGTCGCAACTCAGTTTTCTCTGATTAATTAAATTTCCTTTCCTTTGTTTCCCCAGACATCCTTCGGAACCAATCACTGCATATTTTCCATCGTTGATGTTCTCTGCAGTATTCCGTTTAAAACTGTAGTTTTGCAGCACTTCATAGAGACACATGTTCTCAAGATGATGACTTCTATTTGGATAGTATGTGTCCAACAAATTGGTTTTCAAAATATCTGTACTTTCAGGGTCATTTTCTGCTAAATATTCAATTTATTGAACAGATCTCAGTACCCGATTTCGCATTCCTGCAAGACCTAGACTCACCCAAATGATTCTTCTACTTTTGGAATATAGACTTGCAGATGATAACCTATCTGAACATTCATATGCTCCAATTTTACGATGCGATAACATCTTCAAACTGAAACTGTATAATTTCTTACTTAGAGTCTTCTCGTAAGAAATCTCTTCCCACATTTCTTTCAATTCAGTCTTTTCTGATTTAGTAATGTAAGACGTTACCTATCGAGCAACAGCAATGGAATTGTCCGCAACATACTGAATATCCATGTTAGCGTTCCACATGGATAAAATAACTAGATTGTAGTCATTTATGTATTTTGATTCTTCGCTTCTTCTTAAGTTGTAGGTTTTTTTCGGAGACTTTCTTGTGATGGTATGTCGTACAGCTGAAATAAAACTGTTCACTCTTCCTTTGGATAATACAGGACGTGGAAATCCAAAACGACATTTGGTATAGAACTTATCCTTTGACTTGTACTTTCGTCGACAGTATTTTCCACACCTGTGGCTTTGAAATCGTAAGACTTGTTGTTTTAAGTTTTTGTCTTCTCTGCTATTGGGAAGAGCACATGTAGCATAATCTTCAATGAAAGACAAAACAGTTTCATTCGAATCTGTTCCAAATTTGGGGGCGTCCTTGACCCATAACAACATATGTATGTGAGGAGCACATCTTGCTTGATACTCCTTTCTCCAAAAGAAATCCACAACTTCTCCAAAAGGAGGATTCTTTTTATTGCAGATGAAAGACATCATAGCTTCAAATCTATGATTGAAATATCTGCATACATTGACAGGATCCAAAGAGCACAATTCTCCAGGTGTCTAGTATTCAATATTTTTATATTGGAATTTGCCTCTCGAAGAAATTCAAGTAAATCATCCCAAGCATACTCAGCACAGCTTAGTGTAACGAACCATGTAGGAGTTCCCAAGTTCCGTAGCATACATTTCAGTTCTCCATGTCGACGGTACCAATATTCATTAGTCCCACGCTGACATGCCATTAGATTAATCAACTGAGATTCTAAATGATCATCTCTCTGATGCACTTTATCCATAAAATCCTTTGCAGTTACATTTTGAAGATGCATTCCAGTTTCTAAAATGTGATTTACTGCATATCAAAGTCCAGACAAGTCACTTCCAAAGAAAAGATGAAACATATAAGGGATACATTGACAAATCTTGGATCTTCTGCATATAATCTTGTTGTCCGATATTCAGATGCAGGAATCTGCACAGGACGTTCATCATATCGTCCACCTTTTCCTGTTGGAAACAACTGCGGGAAACAACGAGCTTCCAAGCTCTCTTCCCATACACCCATGGGACTTCCTGTTGCTTTTTTCATTTGAAACAACTCAATCGTATTCCCCATCACCTCTTTGGAATGAAGTGGATGTACACTGTAATGTTCATAGATCTCTTCACATCTGGACATGTCCACTTTTTCAATTTGTCCACTTAATGTTTCAGTATCTTCTGCTAAATCTATTTCTTCTTCTCCAACAAACACATTTCTATAGTACTCATTATTTTTTAACAGATACAATGATGCCTTTTGCACTTTTCTAACATCCACTAACTCTTGACAGATTTTCTTATTCTTAGTAAAAACATCATTAACTAGAATGACTAGTGGCTCATTTTCTGCATGATCTACACCAATAGTTTCAATATTTTTCCTTAAATCTAATGGTAAATACACAACTCTTCCTTTCAATCCTCTTTGCAACTCTGATGGAGGTAATTTACTTGTTTTGGGCTCCATACGAACAATAGCCTGAAATGGGTGAACACATTGTATGAGAATAGACTCATACGTATTTAAATCTATCAGCTCTGGAGGAATAGCAACCAACTCTAGAATATTATGAACAGCTCTAGCAGGCATTTTATTCTCATCTAATTTGTTATAACAATATTTGCAAATACGCTGCTCACATCCCAAATTAAAACAATCCTCTACCAACAAATAAGTTGCAAATTCCATCCACTTATCATTATCTTCTATTTCACTTTTAAAATACAGATTGATACCCCTAGTCTGATTTTTATAGTGACTTCGCCGACAACAAATACAAGAAACATTTGGCCTTTCACATGAAATTACCTTAAACTTTGTGATTTCATCCTCAAAATTTTCTGTAATTACGGGTTCTACATTGTCTTCAACATTTTGTTCTACTAATGTGTCAGTTTCTTCACTCTCTTGCTGAGGCCCAAAGTAACAAAATTCAATATCCTCACAGACCTGCTTCACATCTGATACTGACCCACGCAAAAGAGCACTGTCCAATTCACTTAACTTTAGTGCTGGACTTTTTGCATAATACAACCTTCTCACTAACTTCCGCATTTGAGTATGATGTACTGCCAGCATTCTGAAATGGTGAAAAACACTTTGCAAACTTTCCTAGAAAGACAAGCCAGAGAATGACCTTGCAAACCACTATGTTTTCTCACTCTGCAAGGGTCTAGTCCTTGCAACAGCTTAATCTTTTGTTTTACGCTTTTTTTAGTATAGGCTCGTAAAAAACGTACATAATTTTTCAATAGATTCCTGTCGTACACTGCAAACACTAGTGCAATCCCAAGTGTACACAGGGTTTTTAGCACGTCTCCCTAAAACTTTATCAGCTATCACTTCTTCTGCATTTCTTTCAACCATTTTCTCTTTCTCCATTGGACAACCGTCACTAACCTCATAACCTCTACCACTGGTGTCAACTGCATACAATACTTTTTCGCTCAGTGAATAACTCTCTTCATTAAAAAAAGGCTCTGAACTAGAACTGTGTTTCCATTCTCCCAAAAAAACATCACAATTTTTTTTTTATCAATAACTCTTTTCCTCCTACTTTTGGCTTTCATTACATACATTGGTTTATCTAGTGATCGAATTCTGTTTAACACTAAAATAAACAGTTTCCTTTTTACTTCAAAAGCCTTTTCCACAATGCTTTCAATATGCTTCTTCTTTTTATAAAATAAAGCTCTCTTTTTATATTTCTTCACATCTTTCAGCAAATTTTGCACTACTCTCTTGTAAAAAAATGTTTGCGTAATTCCTTATACTGATTTTGCCTTCTTTTACCATACTTTATCTCCTTTGACTGAACATTTGCTTTTTTACTTTTCCTCTTATTTTGAATTTTTTTCTTACTTGAAAAATTCTCAGAAGGTCCAGCATTATCTACATTCTGTTTGCTCCTACAAACATTTTTAATAAATTGCTTTGTGATCTTACCAGAAGATTTTTTTCCTTTTAGCCACATTATCTTGTTCATTCAATACTTGTGGTTGATTTTTCTTTAAATAATCCTCCTGTCTCTGTTCTTTTCTTTTTCTTTTTTTTTCTGGCATAATTTCAATATTTTATCGTTGAAAAACAGTATCTGTAAAAAAGAATCACAAATAAATGTATATTAATAACTTTCAAATTTACACTATTCCTTTACTGTACAAACACATTTTATATAAAAACTGACTAAGAAACTATAGCCCTGAACCACAAGTGTGACGATGGTTAAAACACTACATGCATAGTGCATACTACTTTGAAGCAGTTCATGCCCTAAAGCCTACCTCACTAAGGGCCTCATGTAGGTAGCCAAATACCGGTCGGTAACGGCCGATTTTCGGTAAATATGCCGTTACCGACCGGTATTCAGACAAGTGAGATGTAGGAGTCCAAAAATCAAATTTCGGTAATTATGAGGCGGTAAATACCGATTCATATTTACCGAATACATAATTAACGATTCGGTAAATATGAAGTGGTAAATATGAAGTGGTAAAAATTAAAATGACATGTAGGAGCACTCGGTAATTAAGAAATCCAAGTAAATCGGTATATAAGAGTCGGTAATTAACACGGATTGAAAGCAGGTGGTAACCATCATCAGTGCAGATAAGCAATCCCAAAATGCAACTGCGTGGACAACATGCCCGCCATGCACGTCATTGCAAGGCGCCTACATCTACAGGCAGCAGGACTGAGTGTTTGGCGACGGGAGGAACGCATCTACAGACAGCGCATCACACTATTCCAGCTGACTGATGCAGAGATACATGACAGGTACAGGCTACACCCCGAAACCATCATGGACTCAATCAGGAACTCCACCCACTCCACCAATGTGAATACCGAATTGAATGAATTTGGGAATGGTCCTGTGGGTGGCAGAACCAAAAGGTGGGCGTATGCTATTGACAACGAAGTCTGCAAGTTGTCGCACAGTGAGGCGGCTTCCAGTTTGAGAGCTACTGACCAAGCAAACATGGAGAAGGCCTTAGCCGTCATATATAATAGCTCCAGCACTCTCACTTCTAGGATTCATACATGAGACAATAGGCACATGCAAGTACACGGCGCATGCAATGTACAAGCCCCGATTGTGGCGTGCATCCTACGAGGTATCCCAGTGCCTGTGATTACACCTTCTTCCACTCTGCTTGCAAACGGTATTTATTTCTTTTTGATTGATGAAGCGTGCTGCGGGATGTGATTGTGAATCCCGTACATAACTGTCTCGCATGAAGTTGTCTGCTGCGATACAGTTCTTTTTCCACCCCCGCATGTGCGGCGGGATGTTTCCATCTGGCCTTCGATTGCAACCTTGAAAGCAGGGTGCAACAAGTTGAGCTGAATAGAGCGCCATTGTCCCGCAAAGAGGTGCCTTTGACTCCCTCCCGTGAAAAATTTGTCCTTCACGTTGCTAAAACGCGCACTGATGTACAGGCGCCTCTGAATACTGACCTCCCCCTGCATTTCGGCTCTGTGATCCAAACTATAATCAATGCCTCGTCCACCACCGGGCTGGCTCATTTTTTTAAACATGTGGGCTCGGGTCTCGTGACCTCTTTCCAAACTATTTTTGGTGTAATTCCGGCATTTGTACATTCACTTTTCTCGTGCATCTTTGGAGGTGTCCCGCTGCTTCTGGCGCTGGTGGCAGGTGTGCTGCTTTTCCTTTTCATACTCCGGAATGGCTGCTCCTTCTGTGCCACACGAGCACCTGTCCCGTCTGCATCTTCTTCGTGATAGGATGCTTGACTTCTATGGTACTTTGCCATTGGCGACTTTGAGCCTGGCTTATGGATTATCCTTCAGGTATTCCTACTTCACCTGCGTACAACCTGTATTGCACTGCCTGGATTGTCCCTTTGAATGGCCTCTGGATTTGTGCTTGACCAACATGGTGTCTCCGGTGCCGGATTTCGATCGACTGATGAGGCCCTTGGTGTCTCACGAGTTGGCCTGTTCTGGTGTCCGGATCATGGCGTGTGGTGCGGCGCATGGTATCCTGGGTAATTGGGACATCTCAGCGGCAGCCTACGACTTCTTGTCCATGAGCTATTTGGAGGAACATTCCGGGTGCCCTCTGATTGTGCTAGAGGCTCCGTTGGTTGGAGAACACGTATGTTCCTTTTCATTACTTAATTGGATGGCTGAGACTTTTAGTGGCCCTGAAAACGATTTTTTGTTGGAAGCCGTGGCCACATATGCTGCCTATACATTCATGGATTAACTGGATTGTCGTCCATTGCGCCTGTGCTACTGGACAGCACCCTGGCGCAACATTCATTTCTTTCATTTGTCGTTTTACTCTTCCTGATGGTCTGCTTGAGTTTTTTACTATACTTGCATTGTGTTTTTAGGTATTTCATGCTGCAATTAATTGGACTTACAGACTTTGGCACTGCATTGCTTACGCCTTGTTCTGCTCTGACGGAAATGTACTCTGCGTTCTCTCTTTTCTTGTCTATTACATATTGCTTCGCTGAAGGGGGCGTGTAGTGAGTTCTCCCTGAATACGTACATACATTGTTCAGTTAGCATAACCACGTTGAATGTTATGTAGCCATATTTTTGTCTTTGCACACGACACTGCGTTTACATGTTCTGTCTTGAATAAACTGCTGACTCGAGACTTCCTTCAGACGAGTGCATTCTGTTGTTCCCATCCACAGCTCTGCGCAGCGACCTTGGTCTGTACATGCTGTGACACACAGTCTGGATTTTTACACAATGCATGTTTTCCACTCTAGGTTGTTCGACCCACTATTTAGCCATGACACACGCGCAGCTGCACATACCTGATAGTTGGTGCTTTTCATGTCACAGACATCATGTTTATTGTTCAGACCGAAGACGAGCCTTCCTGCGAGTAGACTCCTGATGCTCCTGTGATGTGATTACACTGAGCTGATTTTTGAGGTATGGGGTCCCCTATTCCAGCCTGAGAGGCCTTCTATGATAACATGATTCTGATATTGGCTACTTAGTGAAGGGAAGGTGGTAGTATCCTCGGTATTTTCCGAATCGGTAAATACCACCTCGGTATTTTCCGATTCGGTAAATACCACCTCGGTATTTACCGATTCGGTAAATACCACCTCGGTATTTACCGATTCGGTGTTTTCCGATTCGTATTTACCGACTGTTACCGAATCGGTAACTGTTACCGAATTTTTACCTACATATAACTTACCGATTCTAATTTACCGATTCGGTACGGCTCGGTATTTAAGAACCGGTAAAATTTATTTACCTACATGAGGCCCTAAAAGACTACATGCTAACTGACTGAATGATTACAGTACTATAAGGAGACACACTGGGTGAGTAACAGGGTGTTTGCTAGAAGTGTATGAATACTAACTGGGGAATTGAAGGTGTGAAAGACAACTGTGTAGCTGATTAGAGGACTGCATGCATACTGGATAGGCATTTAAAGCAGTCCATGTGCTAAGGCCTGGCTCACTGAATGAGTACTTGGGTACTGATTGAATGATTAGACTACAGCAAGGAGACTGCCTGGGTGAATTTATAAGTGGTAGGCTTTTGGCGCAGGGAATGGATTAGTACTTGGTACTGAATGGGTCACTAGAGGAGTGCAAACGGAGTCACAGGATGTTTGCTGGACGGTATGGATACTGACTAGGGAATTGAAATTCTGAAAGACAAGTGTCTAGGTGGTTAGAAGAGTGCATGCATAGTGGATAGGGGTTTGAAACAGTCCATGTGCTAAGGCCTGGCTCAGTGCATGAATACTTAGGCACTGACTGAATGATTAGAGTACTGCAAAGAGAGTGTCTTGGTGAATTTATAAGTGTTTGGGTTTTGGCACAGTGAATGGATTACTACATGGTGCTGAATGGGTCACTAGAGGACTGCAAAGGGAGTGACAGGGTGTTTCCTGGAAGTGTATGGATACTGACTAGGGAATTGAAAGTGTGAAAAACAACTGTGTAGGTGGTTAGAGGACTACATGCATAGTGAATAGGCGTTTGAAGCAGTCTATGTGATAAGGCCTGGCTCACTGCATGAGTACTTTTGTACTGACTGAATGATTAGAGTACAGCAAAAAGACTGCCTGGGTGAATGTATAAGTGGTAGGCTTTTGGCACAGGGAATGGATTAGTACTTGGTACTGAATGGGTCACTAGAAGAGTGCAAAGAGAGTGACAGGATATTTGCTGGACTGTATGGATACTGACTAGGGAATTGAAAGTGTGAAAGACAATTGTCTAGGTAGTTAGAAGACTGCATGCATAGTGGATAGGGGTTTGAAGAAGTCCATGTGCTAAGGCCTGGCTCAGTGCATGAATACTTAGGCAGTGACTGAATCATTAGAGTACTGGAAAGAGAGTGTCTTGGTGAATTTATCACTGTTTGGGTTTTGGCACAGTGAATGGATTAGTACATGGTGCTGAATGGGTCACTAGAGGACTGCAAAGGGAGTGACAGGGTGTTTCCTGGAAGTGTGTGGATAATGACTAGGGAATTGAAGGTGTAAAAGACAAGTGTATAGTATGTTAGAACACTACATGCATACTGCATAGACATTTGAAGCAGTCTATTTGGTAATGAATGGTTCACAACATAAGTACTTAGAAACTGGCTAAATCATCAGACTACTTCTAGGACAGTGCCTGGGTAAAACTTTTACATTTTCAGTTCTGCCACAGTGAAGAGAATAGTACATGGTACTGCACCTTAGTGTCGAACCCTGACTCATTTTATCAATGCATAAGCAAAGACTAGCTTCTAATGCTACTAAAACTTGACAACATGACCGATTTTAAAACAGTTATCTGTCATCAAATACACTATGTTACCAAATACTTCTCTCACAATCCTTACCCAAATGTACACAGACTCACAGTGTGATTTTAGACAAGCAACACTATCCCTACCAGTTTACCAAAACTCATTCACTAGTCTAGAAGAGGTAATGGTACTGTACACAATCTACTTATTTAAGTACAGCACATTAGTGTCAAAGCATGACTCATTTAATCAACGCATAAGCAAAGACTGGCTTCTAATGCTACTAAAACTTGACAACATGACTGGTTTTAAAGAGTTATCTGCTAAAAAATACACGATGTTACCAAATGCTTCTCTCACAGTGGTTCCCAAATGCACACAGACTCACAGTGTGATTCTAGACAACAACCACTATCCCTAGGAGTTTACCAAAACTTGTTTACTACTATGGAAGTGGTAAGGGAACTGCACACAATGTGCATATTTCAAGAGTGCACTTTTGTGTCAAAGCCTGACTCATTTAATGAACGCATAAGCAAAGACTGGCTTCTAATGCTACTAAAACCTGACAACATGACAGGTTTTAAAAGAGTTATCTGTCAGCAAATACACGATGTTACCAAATGCTTCTCTCACAGTGGTTCCCAAATGCACACAGACTCACTGTGTGATTCCAGACAAACAACACTATCCCTTGCACTATACCAAACCACATTTCTTCATCTACAAGGAGTACTACATTTTAGTGCAGAAACATAACTCATTTCACAAATTCAAAAACAATGACTGGTTTCTAATTCTACCAAAATATAATAAAAACTGCATAGTTATCTGTCTACAAACACATGAAAAAAACAAATGTGTATCACAGAATGGTTTCTACATGCACACACACTGTCAATAAGATTGTAGAGAAAAAAAGTACTCCCTACACTTTAGCAGAAGAAATACATTAGTCTGATTAAAATAAAAATAGTCTACATACATCCCCTCACAATTAAATAACTCACCTTTCAAGATGTTTTGTAGATTAAGAAGTATATCAGTCACACGCCAGATATCAGTCACACACCAGATTTTCTTATACAGAATCTCTGCACTGTGCACCTGTCAGCAGAACCATAGAATGGCAAAGTTTCCCTCTCATTTTCCACACATATACATGTAAACATCAAATCACATTCCTTCCCACATAAATTCAAAAGCAAACACACATTTCTATTAGTTAAACATTTCAACCCTTTCCAAATGACATAAACTTCAACCCTTCCCCCAATCTGCCTTCTGCCCGTTACCATGGAAACAGGTCATGGAACACTGTACTGAGCACACAGGTCACAGGTTCAGCACACACAATGTTGCTAATCAAGACAGCAAGTGTGCTTGACTTCTCAACATATCAGCTTATCATATATAATGTTCCTTACAATCAGTTTTTGTTAACCAATAAGAATCATGCGTTTAAAAAACAAAAATATACACCCTACCTTTCAGTGTAGAAGGTTGTCAAACAACCAATCATTTCTTTTCTTTTTTCAAAACTGCATCTTAGCCACCATTTTAGAAATATCTTACTTTCCAAACTGCCATTTCATTTACAGAGACCATCTGAGTGCATTCAGACCTCCTTGCAAGATGCTTACAGTGTGGATTGTGGGACACAGCTACATTTTCTGGAGCTAAAGTTATGCAGAAAACAAAGGCATTCACAAAGACCTAGGTTTGCCAAATGTAGACATTAAATGGATTGGACAGAGAGGGTTAAAGTGGCACCAATTGATGCCATTGGTGAAATCCTTCATGCAAATCCAACACCCTGACCTCATAATAGTGCACTATGGTGGCAATGACCTAGGCACTTTGACTCGGGTAGGTCTGGAAATGCTTATGAAGGACACCTTTGCAGAACTGAATTCACTTTTCCCTAAAACTGCCTTTGTGTATTCTAACATATGTCAAAGGCAGAAATGGAACTGGTCCGGTTATTTTTGTCCACAGATTGAGAAAGCTAGGAAACATGTGAATAAATCTGTTTCTGCTTTTCTCCGTGACTACAGAATGGGGTCCATTTACAATAACAATCTCTTGTTAGCTGCTCCCCATGTGGAAAAGCAATGCCGGCTCCCGCAGGAGGCGGGAGCCGGTGGAGACCATGGGGGGATTGGGACCCCCCCCACGGTCCCTAACGAGGTGGCCAGGCCCCGGGGGATGGGGTCCCCAGGGCCAAAAGGGGCCACAGGAGGGGGTCAAGGCAGCCCCCCTCCAAAATAAAAAATAAAAAACAAGGGCCATGCCCCGGGGGATGGGGTCCCAGGGGCAAATTATGGCTTTGGGAGGGGGGCCACGCGGCCCCCTTCCCGATTTTAGTTTTTATTATAAAAAAAATTGGAGGCAGACCCTGGGGGATGGGGTCCTCAGGGCCAATAAATTAGAAAAAGAAGGGGGGCTACACAGCCCCCCTTCTAAAAAAAAATGAAAAAAACAAAAAGACCAGGATCGGGCTGAGGCCACGCCCCTCCTTACACCACTCTGCAAACGCGCCCCCTGGTGCGTTTGCAGAGGGGAAACTAATTCCCATTGAATACTGGGGTCCCTGGGGGCCAACTAGCCCACCAGGAACCTCCAGTATGCGCCAGGGGGCTGCGTTGCAGAGAGGTGTAATGAGGCCACGCTCCTTTTTACACCTCTCTGCAACGCAGCTCTGTGGCACCTACTGGAGGTACCTGGTGGCCTAGTTGGCGCGCCGAAGCTGTTGTGTATGTCGGCGATCTTGCGATGGAAGAACGAGGCGAGAGAGTCGCAGAGGTCTTGCGAGGGGGTGATGTCGGTGTTGCAGGCGCTGGTGTTGGAGAGCTCTTTAACGATGCTGAAAAGCTCCTTGCTGTTGTGGGTGTTGTTGTCCAGTCGTTCTTTGAATGCTGTCTTCTTGGTGGTGCGGATCAGCTGGTGGTGTTTCCGGGTGGCGTTCTTGAGGGCGGTCATGCGCTCTGCTGTCTGGTCGTGGCGCCAGGCTTTCTCGAGGGTGCGGCAGGTATTCTTGGAGTTTTTGAGGTCGTTGGTAAACCACAAGGCTTTCCTGCTGCCGGGTCTGTTGGGAGGGTTCTTCAGTGGTGCGAGTTCGTCGGCGCAGTCAGTGAGCCACTGTGTGAGGTTGCGGGCTGCTTCGTCAGGGTCCGTCGTGTTGGTGGGTGGGTTCTGGCTGAGGCAGGTGGTGAGCTGGTCGGCGGTGATCTTGCTCCAGCTTCTGCGGGGAACCTGTTGTGGGTGGTGGTGGGTCGTGGTTCTCCTGAAGTTGAAGTGGACGCAGCTGTGGTCTGTCCAGTGTAGTCCGGTGGAGTGGCTGAAGGAGATATGCTTGCTGGAGGAGAAGACGGGGTCAAGCGTGTGGCCAGCGTAGTGGGTGGGGGTGTTCACCAGTTGCTTGAGTCCGAGGTTGGAGAGGTTGTCCAGCATGGCGGCGGTGTTGCAGTCCTTGTTGTTCTCCAGGTGGAAGTTGAGGTCCCCTAGGAGGATGTAGTCTGTGGAGGTGAGGGCGTGCGGGCTGATGAAGTCTGCGATGGCTTCGCTGAATTGTGTGCGAGGTCCCGGGGGTCTGTAGATGAGGGTGCCTCTGAGGGTGGTCTTGGGGTCGGTGTGTATCTGGAAGTGAAGGTGTTCGGCGGCGGTGAGGGTGTCGTCGGAGTTGGTCGTGATGCGGATGGTGTTTCTGTGGACGATGGCTATGCCTCCTACGGTTTGGTTGACGCGGTCCCTCCGGGTGATCTTGTAGCCCTTCGGGATGGCTATGGCGATGTCGGGGGCTGAGGAGGCGTTCATCCAGGTTTTGGTGAGGAAGGCGACGTCTGGTGATGTTGTGTCGAGGAGGTTCCAGAGTTCCACGGTGTGCCTGTGGACGGAGCGGGTGTTGAGCAGGATGCACTTGAGGTGGCTGTTACTGGTGCTCGGCTTGGTGGGTACCGGGCAGGTCCTGAGGCAGGTGAATTGGCATCTTAAATGACATCACTGATGACATCACTGATGACATCATCCACGTGACTATCAGATACACCTCATCATACACTAGTATAACCTTCATCACTCACTGTAAAATAGAGAGTGCCAGATTTAAAACCATTGACACACCAATACAAGTTTCTAAACAGCCACTCAGTGATTCCTAGATCTATATACGCATCTAATCACTTACCTATAGATTCACTCATACATGCTGTCAATGATCAATAGAACACTATCAAATATACTTATACACCTATATCGACATTACACACCAGCACACATCCCAATCATTTATGAAGTCATCCTACTCACTTATGCAAACAATGGATCACACTTAGTTTTACTTAGCTATACACTTATAAAAACACCACTTCATCTATTCATATAGATAATAGCTCATACTAAGTGTGTTTTAAAATCACTATTACAACTATACAGTTATCCATACAGTCACTCATACAATCACTGAGTGTTATGTATACTTATTTATATACAACAACTGACACATACACTGGCTTTTATTTTTCTAGTTTGTTGGACATGTACCATTGAGACATATATTTGCTCATCGCCACACCCATAAAGATATTCACTCACCCAAACAACTGTTATAACATGTAGTTTTAACTTCATATACCTACTGAATCAACTATTCACACATCTTTGGGCAGTCACACACCCCTCACTGAACCACACACACATTCACTCTCCCATACAAATACTCAGTTAACTAATCAATAAATAATATAGACTTTCATGTAGCTAGTAACCAACTAGTGCAGCAGTTTACACAACAACTGACAAAGTGATACAGATATTCATACAGTTTAGTCACTATCCAATATATTTAGTGAGACACTATAAATTAGTAAACAGTCAATCACACTGCTACTAAATCCTCCATCCAGATATTTATATTTATATATCAACTCATTCTTCGAAGTAAATTGCTATATATATAATACATATTTAAATAACGAACCAAACCACATTCTCTGGATGATGTCATCAGTGATGTCATCAGTGATGTCATTTGAGATGTCATCAGTGATGTCACTGACCATGTCATGAATTATGTAATATGTGACATCATCAGCAGTGGATTGCGGGCGCGCGAGATGTAGTTAGTACAACTAACTATATCGGAGGAATTTCAATGGTTTTGTTCGAGTGAAATGTCCAGCTAACTATAACACCCCTAAAACCTATTGTTTTTTCAGTGAAATTCTAAGGTTTTTTAAATGCTAAATCCTAACTATATCAGGCCTGAAACCTATGGTTTTTTCAGTGAATATATATATTATTTGATTCTTAACACAATAGTGCACTTGCCCTAATTTCATGATCGAAAAATTGGTACTGGTCCAATGCTCTGTGCTGTGGGCGGGTTCCTTATTAGTAGTACAGAGCAGGGTTGATGAGTAACATGCCTGACCTTACAGAGCAAATAGTGCAAACACTACCTCTGTAATGGAAGTCAAATATCAAATATTATTCTTACAATGATCATGCGATACTGTACAAGTGTGTAACAGTTTGGTCTTTTTCAAAAACTTTTCCTTCAATTTTCAGCTGAAGAGTTAGCTCTTGGTTATAGGAAATTTCTGAATGTTAGCAGTGGTGGTGGAAGATGTTGGGAGGATAATTTCAGCTTCTTCATCCTTTTCTCTTTTTTTTTAATTTACAGGAGTGGGTTGAGAATCTTCAGGGACCATTGCTTGGGTATGTTGCTGTGGATTCCCTGAAGGTCTAACAGTCACTGTGGATACTTGAAACCAGTATGAGTCAATACTAGCTAGATCATTGACTACCGTTGAACCTTATGGAATGATGTCCCAATGCCGGATTTATAGATTTTTCCAATAAGCCCTGAGGAATCCATGTAGTTACAAAATGTGTTGTCTCTTCTCAATATGAGTTTTATTACACATATTTGATACTGCATGTCATCCAAATAAATCCTCAAAAATATTATTCAAAAAATGTATTTTTGTTTGAAAGATCTATTAGAGGCAAGACACAATTGCAGTGATAATAGAAACAGAGGCGGAGGTGCTCAAGATCCAAGACTGCTGTACATTGATGACCCCGTAGGGGTCTTGTTGTGAGTGCGCAACTCCGAAGTGCCAGGTTTTTTCTTCATCTTCGATTATAGACATGTATATTCTCCCATTTCTTAGATTTTTTGACAGTTATAAAATCCTTTCCGTTGTCCTTCAAGTTGCTTAAACGTACACTCTCCAGCTTCTTCTGCAGCAACTAGCTATTTGCATATTCGTATTAACTGCTGCAGTAAACATATAAAATGCATACTCTTTGACATGATTTCCAGGTATTACATCTGAGACCTTTATGCTTGCTCTAATTATGCATTGAATTTTCCTCTTTTATAGGCCTGATTCACTAAGGTAACTTGCACTTTTGTGTATGTTTACTATTTTGCGGTATTCACAAAGGTAAACCTAGACCAAAAATCTACCTTAACTACTTTTTGGTATTCACAAAGGTAAACTTAGACCAAAAGTCTATCTTTACTAGGTAGTAACTTATCTTTGTGAATACAGAAAAGTAGTAAAGTTAGATTTTTGGTCTAAGTTTACCTTTGTGAATCCCGAAAAGTAGTATTTTCAAATCCCCGTGCACTGATGGTGGGATCATTTATGCATAAATGCCCAGATCCTGTTGTATTCTTTTTCCCACGGCAGTAGATGCAAACATTTTTGGAGTTTCCTTGCACATTCCTGTGGATTTCGTCAACAGGCATAAATAAGTATGTGGGCTGATCTCCATTTCTTTCCGCATGAGTTTGTAGGTTTTACAATAATTATGTAAATGTGTATTGGCTGTGCTTCTAAACTGCATACAGGTGTACATGTACTTCCTGGCTAGCAATATAGGACTCTTAAATAATCAAAATCATGTACTCTACTTTATGGATTAAATACAACCACTTTAATTAATTGCTTAAATTGGAGACCAAATTGTGCAAAATAGGCAACAAAAAGAGGCTTTAGAATCCCTGAGGCAGATTTACAAGGAACTGATGCATCTGCATAGATGCGTCAGTTTCCTTGCATCAGCGCCGAATGTCCTTGCGCCTCTATGGATGCGCTGTATTTATAATACTCCATGGTGCAAGGATCAACAGATGCGTCAGAAATTCTGACGCATCTGCTGGCGCAAAAGTGACGCAATGCTGGAGTTGCTCATGAAAGTGATGCAACTCCAGCAATGCGCCACAATAGATGGGTGAGTCCCATTCAAAAAGCCCTGCATCATTCCTTACACCTGGTCTGAGGAGGCGTAGGGATTTTGACGCAGTGAAATCTTGTAGATATCACTGCATCAGTTCTACATGGCTTTCTGTGTGGGAACGCCCACCCTGCATACATTATACCTGTTGGAGGTATAATGAAACTCAGGGCTTTACAACGTGACACATCTCCCTAGATGTGTCACGTTGTAAATGGGCTGCAACGTTTACACTGCGGCTGCGTCACAAAAGTGACGCAACGGCGGCACAAAAGTCACACAAGGTGCTTGTAAAACTGCACCCCTGTGATTCTCCTTTGGAATCTTTGTCATAGGAATTTCCTCTCCAAGGATTGCTTACTGTAAGTGTTGTAGGGCGTCAGAGCGCAAATTCTTAGTGTGGCCCTGTAGAATAGAAAATGCAACGCACATACTGCAAAACTCTATCTGATATTTTTTTAACCAAAACAATCCAAGACAATCATTGATTATTAACATATTGTAATGCTTGGAAATTTCACATCATGTTCTTGAGTGCAAACTTAGAATGACTTTAACGTGCTAGCAGCAATATTTGAATAAACATAGTTCAGTTTTGGTTGATAAACATGGCAGACAAAATTAGAGGTGGCCAATGAAATATCAAATTCTTCATAAATTGATAGTTATGTCCGTCTCTGGCTGTACACCAGAAAGGTATGTCAAAGTCAAGGCTAATAAAATCTGACTTGCAAAGTTGATTCGTAAAGATGGCTGCCCGAGCAGAAAGTGAATGGTTAATCTTGACTTTTGGGTCTTTGTCATTGCTTCCCAATCACTCCTTGTTTACTTTTATATTTATAAAAATATAACTTGTCATTATCTGATCTCCTTACCATTATGTATTTTTCATTACCTAGACATCTCCCCATTCGGTTCTGAACATTACTGTAATATTTACCATAATCCACATTTAAATCTTTCTATCTCTTCTTGACATTTATTATCAAACCTTTCATACCCTCGCCATGTTATGGGAACGATTCCACAATTTAGAACACGAGGCTGTATCATTTAGGGCCATATTATCAAGAAACGGCGATAACATTATCGCCGCTTTAGCGGCAGGAAACTGCCGCTAAAGCGTCGATAATGGGCTTGATAATATGCCCTTGAGAATTCCCATAGAAGCCCTGGTTCTGGTGTGAACCTGGGCTTCTATGGGAATTCACAAGGGCATATTATCAAGCCCATTAACTCCGCTTTAGCGGAAGTTTCCAGCCGCTAAAGCGGCTATAATGTTATCGCCGTTCCTTGATAATATGGCCCTCAGTGAGTACTGCAAGTGCTAATTTAAGATACAATGGGGCTCACTGGGCGTGTATCACATAAAATGAGCACTGCAACTGCAAATTTAAAATATGGTAGACCAGATTTACTAAGGTTTTACAATATTGTAAAAAGATGCAATGCAAAGTGACAAAATGGAATTTACGTTCCAGAACAAAATACATTTTGTAGTTGAAAGGCATCCTTTTGTAAGCGAAGGAACGTTTTGCATAGTTTTGCATAACTTAGGGCCTGATTAAGACTGTTAGCAGTGGGGGGGGCAGACGGCCCGCCACGCACCTGCACCGACAAGAGTTGCTGCCACCTGCAGGGTAAGCTTCCAGTACAAATCCTATTCTGAACTGAACAGTGCACACTCATCTCTGTACCTGGTGCAAGGCGTTGAGAAGCGCAAAGTTTGTCTCATGTTCCAAAAATGTTCTTAGGGGAGAACCACTAAAAATGTCCTTCCAATCAATAGGATTTGTAGGACACACTTATCACCCATGAGGGTATCCAGGCGCCGGGTCTGTTGCAAGGGTCTTAGTCAAAAAGCCAGGTCTTGAGCCTCTCTCTGAAATTCTGCATGATGGGCCAGGTCCTTCGGTGGATTGGGAGACTGTTCCAGGATTTAGCTGCCAGGTAGGAGAAGGCACTGACTCCACAGTAGCTGCGCCAGATGCAGTGTGTGTGGGCGAGTTTGAGAGAGGCGGAGTGCTGGTGTCTGGAGGGGTGGTGAAAGGTCAGTCGGTGGTTGAGGCAAACTAGTCCTTCATTATGTAGGGCCTTGTAGATGAGTGTCAGCATCTTGAATTGACATCATTTGTGAACAGGGAGCCAGTGGAGGTTCCTTAGGTGTAGGGATATGTGGGTTTGCCTTTGGAGGTCGTGGATGAGCCTGGTTGCTGCATTCTGAATGACTTGAAGTCTTTCCGTAAGGTGTGTCATGTGTCTGACGTAGAGAGCATTACCACAGTCCAGGTGGCTGGTGATGAAGGCCTTTGTGACAGTGCGCGGGTGTAGATGGAAGTTAAACTCACTCGCTATGCCCATTCATTCCAAACAGCATGGGGCTATTATGAGAAAATTTGCCATGGCTCTTTTAGCTTCCCAGTCTGGTACCAGCCATTGAGAACCTGAAAACTCACACAAGCAGAACCAAGACACCTAGGGCCCAATTACGATGCGGCCCATAAAGGCTCCGACCGATGGTCAGGTCCTTCCGGGCCACATCGTAATCGGCCCCTCTGTTTACTTTCCAACAATCGCATTACAATATCGGCGGTCGGAAAGTAAACCGGCCAGTCATTCTGGCTGGCTTCCAACGGCTCAAGTAGCCCGTCGGCCAATCGTAACTGACTGGCAAACGTCTTTCTGCCCTTGAGATTACGATGCACAGTTTCTGGCATGGTTTCCATGTCGGCCTGTCCGACTTGGAAACTATGTCTGAAAGCGTATTTGAGTCCACCCGACATCGTAATTAGCCCTATAGTGTATTTGAAGGTGAAGTGCAGATGGAGTAAAATTGAGACTGTAACATCACATGGTTATTGATGTGCAATTTTCAATCTGCTTTCCAGCTCATCTATGAATTAAAAAATAGTATATTCAGAAAATGCTAACAATGGTATTAAGTAATATCAGAGAACACGGACACCTATAAATTGTCTTTATTTTAAGGCACAAGAATTTTTAATAACTTGAATCTGCTGCATGCATACTGGTAATACACAGCGGCCTAGATTCTGTGATGGAGTTTCTTTTTCTGTGGTGTGCAGTATAATGAACATGCTGCTAGTCTCTACTTCGGTTTGGGGTTTCCCTGCTGTGAAATGATCTATCATAGTCCATAATGGGCCCTGTAAGCCATGTTACCAAATGGAACAGCATCTCCTAAACCACGGGAAGCCAACCTGTTCATGTGCTTATTGATTTTTATTCTCTTACTTTGTCATTGCTGATTACGTTTTCCTCTTTTCTCTGCTGACACCTCAAGGCAGCTCCTCGGATATATATTTCTGCTTACCCTTGTAAAATAATAACGCCATGAAGTATACCTGGGCCAAATAATTCATCGCTGTCACACCTCCTGGCTGAACGTATTGCGGAATTATTATGTGCACTCTCTGATTAGGGGCAGAATACTAGTGGAATATTTGACTGCTCTGGAAGTATGGAACGGATGCCCACGAGATCAAAGACAACCGGAAACATAATTTGAGGTAATAAATATGACGCTGTGTAATACCCCCAAAATAAATATTATGCAGAGAAGAAATATCATAGCGATCTAAAGCAGTTTGAATGTAATTGAAATTATATAAGTAGAATTGATTGAATTGTATACTTCAAACACAGTGGTTAGGACTACTGTCTTGTAAGATAATATTGTGTTTGATCCAGCGCTTCGAATGAAGCATCCGCGATTTCTAAGCACAATTATTGAAAGATATCACTGTTTACAAATGGATGGTACCCGGTTTAAATTCCTGAAAAGATTAAAGGTTTGAGCCTGCCTTGATGGGATTCGACATCTTGACCTTCTAATCGCCGGTTATATTATATTGCCACATAAACAAAAACGCGTTTGCGCATATAAGTACTTCACTTTGTCTGAACAGCAAGTAAAGCAGCATACAAATGCAGCTAAGGGAGAAGGCGGCCAGCTTACACTGTAGGCGCTCGCAGAAAGTCGAGCAAACATTAGACACCATTTTGAAATGGTGCAGTCAGTACCCCTTATCCATAGACTCGGTAATCATTGCCAAGCTATGCGTAAAATGGCGGGCATGGTTCTCCTTCTCCTGCGGGACTTAATTGACATTTATTCATGTGAAATAAACCATAGAATTCGACTTACGTAAATTAATGGAACGTTGTAAAGCCAATAAAATTGGCACATATATTTTTATTCGGCCAAAATATGACCAGCTGGTCTTCCGCAAAATGGTACAGCGCTTTTCCCTAATCTCGCCTTCTATTTTGGGTTTTAGGGAGTGGATGATTACATGGCTCACGGGAATTCTAAAGTACACTGTGACTAAGCTCTGTCAAAGCTCTGCTCTGTGCCACCTTCTGTGGTCAGCACAGAACTGAATTGGTTGGGCTGTTAATTCATTTGTGGCTTTATTTTCCTCAGAAACTAGCACTTCATCAGGTTGGCTGCACACCCACTCTGAAAGGAAAAATTCACGTGTATCACAGTTTTCATCTTATGAATGGAAAAATTACGAACATGAAGTTTCCAACTAATTCCTTCAGACACAACTGAAAAAATAAAGGTTATATACTTAAGGTGCCTTCTGTTCACAGTCGATTATTATTTTTCTCCTCCTACTCCCTGGTGGTGGATGATTTTTTTCCGAGACTGCTGCACTGGACAAGATTTGTGTGGCCCATGGAAGTGACCAAGCCCTTGTGCGAGGGGCTACTCCTCCCTAACATCTTTTCAATTTGTGTCCAGAGAACGTCCCTTGCTGCTACAGTAGTTAGCTTCCCTTGGTCACTGACTGGGGAGTAGTTTCATATTGTTGTACCCTCATAACGATTTAAAGAGTTGTGTGCATATTGAAGCAGAGATTGTGGGGGGTGCCTCAGGGGCAGGTTTGCGCCAAACTGGACTCCTAGACCTGCACGTTATGGATTTTGATCAATTTCACAGTGAGTAAGTCATTTTGTTGTCCAGCAGAATTGCTGTTGTGGACGCTTTTTTAATTAATAGAAAATAATGCTTGATCTAATAGTGTTTTAGTTAGCATAATTAGGCTCCACTTGACATGACTAGGCCTAGTCAGCTTTCATTGACATTAATTTTCAAGTGACAGAAAAAAATTTCCTTATAAATTACATCGATGGGCGCTCCACATGCATGCTTCTCGTTCATGTCTTTCCATTTAAGAAAATAAGTGAAATGGAATTCCTTTCATGGTGCTGCTTACTTGTCAAGCTGAAATGTAAACATTTGTCTTCCTCGAGAAGAAAACCCTGTGCAGAAATGTTATATACCCGAGTTTGCTCTGGGAGTCATTAATGAGTTCTGCTATCTATTACTTTTATTTGTTTGCACAAATGTCATGTTATTTTTGCAATATACGCCTTATTATCATTAAGCATGAAAGAAGGTGTTCCAAAATGTTTCTTATTTGATGTATCATAATTTCTTAAAAAGCTGTTGGTTTATGAGTATGTAACTTTATGAGTGCATCCTTGTGATGTCCGATCTCACCATTTTGCATGTTTGTCTTTATTTGCCTGAAACCTATATCATGCGCCATTTTTGGAATGTGTTCCACACTTTTCTTGCTTTTCAAACTGAACATTATCCAAGTTATTCTACTAGTTAATTTATAGTTACACATTTCGCTTGCTTCCACAAAGGCAGGGTCCAAGCCATTCTGCCTATATTGCTATTTTGCCTCTTCAAACCACTCAACCTATGAGCTCGTCAGTCTACTGACTTCATACATTAACTATTTGAGAAGTATGAATGTGTGTTGTTATCCCACATTCTTTTTCCCCGCAGGGAATCACAACGCGGTGTTACAACGACCAGGTTGTGATTCCGCATACCATTACTCCGCAAGTCGGAACAACGACTTGCGGAGGGGTGTTGGAATAGTATAATTTACTATTCCAACTCCAGTCTGTGCGGACAATAGGTAAGGTGTTGGAATTTAAATCCAACACCTCCCCTCCGCAAGTCGTTGTTCCGACTTGCGGAGTAACGGTATGCGGAATTACAACGCGGTCGTTGTAACGACCGCGTTGTGATTCCCTGCGGGAAAAAAGATTTGTGGTAAACCTTGTTTACAGAGAAGTATAACTGCTAGTCCCTATATTGAAATATACTTTGGTTCTGCGGTATCTACTTGCTATGGCGGTTGACCTTATGTTGGTCCTCTACATTTGCATTTGCATTATTGTTAATTTTAATTTGACTAACTACTTTTTGCCTTCTGAAATAATTTCTAAATTTGAATAAACCTGTATGGATTTGACTTTGTATTTTGTCCCCCGAAAATTAATTTTACTTGCATAGGGTCATTGTCTTATGAGACCCACATGGCCCTGATCCTGTATCTCACCCCTTTTGATTTATTCATTAAAAGTGTTGATACTGTCTATATATCTATGGCATTCAGTGGACATTTATGTTTCTGTGATGGGACTGATTGGTGGCAATAAACTCCAGCTCCTCCCTCCACCACAAATTGCATCACCGAGGGAGTAAAATGAAGGGTAGTGATCGAGTAGGAAGGGTAGCAAAGCACTCTGCCAGAGGTTGTTTTGGTTGATAACCATAGGAAAATGGCTAATGTCAATGGCAAATGAGCCTTCTTTTGGATACGTCTACCTGTGGTGCTTGACACTCATGGCCTTGACCGCACTTACTCCCCATCCCTCCCTTTTAACTTGACACAGGTGGAATAGATCATCACTTGATTAGATCCTACCTGTTTGTTCAATTACAATGCATTGCTTTCTCATCTTCTCTGCAAGTTCTGCTATACTTACACATAGGTTCTCACTGGGTTATCCCTAAGTTCAGCACTATTCAGTTTCCATTTAGGACTTTGTAATTGTTTTGCCCTTGCAGAGAACATTAACATTCTAGTGATAATTTATAGAAAAATCACATTACTGGTTCTGCTCCATAAACCAGCTTAACCACAGGTCTTCACTTACTGGATGGAGGATTATTTTTAGGTTTGGTCAAAAGATAGTGTCAGACAAGCTTCATTATGTCCAATATCTTCATAAGAAAAAATCTATTCAAGTTATACAGAACCATAACTCAATTTCTATCTTCACTAAAAAAAAGTGAGGTCATACTTAGATATGTTAACAATATTTTACTTTACATTGAATAACACCTTAACAATTCATTGAAAAATACAAAGGTTAAAGTGACTTTATTGTTAGGTAAAAATTGTATGTTAAAATGTAACATTTAAAGCTCAGGAAAACTTTTGAAATTCACCAATTATAGTTGGCAGAACATGATGAAATAACACAGACATTCACTGAAAAACAGATGTTAAGTGACATTATAGTTAGGCATGTTAATAAGACCTTACCTTATGTTAAAAAAACCATATTACTGTACTTCACTTTGCCAAAGTCTTATTCCCATACTTAACTATAACATCACTTTAATCAAAGGTACAGTATAGTTAGTTATGGAAAGAAGATCTTAGCTTTTGTTGAAAACAAATAAAGAAAGTCACAGAAAAAACATATATAGTCAAAGTGACATTATGGTTTGGTGATAAAATGACAAAAAAACTAACATTTTAAAACCAGGATAACACTGACATTTTCCAGATAATGTTTACTAAGTAACCTATAAATTGTGCTCCACTCATGCACCTTCTGCTAAAAGGCTAAGCACCTTGATAACTTCCCTCATATTTTATCTTATACACCATTTATTTTTCGCTCCACAGACAGCTTTTTTGCAGACTCATTTTTATCAATAATTTACTTTTGTTAGAGTGGACTTCGGACCTTCACCCTGCTTATTATTTGATGGCCTTCTTTTCCATAGTTGTTCCCTGCTCCTGATTTGATGGTTTTCTGTCCTATTCCTTGTGTTTATACTGCTTCCAAAGTATTCTGTGTTCACCATGTTTTTGATTGTATGAGTTATATCCTTCCACTGCTTACATTAGTAAACTATTTTTCCTTTTGCATGTTCATATACAATTTGACTTTTAGCACTTTAGCCATTGGCCATTCTTCTTTTGTCTCGTGTTTTCTTCTTTCCACCCCTCGCTCTTTCTAATCTCAAAGTTGTGCTTGGCCTTCTGTAAAGATCCACTTTCCACGCAGTTGGTGAAATCAGGGTATCTTTATTAAAGATACCCTGATTTCACCACCTGTGTGGAAAGTGGATCTTTACATTGGCGACGAGTGGACTGCGCAGGGGGCAGTTGATCTGCACCTCCACCCCTGGCTGAATATACTACATTACTAACCTATTTTCTGCAATTCTACGTGCTACATCCTACTGTAAGAACTTTGTCTTGCCTTCTGTCACACCTGCTGTTGTGACAGTCAGAGCCTATTTCCCTGGATATGTCCTGCTTGGATTGGCAGTGTTAACCATTTGGATTTGACAATGTTGCGCTGATCGCGATTTGCATGCATTTGCGTGTGCTGCCTAATAAATTCATTGTTACGTCATTGATTGAAGATAAGAACAGCGTCAAATCCCATCCTCGTTGCCAATGTAATGATCCACTTTTCACACAGTTGGTAAAACCAGGGTAACTTTATTGAAGAGCAAAAGTAAGTACCTCCAGCTCAGCTTCACAGCTAATAAGAAATCCAGTAACTAACAAAGAATAACATTCAAACCTAGCAACATGCTGAGGAATCCATGGCATGCAGATAACTCCACACCTTCATTGTACCTTTTTCTTCATCTTTCTCTGGTGTCACCAGCTGTCGCCCTCACCATGACTTTAGCGTTTCTGCTTCTCCTCCCTCCTTCCCATGTCTCTCCAGGACCACACATATTCTTCTGGCTCCCATCAGCTTCCCTGGAAGTAACATTGGTGCCATCGTTTTTTTTTAGATTCAGTGGTAACTTATATAAAAAGTAGGCTGTGCCAGCAATGCACATGCCTGGTGGACATGCTGAGTTGCCCAATACCTTCACTACTACCTATAACATTTGCCTTACACCCCTACACTGCTGTTCTTATATCTTAGCCATTTAGACTGATTGCTAAGGACTCCTAGACCCTTAGAGACAAGTGAACAACTATACCTCTCAAGTAACATTTGAGTGTGTGTGTGCTTGTGTGTGTGTGATAGAAAGTACAAACCATAGCATGTGATTCTGTGAGAGCCTGTGTACATATGTAGGGTTACAAGAGAACACGTGTGAGAAAGTGCACACATTGTTGTAAGTCAGTATGAGCGTCTGTGTGAATGTACATACAGGTGAAACATATGTGTCAGCATGTTAGCTGTCAGACTCTTGGCACTGGCATATCTGATGGCCTCGTAGGAAATATAATTCCGCCTTGCAGAGATGGTGGAATTTGGAAACTCCACGCTACGCCTGTAACATGGAGTTTCCTCTAAATTCCGCCTTCCAGCACATGGCAGAATATTTCCATTGGCACACGTGAGACTTGTTTTGGCATGCTCTGGTGATGGCAGCAAGATTCGCCAGCTGCTAGCAAGCATGTGCGAGATTTGCCTCCCGCTAGCGTGTCTTCCGGTCACGACAGAGCCTTCTGGCGCAATTTTCGTGACACTGGCGAGAGCGAGAAGCTGCTTCTTGGGCAAGTTCTCCACACAAGAAAAAACTAAAACTACTCAATAAGATGTCTTAGAGTGACTAGTCTATTCTAACGGATCATTCAGGTTGCTTTTTTGTGCCAAAAGCATTTTTTGTAACTTTGTTCCAACAAGAAGAAAGTGCCTCAGACATTGCAACTTCCTCTTCTTGTCCAGCAGGCTCCTCCTAGTGCTTTGCCCATCTACTGGTCACTTTTCATTTGGATTTCAAGGTGGAAGGATTACTCTCTTTGTCTGCAATTCCTGCTACATATATACCATTGGATTTTAAGAACTTTGTTTTTGTGATCACAGAAGTAAGTTCAAAGCTTTTGTATAAGGGTGTTATTTGGATCAAGGGCATGCACCAGCATTTGTTGTACTTTTGTTCAATTTTTGAATTTGATTGTGGATTTGGTGGGTGGCCTGGAGTTTCAGTAGGGTTAGGTAAATGTTTTGAATTTTATTTTTTTACTTTTCTAAAGGAAAAGGGTTGCACAGTTCTGTAAAAATTCTCCATGTTTGTTAAATTTGCAATATTCATTTATTTTACTATGTAAATGTGTTGTACTTGTATAGCGCACTGTTACCCTGGGGTGTCCTGGCGCTGTACTCATACCACTGGGAACCCTTCCTGGCTTTTCCCTGTGAAATGTCCACTCCTGGGCACCCCCAAGGTGAAGCCAGGCATCCCAGCGCTGTTGGGGCCGTTCTGGAGATTAAGCAAGCTATTGCCCAGAGTTGCAGAGTGGGACCCATAATTAGAGTAGGAACCGAGGTGAGAATTAACAGGTCCAAGGAAATTGAGCCCAAGACCCGCCGAGGTGAGAATTGAACCCTGGTCTCGGGCCAGACCTCTGCATCAGGATCTGCCGCTCTAACCATTGAGCCACACTTCTCCACAATGTAGCCAGCTAGAGTGCTTTTGTCATAGGCCTGCATGTATACTTTGATGCCCATGCCTCTTTGCTTGTTGTTGTTGTTTGACCATGTGGCAGGTGGCCGTTTGTATAGCCAGTAAGTGTGTATTTGCCATAGGTTTGCATGTGTTCTTTGTTGTGACCATGCCTCCTTGCTTATCGTTATTGTTTAACCATGTGGACGGTGGCCATTTTGTGTAGCAACCCACTGTGCTTTTGACATAGGCCTGCCTGTGTTCTTTGTTGCCCATGCCTCCTTGCTTGTTGTTGTTTGACCACATGGCCAGTGGACATATGGTGTAGCCAGCCAGTGTGCTTTTGCTGTAGGCCTGCATTTGTTCTTTGTGGTGCCCATGACACCTTGCTTATTGTTGGTGGTCCATGTGGCTGGCGTTCATTTTGTATAGCCAGCCAGTGTGCTTTTGCCATGGGCTTGCATGTGTTCTTTGTTGTCCATGCCTTCTTGCTTGTTGTTTGGATATGTTGGTGGTGGCAATTTTGTTTAGCCAGCCAGTGTGCTTTTGTCATAGGCCTGCATGTCTTCTTTGTTGCGTCCATGCCTCTCTGCTTGTTGTTATTAATTGACCATTTGGCTGCTGGCCATTTTGTGCTGTCTGCTAGTGTCTGTAAATCTTTTTTTTCCAGTTTACAAAGCCATTTTCTAGGGAGATTGATAGGAGACGGCTATGCCTTTTTGTATTTGTTCATTTTTTTTTACTTTACCCTGATATCTGTTTAATATGCTTGAGGATCACTGTAGTATATGCATATATAAACAGTGTTTAATATTATGTGCATTTTGCTCCATTTTTCCCTTGCATCTCCTTACCTCCCAATGGGTATGTCGTAGTCCCTTAGTACACCAGAACATATTTTTTATTTTTTTATTTATTTAGCTAAAAAAAAATATTTTAAAGTGTGCATTTGCCATAGGTCTGCATGTGTTCTTTATTGTGACCATGCCTCCTTGCTTGTTGTTATTGTTTAACCATGTGGCCGGTGGCCATTTTATGTAGCAACCCACTGTGCTTTTGACATGGGCCTGCCTGTGTTCTTTGTTGCCCAGGCCTCCTTGCTTGTTCTTGTTTGAACATGTGTCCAGTGGACATATGGTGTAGCAAGCCAGTGTTCTATTGCTGTAGGCCTGCATGTGTTCTTTGTGGTGCACATGTCACCTTGCTTATT
Source organism: Triturus cristatus (assembly GCF_964204655.1). Lineage (NCBI taxonomy): Eukaryota > Metazoa > Chordata > Amphibia > Caudata > Salamandridae > Triturus > Triturus cristatus. The sequence continues at coordinate 339,580,092 of NC_140587.1, read as the reverse complement.
GTTGGTTGACCATGTGGCTGGTGGTCATTTTGTGCCGGTAGCCAGTGTGCCTTTAACATAGGCCTGCATGTGTTCTTTGTTGTCCATGCCTCCTTGCTTGTTGTCTGGATATGTGGGTGGTGGCTATTTTGTATAGCCAGACAGTGTGCTTTTGCCATAGGACTGCATGTGGTCTTTGTTGCGTCCATGCCTCTCTGCTTGTTGTTGTTGATTGACCATTTGGCCGATGGCCATTTTGTGCTGCCTGCTAGTGTCTGTAAATCTTTTTTTTCCAGTTTACAAAGCCACTTTCTAGGGATATTGATAGGAGATGGCTATGCCTTTTTTTGTTATTTTTTTTTTACCTTTCCCTGATATCAGCTTAATATGCTTGAGGATCACTGTAGTATATGCATGTATAAACAGTGTTTAATATTATGTGCATTGTTTCCATTTTTCCCTGGCGTGTCCTTTCCTCCCAATGGGTATCTCATAGTCCCTTAGTACACCAGAAAATATTTTATTTATTTATATATTTTGTTTTTATTTATTTATTTTACAAAAAAATGTAAAGTGTGCTTTTGCCATAGGTCTGCATGTGTTCTTCATTGTGACCATGCCTCCTTGTTTGTTGATATTGTTTTAGCATGTGGCCGGTGGCCATTTTGTGTAGCAACCCACTGTGCTTTTGACATATGCCTGCATGTGTTCCTTGTTGCCCATGCCTCCTTGCTTGTTGTTCTTTGACCATGTGGCCAGTGGATATTTGATGTAGCCAGCCAGTGTGCTATTGCCGTAGGACTGCTTGTGTTCTTTGTTGTGTCTCTGCCACCTCACTTGTTGTTATTTATTCACCATTTGCCCGGAGGCCATTGTTTGTAGGCATCTAGAGTGCTTTTGCCATAGAATCGCATGTGTTCTTTGCTGTCCATGCCTCCTTGCTTGTTGTTGTTTGACCATGTGGCCGGTGTCCATTTGTATAGCCAGCATGTGTGCTTTTGCCATAGGTCTGCATGTGTTCTTTGTTGTGACCATGCCTCCTTGCTGGTTTTTATTTAACCATGTGGATGGACGCCATTTTGTGTAGCAACCCACTGTGCTTTTGACATAACCCTGCATTTGTTCTTTGTTGTCCATCTCTCTTTGCTTGTTGTTTGAGAACGTGGCTAGCGGACACATGGTGTATATAGCCAGTGTGCTATTGCCGTAGGCATGCATGTGTTCCTTGTGGTGCCCATGCCACCTTGCTTGTTGTTGATGGTTGAACTTGTGGTCAGCGGCGATTCTGTGCCAGCCAGTGTGCTTTTGCCATAGCTGCATGTGTTCCTTGTTGTCCATGCCTTCTTGCTTTTTGTTTGACTATGTCGGCGGTGGCCATTTTGTGTAGCCAGCCAGTGTGCTTTTGCCATAGGCCTGCATGTGTTCTTTGTTGTCCATGCTTCCTTGCTTGTTGTTATTTGAACATATTTCTTTCTTTTTTTCTTGTTTACATTTTTAATTTGAAGTGTGCTTTTGCCGTAGGTTTGCATGTGTTCTTTGTTGTGACCATGCCTCCTTGCTTGTATTATTGTTTAACCATATGGATGGTGGGCATTTTGTGTAGTATAGTCAGAGAAGGATGAGTCCGTTATTGTCTTGAAAGCTGGCTGAGAGGACATTGACATTACCCCTCCTAATCAATCTGCTCCAAGGTAGGTGGCACTGTTTCCACCACCACCCCAGCTTCCATATTTGAAAGGCCCCACTGAGAAGTGCATCCACCACTACCTCAGTTGAAGTACGTACAGCAGAGAGGCAATCGATGACACACTCACCTACCGCCAGTTCTTTTTCAGCCATTGGCAGTGGCACATTATGAAAGTTTTCCTCCGCAGTTTGGGACTTGTTTACAATTAGCAAGCAGAAGAATAGCATTGCAATATGCTCCATTCGCCACACTAGTGTTAGTCGAGGTAAGCTTGGTTCACATTATGGTTCTGGAGGCTGAATGACCCATATGAAAAAACATCACACAATCCTGTGGGTGGAGTACCTTAAAAAATTGGTGGTGGTGATGGATGAGAGAGGCAAATCAATTCTGATCACGATGTTAGGAGGTGATGAGGAATAAGTGAATGACAGTTTTACAGCACCAAGCATTCCTGCCCCCAGCAGTGTGCCAGCATCACCTGCAACAGCAAACTAAAAATGGCACTAGACTCAGATCCTGACACCACCACTTACAGTGATGATTCCCTCGAGATGCACATTGAGTCTACCAACTTCTGGTTCACTTCTGTTTGGACGTCTCCACATCAGTGGCACCACAAATGAAAACAAACAATCCAAGCTACCATTAAGGACATATTTAGGCAGGAGGGGCCCTATGAAGGCAAATACCCAACAGCATATTTCTACAATGGGAAGCTGGCTAAAATGTAAGCGCTAGATCTCCTCCCTTTTTCTTTTGTGGAAGGAGTGGGATTTTTAGAATTTGTGCTGGCCATCTGCTAAGTTTGCCAGAGTTGCTGTTCCAGCTTTCCATCACGATGTGCTGCAATTGCTTGGACAAGCTTTGCAGCAGAGTACTCTTAACACTATTCACCTGAACAGACATATGGACCAGTTGTCGAGCAACTGATTACATGTGTATCACTGCACACTAGATCTGTTTTGTTGGGGCTAGGCAACAGCTATCTACAGGTCTCAGCAATGAAGAAACTTTTAAGGGCATTTGGTGGCATGTAACAGTAGCCATGTTCACCATGGAGAAATCCCATACAGCTACAAACATCTTGGAAGACTTCAAAAGCATGGTTCAACACTATTGGCTGATGATACACTGGGTTATTCTGGCCCACACTAATTACCGGTGTGAGCAAACTTATATATATCTAAATAGTAGTACTCCAAGGGAAGAGGGAATCACCCTACCCCTCGATTTAGACCACAGGTGATCTCTATAACAATAATGCACCACCCGAGCACACACTCAGTCCCATCAAGCAAATCAAATTTTATAACACATTTCTTGTATTCCTTTTGGTCTATAATTTTCTTTCTCTTTTGCCCAACCAGCCAACACGTGTTTTGTAATTTAGGGTGTTCCCCACAACGTCATCAGGGCTGGAAAATAACATAAATATAGTTGTAGCATAGTGTAAAACAACACATATTTTTTACATGTGTTTGTTTTTGATGAAACCCAAACTTTCCTTACAGATTAATTTAAACAGTGCATTTTGAAATTCAGCAATAACTTGATACATTTTCATAGTCATCGAAAATATTGCATAACATTAAAAAAAGAAAAACTATATATGACCATACAAGAACCACATGATAATAACATTGCAGTCCAGTGTGTCACAGGAAGTGAGGAGGGACGTGGTGTAGTGAAGTCATATCTCTAATGGTGTTAATGGGTGACTATTTACATCTCTATAGTTGGTCAATGTGAACACTCCCGTAAGTCGTAGGACCGTGAACTATGTTCCAGCCGTGTATTAATACAATTTCAAGATGCGTACCAATAGTCCGGGAATATCACTGACTTATATCTAGATAGTAAAATGAGTAATTTCACATCAGTACATCTTTTCCAAATGGCGCCAATAAGCTCAACGTCAGCAAAGTATACAGAAAAATCATAATGCAAAAGCTATCCTACCTCCAAGCTGGTTCTACTTCCATCCAGGCAAAAACTGCAAGGATAATTCATTTTGTATGCAACAAGAATTCTGTGTAACCCTGGTAACATAATTGAATACCAATTTTAGAAACTTTGCCATACACTTGTATACTATATATTAAATAAGTATGCAACAATCAATCACACTCACCTTATAGTCTTCGAGTCAACTAATCATCGCGTTTCGTTCATGTCTCCCGCTGTGTACAGCTCCAGAGTATCGGAAGTGATGACCCAGTTGCCGATTTAAATAATATTTTCTTTTTGAAGTCGCAATGACGCGCGCTTCAGTAGGAACCTAACCTGGATGCCACCTTGGAAGAGTATTGTGAACTTTATATCAAACCTGGGGGCACCATGCACGACAACCCTATGCTCGCATATTCAAAACTTTGAGGCAATTTCTTGGATCACTCTCAAGGTCAAATCTGCCACCATTTTCACTCCGAAAATCGGAAGTGAAATCCAGGGTCCTGATTCCAATAGTATACACATTTGAAGCTGTGATAGAGCGTGATTTGAAAACAGCACACGATCGAGGCGCCATCACTGTGATGTATGATACTCTGCATCAAACCTGTAATGTGCGGCTAAAATATGTTCGCATCTTCATAGTTATTGGAATTATTATCGTAAGGCCAGACTGCCAAAATTTAGACACGTGTGTAGGTTCAGTTGAGGAGATATCGCCCACTATAGTCACCATATTGGAGGAATAATGTAATGCAGAATCAATTTAATGTTAGGTTCCATTTATGGCGAAGTTATATTCATGCATAGATTCTACGTCTAGTGCAAGTTTGTAATGTGCGGCAAGATAAGCCAATATATATAATCTTCTGTCCATGTATCTCATTAAAAGGAAAACAGCCACTTGAAATATGTGGCGTGATATGTACTACATCACAGTATAGTAAAATGCAGTCAATCCGGGTGCCAAGTTGAGTCGGTGATATTGATAAAATGCAAAAACAAGGAAATGATGGATGGAGCACTAAAACCTTTCAGACACTCACCACCACTCAGAGATCTGGGTTGAACCCATCATTGTTCTTTAACTCACTTCGACACTCCAATTGAGTCCCAGCCATATGCAAATTAGTCTTGACCCTATGCCTCATGGAAACAGTCCAGACCGAACTGCCAAACCTGGATTTCCCTGGACCGAAAACAAGCATCCTGGGACCACTTTCGGTATAACACCCCTCATCAGCTATGCTAGCTTGAATCCAGTGGCAAAGTGAGCAAGGTACCCACATCTGGGCATACCCCGCCAACCTAGGGTGAACAAAGCAAAAACAAGATGATGGATGGAGTGCTGAAACTTTTCAGACACTCACCCTCAGTCACAGATCTGGGTTGAATCCATCATTGTTCTTTAGCTCAATTCACTACCCCAGTTCAGACCCAGCCATATGCAAATCAGTCTTGACCCTGTGCCTCATGGGAACAGTCCAGACCGAAATGCTAAGCCTGGTCTTTCCGGGATCAGAAACAAGCATCCTGGGACCGGTTTCAGGGTAACACCCCTCATCAGTCAGGCTTGCTTGATTACAGTGGCAAAGTGTGCAAGGGACCCGCCAACCTAGGGTGAACAAAGAAAATACAAGGAGATAATGGATAGAGTGCTGGAACTTTTCAGACACTCACCCCCAGTCACAGATCTGGGTTGAATACATCATCGTTCTTTAGCTCACTTTGCCACCCCAGTTCAGACCCAGACATATGCAAATCAGTCTTGACCCTGAGGAGGTGAAGTGAGCTAAAGAATGATTATGGTTTTAACCCAGATCGGTGACTGGCGGTGAGTGTCGTAAAAGTTTCAGCACTTCACCCATCATCTCCTTGTGTTTGCTTTGTTCGCCCTAAGTTGGCAGGGTATGCCCAGACATGGGTGCCTTGCTCATGTTACCACTGGATTCAAGCTAACCTGGCTGATGAGGGTTGTTACCCTGAAACTGGTCCCAGGTTGCTTGGTTTCGGTCCAGGGAAGCCCGGGCTTTGCAGTTCGGGCTGGGCTGTTCCCATGAGGCATAGGGTCAAGACTGATTTGCAAATGACTGGATCAGAACTGGGCTGGTGAAGTGAACTAAAGAATGATGAGGGATTAAACCCAAATCTGTGACTGGGGGTGAAGATCTAAAAAGCTTCAGTGCTTCGTCGATCATCCCCTATTGTTTGCATTGTTTGCCCTAGGTTGGCAGGGTATGCCCAGACGTAGGTGCCTTGCTCCCTTTGCAAATGGATTCAAGCCAGCCTGGCTGATGAAGCGTGGTACCCCGAAACCGGTCCAGGGATGCTTGTGTCTGGTCCAGAGAAGACCTGGCTTTGCAGTTCGGGCTGGACTGTTCCCATGAGGCACACGGTCAAGGCTGATTTGAATGTGGCTGGGTCTGAACTGTGGTGGCAAAGTGAGCTAAAGAACGATGATGGATTCAACCCAGATCTGTGACTGGTGGTGAGTGTCTGAAAAGTTTCAGCGCTCCGTCCATCATCTCCTGGTGTTTGCTTTGTTCGCTTCAAGTTGGCAGGGTTTGCCCAGACATGGGCCCCTTGATCACTTTGCCAATGGATTAAAGCTAGCCTGGCTGATGAAGGATGTTACCCCAAAACCGGTCCCGGGATGCTTGTTTCTGGTCCAGAGAAGACCTGGCTTTTCAGTTTGGGCTGAACTGTTCCCATGAGGCACACAATCAAGACTGATTTGCATGTGGCTGGGTCTGAACTGGGGTGGCAAAGTGAGCTAAAGAACGATAATGGATTCAACCCAGATCTGTGACTGGGGTGAGCATCTGAAAAGTTTCAGCGCTCCGGTCATCATCTCCTGATGTTTGCTTTCTTCACTCTAAGTTGGCAGGGTATGGCCAGGCGTGGGTGCCTTGCTCACTTTGCCACTGGATTCAAGCTAGCCTGGCTGATGAAGGGTGTTACCCCGAAACCGGTCCCGAGATGCTTGTTTCTGGTCCAGAGAAGACCTGGCTTTGCAGTTTGACAGGATTGTTCCCATGAGGCACAGGGTCAAGACAGGTTTGCATGTGGCTGGGTCTGAACTGGAGAGGTGAAGTGAGCTAAAGAATGATGATGGATTAAACCCAGATCTGTGACTGGGGGTGAGTGTCTGAAAGGTTTCAGTGCTCAGTCCATCATCCCCTGGTGTATGCTTTGTTTGCCCTAAGTTGGCAGGGTATGCCCAGATGTGGGTCCCTTGCTCACTTTGCCACTGGATTCAAGCTGGCCTGGCTGAAGAGGGGTGTTACCCCAAAACCGGTCCCAGTATGCTAGTTTTCTGGTCCAGGGAAGACATGGCTTGGTAGTTCAGGCTGAACTGTTCCCATGAGGCACAGGGTCAAGACTGATTTGCATCTAGCTGTGTATGATCTGGGGTGGCGCAGTGAGCTAAACAACGATGATGGATTCAACCCAGATCTGTGACTGGGGGTGAGTGTCTGAAACGTTTCAGCGCTCTGTCCATCATCTCCTGGTGTTTGCTTTGATATTAGAGCAATCCTAGTCTCCAGACATATATAGGTCATGCATCTGTATATTTATATCCATACAAAATACTTGTTGAACCCAGAAGGCAATCAAATAATCCAACATTCTAATGGGGGTGTGTGTCACTCATCGATCATAAATTCCCTGCATCACGTCCCATTGTAATCATCATTCATAATTACGTTGTTTAAATGTATCTGTAAGGAAGGTTTGGGTTCCACAAAAACAAACACATGTATAAAAAGTGTGGTGCTTCACACTACACTTCAACTATATTTATGTTATTTTTCAGCCCTGATGAAGTGGTGGGGAACACCCTAAACAACCAAACACGTGTTAGCTGACTGGGAAAAAGAGAAAGAAACTTAAAGACCAAGAGGAATACAAGAAATGTGTCATAAAATGTTATTTGCTTGATAGAACTGAGTGTGTGCTCATGCTGTGCATCATTTTAACAGCATGATGTTTGAATAGCTGGTACCTAGAGGTCTCAGAATTGGATTTGTTGCCTTAGACAATAGCAGTACACTATGAAGGTCAAGGCAGATGGTTGCTATTTTACGGTCCTTTTTTGGGGGCATTGCATCAGCCTCTGCAGGACTTTCTCAAAAAAGAAACTGACCACCAGCAGATGAATATAGATTCATGTCAGCCATTCTTTAAAGCCCAAAAGTAGTTGAGGATCATTCTGCATGCTAATGGAGTACCATTTAAAGGCCTCATACAGGAGGTGCCAACACGTTGAAACTCAACCTATTACATCTGTTCGAGCACTACAAAACAATCAATGACTATGTCGTTCAAAGAAGAGGTGCTGCAACTGGGAAAAGTATGACCCTGGTGCAAAAATGGGGCATAGTGAAATGCCCGACACAGATGCTACTTCCTTTTGTGGTTTTCACATAGGAAGTTAGCAAGGAGATCAGTGTGATGAACCAAGCTATCTTATTGTTGAATCTGCTACAGGACCAGTTAAAGTGTGCAGGTGTGAATGGAGAAGAGCATGGCTTGGTTGAAAGTTTAATTATTTGCTTGGCTGTTAATGCAAAGCTGCAAAGAGATATTGTGTCATCCAAAGAGTACATCTGATCCACAATAATTGATCTATGGTACAAAAAAATCTAGCCAGTTTCATCCTTTTTTAGAAGGGGATTTTTCACTATGCAAGACGTGGACTGTTGAGCAAGCAAGAGACCTGGAAGAAGAACGGCTGGAAATTGGAGTCCTGGGCAGATGTTCTAAGGTGCATCCTTTCAAAAACCGCAGTGCTGTTGTCTCACAGCAGCCAACACCAGCAACAAGAACAGCCACCAGCAACAACAACAACAGGAACAGAAGAATCAGATTCAACCCTTGCAATACTTGTTTTCAAGTAGCAGGGCTTAAGTCAAGTGCAGAGGTGAGGGCAAAATAGGTCAAGCATATGGCAGCACCAGAGACCATTCATAGGATGTTCCAGGACTATCTGGATGACTCAAAATAGGTTCTAGGTGGCTTAAAACCTATTGTTCTATTGGTATGGGAAGATGCGCCAATGGTAGAGCTCAGAAGGCGAGCATTTAAGTATCTGACTTTTCCGGTAGGCAGTGTGTCTGCTGAGCGTGTGTTCACTGCAGCTGGTGCAGTTGTCACAGTGAGAAGGACCAGTCTATCACCTCAAAATGGGGTGCGATTGACCATGATTAAAATGATCAAACACTTCATACCACTCAATTACATTGTTCCTCAAATAACACAAGAGGATGAGGATGATTGCTCAGACTAAAGTGAGTTAGCTGACCAACTTCTGGCTGAACCACCTGAGTTTGAGGACGAACTCTACTTCCCTGAATGAATAGGCCACAACAGAACTTTTTAATTATCATCAAACTGCTTTGATAAATAAAACAGAAAAGAAAATGGATATAGCTAGAGCTGACTTATGAAGCCCCACCATTTTAGGCACATGTATGGCCGAAGTGGAATTGGACCAGTGAAGAAGCTTGCCCATTCCTTTCAAGAACATTGGAGACAATGCCTGCCTCCGTCCATGCCTATCCTTCTTTTTTCATTCCTAAGCAGGGCTTCCCCTGTAAAGATCATTTGATTTACAAGACTGCCAATATGAGATACAATTGTGTACAACTGTGCTTGGATTGCAGCAAGTAATGATTGCTCCAATGAATAATATATTATTGAGTGATGGTGAGTGATAATTGATGATTCATATGGGGGCAAACAGGGAAGGAGGGTGTTCAACTAATTTACAATAAAAATTTCGATAATTTTCAATGTTTGGGACTTGATGGGAGATTTTGCCTGAAGGTGTTCGGCCCTTTCGCACTCAGTCAGATTTACTTGCATGGTCCACTCCTTGTTGATCTTTTATTTTCTGGTTCTTCAGAGACCAGACCAATTAGTTTAGTGAACTTAAATCTATACAAAACGCTCAAATTATCTTTCTCTTCTTGTTCATTAACATCAGTGCACTGCAAGTCCATGTCTTTCAATCTCGTTTGAGTTGTGACAGAGTCGGACTGATTTATTACTCAGAGTCAGGACTCAGTGCTGGACTACCTCAAAAGCCAGATGAAGGAGGTTATTGACTTCAAAGGGAAAACGACATGATGATAACTTTAAGGCCTAATCAGCTCTGTGGACTGAGACTGGAGAAGGTGTGTTGATTTGGGAATTGCTGCTGAGTAACGTGCGTGCTGGCTCAAATGTGAAACTCCTCTATTATGTTACTGTGGTCCGGGGCATGTTGCAACTGGAGACAGACATGTGATGTCAAATCGTCATATAATGGATGCACTTGGCTAAATGTTATGATGACAGTTGTAAGACTGATCAGCCCAGTACATGCCGCTACTTTACTTGGACGGGTTGCGAAAATTAATTGTCCAAGAGTCATAATGAATGATTACAGCAGCCATGCTCTTGCTCTGCCTCTTGGTACACTTCTCATGAAGCTTACCATCTGTCCTTCTCCTTGACCCTACAATGTTGTTTCTTTTTCACAACCTGCAGTCCTTCTCTTCTCCTGCACGAAAGGCAAAAAGCTCCATAACACCCCTGGTTACCTTACCGGACTGGTTCAGTTAGGCCCCAAGAAAATGGACATTCCGAGACGAAAGCAGATTCACTGCCCAATTTGCCATTTATACACAGTATCTTTTTTCTTTTAACAATTATAAATGTAAGAACTGTGAGGAATCATGCCTCCAAAGTGGTATTTTTCAAACCTAGATGATAGAACATTCAGATATATAATAACTTTGTTCTCTGGGGCTGAAGGACTGTTTGCAATGCTTTTAATTGAACTGTCATTTTGTCATTTCCATCCACAACAGATGTGATGATGATAATGTGCTGCTAATCCACCTGATAAATATTATTTTTGTCTTGCGTTTATTGTAGGAGAGTAGGATCTGCTTCACATGTTTACCCCCACTTTTTGCTGGTGTTTTACTGTTTTTCGACTTTAGTCTGGCTGGGACCCTGCTAATCAGGGCCCCAGCCTAGCTGCTTCCTCTCTAAAATGATTCAATGTACTTTAGGTACAGTTGAGATTGGATCTAAGGTGCCCTTATAAGTCCCTAATATATGGCATACTATGTACCCAGGTCATAGGTACCCCAGAGGCCTACTAGGGGCTGAAGCATGTATTATGCCACCCCTGGAAAGCCACCAAAAATGACCTCACAGGTCTGCTACTGCAGCCTGGGTAAGGTGGTGCATGCACCCCTTACTGAGATATAGGTTCACTATATCTCACCCTATATACACACATATAAACCTATAACTCACTCCTATGGCAGGCCTTATCAATCCTGAAGGCAGAGTGCTTGGCTCTTATGTGAGAGGGTGCCCCTGCATGAGCAGAGCCCCTCTGCAGCGTTCAGAGACCCTTCTCTGATGCTGTTTGTAGTGCAGCCTTACCATATACTCTTAAGTGCATTATAACCCAACGGTAAATGCTAACTTTGGACTGGCTGCACGGAAACATGTTGTGTTTGATGTCAAACACCTTGGAATCATACCCCCCCCCACCAGTAACTGGTGTGGGAGTATGATCCCACCCTTCTAGAGGGAGAGATATGACAGCACTGGTATACCCGGTAGAAACTTAATAGAGCCCTGGCATCACAAAATGAATGCTGCAGCCACAGACACGGGTCTGGCCTCCTACTGCTGACCGAAACTCTGGCAGGGGAGACCTGGACAATAGGTTTCCTGTCACAGGGAGGTATAACCACCTCCCAGACAGGCTTATGTGTATTGGGGCTGGGTGGGAGCACTCTCTAAGTGCTTTGAAGTCCTGCACTGGGGACACATTTGGTGTCCCTGTGCATAGTCCAGCTCAAACCGGTTCAGGGGCTTCCAGGCCCTGCTCTGGCACAAAACTGGACAAAGGAAATGGGTGTAGCCACCTCTCTTTCCAAACCCTCCCATAGGTGGGTCCCCAGAGTATGTCCAACCCCCTACCTTAGTATAAGTATGGGACCCCAGTCCTTAGGACTTTAGATTACCCTGGACGAAACTCTGAAGCTGAATCCTGGACCTTCGATGCTCTGCTCAAGATCAGAGGACTGAAGAAATCTCCCTTGGGGTTAAGGAGTGACTCCACTGCTTGGCAGGCACCAACTAAACAATTTGCCTGTCTGCATTTCCGAAGCTCCCACCGGACTCTGAAGTATTTGCAGCCCAGGAAGAGGATTTCCAGACATCCCAGAGTCCGACCCGAATCCCCAGCAAAGCTGAGACCCACAACCCTCGTGAGTAGTGTGGAACCGGAACTCCTGGCCACCGAGCACTTTTGCAAGTGCATTGACTTCTCGACTATTTTTGAAGTCGTGCTTTGGCTAACTTGTAGCCCCTACCTCAAGCACTGAATCCTCCAAAGATTGTTGGCCTGGTCATTCCGAGTGACACGTGGGCCGCCATTTTGTGTTTCGGCTTGAGGTCCCTTTGCAATCCCTGGTCCATTGACTGGTGGGTCCCTGAGGGGGTAACTTTGTATTTCCTTGGGCTTTCCTGGTTGCTCCAGATGTGCCCTGACTCCCAAAGAAAGTGGTGAGTCCCACAGACCTTGCAGGTCTGCACCGAAGCATCTATCTCATTTCTACGTGGATTGCTGTTGCCAAGGCTTGTTGTATCCAATCCGGGCACCAATGCTGCAGGACTCGACATCCTTTGAGGGACAGCTGGAATCCAGGTCCTAGTCATCCTCAACACCTCCTGGTCCTCGTGGCTGAAGAGTCAAGCTGCACCTCTTTCACCTGAAATCACCCGACATCGGTGGTCATCTGCTCATTGCCTTCCTGGTCACTGGCAAGTGACCCAGACTCTGTCCCCTCTGCTTTCAGGTTCTTCTCATCTTAGATCCAGGCTTGGATCTCTTCGGACACTTCGCATCTTCACAGCAGCAGCACTTCTTCGCCAGCTCCCATTGAAATTGACTACGCGACCCGACACCAAAAGACACCTATGCACCCGGCTTCCCTGGGTGAGTTAACACAAGTACTCCGGTGCTCCAGTGGGTGCTAGCCCTAACACTTCCTAAGTCCAAAAGGGTTTGGCCCTGACTCATTTCTAAGTGCCCCTAATCTTTAAAAATCTAACCGCGACTTTCCCCATAGAAGGTAACGGGAGCTCGCGGCTGTGTTCACACACTGCACACAGCCCCCGTGGGTCTCCTGTGTCACTACCTTGGGTGGTTCCTTGGGGTCCCAGCGATTCTACAGGCTCTAGGCCTTGTGTCTAGTTAAGTTGTGGTTCTTATACCACTATTTTAGTATATGGTTTGGCTCGCCCCTTGGGCCTGACGTGTATTTGTGCTATTTTACTGTGATTATTGAAGTGTAACTTATGTGTTTAGAGCTTTAGTCTCATAAAGAGACTAGGAGGGGGTGTTTAGTAATAAATACATATTTTTATATATATACCTGGTGTGGATATCTTTCATTTAGTGACTCAAGAGATATAGACTAGTAAAACAAGCTGCTTTACATTCCTTCAAGACTGAACCTGAAGGCTGTTCTCCAGAGCTACCACTAGGATAGCTTTCAATGAAGGTTGTCTTTAACCTATAACCAATAAGGGGTTGTTTGGACTGATACAGGGTGCCCACTATAACTACTGGACAGCATATATCAGGCCAACTTCTCACATTTATCTTTGTCACACCTTTCCCCAAATACCCATTCTTATCCATTCATCAAACCCTTTCACCCTCTTCCCCACAGCTGTGTAATATATATTGAGGTGTGCCTAAGAATTTACACAATAAATGGATCAGTCACTTGGTGGGGTGAATGTGGTGTAAGCGACACTAACTCACTGCTGGATCTTCCATTACCTGAATTATAGCCCATGCCAGTTCCACTTACCCAACCATGCATAAAAGGGATCTATAATTTACATATAAAACATCATTCACCAACATTGTCATTCAGGTCTTGTGTTGCGTAAATGCTAAAACCTTGTCCTGCGTCGACTTCTCCAGACTCGTAGATTTCATAAGTTTGAATTTAATAGTTTTGATAAATTAAATACTAGCCCTCCCATTACTCAAAAGAAGTAACTATTGCTAGTTTTTGTGTAATGGTGGCAGTCTGATCTCAGTTTTTGATAAGTTATGATATAAATAAATAACCCACTAACTCTGTGTTTTATTTCAATCTATTTGCCTTTGATGGAGAACCCTTCTGATTTATCCTACAGTTGGAGTTCTCCTAGGTGGGCACTTGTGATATCTTTCCTGTTAGTGTGCTAGCCTGCTACTACTACCACCACCATTAAGAAGGCACCTTGGACAAACCTGCAATAAGGTTTTGGAAGACTGAGAGAGGTAGCATCCATTGCTTCATCTATTCAGGTAGGTGAACTATGGAATGAAGAGAACTAGTTAGTAACTAACTTCTGATGAAGATCTAGATCATTGAATAGGTTGTTGTAGGCAATATAGGTATAGGCATAGCCCTCTGGTGGTCAATATGGTTACAGAGAGTAGTAGGACAAGGGTATAACTAACTGTTAAACACTTTGATATGTGGATTAAAAAAACAGGCTTCACGAAAAGGCAACAGTGCAAATTAAAACACAAAAGACAAATTACTGTAGCAAACAATTTCCCTCTAATTTTTTTCCAATAAAACCTACCCTCTCCCGCCACAACAGGCCACCCCTCTCCCTCCAACAAATACATAAATCACCCCAACCAATGCTCAAAGAAGAAAGTAAAATTCAACAATGCCTTTCCCAATTCCCACCCTCTCCACCCACAAAACAATTATCTGCCACCAAAGAAAATATATTTAAATTGGGCATGAATCTGGGCATGAATACATGACACCACTTGGCAAAGCAGTGCCAGCTCATGTAGACACGGAGTTGGAAGCAGTCTGTGGTTAATGGTGAGGGGTGGCAGCAGTGGTGGATCCCAGTTGCCAGTGTCACTGCCAATGGTGTGGCTGGGAAGGAGGCACTGGTGTCTGGCTGGAGGTACTGGGAGCAGTGGTAGATAACTCTGCCTCCTTCAGAGCCACCAGTCAGAGATATTTGGCCTTGATGGCCTCCATTCATTGCCACTACAGCCGGGATGCTATCTCCCAACGAGATAGTGAACCAGCAGGAGTAGTTATTTTAAGAAAGAAAAAAAGTAAAAAGACAAATTGTAAATATTGCTCAGTGCTCTTTTTTATATAGTGGCACAGTAGCAGAACATTGCTGGTCCCTTAGGGCTATTGGGATTTTTTATGTGATTAGTCACAGGGCCAAGTTTTCTGCACATATGCATCACATACTTTCAAAGGATTTACTTAAAAAAAACTAAACAGACACTTTGGGGCCTATAACAAGTTTGGTGCCCGGAGAACCACCAGACTCATTGTGGTGCAGCGGTGGTGGTCCAGTCACTGCCTCACTAGTGGTCCGACCGTCCAATTACAACTTGTGCAGTCGGACCACCATGCAACTGCCTACACTTCCAGGAACTGCTGTGACCTCACTATAGTTTGGTTAGTGGCATCTTCTATCAAAACTATCCCTTTGGGAGGTTTGGTGGTTGACAATGTTAGAAAAGCCAGGTAGTCAAGCCAACCAAAAACTATTTGTAATGGAGGGGCAGAACTATGATGACACTGAGTTATTGATGCATATTGAAATGGTGGAATGGTCAATGAAGGACATAGTGAAAGCTTATTAAAAAAGCAGAAGAAAGCTACAGAGTACATATAGGAGGGAGTCATCTACAGAAACATGAAATATAGAAAAAAGGATAATGGTGGGATTTCAGCACTTTAACAAACATTATATAGGAGTGAGTTGGAAAAAAGGAGACAGTACAAAAATAATAAACAAGGCAAAATGATTCTAATCATGGTGAGAGATAAAAGTAAGGGAAACAATATTAATAACAAGACCTACTGGGGCCAGCAGAACCATCGGTCACAGCCGCGGCACAGGTGGTGGTGGTTCCACCCACCGCAGTACTGGTGGTGGCAGCCCCTGTGATGCCGTCTTACCCTGTGTGCTGATGTAAGAAATAAAGAAGATTAAAAAAATAAGTGGCACAGCTAATCTCCCCAAAATATTTTGAAAGGCAGCTGCAGTAGCATTGTACTTCTCTAAATCAGATAGCTTATAGTACTAGTATTTATCTATTCTTAAATTCCTAAACCCAAACCCTATTCCTAAATTCCTAATCCTAAACTACAATTTGAATGACTAATGCATTGCAAAGAGTAATCTTTGCTTCTCAATCCCCTTTGATTGGCCAACTCAGTCTTCCTTTTCAAAGCATAGATACTGCATATCATTGGGAGATTGAGACCGTATGGGCTGCATAAAGAAAGGAACAGAGAACTCCAACACCCTGATATACTACTATATCTTAGTGACAGAACAGAGGAGTCTGCATGACTCCTTAAATAATGATCTCAAGCACGCACCAATGAGTACAAGTAGGGAGCGCGGGGCTCAAGGCTAACTCACATATTATTAGCAAAAAAAAAGCTAAATGCCATTGAAGGTTTTTAGCAACCACATAAATACAGATAAAAAATATAGAATAAATAAAAAGAGTCATTAGAAAAAACTTAATAAATAATGCTAAAATCACTGCATGTATCCAACAACAATTATTGATTAAAACTCGGATTATCTTTCGAGAAATTCAGATCATTACATTATAAGAAAGCTCCTCCTAATGGCCCACATATGCCCCAGAAATTTAGCCACAGCACAAGCATGCAAGGTGGACGGATCAGATTTTGAAATCCTTAGTGTAATTAGATGGTTTCTTGTGCTCAATCCTCTGCATATTGGTTTCAGCCATTTTTCCCAAGAAATCCTGTAGGCGGGCATGCAAACAGTACATGGGCAACAGTCTCTATCATACCCAAAGAACAGGGGCAACAGTTGGATGCAGAGGTAGAGCTGGACCACCTACTCATAAATGTTTTAAGAGGAAAAGTACCCAACCTGAACTGTATGTACAATTTCCTTTCATTTGGGACCAGAATGGTATCAAGGTACTCCTCAAATGCACAGTCAGATTTAAAATCCCAAAACTAATTTGTCAGACAACCTTTGTCAATAATATTAATATTAAATAATATTCAAGATGCCTAGCCCAGGCATATGGGGAGAAAGCTGTCTGTGTATCTATAATCCCAGATCTCTAGCAGTCTACTATCAGGCAGCAATGATTTTACGTTCCAAAGCTATGCAAGTTTTTTGGATTGGTCGAGGGTGACAACCTCTTGGAGTGCCAAGGCATAGTAGGATTATTCAGGTGTAGGCCTGATTCACCACCAATACAACAGGAGACACAGTCTAGCCTTATCTCTGATTGATCTCCTACCCATATCCAACTTCAAGGGAAGTATCAGGGTACTAGTGGGAACATGCACCAAATTCCTCAAGAACTTATGTTCTATACTTGCAAGTTCATCGAATTTCTCTAGGCCCCATAGTTCTGTCCCATTAAGTGCACCACCCAATGCTTACAGAGCATACATTTGGAGGGCTGGGGCAACATGTTTGCTGATTGAGGATTGATGTTCTTTGAGGAGTACCCCAGCTGTTAGCCTGAGTTTGAGGGACATCTTCGTTATGTGAGGTTTCCGGGACATCGTTTCCAACAGTGTGATACCCAAATACTGGAATGTGTCAACCCTTTCAAGGGAAACCCCAATATTATTTGTAATGTAAAGTTACCTTACCCCTGAGTGTGATCAGCATGCTATTTGAAAAAACAAAGTAGCTTTTTTAGAAAACAAAAAAGAGCTGTTCATCGAAACCTGCAATCTTGACATTCAGCAGGTAAAGCAGGTCCTGTTCACGGTCGAGCAGGTCTGCACAGTGGAGCTTCAGCTGCTGTGCTGTGTACTGCACCCCGGTGCTACTGTGCATACACCTGCACACTCTCCCCCAGAGCAACCAACACTCCTGCAGGACATACACTCTCTCAGGCCTGCTGCCAGACTGTAGGGGAGGTGGTGCTGCACAAATAAAACAAGCACAACCACCTACACCTCCAATATAAATGGGGCCAGGCTGCACAGCTGACCACAAGGTGTGCGGCTTGTTGCAGCCGCTTTCTGCCTGTTCTGACATGGCACTGGGGTACCAAAAAAATGAAGTACAACAAAAGAAAACAGCTTAGCAGAAAGGAAGAACTAAAGAAAATAGAACACCAGGAAGAAAGGGAGAACAAAAAAGTACAAAAAGTCAAAGAAAAAGTAAAAACAAAAGATAAAAATGTGAAATACACCCACAGAAATACACACCCTGATAAAAATAATTAAATTAGGGGTGAATGAGTGGTAAAGGAGTAGGATTAGTACTGATTAAAAAAATTCAAAAGTGCCCCGCCCATGCACAGACAAGAAAGCCGGTAAAACTGAATGACCACGCTCATGCGGACCGTGTGGTGCCATTTGCTCAGATTTTTCAGCACGGAATGCGCTGCTGGACTGAAATAGCTGCACAAATGGGTGGACTAGCATTCTTCCGCCCATTCACAGAGTTCCGCAGAATATCGCAGAATTTTATGGAACTCCGCAGAATTCTGGGGAGCAAAATTATGCGAGTTCTGCACAGGCCTATAAATAGCGTTAATTAGCATAAAGGATGAAAACGGTTTACAAGCAATTACTTATAAAGAGAGATCATTGACAATAAAGTGAGGCTTTTGGCAATGCTTGCTAATTGGGTTTCCATCATTTCTTTAAATTTCCATATAAACATTTTCTCAATATGATAGCAACCCTTCTTTTTTACGATGTTTTATGTTCCAAACTCTATTTATATTCACACATACCACTTATATGCTGTTACGGTTTCATTTAATTCTTATACTGAGTACATCTTGTCATCAACATTATTTTACATTATTTCTTATACTTCACTGGTAAGTATAATTTCTTTCTATAAGAGAGAAAAATAATAATTAGAAGGAGAGGACACATATAAATTGGAAATTACAATAAAAGAAATATAGAATTCTGCAACTAAAACTGATAGAAATGAGTGGGGCATAGCGGAAAATATTACAGTGAAAAGGTGTACAATTTGAAATAGTGGGGAAGTGCTTTGAGAAATCGATTGGCCAACAGCACTGCATGCAACAACAACTGCTAGAAGTCTGAGAGTATAATTTTTTTGAGATCACATTTTCACTCTCTTCACTTGGCTAAGTTCTACAGACTGTTTATTTTTTTACATAAGCTTCCCAGGTATGTGATTTGGGTATCTTGTTGGACAAGAATCCATCCGTCACCCTTGCTGCGAATGATGTTGTAAAGAATGCATTTCTTCCCCTTACGTCTCTCAGAAAGCAAAGCTTTGGTGCCTTCAGCAGTGTCCTCCCATTGCTTTACTGAGACAGATTTTATTTGAATCCCACCATGACGACACTGGAAAAATTAAACAGGTCTGAAACTCTGGAGCTTTGCATATTTGTGGAAGACCACATGATCGTATAATGCCTGGCCCGCCATAGGCTTTCAGTCAAGGGCTGGATAAAATCACAACCTTTTGCTTGCTTCACAATTCACTTGATACCTATGTCACAGAAAACACAACCAATAATTGTTCTGCACTACACACTTGCTACCTCTTTGCACCTACCTGCCCTATGCCTACCTAGGAGGTGGAATATCTCTTCATAGGTGTACGCCCGGTATAAAGAGACAAAAGGTTTGAGGAAGATATCAATGTCTTGGTATAATCGCTCCAGTATGCCAGATTCTATATATAAAAATAATGGCTCAAGTAAGCCAGCTTCAATATATTTTTATGTGATATCCTTTCTGAGCCACTTAACAATTCCTACTTTTCTTTCAGGTTGCTACATTTGTTCTGAGGAATACATTTTTGAAAGTCTGTTTTATAGGGTTGAAACATTGGTCAATATGTCTCGACCACGCATTCATTTGTTGAAAGGACTCGTTTCCCAAAAACTATGATTTGCAGGGATACTACAGTCTCATGTATTTAAATATTGTCCTGTTGGTTGAGTTTTCAATCTATGTTATGCTCATTGCATATGTTTATGCATATTTCTTCACTTTAATTTCCCTTGCACTGCACATGTAGCACCCTGTGACGTGTTGAAGTTGCCATATAAGGATTATGATTAATCCAATCATAGAATTTTAATAATTTTTTGCATACTTTCATATAATAATTTTTTGTCAGTAGGGACTTTGTGTGAACCTACCTATTTCCTAGTCCTTTCTTTAAATAATTGTCTTTGGAATACCTGTTATAGTAATAGTTTCCCCCTTTTTGTTGCAAGCCCACTAATAGTATTTAATATATGGGCCCTGGACACTGATCACTAACACAATATCGAAAACAACAATATAGAGACACAAAACTATTGTACCAAAATTATTGTTTGCAAAAATAATATGTCCCTATAAAGAATGGAAAACAAAATGTCGTTTCACACAAATATCATTAAATACACACAAAAAATATAGCTTTTTATATATATGAATAGATATATATATATATTCACTTAAAAAACCATAGGTTTCACACATGTTATAGTTAGCTGGACATTTCACTCGTGAAAAACCAATGAAATTCCCCCGTTATAGTTAGTGCAGGCAACTATAACTCATGCGACCGCAATCCTCTGCTGATGATATTACATCACTGTATTTAGTCACTTATTCACCCATGTCGTCTTCCATTAATCTTTAGCTATACATATATTACAAATATTTATTTTTCAGAAAGACACATATGTCATCAGCAGAGGATTGCGGTCGCGTGAGTTATAGTTGCCTGCACTAACTATAACGGGGGAATTTCATTGGTTTTTCACGAGTGAAATGTCCAGCTAACTATAACATGTGTGAAACCTATGGTTTTTTAAGTGAACTTGCAAGGTTTTTAAAATGCTAATTCCTAACTATAACGTGTGTGAAACCTGTGGTTTTTTCAGTGAATTTGTACGGTTTTTTAAATGCTAAGTTATTAATATATATATATATTTTTTTTTTTTAACTTTTACCGTGCGCGCACCGTGCGCGCACGATGGGCACGCGGTGCGCTTCGCGCACCGCGCGCCCACTTTACGCAGTTCGGACCGTGCGCGCATGGTGCGCAACGTTCGCAGAATTTTTTCCGTTTCCACCGTGCGCGCACGTTGCGCGCACTCCGCGATTTTTCGCGAAAAAAATTTAAACTTTTTTTGGCCCTTGGGGGTCCTTCTGGGACCCCCTGACAAATGCTAGGGGGTCAGGAACTGTCCAGCCTGCCCCCTTTTCACGTTCTCAACCTTTGTTTTTCACCCCCTCAGAGTGCGAGAGACAAAATGGCGGCCGACACTTCCTGGTTTCGACCGATTCGAATGTTTACTAAGATCTAACAACCAGTCAGAATTGCGCTCGCGCACGGCAGGGTGCGCGCACCCAGCGCGCACGGTGCGCGCGTATAGATATATATATGCTTTTAAATGCTATTTTCTCAGAAAATACTGAACAGATTTACACCAGACCTGCAAAAGGCACTTCTTTGACCTTATGGCTACCTCTCTGCCAAATTTCACGTAATTCTGTTCAGCCGTTCGGGCTGTAGCTGCGACTAAAGTCCCTATGGAAAAATCCATGGGGAAAACGCGTTTTGGGACCCCCCCTTTTTCTCGGCCCCCGCTTGACGAATCCCCCCGAGACTTTCAGGGAAGGAGCGGAACGGAGCGCCCCATTATTTTTGAAAATTTCGCAAGGATTCGTCAACCGGCGCCAAAGTTATTCAAAATAGAATTTTGAGATTTCCTATGGAAACTCGGTCCTAACTATAACTATCTACTGGCGACCGCCAGTAGATAATATATCAAGGCCAGTAACGGCTGAAACGTATTATGGCAGACTGAATTCAATAAAAACAAAAACTTATGCACACAATTGTGGTCCACACTTGTTTCACTCGTTTTACTCACCAAGGAGGCATATGCGGCAAGAATCTTGTATATATATATATTCACTAAAAAAAACATAGGTTTCAGGGGCGTTATAGTTAGCTGGACATTTCCCTCATACAAAACCCTAGAAATTCCCCTGTTATAGTTAGTTCAGCTAACTATAACTCGCGTCCCCGCAATGCACTGCTGAAGACCTCACATGTTACATCACTCATGACATGGTCAGTGACATCACTGATGACATCACTGATGACATCTCAAATGACATCACTGAGATCTGATTGGCTGTCAGTACTTCATCCAAGAAGTGTTGGCAGCCATCTTGGGACCAATATACATGATAGCACCTCATTAAAAAGCATTGCAGTCAATAGAAGGTTTTAAGACTTTAGTTACATTATAAATCATTTGTTGATGGGACCATACTCATTTTAGGAATTGTGGTGTGTTCTAAGGTGATTTTACCATGTGAAAAAACCTTCTGCTGTGATTTCATGAATCATGTTTGAGAGAAAACTATTTTCTCATGCTTTTCCCACAGAGGTTTGGAAGGTGATCTATAAGCTAAACTGAGAGCATATTTTCTGCAAATTCACATTATCTTTCTCAGTCATGGGAGAATGAAGTCTGACATTCTCAGTAAAACATGTACATCCAACAAGGGCAGAGACTGTCAGTTGATTCCTTTGTGTTATACTGCAGCTTCCCAGAGTGTTCTAAAGAACAACTAGAGTGCTAACAGTCCTACTTATGACAAACATATTGCACACCTGAAGCCATCTTGATTGGAATAAAGAGGTAACTCTTAAAACATTTAATTTAAAAAAGAACAAAATGAGGGGTTTCATTTTGCCATCGAAAGTATGATTAGTGCTGCAGAAAGAAAAATTACGGCACATTTTGAGTGACTTCTCAAATCCTCTTCTATTTCATTAAAAAATTCTGACATGCAGACTGAAACATGCACTTTCAATACCAGAAGCAGACTTCCCTGGTGAGCAGTAGCTTTACTACAGTGATCTAATAAGCAACTAGAGTGCTAACATTCTGAATTTATGGCAAATGTGTGACACATCTGAATGCCTTCTTGATGGAATCAAAGTAAAAAACTGAAAGTATTTCCTACTGAGGAGACTGTAGTAAATGAGGAAATTAGGAAACTTCATAACAAATAAGTCTTCCAAAATGGCCACCAGAGACAAAAGAGCCCAATTGTAGCTCAAATATCACCCAGATGTAGCCCAAGTATAGCCCAATAACAGAATGTCCCAGAGTGTTCTAACGAACAACTAGACCGCTAACAGTCTTACTTATGACAAAAGTATGGCACACCTAAAGCCATCTTGATTGGAATAAAGTGGTAACACTTAAAACATATAATTTGACAAAGGAAAAAAATTAGGGGGTTCATTTTGCCATAGAAATTATGATTAGTGCTGCAGAAAGAAAAATTTGGGTACATTTTGACTCCTCAAATCCTCTTCTATTTCATAAAATTATTCTGACATGCAGACTGAAACATGCACTTTGAATACCAGCAGCAGACTTCCCTGGTGAGCAGTAGCTTTACTACAGTGATCTAATGAGCAACTAGAGTACTAACATTCAGAATTTATGGCAAATGTGTGACACATCTGAATGCCTTCTTGATGGAACCAAAGTAAAAAACGTAAAGTATTTCCTACTGAGGAGACTGCAGTAAATGAGGACATTAGGAAACTTCATAATAAATAAATCTCCCAAGATGGCCACCAGAGACAAAAGAGCCCAAATGTAGCCCAAATATCACCCAGATGTAGCCCAAGTATAGCCCAATGACAGAATGTCCCAGAGTGTTCTAACCAACAACTAGAGCGCTAACAGTCTTATTTATGACAAAAGTATGGCACACCTGAAGCCATCTTGATTGGAATAAAGTGGTAACACTTAAAACATTTAATTTACATAGGAACAAAATGAGGGGTTCATTTTGCCACAGAAATTATGATTAGTGCTGCAGAAAGAAAAATTAGGGGACATTTTAACTTCTCAAATCCTCTTCTATTTCATAAACAAATTCTGACATGCAGACTGAAACATGCACTTTGAGTACCAGCAGCGGACTTCCCTGGTGAGCAGTAGCTTTACTACAGTGATCTAATGAGCAACTAGAGTGCTAACATTCAGAATTTATGGCAAATGTGTGACACATCTGAATGCCTTCTTGATGGAACCAAAATAAAAAACTGAAAGTATTTCCTACTGAGGAGGCTGCAGTAAATGAGGAAATTAGGAAACTTCATAACAAATAAATCTCCCAAGATGGCCACCAGAGACAAAAGAACCCAAATGTAGCCCAAATATCATCCAGATGTAGCCCAAGTATAGCCCAATGACAGAATGTCCCAGAGTGTTCTTAAGAACAACTAGAGCACTTACTGTCTTACTTATGACAAAAGTATGGCACACCTGAAGCCATCTTGATTGGAATAAACTGGTAACACTTAAAACATTTAATTTAAAAAGGAATACAATGAGGGGGTTCATTTTGCCATAGAAATTATGATTAGTGCTGAAGAAAGAAAAATTAGGGCACATTTTGAGTGACTTCTCAAATCCTCTTCTATGTCATTAAAAAATTCTGATATGCAAACTGAAACATGCACTCTTAATACCAGCAGCAGACTTCCGTGGTGAGCAGTAGCTTTACTACAGTGATCTAATGAGTAATTAGAGTGCTAACATTCAGAATTCATGGCAAATGTGTGACAAATCTGAATACCTTCTTGATGGAATCAAAGTAAAAAACTGAAAGCCTTTTCCACTGAGGAGACTGCAGTAAATGAGGAAATTAGGAAACTTCATAACAAATAAATCTCCCAAGATGGCCACCAGAGACAAAAGAGCCCAAATACAGCAAAAATATCACCCAGATGTAACCCACATGTAGCCAAATGACAGAAGTGTGCAAAACCCTTATTTTTTGTGTATTTGCAGTTTTATATAGTGCAGACTTGTCAGGTATTGGAGTGCTTTACATGAGCATTGGTTACATCACACAAGATCAAATTCATTTTGGTTGTAAACATGGGGAGATTAAGTGATTTGACCAGAATCACAGAATGTTGAGCTGAAGCAGAAACTCCAACCTGGTTCCCCAGTTGCAAAGTCTGCAGCTCTGGAAGTAACACCACATCCTCTCCCCTACGTGCAACATTTAATCAAGTGGTCAACTTGAATAAAAAAAGGATTACAAATAATTTAAAAGTTCTTTGTCGCTATTTGAAAACTCAGAAAATATGTCCTCATTTTAGTTTTTTAGAGCACTAACCATAATTGTGATGCAAATAAGACCCTTTCATATATCTAATTTCTAAAGGAAATGCTCTAGGTATTACAATTTTGATTACATCAAGTTGACGTCAGGCGTTCCATACTTTTGTAATAAATAGAGAATGTTAGCAATCTAGTTGTTCATTGGGATACTGTTGAGAGGCAGAGGCCAGGGGCACGGACTCTGAAAATTGAAGGCAGGTAGGAGAGTGCAGAGGCAACAATTTTGA
The DNA here is from genome assembly GCF_964204655.1 of Triturus cristatus. NCBI lineage: Eukaryota > Metazoa > Chordata > Amphibia > Caudata > Salamandridae > Triturus > Triturus cristatus. The sequence goes on along the minus strand of NC_140587.1, from coordinate 339,554,984 downwards.
CCACACTGGGCAGGCAGGAAGGGCAGTGGCAGCACAACAGAATATGGAGGGCAGTGGAAAGGGGGGCAGGGGCAACAAACCAACAATACAGGACTGGCAAGAGAGGCTGTGGCAATAGAAGGGAGGGTCAGGACCTGGGCACAGACAAGAGAGTTCAGGGGAAGGGGCCTCACAACAGATCACGCGGGGCAGGCAGGAGGAGCAGTTGCAGCACAACAGACCAGGGAGGGCAGAAGGGTGTGGCAGTAAAATGGACCATGGAGGACAGGAGGAAGGGAATAGGGGCATGGCATGTGGACAGGCAGGGTCGAGGTGACAGGGACAGGTTACAGTCATCTGACAATGCTAGGCAGGTGGGAGGGAGTGGCAGCTCAACAGAACACTCAGAGTAGATAGGAGTGGCACGTCCATGGAACATGGTGGGCAAAAAGGATGGAGCAGGGGCATGCACAAAGACATCGGAGGGCAGGGGGAAAGAGAATAGGGGCAGCAAGCTAAGCACAGAGGCTAAGCAGGAGGTCAATGATGGGCCATAGAATAGGGAAATGGAGGGCAGGAGGAGTGGACTGGTACATCAAGATAAATGGAGGGCAGTGGCAGCACATCAGACCATGCATGGCAGGAGGGAGGAGGCTAGTCCATGGATTCAGACAACAGAGGATGGTGGATGGGGAAGCATGCTAACTGTTCAGAGAAGGTGGGTATTAGGAACTTTATTGTTTTTAAAATGTGTGTCTGTGCGAACTACTTAAAATATGAACAAGTATGCAGCATAATCTCACTTTTATTCAGGACGAAGAGGACGTTTGTGACTGTGACTCCGGGCTCACTTGGCAGAAACACCCCCTGACCCTCCACCCCCCATCGCAAAATGTAATGCCCCTGAAAAGGGTAGGTGGACGCAGTGTTATATAGAACATAGTTCTGAGAGCACGATTGAAAATGAAAACTAGATATAGTATATGGTATAAACTATGCACCAAAAAGTGTGATATAAGAAGAACCGGGGTGTGAAATATAATATGCAATACATTGTGCGCAATGACAGATTCATTGGAGAGCGCGAGATAGCACAGGCACTAACGCCTGCTATGCGATATGCGCCTTGGAGTGTAATATGCACAGGGCAGTGTTGTGTAACCTAACTAGTCTCTAAAGTTGTAATATAACATATGTGCTGGGGAGTGTAACGTTGCATATGCACTGTGACAAAGAAATGGATCCCAGATTGTAATATATATGGCATAGCGCTGTGCGTTATAACATAGGCATCGAGGAAGGCACGTGTGATGGGGCAATATAAACCGTGCGAAGGCAAGTGTGTCATAGCATACGTACTAGCTGGTGGAATACAACACAGAGGTGTGTGGCACTCGGCGGGCACTGGTGGGTGTAACACAGCATTGGGCTCAGCCAGGAGCACGCTGTGACTCTCAAGTGAGGTTCATCTCCTTTCCAGAGAGTAAAATAAAAAGTATTACACATCCGGCGGTGGATGTGTGTTTTATTAACCGTGAGAGGGGTTTCTTGCATAGTTTGGTTCAATTTTTGTCAAATCCCCTTTGAATGGCTTGGTGTGCGTGTGTATTAATTGTACCTGTCAATAGCTACCCATGTTTGTATAAATAAACGACAAGGGTGTCTAAATGGAGAGTACCCACCGGCGGGGGCGCCGGGATTAGGCACGGTAGGGCGTCAGACACATCATAGGTTCACTAGCGGTGTAAATGCATTCCACGTGGATTCATTGTATGCATAGTCGCCTTTTAATGAATATCACACAAATCGTCATGGTGATAGGTACATACGGTTTGTCCAGCATATCCTAGGTGTTTCTATAAATACATTTAAAAAACAATAATAAAAAACAAAGGCCGGCTTCGGGGGATGGGGTCCCCGGGGCCATAAGTGGCCTGAGGAGGGGGGCAACGCAGCCCCACTCCTAAAGAATTAAAAAGAAAAAAATGCCATGACCCGGGGGTTGGGGTCCCTGGGGCCGATTAAGGCCTGGGGAGGGCCAAATTTATGTTTTTCAACAAAAATAATTAGGGTGCAGGCCCTGGGGATGGGGTCCCCAGGGCCAATAAATTAGAAAAAGAAGGGGGGCCACACCGCCCTCCTTCTTGAAAAAATAAAAGACCAGCATCGCGCCGGAGGCCACACCCCCTCCTTGCAGCACTCTGCAAACGCGCCCCATGGCCAGTTGTAAGTTGGGCAATTAATTCCCCTTCAATACTAAGGGTCCCTGAGGGCCAACTAGCCCAACAGGTATCTCCAGTATGCGCCAGGGAGCTGCGTTGCAGACAGGTATTCTGAGGCCACGCCCCTTTTTACACCTCTATGCAATGCAGCTCTGTGGCGCTTACTGGAGGTACCTAGTGGGCTAGTTTGACACTAGGGACCCTTAGGATTCAAGGGGACTTAATCTCTCAACTTAGAACGGCCACAGGGCGTGTTTACACAGTGGTGAAGGGAGGTGACAGGGCCTGAGTTGATGTGTGCAAACTCGCCCTGTGGCGCTTTTTAAGTTGGGGAAATAATTCCCTTTCAATCCTGAGGGACCCTGGGGGCCAACTAGCCCACCAGGTGCTTCCAGTAAGCGCCACTGCTCTGTGTTGCAGAAAGGTGGTGCAGGCCGTGCCCCTTTTTACACCTCTCTGCAATGGCGCTTACTAGACATACCTAGTGGGCTATTTTTCCCCTAGGGACCCTCAGGATTCAAGGGGACTTAATCGCCCAACTTAAAAAACGGCCACTGGGCGTGTTTACACAGTGGAGAAGGGAGGGGATGGGGCCTGAGGTGACGTGTGCAAACACGCCCTATGGCGCGTTTTAAGTTGGGGAAATAATTCCCCTTCAATCCTGAGGGCCCTTGGGGGCTAACTAGCCCACCAGGCACTTCCAGTAAGCGCCACTGAGCTGCGTTGCAGAGAGTTGGTCCAGGCCTTGCCACTTTTTACACCTCCCTGCAACGCAGCTCTGTGGCGCTTACTGGAGGTACCTAGTGGGCTAGTTGGACCCTAGGGACCCTCAGGATTCAAATGAACTTAATCTCCCAACTAAAAATGGCCACAGGGCGTGTTTACACAGTGGTGAAGGGAGGGGACGGAGCCTGAGTTAACGTGTGCAAAAAAGCCCTGTGGCGCGTTTTAAGTTGGGGAAATAATTCCCCTTCAATCCTGAGGGACCCTGGGGGCCAACTAGCCCACCAGGTGCTTCCAGTAAGCACCACTGAGCTGCGTTGCAGAGAGATGGTCTAGGCCGTGCCCCTTTTTACATCTTTCTGCAATGCAGCTCTGTGGCGCTTACTGGAGGTACCTAGTGGTCTAGTTGGACAATAGGGACCCTCAGGATTCAGGGGGACTTAATCTCCCAACTTAAAACGGCCACAGGGCGTGTTTACACAGTGGGGAAGGGAGGGGACGGGGTCTGAGGTGACGTGTGCAAACAAGCCCTGTGGCGTGTTTTAAGAGGTAGTTTTAATCCCCTGCCCTATTATATACTAGGGGCTTACAGAGGAGGTCATGCTAATCACAGAGGGACCCCAACGCATAGTGTTCCCTAGTGTATGTACGTGTTTTTACTGTATTCTGAGTGTCTTTTAACATAGCACTGGCTCTAGGACTGGTTAGTCAGACTCAGTTACCACCAGTATCCGTCTGAAATAGTTGAGGGTACAGGATGATTTTACAACAAGGCTTCTTTCTGCTCTTCTGTTTGTTCTTTCTGCACGTTATCCTTCTGCCTGCACTTTCCTTTGTCTTTGAGGACTTCTGTTTCTTCTTTCTGCATTTCTTTTTTTTCTTTCTGTGCGTTTTTTCTTCTTTCTTCACATGTCCTATCTCTGTAGGCATAGTTAGAAATTAGCATTTAAAAAACCTTTGAAATTCACTGAAAAAACCATAGGTTTCAGGCACGTTATAGTTAGGAATTAGCATTTAAAAACCTTAGAAATTCACTGAAAAAACCATAGGTTTCAGGGGCGTTATAGTTAGCTGGACTTTTCACTCATACAAAACCATTGAAATTCCCCCGTTATAGTTAGTTCAGCTAACTATAACTCGCGCGCCCGCAATGCACTGCTGATGACGTCACATATTACATCACTCATGACATGGTCAGTGACATCACTCATTACATCACTGATGACATCTCAAATGACATCACTGATGACATCATCCTTGTGATAGAGTGGCAGACTTCCTCTCCCCCTATTATAACCTTTGATACACACATTCAAAAATAGAAAGTAAAATTTTCAAAACAATGGACATACCAATACCAGTTACAACAACCTATTTAGTAATTCTAAGATCCACATACACATCCACTCATTCACCAACAGTCCTATACAGTCACTCATACATGTACTCACTCATCATATGTACTCATACACCTATACATCCTGTTACACAACGTCACTCATCCATCGAGTTACTCACACACACAGTCACTCATGCTAATAAAGCATCAAACATCCATTTACTTGCATATACAGTTATACACACACCACCACACTTACTTCTACAGAAACTTACACATGCTTAGTCTTTTAAACAATCACTTATTCATACAGGAACTCTTCCAATCTCTCACTCTCACATATACTCAATTATATACACCAACAGTCACATATACTAGTTTGAAACATATGTAGTTACTCATAAAGACACTATTCAGACAGTCATTCACTCACTAACACACCCATGCACACACTCATCCACCCATACAGTCCTGCACACATGCTGTCTTCAACACATACAAACAGTGAGTCACTCATTCATGCACCTTTGCACTACGTAATAACCCCAACGAACCATACAGACACTCAGACACTCATACTGATACTCAAAAAACCAACTAATAACCTATATAGACACTCATGTAGCTACTCACCAACCCATGCAGCCACTTATACACAAAGTGAGAGACTGATACAGATATTTACATATTAAAACATTACTCACTAAGCCATGTATTCACTAAGATACACTTAATCAGTCAGTTATACAATCAATTTTTCAAAAACAAATCATCCATTTAGACACTTATATACCCCTTTATTCTTCCATCGACCTTGAGATATACATATATGAAACATATGTAATTTTCAGAAAAACACACATTCACTGGATGATGTCATCAGTGATGTCATCAGTGATGTCATTTGAGATGTCATCAGTGATGTCATGAGTGATGTCACTGACCATGTCATGAGTGATGTAATATGTGACGTCATCAGCAGTGCATTGCGGGCGCGCAAGTTATAGTTAGCTGAACTAACTTTAACGGGAGAATTTCAATGGTTTAGTACGAGTGAAAAGTCCAGCTAACTATAACGCCCCTGAAACCTATGGTTTTTCAGTGAATATATATATATAGATATATATATGCCAAGGTGTATTGAAGAATGAGTGAGTGTATGAGCATCTGAATGGATGAGTTAGTAGGTGCGTGACTGACTGTATAAGTGGGTGATTAAATGTGTCTTACTGAATGCAAGGGTTAGTGACTAAACTGTGTGAATGTCTGTATCAGTCTGTTAGTTGGTGTGTAAGCGGTATGGGTTCAAGAGTGCATCTCTGAAAGGCTGTATGGGTGTGTGTGTGTGTATGGGTGTGTTGGTGAGTAAAAGGATGTCTCAGTGGTACATGTGTGAGTAACTACATAGGTGAAAAGCAGTATATGTGAGTGTTGGAGTATTTAAATGACTATATGTGAGAATGAGTGATTGTGAGAGTGGCTGTATGGATGAGTGTGTGCTTGTCTCAGTGATTTATAAGAGACTAAGTATGTGTTTGTATCTGTATGAATAAGTGAGGTGGTATGTGTATAACTGTATTGGTGAGTAAATGGGAATGTGATTGATTCTTTGCCTGAATGACTAGGTGTATGATTAATTCTATGGATGAGTGGCAGTGTGTGGGTGTATGTATAGCTGTATGAGTGCATATGATAGTTCTGTATTGATGAGTGACTCCATGTATGAGTGACTGCATGGGTGAATGAGTGGATGTGTGTGTAGACCTAGGAATCAGTGAGTGGGTATGTAGTAACTGGTATTGGTGTATCTATGGTTTCGAAAATTGTAGTCTGTATTCTAGAGTGGGTGTATCAAAGGTTATATTAGGGTGTGAGGAGGTGCATCAGATTATCACGTGGATGATGTCAACAGTGATATCATCCGTGATATCACTGACCATGTCATGAATGATGTAATATGTGACGTCATCAGCAGTGCATTGCAGGGGCGCGAGTTATAGTTAGCTTAACTAACTATAATGGCTGAATTTCTCTGGTTTTGTGCAAGTGAAATGTCCAACTAACTATAACGTCCCTGAAACCTGTGTTTTTTTAGTGAATTTCTAAGGCTTTTTAACCCCTTGTGTGCCACGCCCTTTCCCCGCCCTGTGCCGGCCGTTGCATTAGCGGGCGAGGTTCATGACGAGCTGGACTCGTCATGGGCACAGCGCAACCGCGGCCCATGACGAGTCCAGCTCGTCATGGGCACAGAAGGGGTTAAATGCTTATTTCTAACTATAACGTCCCTGAAACCTATGTTTTTTACAGTGAATTTCTAAGGTTTTTTAAATGCTAATTTCTAACTATTACATCCCTGAAACCTATGTTTTTTTCTGTGAATTTCAAAGGTTTTGTAAATGCTAATTTCAAACTATAACGTCCCAAATGCCTGTGTTTTTTTACAGTGAATTTCTAAGGTTTTTTAACTGCTAATTTCTAACTATAACATCCCTGAAACCTATGTTTTTTTCAGTGAATTTCAAAGGTTTTTTCAATGTTAATTTCTAACTATAACTTCCTTGAAACTTATGGTTTTTTCAGTGAATTTCAAAGGTTTTTTAAATGCTAATTTCTAACAATAACGTCCCTGAAACCTATGTTTTCTTCAGTGAATTTCAAAGGTTTTTTAAATGAAAAATTTCTAACTATAGCTATTCCTACAGAGGTAGGACAAGTCCAGAAAGTTGAAGAAAGGTGCAGAAAGAAGCAAGAGATATGCAGAAAGAACCAACAGAGATGCAGAAAGAGGCCCCCAACTTTTTGCTGACTGGTACTGGTGGTAACTGACTCTGACTAACCAAGCCCGGAGCCAGTGAAATCCCGAAAGACACTTAGAATACAGTGAAAACACCTATATACACTAGGGTACACTATGGGTTGGGGTACCACTGTGATTGGCATGACCTCCCCTCGAAAGCCCTAGTACATAATAGGGCAGGGGGATTAAAACTACCTTCAAGTCAGAGGTGCCAAAAAAGGCAAGAGAGGTATAGAAACAGGCAAGAAAGGTGCAGAAAGAGGGAGCAGGGGTGCAGAAAGAAGCAAGAGGGATACAGAAATTTGCAAGAGAGGTATAGAAAGAAGCAAGAGCAGTGCAAAAAGAAGCAAGAGAGGTAGAGAAATAGGGAAAAGGGTGCAGATCAAGGCAAGAGGATATAAAAATGTGCAAAAGAGGTGCAGAAAGAAGAAAGAGAAGTGCAGAAAGAACTAACAGAGGTGCAAAAAGAGGCAAAGGGGTGCAGAAAGAGATAGGAGAAGTGCACAAAGAGGCAAGAGAGGTACAGAAAGAGGCAGGAGGGGTGCAAAAAAAGGAAGAGAAGTGCAGAAAAAAGCAAAAGAGGTGCTGAAAGAGGCTCTAAGGGTACAGAAAGAGGCAAGAAAAGTATAAAAGAAGCTACAGAGGTACAGTAAGAGGCAAGAGATGTACAGAAACAGACAGGAAAGGTGCAGAAGATGGAACAGGGGTGCAAAAATAGGCACGAGAGGTACAGAAATAGGGAACAGGGGTACAGAAAGATGCAAGAGAAGTGCAGAAAGAAGCAACAGAGGTACAGAAATAGGCAAGAGAGGTACAGAAACAGGCATGGGAGGTGCAAAAAGACAGAACAGGGGTGCAGAAAGAGGCAAGAGAGGTGCAGAAAGAGAAAATAGGGGCAAAAAGAGGCAAGAGGAGTGCAGAAAGAGGCAAGGGATAGAGAAATTTGCAAGAGCAGTACTGAAAGAAGCTAAAGCAGTGCAGAAAGAAGCAAGAGAAGTACAGAAAGAAGCAAGAGAGGTGGAGTAATAGGGAAGCGGGTGCAGAAAGAGGAAAGAGGGATATAGAAATTTGCAAAAGAGGTGCAGAAAGAAGCAAGAGCAGTACAGAAGGAACTAACAGGTGCAAAAAGAGGAATGAGGGGTGCAGAAAGAGATAGGAGAGGTGCACAAAGAGGTAAGAGAGGTACAGAAAGAGGTAGGAAGGGTGCAAAAAAAGGAAGAGAAGAGCAGAAAGAAGCAACAGAGGTACTCAAAGAGGCTCAAAGGGTACAGAAAGAGGCAAGAAAAGTACAGAAAGAAACAACAGGGGTACAGAAAGAGGCAAAAGAGGTACAGAAACAGACAGGAAAGGTGCAGAAAGAGGGAACAGGGGTGCAAAATAGGCAAGAGAGGTGCAGAAAGGGAAAAGGGGAGCAGAAAGAGGCAAGAGGAGTGCAAAAAGAAGCAAGTGAGGTACAGAAACAAGCAACAGAGGTGCAAAAAGACACAAGAGAGGTAAAGAAACAAGCAAGAGAAGTGCAGAAAGTGGCAAGAGAACTACTGAGTGAAGCAACAGAGATGTAGAAAGAAGCAAGAGAAGTGCAGAATGAACCAACACAGGTTCAAAAAGCGGCAAGATGGGTGCATAAAGAGGTAGGAGAGGTACACAAAGAGGCAGGAGAGGTACTTAAAGAGGCAGCAGAGGTGCGAAAGAAGGAAGAGAAGTGCAGAAAGAGGCAGGAGAATTGCTGAAAGAAGCAACAGAGGTGTAGAAAGAAGCAAGAGAAGTGCAGAAAGAGGCAAGCGAGGTGCAGAAAGAAGCAAGAGCAGTGCAGAAAGAACTAACAGAGGTGCAAAAAGAGGCAAGGTTGGTGCAGAAAAAGGTAGGAGAGGTGCACAAACAGGCAAGAAAGGTAAAGAAAGAGGCAGGAGGGGTGCAGAAAGAAGGAAGAGAAATGCAGAAAGAAGCAACAGAGGTACAGAAAGAGCCAAGAGAGGTGCAGAACCAGGCAGGGAAGGTGCAAAAAGAGGGAACAGGGGTGCAGAGAAAGGCAACAGACTTTGCAGAAAGAGAAAAGAGGGGTGCAGAAAGAGGCAAGAGGGATACAGAAATTTGAAAGAGAGGTACAGAAAGAAGCAAGAGCAGTGCAGAAAGAAGCAAGTGAAGTGCAGAAAGAAGCAAGAAAAGGTGGAGAAATAGGGAAGAGGGTCCAGAAAGAGGCAATAGTGATACAGAAATTTGCAAAAGAGGTGCAGAAAGAAGCAAGAGCAGTGCAGAAGGAACTAACAGAGGTGCAAAAAGAAGAAAGAAGGGTGCAGAAAGAGGTAGGAGAGGTGCACAAAGAGGCAAGAGAGGTACAGAAAGAGGCAGGAGGGGTGCCAAAAAAAGGAAGAGAAGAGCAGAAAGAAGCAACAGAGGTGCTCAAAGAGGCTCAAAGGGTACAGAAAGAGGCAAGAAAAGTGCAGAAAGAAGCAACAGGGCTACAGAAAGAGGCAAAAGAGGTACAGAAAGAGACAGAAAAGGTGCAGAAAGAGGGAACAGGGCTGCAAAAAGAGGCAAGAGAGGTGCAGAACGATGGAAGAGGGGTGCAGCAAGAGGCAAGAGGAGTGCAGAAAGAAGCAAGTGTGGTGCAGAAAGAAGCAACAGAGGTGCGGAAAGACGCAAGATAGGTGCAGAAACAAGCAAGAGAAGTGAAGAAAGAGGCAAGAGAATTGCTGAAAGAAGCAACAGAGGTGTAGATAGAAGCAGGAGAAGTACTGAAAGAGGCAAGTGAGGTGCAGAAAGAAGCAAGAGCAGTGCAGAATGAAGCAACAGAGGTGCAAAAAGAGGCAATAGGGGTGCAGAAAGAGTCAGGAGTGGTACACAAAGAGGCAAGAGAGGTACTTAAAGAGGCAGGAGGGGTGAAGAAAGAAGGAAGAGAAGTGCAGAAAGAGGCAAGAGAATTGCTAAAAGAAGCAACAGAGGTCTAGAAATAAGCATGAGAAGTGCAGAAAGAGGCAAGTGAGGTGCAGAAAGAAGCAAGAGCAGTGCAGCAAGAACCAACAGAGGTGCAAAAAGAGGCAAGAGGGGTGCAGCATAATAAAGGAGAGGTGGCCAAAGAGGCAAGAGAGGTACAGTAAGAGGCAGGAGGAGTACAGAAAGAAGGAAGAGAAGTGCAGAAAGAAGCAACAGAGGTACAGAAAGAGGCAAGAGAGTTACAGAAACAGGCAGGGAAGCATGACTATCTGGAAACGTTGATTACGGCACCATACTGCACCTGTATTATTGTATGTTTGTTTGATGTTTTTGTAGTAAAAAAGATTTGAAAAACACTCCATTGAATTTGCATGCGCTAATGCTTGATCAATTAGATTCATAAAAAGTAGCTTATCTTTTAAGTTGGATGAACAAAATTCTACCTAAATAAGTGTATTAACTACTTCAAGCATTTTATGCCCCAGAAACCAATTGGATATTGAAGTTCTCTTCTTCCCCCGAAAAACCAACATTTTTGATTTAGTTGTGTTAATCTATAAAAAATGCTTCAGTGCGTACCCATGCAGCTCTGTCAAACTTGACTGAATACCTATAGCGGTCTGATCAAACAAAATTATATATTCTGCATATAAAAGCGCATGCTTATGTGTAGAGCCGAATTTCAAAAGATAATTTTTTCAGATCAGTTTTTTAGTTGGCTTGGAAAGTCAGAGAGATAGTATGAAAATAATCAAGGTACCTGCACAAAAAAAAGAAAAAGAAACAAGCAGGAAGGTGCAAAAAGAGGGAACAGGGGTGCAGAAAGAGGCAAGAGATGTGTAGAAACAAGCAAGAGAAGTGCAGAAAGAGGCAAGAGAATTGCTGAAAGAAGCAACAGAGGTGTAGAAAGAAGCAATATAATTACAGAAGAGGCAGGTGAGGTGCAGAAAGAAGCAAGAGCACTGCATAAAGAAACAACAGAGGTGCAAAAAGAGGCAAGAGGGGTGCAGAAAAAGGTAGTGGGGTGCACAAAGAGGCAAGAGAGGTACAGAAAGAGGCTGAAGGGGTGCAGAAAGAAGGAAGAGAAGTGCAGAAAGAGGCAAGAGAATTGCTGAAAGAAGCAACGAAGGAGTAGAAATAAGAAAGAGAAGTACAGAAAGAGGCAAGTGAGGTGCAGAAAGAAGCAAGAGCAGTGCCGAAAGAACCAACAGAGGTGCAAAAAGAGGCAAGAGGGGTGCAGAAGAGGTATGAGAGGTGCACAAAGAGGCAGGAGAGGTACAAAAAGAGGCAGGAGGGGTGCAAAAAGAATGAAGAGAAGTGCAGAAAGAGGCAAGAGAATTGCTGAAAGAAGCAAGAGGTGTAGAAAAAAGCAAGAAAAGTGCAGAAAGAGGCAAGTGAGGTACAGAAACATGCAAGAGCAGTGCAGAAAGAACCAACAGAGGTGCTGAAGAGGCAAGTGAGGTGCAGAAAGAGGCAAGAGATCTGCAGAAAAAAACAACAGAGGTGCTGAAAGAGGGAAGAATGGTGCAGAAAGAGGCAAGAGACTTATAGAAAGAAGCAAATGTGTTGCAGAAAGAGGCAACAGACGTGCAGAAAGAGGGAATAGAGGTGCAGAAAGTAGAAGAGATTTGCAGAAAGAGGCAAGAGAAGTGCAGAAAAAGAAAGAAATGTGCAGAAAGAAGCAACAAAAATGCAGAAAGAGGCAAGAGAGGTACAGAAGAAAGCAAGAGTGGCTTGCACACCATTAGTACCAATTTAACACCCAAATTTAGCAATAAGTAACAGGTGACCATTCTAGGTTTGCAAAGGGCCTTCCACCACCCTGTAACACTTGTCGCTGCATTTTTGGTAACGTTTGAGCTAGAAACAAGGCTTTTTTTCTTCAAATCTGCCGATTAGGAAGCAGATGATGAATTATGTGGCTAATGCAGAAAATGTATAATTGTGCAAAAGTCAGTGCAGCCAAACAGTTGCATAATTCTAGTGGCCCTGCTCATACCGCTGACTAGGTCTACAAGTGCTCCTCAGTGATTCCTTCTTTTTTTGTCTCACTGAGTTCATAGTTGAGCTTGTATGGAAATGAGGAAGACTACACCTGAGGTTACCACTCCACAACACAGACTACCATACCACATAATTACTCTCCATAACACATAATTCCACTCTTCAGAATTCCTATACACTATAAATTCAATTCAATTCAATTCAATAAGTTTTATTCAGTTTATATTCACAAAGCATAAAAGCATTATAAAAATCGCAAAACTTCCGTACATCACAAAGTTATAAAATTCGTTAAAATAACAATTCATATTAAAAGGCCTAGCGACTAACCCCCAACAGACTTTATGTACAAAATATCCAATTTGATACAGTACTAGAGCGGAAGAAAACATTTCTATTCACAAGCTTTTAATATCTCAATATTTAAAGGTATAGTACAAGAAAAGTGCAAAGCGCTAAGATATATGTTATACCGAGCGCCAGATATACAGTACAAACATAAATCATCATATTGTAATGCCCCTGTTTCTTCGTAGACAAGTACTTCTAAATATGAATTGTCGTGTCTTATTTTGATTGCCTTCTGAATAAAGACCGCCACAGAATTACAGACTTTAAGATTACCTAGGCTACAGATATATTCGAAGGCTGGGCTACGTAAAAATAACCTCTCCCTTAGAAACAAAGGCCGTAAGAGACACTTCCTAAGCTCTCTGGAAAAGTTGCAGAACAGGATAAAGTGCAAAGTTGTCTGATTTGATTTGCCGTCACAAGGGCACTTTGGCAGGTTTTGGTTCCACTTGCCCATTTTTGGAAATACAATTAAAAAATGAGCAAGACCATCCGTAGTCTTGTGAGGTAAAATCTATGTGTTGTGTTTGTGACCTGTAATAGATAATAATGTGTCCCAATACCAAAGGTCCTCTCACAGTATTCCTTTGTAAAGGGTTTTGTGTTGGCATCAACTTCCCTCAACTAGGCACGTGAGTCCAACAGGATACTTTTTAACTCTTTTTTTTATCATACTCAAGTATTTGGGAGGGATTTTCTACATCAACATCCGCAACACATTCCTTTAAAAGATTTCTAATATATGGATTTTATTCCCATGGTCAAGGGCAAAGCAGTCTCTAATTACATCTTGTGTAAACCTTGCACCCTCTTTACTTCATATCCCATACCAAGTATTTAGACATATGGTGCTTATGAAATCACTAATGTACGGTACCCCAAGTTCTTTATGTACACTATGGTGCCGATTCCGATCCTGGAAAACCCGGGTACGAATGGTCGTACGGAGCGTATTCTCCGTCCGACTCGTACCCGGGAAAACCATCATACAAACCCACAAGTACGATTCGTACAGAAATACCATTTCAGTACGAGTCATACAAAACACTGACCGGCAAAAAAATACCCACCATTCTGATCCAGAACATCGCGTACGTGATGTCCGGACGGAGTCAGGCAGCGTTGTACGGACCAGCAAGTATGATCCGTGCCCACGTCACTCCGCACCGCTCATTTTTTACGGCAGCCAAAAACTCCCGGGAAATTGAGGACGATGCGAAGAAGGAGCACCGGTACGCGACGGACAGTCATGGACCCCATCCTACGTGTCATCCCGGCCCTCCTAGCCTACGACCTGGTGCACAGAATCCGCCGCAGATGCCGCAGAAGGTCAGAACAACACCCAGGGGTAAAGGGGGGGCCAAGGGCAGCAAACATAACCCCCAACCAAGTAAAAATGTTAATATGTCCTGTACATACCTGACCTCCAGGGTCTGGTCACTTCGGGAGGGCGTGTCCACCAACCCCTACGTACCGTCACAACGGACGTGGATGTGGACGCACACCTGTCACCACGACAATGCTGGTACAGACCGTACACACGCCCCCAGATCGTGGGTACGGCCCGTACCACCATTGGAGTGGTGATGTAGGGGTACGTGCCGTACCCACGCCCTCAGAGCGTGGGTACGGCCTGTACCACCTTTGGAGTGTTGATGTAGGGGTACGCGCCGTACCCATGCCCTCAGAGCGTGGGTGCAGCCCGTACCACCATTGGAGTGTTGATGTAGGGGTACGTGCCGTACCCACACCCTCAGAGCGTGGGTACGGCCCGTACCACCATTGGAGTGTTGATGTAGGGGTACGCGCCGTACCCATGCCCTAAGAGCGTGGGTACGGCCCGTACCACCATTGGAGTGTTGACGTAAGGGTACACGTCGTCCCCACGTCCCCAGAGTGTGGGTACAGCCTGTACCACCATTGGAGTGGTGACGTAGGGGTATGCGCAACCGAAGTGGACGTTGATGCATACCCGTCACCACGATAATGGTGGTACGGGCCGTACCCACACTCTGGGGGCGTGGGTATGACGCGTACCCCTACATTAACACTCCAATGGTGGTACGGGCCGTACCCATGCTCTGAGGGCGTGGGTACGGCGCGTACCCCTACATCAACACTCCAATGGTGGTACGAGCCGTACCCATGCACTGGGGGCGTGGGTACGGTCCGTACCACCATTGGAGTGGCGATGTAGGGGTACGTGTGATACGGACCATACACACACCCCCAGAGCGTGGGTACGGCTTGTACACACCATGAATGTGGGGGTACGGTCCGTCCCACCCGTACCCCTACGGCACTAGTACAGAATGGATACAAGGCGTACACACGCCACGAATGTTGGCTTAGGGCCTGGTGCAGCATATAAGCAGTATATTGGTGTGTGTGTATGCACAGGACAGCAGTGTACTGCACCAATGGGGCGGGTGGGTGGGTGGGTGGGTGGCTGCAGAGGACTCCCAGCAGTGGACAGAGACATGTGAGGGGTGGGTGCCTATCACTCCCAGCAGTGGACAGAGACATGTGAGGGGTGGGTGCCCAGGACTTCCAGCAGTGGACAGAGAAATGTGAGGGGTGGGTGCCTATCACTCCCAGCAGTGCCCAGATATATGAGGGGTGGGTGCAGAGGAACACCCAGTAGTGGACAGAGACATGTGAGGGGTGGGTGCCTATCACTCCCAGCAGTGGACAGAGACATGTGAGGGGTGGGTGCCTATCACTCCCAGCAGTGGACAGAGACATGTGAGGGGTGGGTGCCTATCACTCCCAGCAGTGGACAGAGACATGTGAGGGGTGGGTGCCTATCACTCCCAGCAGTGCCCAGACATATGAGGGGTGGGTGCAGAGGAACACCCAGTAGTGGACAGAGACATGTGAGGGGTGGGTGCCTATCACTCCCAGCAGTGGACAGAGACATGTGAGGGGTGGGTGCCTATCACTCCCAGCAGTGGACAGAGACATGTGAGGGGTGGGTGCCTATCACTCCCAGCAGTGCCCAGACATATGAGGGGTGGGTGCAGAGGAACACCCAGTAGTGGACAGAGACATGTGAGGGGTGGGTGCCTATCACTCCCAGCAGTGGACAGAGACATGTGAGGGGTGGGTGTCCAATCACTCCCAGCAGTGGACAGAGACATGTGAGGGGTGGGTGCCTATCACTCCCAGCAGTGCCCAGCCATATGAGGGATGGGTGCCCAGGACTCCCAGCAGTGGACAGAGACATGTGAGGGGTGGGTGCCTATCACTCCCAGCAGTGCCCAGACATATGAGGGGTGGGTGCAGAGGAACACCCAGTAGTGGACAGCAACTTGTGAGGGGTGGGTGCCTATCACTCCCAGCAGTGGACAGAGACATGTGAGGGGTGGGTGCCTATCACTCCCAGCAGTGGACAGAGACATGTGAGGGGTGGGTGCCTATCACTCCCTGCAGTGCCCAGACATATGAGGGGTGGGAGCCCAGGACTCCCAGCAGTGGACAGAGACATGTGAGGGGTGGGTGCCTATCACTCCCAGCAGTGCCCAGACATATGAGGGGTGGGTGCAGAGGAACACCCAGTAGTGGACAGAGACATGTGAGGGGTGGGTGCCTATCACTCCCAGCAGTGCCCAGACATATGAGGGGTGGGTGCCCAGGACTCCCAGCAGTGGACATAGACATGTGAGGGGTGGGTGCCTATCACTCCCAGCTGTGCCCAGACATATATGGGGTGGGTGCAGAGGAACACCCAGTAGTGGACAGAGACATGTGAGGGGTGGGTGCCTATCACTCCCAGCAGTGCCCAGACATATGAGGGGTGGGTGCAGAGGAACACCAGTAGTGGACAGAGACATGGGGGTGGGTGCAGAGGATTCCCAGCATAGTCCTGACATATGAGTGGTGGGTGCATCATCCTCAGATGACCACACATCCATGGGTTCATTAACGCATCCCCAATGTGTGAAAATGTTGAGAGTGCCATATCAACACATCACTGACAGCACTGTCCCACTCCCATGAGGATGGACGTCTTTCCCCCACGGCATGACACACCACATGTGGGTGTGAGGACAAATTACACATGCATACCCCCCCTGGCGGATGCAGCACAATACACACACTGAGAACATGTCACAAGACTGCATAGCTATGCGAAAGCCTACTAAACTAAGAGAGCCAAAGGGAATCCACACTGTCAGGACTGATAGGAATGTACAGGTGCTGGCACAGCCACCAAGTAGTTGTCTCCCATGGAAGGAATAGGGTGGACTTCCCACAGATACAATGACCACAATTGTCAGTCAGGTGACCAGATACCCTGCAGAACAAGTACCAATTGTGTGCTAGGCTGGGAGTACACACATGCATAGTGTGGAAAGTGACAATTTCCACATGGAGGCATGGCAACATACTCTATACACAAGTACAGTGACTACCAAGGATGGCACAGACGATGCAGCCGGAGACATTGCTGAGCAGGCATGGGCCTAGTTGAAGTGATCCATCTGCCACCAAGGAAATGTAGACACAGGTCAGCACAACAATTGTGCAACTCCCTGCAGGGAAGATGTCAGGTGCCACAGAGGAAGGAACACTCATTGGGACAATGTCTCCAATCACAAAGAGCATACACGAGCAAAGAATCTTTGCAGAGACCTTGTGATGGCACGCAGATACCAGGGTCCACCCCATGAGCACCATACTACAACATTTCCCAGACACCTAACACATGATCACCACCTCAACTCATGGAGCATCAGCACCAACATCAATACCTGAAAAGCAATCGTGTGCAAAGGGAAAACAAAATGCTTTATTCAGCAGTAAAATAAAATGTATGAAAGGATTCTATGTACAAAGGCCATAGGCCAGTCCAGATGCGATGTCCTGGGGGGGACACATGCATCTGCCCTAGCTTGCCTGCACATTCGAAACCTCTGGTTCATCAACTGGGGTGGGGACATCATGTGGGGAAGGACCAGGCACCGCAGGGACAGGAGGGGGAAGGGTAGGTGTGGTGGGTGCAGGGACGGACGACTCCACCACAGGGGGTGGGGCAGCGGCAAAGGTGGAGGTTAGTATGGCGCTGCACAAATCCGCAAGGTCTGCCAGCATCTCCCCTGCACCCGAATGAACCACAGGCCCCAAGGGGGGGGCAGAGGGATGGGTTGCAGTGCTACTGGGGGAGGTGGTGGACAGGGGGACTCAACTCCCCTACCCATGGAGTGCCTTGCCCGTTTGCGTGATGGTGAAGCTGTGGGGCTGAGTCCCAGCACAGCCAAGTAGGCCTCCTTCTCAGACTGTGGGGCAGGGGAGCCGAGGGGAGTGACATTGGAGAGACTGGGGAGTGAGGCATGCGGACTCCGACTGTGGCTGCGTGTCTGCCTGTGTGCCCTAGACCGAGTGGGTGTGCGTTCTACCCCCTGAGTGTGCGTGACTGGAGGTGTGCGCTTGCCCTTCCCTGTTGGTGTGCTGCCTGTGTCTGGTGGGGTGCGTGGCTGGGAATGTGTGTGTGTGCTTGGGACAGGCATGGGAGTGGGAAGTGTGGATGGTGCAGGGGTAGGTGGGGGGACCAAGCACTGCAGGAGACCCACTGCTGCCGTCAGTGACGAGTCCATGGACCTCAGCAACATCCGTTGGTCAGACATCGCTGATGACATGCCCTCCATGTACGACACTATCTGTGTCAGCAGTGTGGTGTGGCCATGGAGGACAGTCAGGATCGATGTCTGCCCAACCTGCAACTGCCGCTGAATGTCCACAGACTCGGAAGTGAGGGCAGCAGGGGAGACAGGGGCAGGGGGTGCGGTGCCTGGCACGAAGGAGACACGTTGTTGCCATACACGGACAGAAAGGACCGGAGCAACTGGGAGGGCAGTGATGGGAATTGAGGGGGCGGTGACAGTTGTAGTGCTGCTGCCAGCTGTTGGAGCAGCCTCCGCCCCCTCAGGGAGTTCAGCCTCGGACCCGTCAGCGTCGTAGTCTGTGTTGGTACTACCCAGGTCCTCCGCCGCACTCCCCTCGTCCTCCGTGCCACTTGATGCTGCCGACTCGCCAGGAGTGATGGCACTGGTGCTGGATCCCTCCTCCACGTCCGTGCAGGTGTCTCCCTCGGTGTCCCCCGATGATGCTGTGGGCAAGGTGAAGAGACAGGGAATAATCAGTCACCTGTGTACATCTGACACATGAGTCCAAACATAATAGGTCACAGTGCATATCATGAAATGCATCATGAGTAACATCTAGATGACATCTAGAGAAGCTAGTGTCTGTGAACACTGGATCACAGCCAGACTATGAAGGCATGCCACCCCTTGCTCACTGTGAACGAAACAGTATTGGTGCACCCAATGCCAAATTACATACGCCAATGCTGGAGGTGTACCCACACTCATAGACCTGTGAGTACTTCAGAAAATCCTATGAAATACATTCTGATTCACTGGGAATCACAAAACTTCACACAATTAACAAGTTTGGATTGTGTGAATGTTCCACTTGTGGAACTGAACACACATGTGCATGAATATCAGAAGTCACACAAGGAGGTGCACCCAAAACTACATTTACACAGTCATTGTATGAGCTGCCAGCCTAATGCCAAGAAGCCATTGTTAAGAAGAAATTTGGTATCAGGAAGTACATATACATGGCACCAAGGTGGTCCGGATGATTGGACACCGGTAAATTGGCATCAGCAACAACCAAGGACTAACCCTAATGCAAACACACTGTGGAAACATGGACATGTATAGTTCCAGAACAAAATTTTGACAGAACTGTGCCTTTGTGTGAAATGTGCCAGCGTGTTCCTCCAAAGTGTAAAGGTGGTTTCTTGTGCACTTCCTTGGGAGACATCTGTCATGCAGGCACATTATTGCCCTTCACAATAATCTAAGTGAAGCATCGAAACCATTGGGACATGTTGACAAGTGTAGTGAGTGCCAAGGTACAAGACTTCTTGAATGACAACTTAAAACATGCCACCTGTCACACGGCCATTTGTACCATGAGGACACAGTTGGCAACACATCTGACCCACTACCTGTCATGTGGATTGGCACACATGTCCAGACACAGGACAATGCATTCGCCAATGGCCCTGAAATAGTGTTGGAATAAGGAGCACCTGCACTGAGGAGACACCCTGATAGGAACGAAGAATGTCCACACAGATGTCAGAACACACAGACCAAACCACAGAGCATCGGGAACACACACCGGTGCCAATAATGGATGAGCTTGAAACATGTATTGTAACTTTTGACACATGCTGCAAAGCACAAACATGACACCCTGCACAACATGTCTGGGTCACTGCACGTTGAGTGTCAGTCCAGACAATTAGCACACACAGGTCAGACCTGGCAAGGAGACATAAGGTTTTGACATGTATGCCTTTCCTGCACAAACCCCCATACATGAGACAATGTGATTGAGACAGAGCAAGTAGTTACACCTCTCAATCTGTGTTTACTAAAAGGGTAGAACTCCTAAATGTATTCAACATCACCTCGTGAGGCAGACCACACATATATCTGTGACAAACAACCATCTATTGATAGTTGTACATAGACACACAGGCACTGCCCAGTGTGAGTATGCACAAGCCTAATGGGGTCACCCTGTACAGTGGACACATGTAGCACACTTTACGTTAATACAAATTAGGGCAGGGAACAATGCCACAGAGGCCAAACTATGCTGAACACACAGAGACTGGCCACAGTGTGTGATGCCACACATGATTCCTAGGATAAGGTGTCTCATGGGACAGTAGTGGGCACACTGCTCCATGGTCCTGGAATGATCTGACTGTAACTGGAGCAACCGTCCCGGCCCTATGCATATCTCCCACTCATGCACATCATGTCTGAGGCCACTACATTGGTCATGCATGCTGCAAGGGTGTGTATTTAAAACCTCACACTACTATGTGGAGCCTCAGGACAGTGCCAACAATTATGGACCCCCAAATGAGTGGAGAGGACAGGGCACAGGCAAGGTATGAACACATGTCACAGACCACCCCCACACATGATGCAGAAAGCATTGTGCACTATGATGAACTTGCAGCCTAGATGACCATGTGCAATAGTGTTTACACACAGACCAGGGAACACATGTCAAGGAGGGGAAGGGAGGAAGAACAGCAGCGGTTGACTAGGGGGAACAGGTGATGCACTGCACATATAAACCCTGGCAGTGTATCCATGCAACTGAGCACTTCCAAAAGCTTGTGAGACACAACAGACACACATGTTCCTACCCCCTTGCTGCTGCTGCTTCTCCTGTAACCGCCTATCCATGTCAGGGAAGACCACCGCCAGAACACGCTTCATTTGGTGGGTCAGGCGCCGGCGCCTGCCGTGTTTTCGTGCTGGTGAGTCCCCCAGCAGAACTCGGGCGATACTCCTGGTCCAGCACCGGATGTCCTGCCAGCGTTTCCTCACTGTCAAGAAGGCCAAACGGAACTCTCCACGGAGGCAGAATGAAGATAAGTTCCCAATGCCCTCCTCCCAGAGCTCACTGCATTAATTCAGCTGCTCCAGGCAGGGGGAAAGGGGAGTTGGACAGAGAAAGAGACACTCGAGCTGGCCTGGCTCCCTCCTCAATCTTCAGCGGGATTTCTGGGAGACCTAATGCACAGAAGGAGACAGAATGCCATTCAGTACCCTTTCTAACCTACTTAACAGATCTTGTTCACTCGCTCTCTCTCTCTATCTGAGCTTTTCTCCTACCAGATCTTTTGCTTGAGTATTGCCTCTCTTTATATTGTTCGATGTTGTTCTGGTTACGGCTTTCTATAACCTGTATATGCACAGAAAAACCCTGGGTTACTCTCCACTTACTTCCCTCAAGATTCCACCATAACATTACTCTTCTACTCTTTCTTACCAGTCTATGTTCTTAGCAGATATGGCAATTCGTAACCGTAGTTCTGAGAACCTGTAGTTCTTTCTTCTACTACAAGTCTTTGCTGCTTGGAAGGATGGTTGCAGTGAAGTCTCAAGTCTCCCTTGCTCTCAAGGTAACGCGCAAAAAGGGACAGGGAAGGATAGAAAGGAGGAAGGGAAAGTTCAAGGAAAAGCGCATAGGGCGGTAAGGGGAGACAGAGCTTGAGACGAAGCAAAGTTCTGCTGAATGGAGAATGAACTGGACACCAGTCTCTCTGAATCTGCTACTTGAGATAACTGAGTGAACACTCTCACCGTATCTGCTGTCGGTATCCAAGCGGACTCCTTACTCAACGGTAAGCCTACCGGAGGACGAGAGACCCTGGATATTCTGAAGTTACTCTGGAACTCTGATACCACTTCTCCTTACTTCCGCGACTCTGGTTCAATTCTCCAACTGACTAATGTTATTTCTCTCTCAGACTTTAAGTCTACAATTCTCTCTGAGATGCGTCTCCATCCGCTGACAACAGTCCTGCGGAGACAAATGAATTTCCTCGTGCCAGGAGTTCTTTTGTGAGGAGCGTGAACTAATGCTCCCTCACACGACTATGGTTAAATTGAAGTGCGCAGCAAGACGCGCTTCGTGAGGAGACGAAGTCTCGTGATCCCGCGAGACTTCAAACGCAATGGGCTAGTCAGGAAAACTCGGCGGCCATCTTTGAACGAAATCTAAAGCTCTAAATACTTGTCCATAAATTGCAGAGGGAGGGCTTAACCCAAACTCGATGCAGTCCTAACGAACTGCGCGGCGTGATTGTAGCATTCAGCCCCATCCTGACAGTACCCCCTCTCAAAGACCGATCCATCGGTCTAGGTTCCAGGGGATGTTGTGCATGAAATCGTCTAATTAGTCTAGGAGCATGTACATTCTTTGCGGGTTCCCATGATCTCTCCTCAGGACCAAACCCCTTCCAATCCACTAAATAGTGTAGGGTTCCTTTGCTTCTCTTGGAATCTAGCACTCCCTTTACTTCATATTCTAAATGTTTGTCAAACATCACTGGGGGGGAGGTTTGTTTAGTCTGAGGTTAGGAGCTGTCTTCTTTAGAAGGGATACATGAAACACTGGATGAATTCCTAACTGAGCAGGTAATTTTAATTTGACAGTGACCGGACCCTGAATTTGTTCGATGACAAAGGGACCTATGAAGCGAGGTTGGAACTTCCTATTTCCCTTTAACCTAAGATGCTTTGAAGACAACCATACTGAATCTCCAACTTGATACTGCTGTGTCTTCCTCCTGTGTTTGTCGGCCTGTTTCTTGTAGCCTGCCTTAGCCTGGTGTAAGTTGGATTCTGCAGATTTACGAGCCCTACTCAGATCTGTGAATAAATCACTGACTGCTGGAACTCCAAAATCTCCCTGGTTACTAAAGGGATTAGGATGCAGCCCAGAGTTTAGGTAGAAGGGAGAATAACCTGTGGAAGCGTGTTTGGCATTGTTATGCGCAAATTCAGCCATCCATAATAAATCTGGCCAGTCACCTCCCTGATCTAAGAGAAACAGACGCAAGTACTGTTCAAGCTCTTGGTTCACTCGCTCGGTCTGACCATCGGTCTCAGGGTGATAGCTAGTAGATAGTCTGACCTCCACTCCCATTCCCTTCATGAACGCTTTCCAAAAGTGTGACACAAATTGGGGTCCCCGGTCTGAAATCACTATCTTGGGAACTCCATGGACCCTTACAATGTTTTCCCTGAAAAGACGGGCTAATTCAGAAGCTGAAGGGATCCCTTTGACTGGAATGAAGTGGCTCATCTTGGTGAAGGTGTCTACTATTACTAAGATGGTGTTGTAACCCTTACTCAGTGGAAGGTCTACTATTAAGTCTAATGTGACAGTGTGCCAAGGATGCGGTGGTGTGGGCAAAAGCTGTAACAACCCCTGTGGAGCCTGCCTACTAGCTTTTCCCCGGGCACAGATCTCACAAGACTCTACATATTTCTTTATTTGAGAAGTCATATTAGGCCACCAGAAGTATCTCTGAACCAGATCAATGGTCTTCATTGCTCCCTTGTGACCAGCCAACGGCTGATCATGGCAGTCTTTCAAAACTTGTTCTTGGATCTCCTTAGTAGGAAGGTATAGGGCCCCGTCTTGATAAGGCAAGGAATTGATTACTTGCCGACCTTCTTCTTGACTGGCCCACTCGGCCATCTCTGCTTCAGACATTAGCTTTCGGATTGCTTCTTGATAATGGGCCTCAGAAATGGAACACACAATCTTGGATTCAGGAATTATGGGTTGCGGAGTCACTGAATGTTCGGTGTCTTCGGTTTGAATCCGGGACAGGGCATCCGCCTTTCCATTCTTGTTTCCTGGTCGATAAGTTATCACAAAGTCAAAATCTGCGAAGTATAGAGACCATCGTAGTTGACGGGGAGTTAACGTTCTTGCAGATTTTAGAAATTGAAGATTTTTGTGGTCGGTAAACACTGTAACGGTGTGTCTGGCCCCTAACAAATGATGTCTCCATTCGACAAAGGCGTCTTTCACAGCCAGCAGCTCCTTTTCAGCGATGGTGTAGTTTACTTCAGCTGAATTCAATTTCCGAGAATGATAGGCCACTGGATGTAGTTGCCCAGTTGACTTGTGTCGTTGAGACAATATTCCACCAATTGCTTGATCAGAAGCATCAGCTTCCACAAAGAAAGGTTCTGTAGGGTCTGCATGAAGCAGGATGGGTGCAGAGGTGAAGCTCGTCTTGAGAAACTCGAAAGCATGTTCTGCCTCCACTGTCCAGTGGAACTTCACTCCCTTCTTCAGCAATCTGGTAATTGGAATGATCTTCTGCGAGAATCCCTGAATGAATCGCCGATAGAAATTAGCGAATCCTAAGAATCTCTGAATCTCTCTCACATCCTTTGGTGACGGCCAGTCTACCACCGCTTGTACCTTCTTTGCTTCCATGGTGATTCCTCCTGGAGATAACACGAAACCTAGGAATTCCACAGTTCGCACATTGAAGGCGCATTTCTCCAGTTTTACAAAAAGTTGATGCTTGCGCAATCTCTCCAAGACAGCCTTTACATGATTTGAATGTTCTCTTGGATCAGCGGAGTATATTAAGATGTCATCCAAATAGATCACTGCGATCCGATCCACCAAATCTCCCATAATATCGTTGATGAAATGCTGGAAGGCTGCTGGAGCGTTACACAAGCCAAAAGGCATGACTTGATACTCAAATAGTCCGTACTTCGTCCTAAAAGCAGTCTTCCATTCATGGCCTTCTTTCATGCGGATGAGATGATAGGCCCCTCGAAGATCCAATTTATGAAGATTTGAGCGTCCTTTATCTGATCTAGGAGGACAGAAATCAGAGGCAAAGGGTAACGGTTCTTGACCGTTACCCGATTGATCGCACGATAATCGATGCAAGTTCTCAGAGACCCCTCCTTCTTTGGAATAAAAAATAGTGGCGAAGACACTGGGGACTGAGATGGTCGGATAAATCCGTTAGCCAGGTAACGATCTAGATATTCTTTCAGATAGCAGTTCTCCGCTTCCGTTAACGCATAAACCCTACTGCAAGGTAATGCAGCCCCAGGTTCCAGATCGATGGTGCAGTCGTAGGAGCGATGTGGAGGGAGTTTCTCGGCCTCCTGTTCACTGAAGACTTCTTGGAATTCTTGATACTCTGCTGGAATTTCCAAGGTATTTATTACTCCAATAGACTCTCCACTAAAAGACAGCAAGGTGGCCAAAGATGGTTCGGAAGGTTCGCTCACTGAAGAAAAGCAATGGTCAGCACAATAGGCGGAATCCATCTCGATGGTTCGATCTTCCCAATCGATGGTAGGATTATGCAGGGTCAGCCAAGGAAGTCCCAAAATTATCTGAAATTGCGGGGCATCAATCAAATTGAACTGTAAAGCCTCACTATGACCATTGGACTGAATCAATTCCACCATTTCGGTGTGATGAGTGATCGGACCTGACGAGAGGTTTGTACCATCAACAGCCCGGACTGATTCCTTCTGCTCCTTACGCATTGCCAGGATTCCCATCTTCTTGGCAAATTTTATATCGCAGAAATTGCCAGTGGCACCTGAATCGATCATTATTGCCACTCCTTGCCGCTCTTGCCTCCTAAATCTTAATTTCATCTGTAAGGTTAAATGTGGTGCTCGAGTCTGAAGGGTGTTCGAAATTTGGTGATCTCTTGGAGTCTGATTTTTCTCCTTCGCCATCTGAGCGACTCCGCCTACAGATGGTTTTGGGAGTTTCCCGGATTTGGGGTCTTCGGCCTCTTTGGACACTCTCTCACAAAATGCCCAGATCCCCCACAATACATGCATAGTTTCTTCAGTCTCCTTTGATCCTTCTCTTCCTTACTCAAAGGGCCTCGAACAGACCCAATCTGCATTGGCTCACTTTCTACCGTTCCACCAGTAGACTTGCTGGGTTCTGTCTTCATTCGATCAAAGCGTGGATAATTCCAGCGAAAGTCCTTCGTCTTCCTTTCTCCTCTTCTCTCTGCGCTGCGGAAATCGATTTCTAGAACTAAATCCACCAGCTCCGAGAATTCAATAGGTCGCTTTGGAATCTGTGCTAAGGTATCTTTGATGTCATCACGTAGGCCTCGATAAAACAGAGCTGATCTCTTCTCCTCTGGCCAATTGGTCTCCACCAATAGTTTATTAAACTGAGTTAAGTAAGAGATAAGATCCTTATTACCTTGACGCAGTTCTAAAAGTTCATTGTCTGTAGCCTGAGATACTCGGCGCCTGTCAAAGATTCTGAGGAATTCTGTCTTGAACTGTTCTAAATTATATAAAAAAGGATCGTCCCGAGATACTAATGGCATGGCCCAATTTGCAGCATCCCCTCCCAAATAGGACAAAATAAAAGCCACTCGTGATTGAGCATCTGGGAATAAATTGGCACGACACATAAAATGTAAGGAACATTGGGTGAGAAAGAGCTGCGCCTTCTGAGGGTCTCCACAATATCTTTCGGGGGGGGCCAAAGGAATGATGGGGGACACAGAGTGTACAACCTGAGCTACAGTGCGTGGGTCTTGTTTTGTTTGTGCATCACTAGGAAAGGTTTGAGCGGAGGTTGCCCCTGAGGATATCTCACTAACTCTCTGGGACAATAACAGTGTCGCCTGTCTAGAGGCCATAACCTCCTGCCTTAAACTCTTATTTTCATCACTTAGGGTGCCTAATTCCCTCTGAATACCCTCCAACATATCCCCTAAGGCCTTTAAACTGAAACCCTCTGCCATTCTGCCCAGGTGAAGGAAACTCGTGGGCACTTCAATCTGTCAAGAAGGCCAAACGTAACTCTCCACGGAGGCAGAATGAAGATAAGTTCCCAATGCCCTCCTCCCAGAGCTGACTGCATTAATTCAGCTGCTCCAGGCAGGGGGAAAGGGGAGTTGGACAGAGAAAGAGACACTCGAGCTGGCCTGGCTCCCTCCTCAATCTTCAGCGGGATTTCTGGGAGACCTAATGCACAGAAGGAGACAGAATGCCATTCAGTACCCTTTCTAACCTACTTAACAGATCTTGTTCACTCGCTCTCTCTCTCTCTCTATCTGAGCTTTTCTCCTACCAGATCTTTTGCTTGAGTATTGCCTCTCTTTATATTGTTCGATGTTGTTCTGGTTACGGCTTTCTATAACCTGTATATGCACAGAAAAACCCTGGGTTACTCTCCACTTACTTCCCTCAAGATTCCACCATAACATTACTCTTCTACTCTTTCTTACCAGTCTATGTTCTTAGCAGATATGGCAATTCGTAACCGTAGTTCTGAGAACCTGTAGTTCTTTCTTCTACTACAAGTCTTTGCTGCTTGGAAGGATGGTTGCAGTGAAGTCTCAAGTCTCCCTTGCTCTCAAGGTAACGCGCAAAAAGGGACAGGGAAGGATAGACAGGAGGAAGGGAAAGTTCAAGGAAAAGCGCATAGGGCGGTAAGGGGAGACAGAGCTTGAGACGAAGCAAAGTTCTGCTGAATGGAGAATGAACTGGACACCAGTCTCTCTGAATCTGCTACTTGAGATAACTGAGTGAACACTCTCACCGTATCTGCTGTCGGTATCCAAGCGGACTCCTTACTCAACGGTAAGCCTACCGGAGGACGAGAGACCCTGGATATTCTGAAGTTACTCTGGAACTCTGATACCACTTCTCCTTACTTCCGCAACTCTGGTTCAATTCTCCAACTGACTAATGTTATTTCTCTCTCAGACTTTAAGTCTACAATTCTCTCTGAGATGCGTCTCCATCCGCTGACAACAGTCCTGCGGAGACAAATGAATTTCCTCGTGCCAGGAGTTCTTTTGTGAGGAGCGTGAACTAATGCTCCCTCACACGACTATGGTTAAATTGAAGTGCGCAGCAAGACGCGCTTCGTGAGGAGACGAAGTCTCGTGATCCCGCGAGACTTCAAACGCAATGGGCTAGTCAGGAAAACTCGGCGGCCATCTTTGAACGAAATCTAAAGCTCTAAATACTTGTCCATAAATTGCAGAGGGAGGGCTTAACCCAAACTCGATGCAGTCCTAACGAACTGCGCGGCGTGATTGTAGCATTCAGCCCCATCCTGACACTCACCTGGGCCAGGTGCCGACTGCGACCCTCCACGGAGATCACGGCCCTGACGGCCCGCTTCCATATCTTCCCCTTCTCGTAGGCGGTTACCTGTGAGGATGTCTAAGTGAGAATAGATCACTACACCTGCTCCATGTCACAGAGACACACATTAGAACATCTTTGATTTGTTGAACAGGGCATAGCATGCTGCAAACTAATAGCACCTTCGTCATAGGGAAGTTCGCCTCTATGTAAGCCCCAGTGCACTACATGGCATTGAAAGTACACAGGTGGCATGAGGGGTGCAACACACTCCCTGATAATGGCACACACTGTACATCACAAGCAACACAAAGCTGATGGACAGCCCCTCCAAGCAGTCACATGCCCCAGGCCACTGACCCAACCTCAGCAGAGTACACAGTCACACACAGGCACAGATAAATCACCTGCCAGTGGCAACTGCGGATACAAACCTCACTCTGCACATGTGCCACTTGCCTGGGGGGTGTCACAGGCGTGGGGCTAGCCCAGCTAGTCAGACACACAGCACGGCTTACTACTTACATCAGATGGGTTGAGCAGTTGCCTCCTCCATGCAGCTGTGGTGCAACACTCCACATAGTCACTCACCCACATGACAAGGAACATTCACACACTTCAATGTCCAGGGGGCGTACACATCATTTGGTCACTCTCACCACAGCTCCACTAAACTCACACACATCTGTGGGTACAGTCACCTGTCACACCGGGGGGACACTGAATCACCTCAGGACTATAGAACAAGAATGGCGAAGAGGATTAGCCATGCAGAATGTGCCATGCACTATGCAGTGAATGTCACAGTAAGCACAATGCAAGTGAGGAGTGCACACATTAACCACATCATGTTCTGCATGACAGCCCTAAGCCATTCCCCCCCCCGGGACCCACTCTAAACAACATTGCATGTGTGTCACACCTGGACACAATGCCAGAAGTGTCAGTCACAAAAAGAAGGGGCACAGTCAAAGGGAGCAGAGTCAGCACTCACCTGCTGCCCTGGTCTACCATACAGGCTGGGGAACTGTGGGAGGATGACATCCAGCAACGCCTCATTCTCCTCCTGGGTGAAAGGCTGGGCCCTCTCCACAGTGTAAACAACTAAGCACAATGCTAGCGGTGGCCCTCTAGAGCAGCACCGGATTTAAAATTACTCAATGTCAGTTTTGGTGATATAATCCAATCACCCCAAGTGTGCAAATTTGGTAGACACCCGCCAGCACAATGTCGTTCCAAGGACTGGAAAGTACATGTACAAAAACCAAACCAAATGCACCACTTAAACAATGTAAATTAAATCAAGTCCGAGTTCTTGGGTTGTTTTACGGTTTCTCAACGGATTCTTCTTTATTTTAAGTAACTTTTACAATTAAAACAACAATTTTCCAGAACAGCCAGAACAGCCGACGCGTTTCGTCCACCAAAGGACTTCTTCAGGGCTGTAACAGATATATACAAAAACGTATTGTAAATATTTGACAAAAGGACAAGACACAAATAGATACAACATAATAGTGCTGAGAATTCCATGTATATGCAGAATGTAAACAGACGCATATATTGGTATTTAAAAAGGTTATTCAAAACCCACACAAATACAAATTTGACATGTTGCAACTAAAACATTACAAAAAACAATTTATGAATTTACAGTATGACACAATAATTCATATTAAAGAAAGCTACATCAAATAATTATAAATATAACCATCTATGTGAAGCTTATGGTCAGTGGATCTTTCAAATGTTAGAGCACTCCTCTCGAAATGTTTCGACCAGAGCCTGATTAGGTTAACTTCAGGCAAGAGGAAGGATGACCAAGGGAATGGGAAAAGCAAAAAAACTATAATAGAAAAAAAGGGGGGGTTGGAAGTGGTGGCGGGGAAGAGCTATATGTCAAACCATGTCATAGTGACTCAAAGAAAAAGGGGAAAAGAATATAAAACGTATACACACCAAAAAGTAAATGTAGAGTGAGAGATATCTTCATATGCTATTCATCGTCTTACAGTTCCCTCACAATTGCAGGTATCCAGAGTAACAAGATCAGAGGTAAATGTTTCTAAAAAGACAAACATAGTATATAGATGTCCATGATTATGTCAAAGGCCTGTTTAGAAAATGAAAGGCCAGGTCATACAATGATAATGAATGGGACGATACTCACTTTGTGTCAGATAAACAAAAACTGAATCGAAAGGGCCAAGTAATTGATTGAAGAACCCACATCCGGTTTTGAAAAAAGAAAAGACGATCTATATCAAAGGTTCGTTCAACATATGAGGCAAATATAATGTAGTGAAGATACCTATAATGGAAAACAAGATATATGTATCCAAATGTAACCATAATCATATTTATACAAAAGTAAAAACAGAAACTCGACTACTATTGTCAAATGGAAAAGATCTGTAGAGTCTAAACAATCTATTGTAATTTAGGAGGTTTTTAATGCAAAAGAGAAAAGGGAAGAAAAAACAGTGGCAATAGATGAAAGCTATTTACAAGAAACCGTTATGGCGGTTGCCATTATAATAGCGAAAATGACACACCAAAAAAGAGACACACCAAAAAAGACAACAGTCTCATGTATGCAGTGATGGTAACTGAAACAGATCTGCTCAGTTGTCCAGGTGCGACACAAGAACCCACATGGATACTGGATGTAAATACTCATAGCGTCCTGAATTCAAAATACCATCTCGCTAGTCTCCCCAGGAAGAAGATTAACTGAATAAAAAATGGATTTAAAACGGATTAAAACCAACGCGCTAAAGTGCTTGGGCTATGCCACTGCCTACATAAGTTCTGGACGTGAAAACTCGTGGCATATGACTTTCCAAGTACACGCTCACTCGTGTACACAAAAAACAATTCACTAAATCAAATAAGGAAAAGGTGCTCATGCCGTTACTCCCATGTCTGCGTAGTCTCAATGTCTGTGTGATCAGTTTTGACATGTACCCCTTCATGGCAAGGTGTGTGGTCTGTCCTTTTTCAATGACATGTGACCTGTGCGTCTAGCTTGCTGCCAGCTGTCTGTATGAGATAACATCCTTCAAATGCACATATGTGGATGTATGTCACTCCTGTAATGTGTCTGGCTGTTCACTCACACTGGCCCATGTCATGTAGACCTTGACAATCCATGTTTGTAGCTGGCTCTTGGTAGGAGTATCACCTGGCTGGCATACGTGTGCAGGATGTATTGCACAGACCAGACTCTGTATGTAGCATATGTGTATTAGCAGTTGAACATGTGCTCAGTTCATTGACATTGGTGTAGTAATGTACTCAATCTTCGTTATTCCTTCCAAATTTCTGCAGGGCACCGCCTCTCCCCCGACCAATGCCAGACTTGGGTGCCATGAGGGAATGTGACTGCATACGCCGCTACAGATTCCCCCAACAGTTAATTGAGGACCTGACAAACAGGCTGGCACCACACCTCCAACCGCGACACAGTTATCCGACTGCACTGACCCCCAAGATGAAGGTGATGTCAGCCCTACATTTCTTTGCCACCGGTACGTTTCAATTCACCATAGCTGATGTGGGTGGCATGTCCCAGACCATGTTCAGCTGTGTCCTGCATGATGTTTTAGAAGCCATGTTGGAGCACCTGGATGAATTCATCCATTTTCCAACTCGTGAGCAGTTGACAGGTATCAAGGGTGAGTTCTATGCCCTGGGAGGGATGCCCCATGTAATTGGGTCCATTGATGGGACACATGTGGCTTTGGTACCACCACAGGCACAGGAGGTAGCCTATCGAAACCGTAAACATTATCACTCCATTAATGCCCTTGTGGTGTGTCTTGCTAACATGCTGATTTCCCATGTCTGTGCACGTTTTCCAAGGTCAGCACACGATGCCTACATCATGAGGCGTAGCAGGGTGCCAGAAATGATGCTGCAGCTGCACAACGAACGAGCATGTCTTGTTGGTGGGTAGACTCTGTTTGTCCAGTATTTAGCGGTATCTTAGTATGTGACGGCATCTCCTGGCCCACTTCTTTACATGATGTTTCCATGTAGGGGACTCTGGCTATCCCAACATGCCATGGCTGGTGACGCCTCTCCGCAATCCGAGAACAGCTGCAGATCACTGTTACAACAACGCCCATGGGCAGACCAGGCGAGTGATTGAGAGGACGTTTGGCCTCCTGAAGAGCCGATTCTGTTGCCTCCACAAGACAGGCGGGTACCTCCCATATGCACCGGTGAAGGTCTGCAAAATCTTCCTCGTGTGCTGCATGCTGCACAACATGGCAGTGGAGAAAGCTGTGCCACTCATCCTGGATCCCGATGAGCAGGAACATCCACCTGTGGAGGATGACGGCCTTGGTCACGAGGCAAGTGAGGAGGAGGAGGAGGAGGAGGACATCCGGAGTCTGCTCATACGCAAGTTCTTCTCATAATGGTGAGTCCCTGGGTCTGAGTGTGCACGCTTGGAGCCTTGTGTGGCATGTGTTGCAATGTGTGTGTCCAGCTGACTGTATGCTAAGTGACTTTGAGGTGTGTTCTGATGTGCCACTCGAGTGCTGATGTCATTCCACACATTTTAGCTGACACACTCAATTGACAACTAGCATGGTGTCAACCTTAGTCATGTAGAGTACATGACCATGCATGCGGATGACTATGTTTTTCCTGACTTCTTGTGTGTCTCTCATCCCCAGGTAGTTGCGCATGCTGTCTGCTCGTGGCATCGTTGTGCTCCTGCTAATCCTCATGAGTATTGCAACGTGTGCTGAATCAGCGTTACATGCACGGACATGGTGAAAAGTCTCCTTTGGGTAAGGATTGCAGCAAGGCATTTTGGGTGTGGTAGTTGTTTGGAATGTGTGGGCACTGCTCCTGTGCAGGTTTTGTTACTATGCATACATGTTGACTCACCATGGGGCACATGACATGTAGCATGACTCACATGAATTGATAGTCACACTTCGTGACAGTCATCTGTTATGGGATTGTGGATTTTGATGAAGGCATCAATGTGTGTACAACTTCCCTCGGAAACATACGGGAGGCTACAGGTGGACATATTGCGGGACATCCCCATAAGAGGCTCAATGGGGAATTGCAGCCTCTCCGTGTGCAGCAGGGGATGTTTGGCTCACCCCCTTCACTTGTGTGCCACTCCAATGGATTTACAGAATCTGTGGTGAGAAGGGGGTGTCCAGTGTAGGTCCCACATGTTAATCTAAAAGACCTGTGAGTCTGTTAATATTGATGCATTTCCATAGGTGTGAGCCTGAGTAATAAAGGTGTTCCTCAGCCTCCAAGGTGCCTCATCTCTGTCAATGCAGGTCTCTTGCCACTGTGCATGCACCATCTCTGGCATGGTTGTCAAGGATTGTGCATATGAGTCTATGTGTAAATTAGCAACCTGCATGCTGTTCTTCATGTATTTGATTCTCTATTGTGCATGAAGTCCATGGCAGTGTATGTGTTTTGGTATGTTGGTCCCCACAACGGGCCATCAACACCTTCTGGGGTGTGTTTCCTGTGCACAGCTTGGCCTTCAGTTTCATGATCCGGTGTCAGTCATCTTTGGTGATTGTGCATCCTTTGTCTCTGGGCGTGCCATTGAAAACCGGTCACTCCTTCCTTGACATACACCTGTTGCAGCAGTCCTTTCTGACATCCTAGTCTTTGTGTGGAAATTGTGGCATAGTTCCCAGGACATGCCGCCTGCTGTTGCAGCCACTGCAGCAAGGGCACACGAAGTTTCCTGATTTGGCAACACACACACATCAAAGATGCTCCTCCCTTCCTCCTTCAACCCATTCATTTGGCTGTCATCAGCTTGTCTGTGCCACAGTTGCGGCCACGCGGTGCCAAAGGCTGGATCGTCTGCACATGCAACGTGCACATTGCACGACCCTCAAGTCCTTGCATGACCCACATCACACTACAGTCTGATGTTGCAGCCACCCTCCAAGCAATGTCCATCCACACATCTCCTGCCTGCTCTCAGGCATACACTAAGCGCACACACAACACCTTTGCATGATGAGTGTGCAACTTCGACTGCCTACACAGCGCTGCCATGCCTTTCAGGCCCTTTCACACCCACCAGGTCATGTCCCTCCTACTCCCCACCGGCTCTGTACCCCGGCAAGGCCATGGGAGTGGGACTCAAGGCTTCTGCATGTAGTATGCTGTCGTCGTGAGGCACATGGCACAGGTATCATCTCTCAGCGTGTCAATCTACAATGTGTCCAGGACCCCCCTCTCCACCATCACATGCGCACACAACCTCATCATCAACTCATATGCCATTGACAGCCAGGTGCTCCTCACCCTCACCAAGGACGCAGACATTGCCAGTTCCAATATTCAAGATTGCATGAGAACCATTGATGAATGGCAGAACAGCAGCCACCTGAGGCTGGACTTGTACAGGACTGAGGTCAACATCTGAGGATTGTCCCCTTACAGCTGGGTCAACTGCTTGTGTCCCACCCGCAGAAGCCCCGCACAAGCACCCAGAGTCCCCGCACACAAGATGGTGTGTATCATGGATTGCTTGCTCACATTTGCCATGGTAATCACCAGCATCTGTACCTCAGACTGCAACACCCTCTGCATTATGCACATGATCTCCAGATAGATCCACTCCAAGGAAAGACGGACCATCCCCCAGGTCCACGACAACATCCATGTCAAATACTGCCCTGCCCTCTACGGAGCAGCCACATCCAAACTCCCGGGACACTTGTCCACATCCAGGCTGCATCTGCACACCTCAGCTGCAACATCCCGTGCCCCAGCCAGATCACCGTCCAGCAGAGATAGCTGCAATGGATCACTGTGTGCTGCAGGATGACCTTCAGACTCCCCACCCACACTCAGGAGGCAGGCCACAACCCCGACGCAAAACCGACCTTGTCCCACTGTCATCCGAGACCCCGTAGTGCCATCTCCGTGCATCCAACCTTGACCTGGCCACCATTCTTCGGATCCACCATACTCCAGCATGCAGGACATAGTTCTCCCACCTGGGAACACATACCTGGGACTCTCTCCCCGGGAACCTCCAAATGAGGCATGACCTCTACGCCTTAATGATACTCTTCAAAATAGGTTTGTCCGCACAGTATTGCAAGCACCACCTCAGCAGCTTAAGGCCATCACAGGTGAGTATCGTGCTCCACGTCTGCATTGACTGATAAATTGTGACCCATGTGTGTCCTGTACCAGGCTCAGATCCCAGGGTATGGATGGGTGGAGTTAGTTCAACACTCAGGCATAGTTTGACATTTACACACACATATGTTGTGGACTAATGCCAAATGACAGCAACATCTCATGACAAAAAAAAGATTTAATTTTTGGTGGGGTAAGTCTTTGGTAGATGTACTAAGGTGCTCTACCGGGTGCATAGAATCCAAAGTTCACAGGGGGAGATGGCATTCTTGTCAGTTGGAGTCATCAGAGTCCAGACCACAGTGTTGTTCATCATTGGTCAGACTGTGACCAGCAAGTCCATGTGGCAGAGAATTTCATTGGGTGAGGTGCTGCTGTTGCGCCAGTGGGCCAGGTGCCAGGCCAGGTGACCTGGGAAATGTGGATGGTCCGCTGCCTCTCACGGTCTTTTCTGTGGATGACCCACCTTCCTGGGGGGACCCTCAGATGCAGGCCTTGACGATGTCTGTGATGCTCTGTCGGACGAATCCTCCTCCTCCTCCCTCCCTGTGGCTGGTGGTGGTCTTCGCCTGGTTGCACAGGGAGGGTTGCCCATGTTGTCGGCGATCCGACGGAGTGAACGGCTCATGTCCGTTTGCACCGCCAGGAGCTCAGCCAGTCTTGTCTCCATCCCTCCTTGGTGTTGTTGTTGACTGGCATGTTGCTCGGCCTGCAGGTTCTTCATCTCGTCGAGGGTCCCCTTCATCTCTGTGAGGCTCGACACTACCTGGCTGATGCCCCTGGTGTCACGCCGGTATGTGTCCAGGATGTGGCGTATGTGTGACATACCGGTTCCCTCAGCTGGCTGGTCAGGTTCTCGCCTCCACCTGCCTCCACTCCCACCACCCCTGCCCACACGAGCCTGGCCCACGGTTGTGGGCACATCGGGTCTACAACGGTGGCATTATCGGGGTAGTCTGCCTCCTCCTGGGTGCCCGGAGAACCTTGTCCCTCCTGGTCAGACTGGCTGTGTTGTTCAGTGCGAGCAGGGCTCATGGGTGTCTCCTGGGATGTGGCAGGAATGGGGGTGGTGGTTGGCACAGATGTACCTGACGCAGGTGCTGCAGGGGCTTGGGCACCAGAGGGGCCAGGTTGGTCGGGGTCATCCACGGAGTGGTGAGAGTCGTCGCTGCCGGTGGGATCATCTTCACGCTGAGCCTGGGACTGTGATTGTTCCCCTCCATTGTTGGGGGGAGGTCAATGATGTTGCCCTGTGTGTGAGAGAGAGACAATGTTAATGCTGTTTCATGCCACATCCATGTTTCATACATATACAAGTTGTCACAGTTCCTCCAGGTAGTTGGATGTGCCTAGCATTCCTCTCAATGTACACTTGGGGATGGGTATGTTGCGGGGAACAGATTGGTATGTTCTCCTGAGTGTTTGGCCAGTAGAATTTTGGCTCGATGCTTATTTGGCGATGGATTGGTCTTGTTGTGTCACATGTCCATTGTGAGAGTGGGTAAATCCGTTGCCTGCCCCGGGGGTGTGTGCTTGTGTGAGGGGGGGTGTGACCGGGCCTGCTGTTGTGTGTAGGGTGATTTGTCATTGGGTCTCCCAGGTGATGTGTCTGTCCCCTCATGGTGCATGCTGGCATGACAGTGATTTAGAGTTCCTGTGCTAGATATCTGAGCTTGTGGAGTTGGTGTTTGAGTGTACAGTGGTCACAGGAGGGCCTTGTGCTGCATACAGCAGGGCCAAGTGTCAGCTACCTTGTCAGTACTTTCCCAGTCCCTGTGCATTGGGCATGGTGCATGGGTATGTACCTAGGCCATATGGGCTGAGGGCATTGGTGTCTGCTTCTGAGTTGCACAATGTATTGTGTGAGCCCCACCCTCCCAGCATCCCGGACATCCAGTCTTGGGTTTGTGGTTGGTGTGGCCTGGGACATGGCATTGCCTTTATTTGTGAATGGGGCATGGAGACGTTAGTGGCATGAGCGTGGTTTTTGAGTGTGGTTGTGTGCGGTGAGGGCTTGAGGGAAGTTGCGTGCATTTGGTGTATTTGTGGTGTGGATGCCATTCCCCCATGTTACGTGAGTTGTTTGTGTACTCACCAGGCTCTGCGACTCCTTCGACTCTGTGTACTCCCACTGGCGGAAGCATGGCCATCACCTTCTCCTCCCAGGGATGGTAATGTACGGGTCTGCGGGGCAGCCCACCTCCAGTGATG
Source organism: Triturus cristatus (assembly GCF_964204655.1). Lineage (NCBI taxonomy): Eukaryota > Metazoa > Chordata > Amphibia > Caudata > Salamandridae > Triturus > Triturus cristatus. The sequence goes on along the minus strand of NC_140587.1, from coordinate 339,517,739 downwards.
TTACTCTGGGCGTATTCCTCATTCATTTTCCTCTTGACTGCCCTGCGCAGATCGTACTACCTGGCTTGGCATTCATGCCTGGTCCTTCGGATGGGCGCAACAGCATTCACCTTATCGACGATCCTCTGTCACAGGCTTGTTTTTTGGGCTAAGCTGGTCTGTCTGACCAATGTTTCAAACAGCTCTGGCTCGACTCTGATGATTTCGTTGACAAGGAGATCCGGCTCCGCCCTTGTGAACTTTGGATTCTTGTCTGTGGGCATGGTGTGGGGTGTGGGTGTGGATGGTTGTGGGTGTGTGGGTGTGAATGTGACTGACTTCGGACTTCTTGTGTGTCTCTCATCCCCAGGTAGTTGCGCATGCTGTCTGCTCGTGGCATCGTTGTGCTCCTGCTAATCCTCATGAGTATTGCAACGTGTGCTGAATCAGCGTTACATGCACGGACATGGTGAAAAGTCTCCTTTGGGTAAGGATTGCAGCAAGGCATTTTGGGTGTGGTAGTTGTTTGGAATGTGTGGGCACTGCTCCTGTGCAGGTTTTGTTACTATGCATACATGTCGACTCACCATAGGGCACATGACATGTAGCATGACTCACATGAATTGATAATCACACTTCGTGACAGTCATCTGTTATGGGATTGTGGATTTTGATGAAGGCATCAATGTGTGTACAACTTCCCTCGGAAACATATGGGAGGCTACGGGTGGACATATTGCGGGACATCCCCATAAGAGGCTCAATGGGGAATTGCAGCCTCTCCGTGTGCAGCAGGGGATGTTTGGCTCACCCCCTTCACTTGTGTGCCACTCCAATGGATTTACAGCATCTGTGGTGCGAAGGGGGTATACAGTGTAGGTCCCACATGTTAATCCAAAAGACCTGTGAGTCTGTTAATATTGATGCATTTCCATAGGTGTGAGCCTGAGTAATAAAGGTGTTCCTCAGCCTCCAAGGTGCCTCATCTCTGTCAATGCAGGTCTCTTGCCACTGTGCATGCACCATCTCTGGCATGGTTGTCAAGGATTGTGCATATGAGTCTATGTGTAGATTAGCAACCTGCATGCTGTTCTTCATGTATTTGATTCTCTATTGTGCATGAAGTCCATGGCAGTGTATGTGTTTTGGTATGTTGGTCCCCACAACGGGCCATCAACACCTTCTGGGGTGTGTTTCCTGTGTGCAGCTTGGCCTTCAGTTTCATGATCCGGTGTCAGTCATCTTTGGTGATTGTGCATCCTTTGTCTCTGGGCGTGCCATTGAAAACCGGTCACTCCTTCTTTGACATACACCTGTTGCAGCAGTCCTTTCTGACATCCTAGTCTTTGTGTGGAAATTGTGGCATAGTTCCCAGGGGTGAACAACCATTACAACGCAACTTTTACAACGCACTGCCATTACAACGAAACTGTTACAATGCAAATGCTGTGACAACGCATGCCATTACAACGCAAGTCTTTACATCGACTTGCACTAGATGGCGTGTTAACATTAAAAATATTGTAGTTTACTATCCAAACACCTTCCCTACTGCAACGTGGACTGGAGTTAGAATAGTAAATTACCCTTTTTTAATGTTAGCACGCCATCTACTGCAAGTCGATGTAAAGACTTGCGTTGTAAAGACTTGCGTTGTCACAGCATTTGCGTTGTAAAAAATTTGTTGTAACAGCATGCGTTGTAAAAGCATGCGTTGTAACATCATACATCCTTTCCAGGACATGCCGCCTGCTGTTGCAGCCACTGCAGCAAGGGCACACAAAGTTTCCTGATTTGGCAACACACACACATCAAAGATGCTCCTCCCTTCCTCCCTCAACCCATTCATTTGGCTGTCATCAGCTTGTCTGTGCCACAGTTGTGGCCACGCGGTGCCAAAGGCTGGACCGTCTGCACATGCAACGTGCACATTGCACGACCCTCAAGTCCTTGCATGACCCACATCACACTACAGTCTGATGTTGCAGCCACCCTCCAAGCAATGTCCATCCACACATCTCCTGCCTGCTCTCAGGCATACACTAAGCGCACACACAACACCTTTGCATGATGAGTGTGCAACTTCGACTGCCTACACAGCGCTGCCATGCCTTTCAGGCCCTTTCACACCCACCAGGTCATGTCCCTCCTACTCCCCACCGGCTCTGTACCCCGGCAAGGCCATGGGAGTGGGACTCAAGGCTTCTGCATGTAGTATGCTGTCGTCGTGAGGCACATCACACAGGTATCATCTCTCAGCGTGTCAATCTACAATGTGTCCAGGACCCCCCTCTCCACCATCACATGCGCACACAACCTCATCATCAACTCATATGCCATTGACAGCCAGGTGCTCCTCACCCTCACCAAGGACGCAGACATTGCCAGTTCCAATATTCAAGATTGCATGAGAACCATTGATGAATGGCAGAACAGCAGCCACCTGAGGCTGGACTTGTACAGGACTGAGGTCAACATCTGAGGATTGTCCCCTTACAGCTGGGTCAACTGCTTGTGTCCCACCCGCAGAAGCCCCGCACAAGCACCCAGTGTCCACACACACAAGATGGTGTGTATCATGGATTGCTTGCTCACATTTGACATGGTAATCACCAGCATCTGTACCTCAGACTGCAACACCCTCTGCATTATGCACATGATCTCCAGATAGATCCACTCCAAGGAAAGACGGACCATCCCCCAGGTCCACGACAACATCCATGTCAAATACTGCCCTGCCCTCTACGGAGCAGCCACATCCAAACTCCCGGGACACTTGTCCACATCCAGGCTGCATCTGCACACCTCAGCTGCAACATCCCGTGCCCCAGCCAGATCACCGTCCAGCAGAGATAGCTGCAATGGATCACTGTGTGCTGCAGGATGACCTTCAGACTCCCCACCCACACTCAGGAGGCAGGCCACAACCCCGACGCAAAACCAACCTTGTCCCACTGTCATCCGAGACCCCGTAGTGCCATCTCCGTGCATCCAACCTTGACCTGGCCACCATTCTTCAGATCCACCATACTCCAGCATGCAGGACATAGTTCTCCCACCTGGGAACACATACCTGGGACTCTCTCCCCGGGAACCTCCAAATGAGGCATGACCTCTACGCCTTAATGATACTCTTCAAAATAGGTTTGTCCGCACAGTATTGCAAGCAACACCTCAGCAGCTTAAGGCCATCACAGGTGAGTATCGTGCTCCACGTCTGCATTGACTGATAAATTGTGACCCATGTGTGTCCTGTACCAGACTCAGATCCCAGGGTATGGATGGGTGGAGTTAGTTCAACACTCAGGCATAGTTTGACATTTACACACACATATGTTGTGGACTAATGCCAAATGACAGCAACATCTCATGACAAAAAAAAGATTTAATTTTTGGTGGGGTAAGTCTTTTGGTAGATGTACTAAGGTGCTCTACCGGGTGCATAGAATCCAAAGTTCACAGGGGGAGATGGCATCCTTGTCAGTTGGAGTCATCAGAGTCCAGACCACAGTGTTGTTCATCATTGGTCAGACTGTGACCAGCAAGTCCATGTGGCAGAGAATTTCATTGGGTGAGGTGCTGCTGTTGCGCCAGTGGGCCAGGTGCCAGGCCAGGTGACCTGGGAGATGTGGATGGTCCGCTGCCTCTCACGGTCTTTTCCGTGTGTGACCCACCTTCCTGGGGGGACCCTCAGATGCAGGCCTTGACGATGTCTGTGATGCTCCGTCAGACTAATCCTCCTCCTCCTCTCTCCCTGTGGCTGGTGGTGGTCTTCGCCTGGTGGCACAGGGAGGGTTGCCCATGTTGTCGGCGATCCGACGGAGTGAACGGCTCATGTCCGTTTGCAACGCCAGGAGCTCAGCCAGTCTTGCCTCCATCCGTCCTTGGTGTTGTTGTTGACTGGCATGTTGCTCGGCCTGCAGGTTCTTCATCTCGTCGAGGGTCCCCTTCATCTCTGTGAGGCTCGACACTACCTGGCTGATCTCCCTGGTGTCACGCCGGTATGTGTCCAGGATGTGGTGTATGTGTGACATACCGGTTCCCTCAGCTGGCTGGTCAGGTTCTCGCCTCCGCCTGCCTCCACTCCCACCACTCCTGCCCACACGAGCCTGGCCCACCGTTGTGGGCACATCGGGTCTACAATGGTGGCATTATCGGGGTTGTCTGACTCCTCCTGGGTGCCCGGAGAACCTTGTCCCTCCTGGTCAGACTGGCTGTGTTGTTCAGTGCGAGCAGGGCTCGTGGGTGTCTCCTGGGATGTGGCAGGAATGGGGGTGGTGGTTGGCACAGATGTACCTGACGCAGGTGCTGCAGGGGCTTGGGCACCAGAGGGGCCAGGTTGGTCGGGGTCATCCACGGAGTGGTGAGAGTCGTCGCTGCCGGTGGGATCATCTTCACGCTGAGCCTGGTTCTGTGATTGTTCCCCTCCATTGTTGGGGGGAGGTCGATGACGTTGCCCTGTGTGTGAGAGAGAGACAATGTTAATGCTGTTTCATGCCACATCCATGTTTCATACATATACAAGTTGTCACAGTTCCTCCAGGTAGTTGGATGTGCCTAGCATTCCTCTCAATGTACACTTGGGGATGGGTATGTTGCGGGGGACAGATTGGTATGTTCTCCTGAGTGTTTGGCCAGTAGAATTTTGGCTCGATGCTTATTTGGCGATGGATTGGTCTTGTTGTGTCACATGTCCATTGTGAGAGTGGGTAAATCCGTTGCCTGCCCCGGGGGTGTGTGCTTGTGTGAGGGGGGGTGTGTGACCGGGCCTGCTGTTGTGTGTAGGGTGATTTGTCATTGGGTCTCCCAGGTGATGTGTCTGTCCCCTCATAGTGCACGCTGGCATGACAGTGATTTAGAGTTCCTGTGCTAGATATCTGAGCTTGTGGAGTTGGTGTTTGAGTGTACAGTGGTCACAGGGGGGCCTTGTGCTGCATACAGCAGGGCCAAGTGTCAGCTACCTTGTCAGTACTTTCCCAGTCTCTGTGCATTGGGCATGGTGCATGGGTATGTACCTAGGCCATATGGGCTGAGGGCATTGGTGTCTGCTTCTGAGTTGCACATTGTATTGTGTGAGCCCCACCCTCCCAGCATCCCGGACATCCAGTCTTGGGTTTGTGGTTGGTGTGGCCTGGGACATGGCATTGCCTTTATTTGTGAATGGGGCATGGAGACGTTAGTGGCATGAGCGTGGTTTTTGAGTGTGGTTGTGTGCGGTGAGGGCTTGAGGGAAGTTGCGTGCATTTGGTGTATTTGTGGTGTGGATGCCATTCCCCCATGTTACGTGAATTGTTTGTGTACTCACCAGGCTCTGCGACTCCTTCGACTCTGTGTACTCCCACCGGCGGAAGCATGGCCATCACCTTCTCCTCCCAGGGATGGTAATGTACGGGTCTGCGGGGCAGCCCACCTCCAGTGATGTTACTCTGGGCGTATTCCTCATTCATTTTCCTCTTGACTGCCCTGCGCAGATCGTACCACCTGGCTTGGCATTCATGCCCGGTCCTTCGGATGGGCGCAACAGCATTCACCTTATCGGCGATCCTCTGCCACAGGCTTGTTTTTTGGGCTAAGCTGGTCTGTCTGACCAATGTTTCAAACAGCTCTGGCTCGACTCTGATGACTTCGTTGACAAGGAGATCCGGCTCTGCCCTTGTGAACTTTGGATTCTTGTCTGTGGGCATGGTGTGGGTGTGGGTGTGGATGGTTGTGGGTGTGTGGGTGTGAATGTGACGGTGTGTGTGTGAATGTGAAGAGGGGGTGTTTGTGAAGGAGGTTGTGTGAAGGTGTGTAAGTTAAGGTGTAGTTAAGGTGTAAGTAAGGTGCAGTTGTTTGTCTGTGGGGTCTGGCAGCAGTGGGTCTGTTGCAAAGGCTCATGGGTTGTGTGTGTGGGCCCTTTTTATTGGTCCATTTGTGGGTGTGGCTGGGTTTGAATTTGTGATGGGTGTGTTATAAGAGGTGGTTGTGATTTAGGGCCTCTGTTTGCCTGTTTGGATGTGCCAGGTCAGTCATAAAGATGTATTTTGTCATGTAGACGTGTTTTGTGGTGTTGTGCGAGTCGAATTGACCCTCCTTGTGCTGTTTTACAGTGTCCTGGTTCTGTACGTGTATTTTTCGCGTAGGTAAGGTCCGTACATATACGCGATGCTGGGTGAGGGTGCTGGGGTACGGTGTTGGAGTACAGTGCGTACAGGTACGGGGCTGGGGTACGAGCCTGGGGTGTTGCGCATACAGGTGGGGGGCTGGGCTACGGTGTTGGGGTACGGTGCGTACAGGTACGGGGCTGGGGTACAAGCCTGGGGTGCGGCACGTACAGGTGGGGGGCTGTGCTATGGTGTTGGGGTATGGTGTGTACAGGTGCGGGGCTGTGCAACGGTGTTGGGGTACGGTGCGTACAGGTGCGGGGCTGTGCTACGGTGTTGGGGTACGGTGCGTACAGGTACGGGGCTGGGAGACGGTCCTGGGGTGCGGCGCGCACAAGTGGGGGGCTGGGGTACGGTCCTGGGGTATGGTGCGTACAGGTGCGGGGCTGGGAGACGGGCCTGGGGTGCGGTGCATACAGGTGCGGGGCTGGGGTACGGTCCTGGGGTACGGTGTGGAAGGGGGTACGGTGCTGACATGCGGGAGTACGGTGCTGACATATGCGGGTGAGGGGGGCTGTACGACTCGTATCCAGGCACAAGTTTACCCATGTACATGTGTGCTACAGCGTTCGCTCCATACGGGGCCTTTTACATGCGGTTGTGTATTCGGACGGGTGGCACGAATCGTACCTGTGCGCTCGGACTTCTGTTTTATGATTTGCACGTAAAAATGTCCGGCTCCCTATCATCCACTTTTCCCGACGCTATTCGGACGTAAAGATTTCTGGCTCCCTCTCGGACCATTTTCCCGATGCAATTCGTATGTATTTTTCACGTACGAATCATACTTCGCAGTTTGTACGGTACTTGTACGATTCGTACGTAAAAATATACGGATACGAGTCGTACGCAAAATATTTTTCCGGATCGGAATCGCCACCTATATGTGGGAGTGGAATTTGGTCCAGCAAGCAGTCTTCGTAAAAAATTATTTTCTTAGGTTTGAAGGGAAACACAGTTTGCCGCCGCCAAAGTGCTGCTCCATAACAAGTTCCACTAAGGCACTTGCTATTTTACAAAGTCATGATTTCCTTTCTGGTTTATTACCAATTTCTTTTCGAAAATCTAAAGATTGCCTCAGTCGACCTGACCAATTTTTATTTACATTGTTCAATCTGGGTTCTCCAATGTCCCTTTGCATTGTAAACTAATCCCAAATATACAAATGAATTTGTTGCTTTGATGGGAACATTATTTACGTGGTGAATCTTTGTTTTTGATTTCCCTTGCCACATACCATCGTGAATGTTTTTTTTAAATTTAGTGCTAGATCCTTATCGTACATAAATTCAACACGTTTTTCTATCAGGAACTGTAGTCCGTTCGCAGTTCTTGATAAAAAGAACTGCGTCGTCCGCATAGAATAAAATTGGGACAGGGCGTTTGCCTACTCTTGGAACATCAGCACTTAGATTTTGTAGCTCTGCATCCACTCCATTTATATATAAGGAAAATAGGAGGGGGGCAAGGACACAGCCCTATCTAATTCCCTGGGCTACCCTGAAACTTGATGTGCACTCTCCTCCTACCCCATAACGCACTCTAGTACTCAAACGACTATATAGTTGTGAAAGATAGTTAGCAATGTAATTTGGTGCACCCATATCGATCAATGTTTGTCACAGTTTTGAGTGATTTACTAGATGAAAGGCACGAGTAAAGTCGACGAAACAAAGTTGTAAGCGACCCTTTTTCGTGATTGTATATTTGGAAATAAGAAGTTGCAAATTAATACTCTGTTCTATTGTCCCTATCTCCTTTCTGAAGCCATATTGTGTTTCAGTAAGGTTTTTGTTTTCCCCTGCCCACAATTCCAGCCTCTCCAGCAATATCCTGCACATTACTTTGGATGGTGTATCGAGAAGGGAGACAGGGCGATAACATTTAGGGTCTGTCCTATAGCCCTTTTTAAAAATCAGAACAATGATGCTTTCGGTCCATCTTCTTGGGATCAAACCTCCAGCAATAGTGTTAAACACGTATTGTTACAACGGTCCCCAAAGACCCACATTAAGTTAAAAAATATCTATATGGACCCCATCAACACCAGGTGCCTTCCTATTAGCACTTTTTTCTAGGACTGATGTGACTTAGTCTGCAGTAATGGGGTCCAAATTGAAAGTATCAACATTTTTAAAAATGTTGTTATCATCTAATTCAGAAATATATATTTGATCACTATTTGCTGTTAAGCCAGGAGTTTTATTATCTGGATTAAAATCCTACATAAAATGACTAATCCACTCTTGGGGTTGTACTAGGCTTTCCATTTTTACAGCACAGCTGTCCCTAAAATAATAGTGGTTTATCATTTTACAAGAAAGAGAGTAGTCCCTAGTGTTAGCTGCCTGTGTAAGCTTTTCCCATGCTTCATTTTGAATATCCCTCTTTCTTTTTGCTACTGTCTATTTGTATATTGTCCTCCGATTTTTGATCTGTTCGCTATCTTTCGGTCTAGTTTTCAAAGCATTCTTTAATGGGTGGTTAGCCTCCATACATTCTGAGTCAAACCAATTAACTATCTTTTTCTTTTTATTCTTACTCTTAATTTTTAGACCCTGGGAAATCGCTGCGGTAATATTGCAAAAATCCCCAATGATATCTATATTTGTTGAATCCCCCCTGTTACATAATTCTATATCGTTTTTACAATTACTCATTAGGCTCTCTACAGAATTAATCTGATTCATCCCAGACCATCTGATCGAGATGCCGTTTTGTCCCTGAGTTTGTATGCTTGGTGCTAAGCATGGTCCTCCACAAGGGATATCATTTAGTCTGACAGTTAGGAATAGTGGGTTATGGTTGCTTAGGCAGCTTTTTCCACCTCCATTTTTACTATTTGATTCTGACCATGTGCCAAAATTAGAATATGAGCGATTATGGAGCACTGGTCAAGTTGGTAACTCTGCTTGTCCCACCAGCAGCGTCTGATCCACTACTGATTATATTTATACAAGGCCCAGTTAATTGATTCATCATACATATTATGTGGGAAATGTGTATAACTTTCTCCAAACTCATTCTCATATCCACAGTTCTTTCCTTCAAGAATGCCACATTTCCTACTGTTAAATTCTCCAACCCAGATCAAGAAGTAATCACCTTTGATCTGTTTTAAAAACAGATCAAGCTCCTTCTCAAGGCAGAAAATTACTTGATTTCTGTTATTGTCGAAGACATTATTATAAAATGAATTATCACAAAACACTAGTGATCAATAGTATTTACCACAGAAACTGAAAATAGGGTGAGTCTGTATAGACTTGCTTCAATATCAGCGGGCATGTGACTGAAAGTAAAAAAACTAGACCTCACTATGCCCTCCCACTTCATGAGGGAGTTGCTTGTGTATCAATTATTGAGAAACCATCGACAAAAAAGGGTTCTGTATGCCAAGTCTCTTGTATAAAAACCATTTGACAGTTTTTTAAAAATTCAGGCCATACGTTGCCATCTAATTTCGAGTTAATGCCCGCAATAGTCCATGAGGCTATAATCATATTATAAACCTGTAGATTTGGTGTAGACGATAAACCTATGCCAGTGAGGGAAAAGTTTTGTTCAGAACATTGTTCAACACCCTGGTGTAGTCAATCTACATCACTGCATCAGCTAAGAGCTGAAAATCTATTAGACAAGGGGAGAGGTCTGTACCTATCTGCTGTCAAAGGACCATTCTCATACTCATTTGGGTTTCTCAGGATTTGTCTATAAAAATATCCAAGAGGTACCCGGTAATACCTCTTTTCCCATTATTAGCTAACGTTTCTCCTTCATTAGTTATTTCTTCAAGCGAGACTTCAACCATTGCCAGGTGTCGAAATTAGTCAACCACACAGTTTCCCTCTCCAATTTTCTGAGATCTCCCTACCCAGGGTATTCTTCTCACCATGATAATGTTCCTTGCCAGAATATTTGGGTTATGGTAAGAGAATCTCATGAACCAATGCAAGGCCTTGTTCTTCAGGTCTACCCAATCCTCATTAACACCATCCTCCAGTACTGGGACATCTCTAAGAATAATAGTATAGGGTGTAGCCTCGGGTGGTAGATGAAGGAAACTTCAATGGTTATGTCTAGATTCAGATCTCTGTGTTATTTTATCCTGGTTTCTAATTTTCGGACATGTAGGACTTGTTGGTTTTGTCTCATTTTGGGATGAGGATGGTAACTGCAGATACCTTTTTTTTGTTTCCTTCACTAGGTTCTCTAGGGTATTTTTTTCCCTATTTTTCTCATCATACCTAGATGTAAGTTTCACAGGGCCACAAACAGTCTTATTACTGGCAGTGTCTCTCGTTTTATCCTTTCCCGCTGTGCCAGATAGATTTTTATCAGATGGTACTTTCTCATGAGATGACAAGTCTGTAATGACTTTCAGGATCTGCGCTCCGTCGTCCTTAATTTTCCCAATTTCCTTTAGGAGATTTTCCTCAACTAGATCAATCTTCCCAAGTAATTGTTTTGAGACTAAATCCAGTTTAATTGAACAGGCATTGCTAGTGTTAGCCTTTTGGCCTGCATAATGTTTAGAAAGTGTTGACTGGGATGGTTTAGTTAAGTCATCACCTTTTCCTTTTACTAGCCGTTTGCTTCTGGCTACTGGTGGGATAGAACTACTTGTATCCTCTGGTAAAACCAATATTTCCAATGGGTCTGTTGATACACAGGGAGCCCCACGGGTATTATGCATTAGGGCTGTTACGCTTGTAAGTTGGACATTGATGGTCAAATCTGCTTCTGGTGCGGACCCTGATGGGACCAATATAGTCTCATCTATCACAGTGGTTAGTGCATTCTTGGTAGCCGCTAAGCGTTCTTCCACATTTTCGATTTTGCTATTAATTAGACCCATTGCATTGTTAAGGTAGTTAGTTATAGCAGCACTCAGTCTGGCAGTTTTGTTCTTACTACTGGCAACAGCACCCGCAAGCTTACGTTTCCCCATGTCTTGTGATGTATAGTTAAGTTTGCAAAAAAACACTACCTTTCCACTGTAAAATTGGGGGCATATACTGCAAGAAAATGTTTTAGACCAAAGTCTCTTACCCCAGTTATCTGTGTTTCGCAGCAGATTTCAGGGACGTGGCCCAGCCCGGCCTCTTTCGGCCGCAAACGGGCGCAGCCCAGGCATGCCCATGTGTCTCCTTCGCTGCGGGAGCCCGGGCGTGCCTATAAGTGCTGGCTGGCGCGAGAAACTGACGCGGCTCCTGCCGCACTGCGCCCTGGTCATTGTGGTCCTCTATGATCCCCGGGTCTCCGGAATGTGGTGTGCAAGTGTGGCAGAGAAGGTTCTAATGCTCAAGGACTCCCGCGCTGCGGTAGCCCGGGCGTGCCTTTAAGGGCCGGCTGGTGCGAGAAACTGACACGGCCCCTGCCGCACTGCCGCACTGCCGCACTGCCGCACTGCCGCACTGCGCTCTGGTGGTTGTGGTCCTCTATGATCCCCTGGGCCTCCAGAATGTGGCGTGCAAGTGTGGCAGAGAAGGTTCAAACACTCAAGGACTCCCGCGCTGTGGGAGCCTGGGCATGCCTTTAAGCTTCACTTCAAACATATTACATATTTGAATAACCCCATTAATTTAGATCACATATAAAATTCTCAATTTTAACATTATTAATTGTCCAAAAAAATTATGTATAGAAAACAATTATACCATTACATTATTATTAAACAATTTAATAATTAATTATCAATTATTTATTTATATATTACTTAATTAAGTTCCCACTCTATACCCTTACAAACCTAAGCCCACACTTATAATTAATTATTGTAACACAGTTTACATAATTGATAATTAATGAGCAATTAATAAGTATTTGTTAATTCATTATTGCTTAATTAGCATCTCACCCTATACCCCTACAAACCTAGCAACCCACAGCTACAATATAACTAAAACAAATCAGTATCACATAATATGCATAGTTATCAATTAAATAATTTATTATAAATAAATAAATAATTGTTAATTAATTGCTTCTTAGTTAACCTCCCATCCTATATCCCTACAAAAGCAACAGCCTAAAGCTAAATATAGCTAAAATGTTAAGGTATTACACGATAGACATAACTAATAATCAATTAACTAATGAATAATAAATGGATAATTTATTGTTAATTCATTTTTACTTAATTAACTTCTGACCCTATATCCCTACAAACCCAGCAGACAACACCTAAGATATAACAACAAAATATAATTATTACACAATTTACATAATTAATGCTCAGTTAAATTGTTATTAATAAATTAAGAATACATTTTTAAATAATAATCACTGAATTAGCTTTCCACCCTATTCCCCTACAAACCTAGCAACCTGCTACAACACCATAAATAACTATTAGAAATTACAGTAAAAATTATATATCACTTAACATTTCAAACCATATTTTAAAATATTATAAACAATTATACAAACAATAATGATTCATACAATATATATATGAAAACACCTTAAGATAACTAAAAGCAATATTTTTTACAGCTATATAATTCAAAATGACATTAACAACAACGATCTTCTTAACAATGATAATGCTTACCTGAAAAAAATTATGTTCTTGACAATGATATTTCTGTACAACTACATTCTTAAAAAAGGATAAAGCACCAACTATGGATATTTGGTTATGTCGGGCTGGGACAAAGTCATAAGTGCAGGCCTGCTGAGATGGAGTGCGGACCGGCTACAGGGATCAGTTAGGTCTGCTGAACAAAGTAACTTGAATGCTGGTTTTTCAGGAGCATTGTGAGGATCCAATAAAAATGCATTGCGTAGCCAAAGTGGTGCTTCGGTTTTGAGATGCAGGAAGGCTGCAATGTGATGGCCTGCATTGTTGTCAATGCCCAATCAACTGGGTTTGCAATGCGCAGTCTGGCATTGGATATGTGGTGCCCAGTCAAGGCGATGCATCGGTTCGGAGGAGCTGCGAGGCTGCGATGCAGGGTCCGTTGCCATCACTGAGGCTGCTATTGATGAGGTATGTGAGGGCCTATGCTAACTGCATCATGAAGTGTTGGTTCTGATGGGGCTACGAAGGTGATGTGGATCTTTGTAATGGATTCAATTCATGCAGCAGTTGAAATTAGTCGGTTCTGCTAGGGTTAGTACTGCTCAGCAGAGGGATGCGTCAGTTCCGCTGGATCCACAGAGAGTTTGCAGAGCACATTAATCCCACTTCATAGAGTCCAGGATTGGGGTGGTACCGCTTATCAGGGTAGGCTTACTGATTGCAGAGTCCACATGCAGGTGCAAATGTGTTGGAATCCTGTTGTGTCCCTGAGCCTTCAGATTAGGAGGCCAGCGAAGTAGCCCTTGGAGTCACTTTAGGTTCTGGATTCAAGCAATGCAGGCCCAGTTGTTCTCACCCAGCCAAGAGGGCAGCAGGTCAGCACAGCAGGGCAGAAGTCCTTCAGAGCAGGAGTCAGCAGAGTGGCAGTCATTTCAGCAGCACAGCAGTCTCTCTTCCTTGCAAAGTATCCACAGGTCCAGAAGAGTACTAAAGAGTTGGTGTCTGAGGTTGAGTATTTATACCCAGTTGTGCCTTGGAAGCTGGGAGAAGCTTCTAGAGGCATGCCTTTGAAGTGCACAGGTGCCCTGCCTTTCTAGCCCTGGCTCAAGACTAACTACAGGAGATATGCTGCCTTTTATGTGGTGGTAGGACACAGACTATTCAAGTGTTAGTGGGGCTGGGTCCAGCTCTTTCCTCCCATCCTGCCAGTGATGGCCCATCCAAACACACTAGAACTCCATATTGTGTGTGGCTCTCAAGTAGGAATACACAAAGCCCAATTGTCAACTATACCCAGTCATGTGACCCAAAGACAGGCTGTAAGGACCAAATGGCTAAGGCAGGAAAATGCTAACTTTCTAAAATTGGCCTTTTTGTAATTGTAATGTAAACTCTGGTTTCACATTAGTTAGGATTTTTCATTACAATTCCAGACACCAAACATAAAGTAGCCACCTGTTCCGATTTGGAAACGACACTTATAAAATATTATAAGGTAACTCCAATGTTATCCTATGGGAGAAATAGGCCTTGCAGTATTGAAATATAAATGTAAGTGTGTTTCTCACTACTAGGACATGTAAAGCTTAAAAGTACATGTCTACCTTTTAAATGCTACCCTATCATGGAGTGGAAAAAGTGATTCTAAATAGTTAATTAATTAATTTTTGATTTTTGATTTTTATAATGATAAGTACAGTGAGTTTGAAGTGATCCATGGAATGCCACGGAAAGCACTATGTGTTTTTAAAATACCCCTCACACACTATGAGTCCCATAGTGTCATGCTTCATCATGGGGGTCTTCCCGTCCCTCTACGGGGCGGGGCGTGCTACTACCTACGACTACGCGGGAGCACTGTTGTTGTGATGATAAGGCTTATGTGTAGTGTAAGGGATGTGAGTGATTTAGAAATACGTGAAAATAAAAATTAAAAAGACCCTGGCTAGTAGAAAAAACAATTTTATTCTGTTCTCTAGCTGGGACCGTTAAAAATGGGGAAAAGAGTAGGAAATCTCACAAATTAGTGGTTACCTACTGGGTCGACATGTTTCGTGAGCAGTCCCCACTGCTATACTCATCAGGACCAAAAAATATAATAATCCCTTGAACACTAGAGGGAATCTCTAGAATTGTATGCCTATTCGTCTCTATTAGCAGACTTGAATGAAAGCTGCGCCCTAGGGTACACTGACCCCAATCGGAAAATAGGACCAAATTGGTATCTGAAAAAAAGAAGAAGATGGAGAGAACACCAATGATACAAGGCTTTTTCATCATTGTCGAGTATGAACACATCACCATACTTAGGGTATATCTCGCTGAGAATTCAGTTGATATCGTTTTGTGATATATTTTTCTGAATATATATATTTTTCATTCTATATCTAAGCGGGTAAGGTAAATTATACTCATCACCCGATTTTTTAGAGAAGCGAAAGAGAAAAGGTAGTTGGACATAGAAAACAGACTATACGAGACACAAACACACATAATGGTATTGTATGGATTCGTTGACTGTATACATAAAATACACATGATGGCACACAGTCATACACTACATGCAAGAAAACGTAATGTACATACTTTAATTAGTTGTAATGTTCAGGCTTCATGAGCACGCACTGGAGGGGAGGGCGCCTGGTAATAGTCACTACAGGATAGTAAATATCGTGTTAGTTAGAGAAACGGTAGCTGCCGGTGGTAGGCAAGCCTACCAAACTCCTGACCTGTTTTTAAGGACCTGGCCAAGTCTCAACTTACAATTTGCAGGATCTTGCCTCGCTTCCGTATGCCTCCGTGCCGCTCCGTCGATGTAAACACTGAAGTGTGCAGCAGTGTTTTTATTGGCCGGGAGCAAGCAGGAAGCAGACGCGCAACTAGAGCGTGAAAGGCTTTTAAAATGGCCGCCCAACATTTTTAAGGCACCAATCCCTCACTTCCTGGTTACGGAAGGTGAGAAGAAAACAATGTTATAAAAGGTATCGTGGTGAAAAAATGGTACCTCTAATGAATCTTTAATCCAGTATGAATCTTAAACATGAGAGGATACCGAAAACGGTATAAAAATAGATTTTTTGTAAACAAAGTAGCGACTTGATGCAGGACACAAAAAATGAAATCACAGAACGGTCGATTGCGTAGTTCATTGGTCGTTTTCCAATATAATATACATTCATTGTTTGTGTTCATCTGAGCTCGATGCAGCGTTAGTAGATGCCTCGCCGTCATTGTTGCAAAAAAACACAGAGAGCATACTGTTCGTGGGTGCAACTCATAAAAAGAAATCTGAATGTTCGTTTCACCCATTGTTTATCATAGATGGAATTTCAACTGCGTGCTGTAAAATAAATAGAACTATCTCCTAGACCTTATCTATCTAAATGGTAGACCAACAAAAAATGCTCCCCAGAATATGTTGATGGTTCAAAAAACATCCACGTACTTGCGGGACACCAAAGATGTCCTCGTACTATTAGAAGACCTTCCTTTTGACCCAAGACATCAACTGCTTATAAGCTGTGATGTTGAGAGCCTTTATACCAGTTTACCACACACAGAGACTCTAAACATAATTGAGGAGGTTCTATTCAACATCGACTGGGTGTATCAAACCCCCAGAAACATCATCATGGAATGCTGCAGCCTAGCATTGAGAGAAAATTTCTTTAGATATGAAGACACCATCTACCTTCAGAAGCACGGGACCAGCATGGGGAGCACCTTTGCTCCTAGTATAGCTGGTCTCTATGTGCATCATCTAGAGACCACGAGGATTTTACATCCCAATAATCCTTTCCAGGGCCACATTGGTATCTGGAAAAGATACATCGATGACATTTTGATCATCTGGAATGGCGATGAGACCACTGCCAATCACTTTATGATCTGGCTCAACTACCAAGATGAGTTTCTGAAGTTTACCAGCACAATATCCAATAAGGAGCTGACCTTTCTTGACCTAAACATATCACCGAAAGATGGAAGACTTGTGACTACTACTCACTTCAAAACCACAGCGAAAAACTGCCTTTTAGTATATCAGAGTTTCCACCCTAAACACTTACGTGATAACCTTCCCTATGGACAATTTTTGCGCCTACGACGCAATTGCACTGAGGTTGAAGATTTAAAAAACCAATCGGAAGATCTAAAAGCGAAATTAGCAAAAAGACAATACCCCAAACGAATTATCGAGAAAGCATACAAAAGAGCACGCAACAATTGCAGAGAAAGCCTTCTTGAACCAACTACACCAAAACCAAAGGAAGAACGGCCTTTCTGCATCACCACTTATAACACCAACTCCAATAAAATTACCAAAATCGTGAATAAACATTGGCGCATTTTGAACAGTGGTGGACTCAACCTCCCAAAACCCATCTTCGCACACAGAAGAGGTAAAAGCATACGTGATATGTTGGTCCATACTAGACCTAGCAGCAATGATTCTACAGGCTTATCAACCTCCATGGCTAAAATCCAAGGACACCATCCATGTGGAAGATGCAAAGTTTGCAATCTTACCAAAAAAACCACAAGTATCATTTTTTCTGATGGCACTGAATGGGAACAGAGAAAATTCACCACCTGCAACAGTAACAACGTTGTGTACTTGATCAGATGTCCGTGCCAATTGGAATATATAGGGATGACCACGCGATGTGTAAAAGTGAGAATCGGTGAGCACAAAAGCAACATCAAGTGCAAAAAAGGAGCAACGAAAATGGCAGCACATTTCATTGACTTCGCACACACACCAGAAGAAATATCATGGACAGTCATAGAACAAGTACCAAATGACAAACACCTGTTTGAAAAAGAACAAAGATGGGTACATCGCATTAAGACCAACATCATAGGCCTTAATGATGATATTCCATGGAGTCAGTTATAATTCCATCAAGAATTTTTTTTAAAAAAATTTTTTTGAATAAACTTTATTCCTCAAACAGAAAACCTGCTGCCCTTAATCTATCTGATTCACCTTTTTGCAGACCCATTCTGAATCATCAACATATTCTGGGGAGCATTTTTTGTTGGTCTACCATTTAGATAGATAAGGTCTAGGAGATAGTTCTATTTATTTTACAGCACGCAGTTGAAATTCCATCTATGATAAACAATGGGTGAAACGAACATTCAGATTTCTTTTTATGAGTTGCACCCACGAACAGTATGCTCTCTGTGTTTTTTTGCAACAATGACGGCGAGGCATCTACTAACGCTGCATCGAGCTCAGATGAACACAAACAATGAATGTATATTATATTGGAAAACGACCAATGAACTACGCAATCGACCGTTCTGTGATTTCATTTTTTGTGTCCTGCATCAAGTCGCTACTTTGTTTACAAAAAATCTATTTTTATTCCGTTTTCGGTATCCTCTCATGTTTAAGATTCATACTGGATTAAAGATTCATTAGAGGTACCATTTTTTCACCACGATACCTTTTATAACATTGTTTTCTTCTCACCTTCCGTAACCAGGAAGTGAGGGATTGGTGCCTTAAAAATGTTGGGCGGCCATTTTAAAAGCCTTTCACGCTCTAGTTGCGCGTCTGCTTCCTGCTTGCTCCCGGCCAATAAAAACACTGCTGCACACTTCAGTGTTTACATCGACGGAGCGGCACGGAGGCATACGGAAGCGAGGCAAGATCCTGCAAATTGTAAGTTGAGACTTGGCCAGGTCCTTAAAAACAGGTCAGGAGTTTGGTAGGCTTGCCTACCACCAGCAGCTACCGTTTCTCTAACTAACACGATATTTACTATCCTGTAGTGACTATTACCAGGCGCCCTCCCCTCCAGTGCGTGCTCATGAAGCCTGAACATTACAACTAATTAAAGTATGTACATTACGTTTTCTTGCATGTAGTGTATGACTGTGTGCCATCATGTGTATTTTATGTATACAGTCAACGAATTCATACAATACCATTATGTGTGTTTGTGTCTCGTATAGTCTGTTTTCTATGTCCAACTACCTTTTCTCTTTCGCTTCTCTAAAAAATCGGGTGATGAGTATAATTTACCTTACCCGCTTAGATATAGAATGAAAAATATATATATTCAGAAAAATATATCACAAAACGATATCAACTGAATTCTCAGCGAGATATACCCTAAGTATGGTGATGTGTTCATACTCGACAATGATGAAAAAGCCTTGTATCATTGGTGTTCTCTCCATCTTCTTCTTTTTTTCAGATACCAATTTGGTCCTATTTTCCGATTGGGGTCAGTGTACCCTAGGTCGCAGCTTTCATTCAAGTCTGCTAATAGAGACGAATAGGCATACAATTCTAGAGATTCCCTCTAGTGTTCAAGGGATTATTATATTTTTTGGTCCTGATGAGTATAGCAGTGGGGACTGCTCACGAAACATGTCGACCCAGTAGGTAACCACTAATTTGTGAGATTTCCTACTCTTTTCCCCATTTTTAACGGTCCCAGCTAGAGAACAGAATAAAATTGTTTTTTCTACTAGCCAGGGTCTTTTTAATTTTTATTTTCACGTATTTCTAAATCACTCACATCCCTTACACTACACATAAGCCTTATCATCACAACAACAGTGCTCCCGCGTAGTCGTAGGTAGTAGCACGCCCCGCCCCGTAGAGGGACGGGAAGACCCCCATGATGAAGCATGACACTATGGGACTCATAGTGTGTGAGGGGTATTTTAAAAACACATAGTGCTTTCCGTGGCATTCCATGGATCACTTCAAACTCACTGTACTTATCATTATAAAAATCAAAAATCAAAAATTAATTAATTAACTATTTAGAATCACTTTTTCCACTCCATGATAGGGTAGAATCACTTTTGTTTACTAAATATCAGATAGGAGGTAGGTTCTATCCTAGCACCTCTTCACTCCCTCTCTTTGATTATTTCTTTGTATTTAGACAGCGTACAGCTGTGGGAGTTTGTTTTCCCTAAATCTGACAATTATTTGGTCATCATTTTCTCAGTTACTCCTCTGAGTTCTATCTGGTAGTTGGATTAGTTATTGACTATACCTTCACAACATCATCCGGTTATTTCTATATACACAATGGCAGACAACACAGGCCTGACTTTCACTGATGAAGAAATAGAGAACATCCTGTCATCACTGGGCACTTTTGAAGGATTAAACACTACAGAACCCTCAATTGAAAACAATGACTGGGATGAGTTAGAGGAACTAAGACGCACCCAAATAAGAACGGCCCTTCATGGGTTACTCATGTCAGAATATTTGAAAGCAAATGCTGCACCACAGGGTTTGATCGTTCGTAACGAACCATACATCTTCTTACACGATATGAGGTTCAAAAAAGATTGGTCACAGATATCGTGGCATTGCACTAGAGATTGGATTGTTCTAATTATTAAAACAGCAAGCAGACTGGCATCAGAATTGAAAACTGAAATCCAAACTATCGAAATACGATTAAAGAGTTATGAGTCGTCCAGTAGCTTGAAAAAACATCTAGAAGAACTAAACAAGACGCTGAATGACTTTGAAGCCACTCTTAAACAGAGCAAATACAATAAACTAAAAAAAGACACCAGCAAATTCAGTCATGAGAGGGTATATCCATATATCAGAGAGGATTACAAACCGCAACAAGAAGTGATAACAGACGATGATTCATCCGATACTGGTTCTAACAGCTCGGGATCTAACTATGGGAAAAGTCCCAGACATCCCAACGTGAGGAACAACTACAGACGCCCCAATCAACAAAGACCGAGAGGATGGGGTAATTTCCAGGGACCCACTATGTATCCTCCACAATTCTATGGACCACCTCCATTCCCACATCCTCAAGGAACATATCCACCATGGCAGTACCCACCTCAAGAATACTCGTATTTTGACCAAACTCCTTTTTTAGGGACGCGCCAAGGAAGAAACAGAGGAAGAAATCGAAGGGGCACCAATGTCCATTGGACACCGAGAGAAGAAGAACAGGCGAGAATATCGACCAGGAGCATGACGAAGGCGTCGACAAGCAAGAAATGAGTCTAGTAGTCAATCTTACCGAGGAACCACTAACAACTGCACAGGTTTCAGTCCTGGAAAACGGACTAGGTTTCGTACCCACAGCAAACATGGATGGTTTCTTGTTATGCAAAGAAATTCAAGACTTCATGAGGAGACTGAAACTACAAGTCTTTTTTAGAGACAAAGAACCTAGAGAAACACAAGAGGGAGACACCGGTTTGAAACCCAAATCCTCTTTTATTCCATCAGATATCACCCTTCCCATAGAGCTGCTTACTTTTGAGAAGGCTGTGATGAAGGATCTGGAGAATCTCCATCCAACTACTAACCATGTCTTTCAAAATCTAACGAGAAATGAAAAACAAGCAATACAAGAACTGAATAGCAATCGCAACTTGGTAATAAAACCAGCCGACAAAGGAGGGGCCATTGTCATACAATCGAAAGAACAGTATGATAAGCAATGTAAGCGCCTACTCCAAGACCCTAGAAATTATGAAATTTTGGAGAATGACCCAACTGAAAAGGTGAAGATCAAGATTATGAGCATGGTGGAAGAGGCACTCGCACATGGATGGATAACAAAAAAAGAAGGAGACTTTCTTATCCAAGACTCACCTAGAACACCTTATCTATATACACTCCCGAAAATACATAAAAAACTAAAAGACCCTCCAGGTCGCCCGATTGTGTCTGGTATAGGTTCCATTTTAGAACCAGTTCCCAAATTTGCAGATGCCTTCTTAAAACCCATGGTTCAAAAAACATCCACGTACTTGCGGGACACCAAAGATGTCCTCGTACTATTAGAAGACCTTCCTTTTGACCCAAGACATCAACTGCTTATAAGCTGTGATGTTGAGAGCCTTTATACCAGTTTACCACACACAGAGACTCTAAACATAATTGAGGAGGTTCTATTCAACATCGACTGGGTGTATCAAACCCCCAGAAACATCATCATGGAATGCTGCAGCCTAGCATTGAGAGAAAATTTCTTTAGATATGAAGACACCATCTACCTTCAGAAGCACGGGACCAGCATGGGGAGCACCTTTGCTCCTAGTATAGCTGGTCTCTATGTGCATCATCTAGAGACCACGAGGATTTTACATCCCAATAATCCTTTCCAGGGCCACATTGGTATCTGGAAAAGATACATCGATGACATTTTGATCATCTGGAATGGCGATGAGACCACTGCCAATCACTTTATGACCTGGCTCAACTACCAAGATGAGTTTCTGAAGTTTACCAGCACAATATCCAATAAGGAGCTGACCTTTCTTGACCTAAACATATCACCGAAAGATGGAAGACTTGTGACTACTACTCACTTCAAAACCACAGCGAAAAACTGCCTTTTATTATATCAGAGTTTCCACCCTAAACACTTACGTGATAACCTTCCCTATGGACAATTTTTGCGCCTACGACGCAATTGCACTGAGGTTGAAGATTTCAAAAACCAATCGGAAGATCTAAAAGCGAAATTAGCAAAAAGACAATACCCCAAACGAATTATCGAGAAAGCATACAAAAGAGCACGCAACAATTGCAGAGAAAGCCTTCTTGAACCAACTACACCAAAACCAAAGGAAGAACGGCCTTTCTGCATCACCACTTATAACACCAACTCCAATAAAATTACCAAAATCGTGAATAAACATTGGCGCATTTTGAACAGTGGTGGACTCAACCTCCCAAAACCCATCTTCGCACACAGAAGAGGTAAAAGCATACGTGATATGTTGGTCCATACTAGACCTAGCAGCAATGATTCTACAGGCTTATCAACCTCCATGGCTAAAATCCAAGGACACCATCCATGTGGAAGATGCAAAGTTTGCAATCTTACCAAAAAAAACACAAGTATCATTTTTTCTGATGGCACTGAATGGGAACAGAGAAAATTCACCACCTGCAACAGTAACAACGTTGTGTACTTGATCAGATGTCCGTGCCAATTGGAATATATAGGGATGACCACGCGATGTGTAAAAGTGAGAATCGGTGAGCACAAAAGCAACATCAAGTGCAAAAAAGGAGCAACGAAAATGGCAGCACATTTCATTGACTTCGCACACACACCAGAAGAAATATCATGGACAGTCATAGAACAAGTACCAAATGACAAACACCTGTTTGAAAAAGAACAAAGATGGGTACATCGCATTAAGACCAACATCATAGGCCTTAATGATGATATTCCATGGAGTCAGTTATAATTCCATCAAGAATTTTTTTTTAAAAAATTTTTTTGAATAAACTTTATTCCTCAAACAGAAAACCTGCTGCCCTTAATCTATCTGATTCACCTTTTTGCAGACCCATTCTGAATCATCAACATATTCTGGGGAGCATTTTTTGTTGGTCTACCATTTAGATAGATAAGGTCTAGGAGATAGTTCTATTTATTTTACAGCACGCAGTTGAAATTCCATCTATGATAAACAATGGGTGAAACGAACATTCAGATTTCTTTTTATGAGTTGCACCCACGAACAGTATGCTCTCTGTGTTTTTTTGCAACAATGACGGCGAGGCATCTACTAACGCTGCATCGAGCTCAGATGAACACAAACAATGAATGTATATTATATTGGAAAACGACCAATGAACTACGCAATCGACCGTTCTGTGATTTCATTTTTTGTGTCCTGCATCAAGTCGCTACTTTGTTTACAAAAAATCTATTTTTATTCCGTTTTCGGTATCCTCTCATGTTTAAGATTCATACTGGATTAAAGATTCATTAGAGGTACCATTTTTTCACCACGATACCTTTTATAACATTGTTTTCTTCTCACCTTCCGTAACCAGGAAGTGAGGGATTGGTGCCTTAAAAATGTTGGGCGGCCATTTTAAAAGCCTTTCACGCTCTAGTTGCGCGTCTGCTTCCTGCTTGCTCCCGGCCAATAAAAACACTGCTGCACACTTCAGTGTTTACATCGACGGAGCGGCACGGAGGCATACAGAAGCGAGGCAAGATCCTGCAAATTGTAAGTTGAGACTTGGCCAGGTCCTTAAAAACAGGTCAGGAGTTTGGTAGGCTTGCCTACCACCAGCAGCTACCGTTTCTCTAACTAACACGATATTTACTATCCTGTAGTGACTATTACCAGGCGCCCTCCCCTCCAGTACGTGCTCATGAAGCCTGAACATTACCACTAATTAAAGTATGTACATTACGTTTTCTTGCATGTAGTGTATGACTGTGTGCCATCATGTGTATTTTATGTATACAGTCAACGAATTCATACAATACCATTATGTGTGTTTGTGTCTCGTATAGTCTGTTTTCTATGTCCAACTACCTTTTCTCTTTCGCTTCTCTAAAAAATCGGGTGATGAGTATAATTTACCTTACCCGCTTAGATATAGAATGAAAAATATATATATTCAGAAAAATATATCACAAAACGATATCAACTGAATTCTCAGCGAGATATACCCTAAGTATGGTGATGTGTTCATACTCGACAATGATGAAAAAGCCTTGTATCATTGGTGTTCTCTCCATCTTCTTCTTTTTTTCAGATACCAATTTGGTCCTATTTTCCGATTGGGGTCAGTGTACCCTAGGGCGCAGCTTTCATTCAAGTCTGCTAATAGAGACAAATAGGCATACAATTCTAGAGATTCCCTCTAGTGTTCAAGGGATTATTATATTTTTTGGTCCTGATGAGTATAGCAGTGGGGACTGCTCACGAAACATGTCGACCCAGTAGGTAACCACTAATTTGTGAGATTTCCTACTCTTTTCCCCATTTTTAACGGTCCCAGCTAGAGAACAGAATAAAATTGTTTTTTCTACTAGCCAGGGTCTTTTTAATTTTTATTTTCACGTATTTCTAAATCACTCACATCCCTTACACTACACATAAGCCTTATCATCACAACAACAGTGCTCCCGCGTAGTCGTAGGTAGTAGCACGCCCCGCCCCGTAGAGGGACGGGAAGACCCCCATGATGAAGCATGACACTATGGGACTCATAGTGTGTGAGGGGTATTTTAAAAACACATAGTGCTTTCCGTGGCATTCCATGGATCACTTCAAACTCACTGTACTTATCATTATAAAAATCAAAAATCAAAAATTAATTAATTAACTATTTAGAATCACTTTTTCCACTCCATGATAGGGTAGAATCACTTTTGTTTACTAAATATCAGATAGGAGGTAGGTTCTATCCTAGCACCTCTTCACTCCCTCTCTTTGATTATTTCTTTGTATTTAGACAGCGTACAGCTGTGGGAGTTTGTTTTCCCTAAATCTGACAATTATTTGGTCATCATTTTCTCAGTTACTCCTCTGAGTTCTATCTGGTAGTTGGATTAGTTATTGACTATACCTTCACAACATCATCCGGTTATTTCTATATACACAATGGCAGACAACACAGGCCTGACTTTCACTGATGAAGAAATAGAGAACATCCTGTCATCACTGGGCACTTTTGAAGGATTAAACACTACAGAACCCTCAATTGAAAACAATGACTGGGATGAGTTAGAGGAACTAAGACGCACCCAAATAAGAACGGCCCTTCATGGGTTACTCATGTCAGAATATTTGAAAGCAAATGCTGCACCACAGGGTTTGATCGTTCGTAACGAACCATACATCTTCTTACACGATATGAGGTTCAAAAAAGATTGGTCACAGATATCGTGGCATTGCACTAGAGATTGGATTGTTCTAATTATTAAAACAGCAAGCAGACTGGCATCAGAATTGAAAACTGAAATCCAAACTATCGAAATACGATTAAAGAGTTATGAGTCGTCCAGTAGCTTGAAAAAACATCTAGAATAACTAAACAAGACGCTGAATGACTTTGAAGCCACTCTTAAACAGAGCAAATACAATAAACTAAAAAAAGACACCAGCAAATTCAGTCATGAGAGGGTATATCCATATATCAGAGAGGATTACAAACCGCAACAAGAAGTGATAACAGACGATGATTCATCCGATACTGGTTCTAACAGCTCGGGATCTAACTATGGGAAAAGTCCCAGACATCCCAACGTGAGGAACAACTACAGACGCCCCAATCAACAAAGACCGAGAGGATGGGGTAATTTCCAGGGACCCACTATGTATCCTCCACAATTCTATGGACCACCTCCATTCCCACATCCTCAAGGAACATATCCACCATGGCAGTACCCACCTCAAGAATACTCGTATTTTGACCAAACTCCTTTTTTAGGGACGCGCCAAGGAAGAAACAGAGGAAGAAATCGAAGGGGCACCAATGTCCATTGGACACCGAGAGAAGAAGAACAGGCGAGAATATCGACCAGGAGCATGACGAAGGCGTCGACAAGCAAGAAATGAGTCTAGTAGTCAATCTTACCGAGGAACCACTAACAACTGCACAGGTTTCAGTCCTGGAAAACGGACTAGGTTTCGTACCCACAGCAAACATGGATGGTTTCTTGTTATGCAAAGAAATTCAAGACTTCATGAGGAGACTGAAACTACAAGTCTTTTTTAGAGACAAAGAACCTAGAGAAACACAAGAGGGAGACACCGGTTTGAAACCCAAATCCTCTTTTATTCCATCAGATATCACCCTTCCCATAGAGCTGCTTACTTTTGAGAAGGCTGTGATGAAGGATCTGGAGAATCTCCATCCAACTACTAACCATGTCTTTCAAAATCTAACGAGAAATGAAAAACAAGCAATACAAGAACTGAATAGCAATCGCAACTTGGTAATAAAACCAGCCGACAAAGGAGGGGCCATTGTCATACAATCGAAAGAACAGTATGATAAGGAATGTAAGCGCCTACTCCAAGACCCTAGAAATTATGAAATTTTGGAGAATGACCCAACTGAAAAGGTGAAGATCAAGATTATGAGCATGGTGGAAGAGGCACTCGCACATGGATGGATAACAAAAAAAGAAGGAGACTTTCTTATCCAAGACTCACCTAGAACACCTTATCTATATACACTCCCGAAAATACATAAAAAACTAAAAGACCCTCCAGGTCGCCCGATTGTGTCTGGTATAGGTTCCATTTTAGAACCAGTTTCCAAATTTGCAGATGCCTTCTTAAAACCCATGGTTCAAAAAACATCCACGTACTTGCGGGACACCAAAGATGTCCTCGTACTATTAGAAGACCTTCCTTTTGACCCAAGACATCAACTGCTTATAAGCTGTGATGTTGAGAGCCTTTATACCAGTTTACCACACACAGAGACTCTAAACATAATTGAGGAGGTTCTATTCAACATCGACTGGGTGTATCAAACCCCCAGAAACATCATCATGGAATGCTGCAGCCTAGCATTGAGAGAAAATTTCTTTAGATATGAAGACACCATCTACCTTCAGAAGCACGGGACCAGCATGGGGAGCACCTTTGCTCCTAGTATAGCTGGTCTCTATGTGCATCATCTAGAGACCACGAGGATTTTACATCCCAATAATCCTTTCCAGGGCCACATTGGTATCTGGAAAAGATACATCGATGACATTTTGATCATCTGGAATGGCGATGAGACCACTGCCAATCACTTTATGACCTGGCTCAACTACCAAGATGAGTTTCTGAAGTTTACCAGCACAATATCCAATAAGGAGCTGACCTTTCTTGACCTAAACATATCACCGAAAGATGGAAGACTTGTGACTACTACTCACTTCAAAACCACAGCGAAAAACTGCCTTTTATTATATCAGAGTTTCCACCCTAAACACTTACGTGATAACCTTCCCTATGGACAATTTTTGCGCCTACGACGCAATTGCACTGAGGTTGAAGATTTCAAAAACCAATCGGAAGATCTAAAAGCGAAATTAGCAAAAAGACAATACCCCAAACGAATTATCGAGAAAGCATACAAAAGAGCACGCAACAATTGCAGAGAAAGCCTTCTTGAACCAACTACACCAAAACCAAAGGAAGAACGGCCTTTCTGCATCACCACTTATAACACCAACTCCAATAAAATTACCAAAATCGTGAATAAACATTGGCGCATTTTGAACAGTGGTGGACTCAACCTCCCAAAACCCATCTTCGCACACAGAAGAGGTAAAAGCATACGTGATATGTTGGTCCATACTAGACCTAGCAGCAATGATTCTACAGGCTTATCAACCTCCATGGCTAAAATCCAAGGACACCATCCATGTGGAAGATGCAAAGTTTGCAATCTTACCAAAAAAAACACAAGTATCATTTTTTCTGATGGCACTGAATGGGAACAGAGAAAATTCACCACCTGCAACAGTAACAACGTTGTGTACTTGATCAGATGTCCGTGCCAATTGGAATATATAGGGATGACCACGCGATGTGTAAAAGTGAGAATCGGTGAGCACAAAAGCAACATCAAGTGCAAAAAAGGAGCAACGAAAATGGCAGCACATTTCATTGACTTCGCACACACACCAGAAGAAATATCATGGACAGTCATAGAACAAGTACCAAATGACAAACACCTGTTTGAAAAAGAACAAAGATGGGTACATCGCATTAAGACCAACATCATAGGCCTTAATGATGATATTCCATGGAGTCAGTTATAATTCCATCAAGAATTTTTTTAAAAAAATTTTTTTTGAATAAACTTTATTCCTCAAACAGAAAACCTGCTGCCCTTAATCTATCTGATTCACCTTTTTGCAGACCCATTCTGAATCATCAACATATTCTGGGGAGCATTTTTTGTTGGTCTACCATTTAGATAGATAAGGTCTAGGAGATAGTTCTATTTATTTTACAGCACGCAGTTGAAATTCCATCTATGATAAACAATGGGTGAAACGAACATTCAGATTTCTTTTTATGAGTTGCACCCACGAACAGTATGCTCTCTGTGTTTTTTTGCAACAATGACGGCGAGGCATCTACTAACGCTGCATCGAGCTCAGATGAACACAAACAATGAATGTATATTATATTGGAAAACGACCAATGAACTACGCAATCGACCGTTCTGTGATTTCATTTTTTGTGTCCTGCATCAAGTCGCTACTTTGTTTACAAAAAATCTATTTTTATTCCGTTTTCGGTATCCTCTCATGTTTAAGATTCATACTGGATTAAAGATTCATTAGAGGTACCATTTTTTCACCACGATACCTTTTATAACATTGTTTTCTTCTCACCTTCCGTAACCAGGAAGTGAGGGATTGGTGCCTTAAAAATGTTGGGCGGCCATTTTAAAAGCCTTTCACGATCTAGTTGGAAGCAGACGCTCTAGTTGCGCGTCTGCTTCCTGCTTGCTCCCGGCCAATAAAAACACTGCTGCACACTTCAGTGTTTACATCGACGGAGCGGCACGGAGGCATACGGAAGCGAGGCAAGATCCTGCAAATTGTAAGTTGAGACTTGGCCAGGTCCTTAAAAACAGGTCAGGAGTTTGGTAGGCTTGCCTACCACCAGCAGCTACCGTTTCTCTAACTAACACGATATTTACTATCCTGTAGTGACTATTACCAGGCGCCCTCCCCTCCAGTGCGTGCTCATGAAGCCTGAACATTACAACTAATTAAAGTATGTACATTACGTTTTCTTGCATGTAGTGTATGACTGTGTGCCATCATGTGTATTTTATGTATACAGTCAACGAATTCATACAATACCATTATGTGTGTTTGTGTCTCGTATAGTCTGTTTTCTATGTCCAACTGCACAGGTTTCAGTCCTGGAAAACGGACTAGGTTTCGTACCCACAGCAAACATGGATGGTTTCTTGTTATGCAAAGAAATTCAAGACTTCATGAGGAGACTGAAACTACAAGTCTTTTTTAGAGACAAAGATCCTAGAGAAACACAAGAGGGAGACACCGGTTTGAAACCCAAATCCTCTTTTATTCCATCAGATATCACCCTTCCCATAGAGCTGCTTACTTTTGAGAAGGCTGTGATGAAGGATCTGGAGAATCTCCATCCAACTACTAACCATGTCTTTCAAAATCTAACGAGAAATGAAAAACAAGCAATACAAGAACTGAATAGCAATCGCAACTTGGTAATAAAACCAGCCGACAAAGGAGGGGCCATTGTCATACAATCGAAAGAACAGTATGATAAGGAATGTAAGCGCCTACTCCAAGACCCTAGAACATCCACGTACTTGCGGGACACCAAAGATGTCCTCGTACTATTAGAAGACCTTCCTTTTGACCCAAGACATCAACTGCTTATAAGCTGTGATGTTGAGAGCCTTTATACCAGTTTACCACACACAGAGACTCTAAACATAATTGAGGAGGTTCTATTCAACATCGACTGGGTGTATCAAACCCCCAGAAACATCATCATGGAATGCTGCAGCCTAGCATTGAGAGAAAATTTCTTTAGATATGAAGACACCATCTACCTTCAGAAGCACGGGACCAGCATGGGGAGCACCTTTGCTCCTAGTATAGCTGGTCTCTATGTGCATCATCTAGAGACCACGAGGATTTTACATCCCAATAATCCTTTCCAGGGCCACATTGGTATCTGGAAAAGATACATCGATGACATTTTGATCATCTGGAATGGCGATGAGACCACTGCCAATCACTTTATGACCTGGCTCAACTACCAAGATGAGTTTCTGAAGTTTACCAGCACAATATCCAATAAGGAGCTGACCTTTCTTGACCTAAACATATCACCGAAAGATGGAAGACTTGTGACTACTACTCACTTCAAAACCACAGCGAAAAACTGCCTTTTATTATATCAGAGTTTCCACCCTAAACACTTACGTGATAACCTTCCCTATGGACAATTTTTGCGCCTACGACGCAATTGCACTGAGGTTGAAGATTTCAAAAACCAATCGGAAGATCTAAAAGCGAAATTAGCAAAAAGACAATACCCCAAACGAATTATCGAGAAAGCATACAAAAGAGCACGCAACAATTGCAGAGAAAGCCTTCTTGAACCAACTACACCAAAACCAAAGGAAGAACGGCCTTTCTGCATCACCACTTATAACACCAACTCCAATAAAATTACCAAAATCGTGAATAAACATTGGCGCATTTTGAACAGTGGTGGACTCAACCTCCCAAAACCCATCTTCGCACACAGAAGAGGTAAAAGCATACGTGATATGTTGGTCCATACTAGACCTAGCAGCAATGATTCTACAGGCTTATCAACCTCCATGGCTAAAATCCAAGGACACCATCCATGTGGAAGATGCAAAGTTTGCAATCTTACCAAAAAAAACACAAGTATCATTTTTTCTGATGGCACAGAGAAAATTCACCACCTGCAACAGTAACAACGTTGTGTACTTGATCAGATGTCCGTGCCAATTGGAATATATAGGGATGACCACGCGATGTGTAAAAGTGAGAATCGGTGAGCACAAAAGCAACATCAAGTGCAAAAAAGGAGCAACGAAAATGGCAGCACATTTCATTGACTTCGCACACACACCAGAAGAAATATCATGGACAGTCATAGAACAAGTACCAAATGACAAACACCTGTTTGAAAAAGAACAAAGATGGGTACATCGCATTAAGACCAACATCATAGGCCTTAATGATGATATTCCATGGAGTCAGTTATAATTCCATCAAGAATTTTTTTTAAAAAATTTTTTTTGAATAAACTTTATTCCTCAAACAGAAAACCTGCTGCCCTTAATCTATCTGATTCACCTTTTTGCAGACCCATTCTGAATCATCAACATATTCTGGGGAGCATTTTTTGTTGGTCTACCATTTAGATAGATAAGGTCTAGGAGATAGTTCTATTTATTTTACAGCACGCAGTTGAAATTCCATCTATGATAAACAATGGGTGAAACGAACATTCAGATTTCTTTTTATGAGTTGCACCCACGAACAGTATGCTCTCTGTGTTTTTTTGCAACAATGACGGCTAACGCTGCATCGAGCTCAGATGAACACAAACAATGAATGTATATTATATTGGAAAACGACCAATGAACTACGCAATCGACCGTTCTGTGATTTCATTTTTTGTGTCCTGCATCAAGTCGCTACTTTGTTTACAAAAAATCTATTTTTATTCCGTTTTCGGTATCCTCTCATGTTTAAGATTCATACTGGATTAAAGATTCATTAGAGGTACCATTTTTTCACCACGATACCTTTTATAACATTGTTTTCTTCTCACCTTCCGTAACCAGGAAGTGAGGGATTGGTGCCTTAAAAATGTTGGGCGGCCATTTTAAAAGCCTTTCACGCTCTAGTTGCGCGTCTGCTTCCTGCTTGCTCCCGGCCAATAAAAACACTGCTGCACACTTCAGTGTTTACATCGACGGAGCGGCACGGAGGCATACGGAAGCGAGGCAAGATCCTGCAAATTGTAAGTTGAGACTTGGCCAGGTCCTTAAAAACAGGTCAGGAGTTTGGTAGGCTTGCCTACCACCGGCAGCTACCGTTTCTCTAACTAACACGATATTTACTATCCTGTAGTGACTATTACCAGGCGCCCTCCCCTCCAGTGCGTGCTCATGAAGCCTGAACATTACAACTAATTAAAGTATGTACATTACGTTTTCTTGCATGTAGTGTATGACTGTGTGCCATCATGTGTATTTTATGTATACAGTCAACGAATTCATACAATACCATTATGTGTGTTTGTGTCTCGTATAGTCTGTTTTCTATGTCCAACTACCTTTTCTCTTTCGCTTCTCTAAAAAATCGGGTGATGAGTATAATTTACCTTACCCGCTTAGATATAGAATGAAAAATATATATATTCAGAAAAATATATCACAAAACGATATCAACTGAATTCTCAGCGAGATATACCCTAAGTATGGTGATGTGTTCATACTCGACAATGATGAAAAAGCCTTGTATCATTGGTGTTCTCTCCATCTTCTTCTTTTTTTCAGATACCAATTTGGTCCTATTTTCCGATTGGGGTCAGTGTACCCTAGGGCGCAGCTTTCATTCAAGTCTGCTAATAGAGACGAATAGGCATACAATTCTAGAGATTCCCTCTAGTGTTCAAGGGATTATTATATTTTTTGGTCCTGATGAGTATAGCAGTGGGGACTGCTCACGAAACATGTCGACCCAGTAGGTAACCACTAATTTGTGAGATTTCCTACTCTTTTCCCCATTTTTAACGGTCCCAGCTAGAGAACAGAATAAAATTGTTTTTTCTACTAGCCAGGGTCTTTTTAATTTTTATTTTCACGTATTTCTAAATCACTCACATCCCTTACACTACACATAAGCCTTATCATCACAACAACAGTGCTCCCGCGTAGTCGTAGGTAGTAGCACGCCCCGCCCCGTAGAGGGACGGGAAGACCCCCATGATGAAGCATGACACTATGGGACTCATAGTGTGTGAGGGGTATTTTAAAAACACATAGTGCTTTCCGTGGCATTCCATGGATCACTTCAAACTCACTGTACTTATCATTATAAAAATCAAAAATCAAAAATTAATTAATTAACTATTTAGAATCACTTTTTCCACTCCATGATAGGGTAGAATCACTTTTGTTTACTAAATATCAGATAGGAGGTAGGTTCTATCCTAGCACCTCTTCACTCCCTCTCTTTGATTATTTCTTTACCTTTTAAATGCACTGCACCCTGCCTTTTGAGCTGTCCAGGGTCTACCCTAGAGGTGACTTATTTGCATATAAAAGGGAGGTTTCCATACCACTGTTTTTTTTATTTGGTTAATTGTCAGAATATTTTTTGATTCTCAATTGTTCGAGTTTGACATTATAAAGGTCGGCATCAATGATGTAACTTTCTTTTCTCCTGTATCATCCCAAACCCTGGACACTTCAGGGCTTTCATGGTTGTTGACAAAGAAAATTGGTTGTGAAAAAAGGAAGGTTTTGGCCTGAAAAATGATTTACTTTGGCAAGTCCAAGTGGCAGTTTAAAATTGCAAACACACAGGCTGCAATGGCAGTCCTGACTCATGTTTAAAGTGCTATTTAAGTGGGCAGCACAATCAGTGCTATAAGCCCGCTAGTAGTGATTAATTACAGGCCATAGGCATTGGTAGTGGCACTTTACTAGGTACTTACAATTAATTAAAGATGCCAATTGGGTATAAGCCAATCTTGTCATGTTTTAAGGAGAGAGCACAAGCACTTTAGCACTGGTTAGCTGTGGTAAAGTGTGCATAATTCTAAAGCCAGGATAAATGAGGTCTGAAACCAAAAATAGGTAAGGGGAAAACCATGCCAAGGGTGCCAGGTCCAACAATGTTCCATATATTTCCATTTCAGGAACACGGGATTGGTGGGTGACCATAATTTATTGATGGCAACCTGACCAGCTGGTGAGTGTTTATAATCCAGAATAATTGAGGATTATAATGAGAATCAGTGAATGCCAACTTTGTGAGTTGTGGTGTTATTTTGAAATTGTAGATGTGTTGTATATTATTATGGGAACATTAATTATTGTTTCAGTTGTGTATGTATACCACATGAGAATGGGTGGATGCATATAGTTTTAAGTTGGAATTGGTTGCATGCATTTTTATTCAAGTAATGTCTCAAATGCTTTGTTTGACATCAATGTCTTTGTATTGTAATATAGAGGTATTAGGTATTATTTTTAATGTTTTTTATAGATATCATGTGATAAAATGGTGGATAAGTGACAACTAAATTGCCCTGGTGAAGGTGGTTGTTACTTGCATTGTCCAACAACACACGTTGACGAAGCGTTGAAGACACGATCTACAATGCACTGGGGATTGTATATGTTGATTAATGAAATCATGGAGACCTGGTGACACAATAAATATTTATTTGTGAAGATTAGGTTTAAGATTTCCTCTTTGTAATTTATATGTGTGGCATTTTTAACTATGTTCAGAAATTTAAAATATATAAAATATTTTATTGTGTTTATTTGAAAAAAATATAAAGCTATATATATTTTTCTTAATCTGAAGTGGTATATGGTTGTGTTAGTTCAGGCCTGGTATTCATGTATCGTGTGAGTTTTGAGGAGAGTAGTGTACCCAGGGAATTAAATATTTTTTGGTTTCTGGGCATAGGGCCTGACCCGAGGTCAGGCCTGTGGCCCACCTCTCACCATGCACGGAACGTGTGCAGCAGGGGGTTATCTGACTGGGGGTGTTGGACTGGCCACAGGGGGGTGGCTTTACTTATGGTAATGAAATATTACTTAGCAAGCACAACAAGATGATGGACGGAGTGATGAAACGTTTTCAACCACAGACACAGATCTGGGTTTGATCCATCGTACATTTGCTCACTATGCCACCCCAGTTTGGACCCAGCCAATTGCAAATTAGTCTTGACCCCGCTTCTCATGCGACCAATCCAGCCCAAACTGCCAGGCCAGGTCCTCCCTGGACCGGAAACAAGTATCCTGGGACCAGCTACAGGGTATTGCCCAGACGTGGGGCCCGTGCTCTCCATGCCACTGAAGTCAAGCTTGCCTGGCCTTTTAGCCCAGGGGGTGCCACGTTGGGTGGCGGCTTGCTGCAGCACTGATGGCAGAGTTGGAGTCACAGCGGAGGTGCGCCGCAACCGGTAGCCACGGCCTGCCTGACCCTAAGATGGCAGCTGGACTGCATAGCTCAATGGCAGGCAGACACTAGCAGAAGAAAGAACGGTCCTGCAATGTGGCTGGTGCTGGTCCCCGAAGGAGGGCTCTCCTGGGTCAGCAGGTGGACTACTCCTCGACAGAGAAGAGCAGTGGTGACAGGGACACCGCGGATGATGCCTGACATGGCGGTCTGCTAAGACACCACACAGGTCTCAACTGATACAGTGGAGGAGCCATTTCGCAAAGTGAGGTAAAGGGCTGGAGTATGAGACACGTTTGAGAGTCTGGAAGAGCTTATCTGACCTGCTGCCTACTCAGGGAGGAGGTGAGCCCAGTGCACATGGCAAATCTCTTGGGGCTGCCAGGAAAAGTTGTGAGGCTGCACCCAGAGACGGGGGCCATGGTCACTGTTTGCTGTTATCTGGTGAGCGGTCAGGGGCCTATTGATGATGGTGCACCTGGGTTATGACTGTAGGCCTTTCGGGGGCACTCGCTGCTTTGAACGGCGCTAATCTCACATCCTCTGAAACCTGCACAGGTTTGGGGTCTACCATTGATCAGAAGCGACTATCTCGATAACCCCTAGACTCTATCCCCGCTCACATGGGTGCACACAAGGACTCTCTCTATGCCACCAAAAAACCAACAAACAACTGAGTATGAAGCTATTTTGCCCCCACAGATTCCAGTGGAAGCTGATCTACCACAGGGGAGGAGGCCATGATGGTTCTTACCAAAGAGTATCTTCTTGAGCAAATTTAAGAAAGAGTTAAGGGATGAACTTCAGACAGATATGAACACCTTCCTCGAGGCACTGAAGGCTAACCTAAATGACAGGCTGACCTCGCTACAGCAAGACGTGGACTGTGTGGAGTCTAGGGTGGTAGGCATGGAGGTTAAAACACTGGAGCTTGAACAACCTACAGATCAGATGAAAGTAGTTACTGGCGATCTCCAACCTCAGCTGCAAACAGCTTTGTTAAAAAACGAAGATCTGGAAAACAGATCTAGACAAGACAACATCAGAATCTGGAATCTGGAGGAGGGGGCGGAGATCCCGGTCCTGGAAGCCTTCATGGTCAGGCTTTTCTCCCAGATCCTTGACCCAACGACCATGAAGGTCAAAATAGAGAGACTCCATAGAGTGGGAAAACCCCTTCAGGGTGATAAAAGGTACCCAAGAGATGTCTTGGCTAAATTGCACTCTTCTAAAATGAAAGAGGCCATGCTCCAGCCATCCAGGAAATTGGACACTGTGACGTTTCAGGGGAGCACATGTGCACTATATCAAGACATAGCGCCATTAACCCTGACACGATGACAGCAGTATAGGCCAGTAATGGACAAGCTCTGACAAGAGAACATCAAATATCACTGGACTTACCCATTTGGTCTGGCTTTTGAATTACAAAATAAAGCTTACCACATCGCTGAGGTGGAAGAGGCCTTAACCCTTTGGGGCATTCTGGCACCTGAGAGATGCAATAACTCAGATGAGCATGATGCCCCGGAGATGCCTTCTGCCGGGGACAGAGGGTGGGTGCCCTGGCCCTCTCATCGCCCCCAAGACCACAGAGAAAGCACTGACATGCAGTTTTGCCATCTCACACATGCTAATGGACACACAGCAGGAATACAAGCAGGAATAGACTCTATGAAAAGGAGGGATGTGACATGATCTATTCTACATGGGGACTTGAATAGGAGTGAGTATGGCCAACGTGCCGCCTTTGTGCCCACTCTCACCATGCTTTTAGATGTTTTCCACAAGACCTTTTCCAATGGCACATGTCACATAATGCACTGCTGACATTGATATGCTCCCTTCCAAACAGTTGCTACACTAGAGCCATGGTAGCAAACTCGGTCCGAATCTCCTCCAATGATCTACTCATACTGCACCAGCAGAATAAACTAGGGAACCGTTGTCCCAGTTGAAATTGTTCTGGGGTTTATGTTGTTAATTTTTGCAGGTACTCGGGGATACTTAGAGGAATGGACAAGGAGCATTGACTTCTTTGAACTGGTACTGCACCCTACTAGGGGTCACTGGAACAGGTTGGAAAATGGGAGGGAGGAGAGGGAGATTTCAAAAGCAAAAAGGGGAGAAACTATTGCCATCATGGTGATTACTGATCTCTTGTGGAATGTTAGAGGTTTATATGCCCCAGCCAAGAATCTTAAGATATGGAAATACTTGCTTGATCAGCACTTTGATATTATAGCACTGCAGGAGACCCACCTCAAAAGGTCGGAGGACCACAGACTGATACATAAGATGTACCCCCGATATAAAAATCCTTCACTTATAAAAAACATAATGATGTAGCGCTCCTCTTTTACTCCTCTTTAAAATTTCAACGAGGGCTATAAAACATATAAGGAAGGGAGGGTGGTGCTAGTAAAGGGCCATGCTCGAGGGAAACTATGCAAAGTTGCAAGCACCAACGGAGCAAACACTAACCAGGTGGCTTTCATAACAACTCTCTG
Organism: Triturus cristatus; assembly: GCF_964204655.1. Taxonomy (NCBI): domain Eukaryota; kingdom Metazoa; phylum Chordata; class Amphibia; order Caudata; family Salamandridae; genus Triturus; species Triturus cristatus. The sequence goes on along the minus strand of NC_140587.1, from coordinate 339,480,082 downwards.
CCTCTCTTGGGAGGATTTGCAAAGGAATAATCCTGATGGGGATTTTAACCTCCCAAGGCATTCTGTTTCCCCATAAATCGCCCTCAGGTAGCTTTACGAAATGCTTAAAACATGCGGTGTGAGACCTGGGACTACTTGATGCCTGGAGGGAGAGTCACCCAGATGTTATGGACTACACGTGTTTTATTCCCACATCCATCGTACTTACTCCAGGCGAGATTACGTGTCCCTTAGCCAGGCCCTTATCCGTGACATCAGAGAAGCGACCCTACACTCCATTACCTTCTCTGACCATGCCCCAGTAGTCGTCTCTCCAGAGTGGAACAAACCCCGCACAAATACAATGATTGGTTATTCCCCAATATGCTGGTTCATAACAGAACACTTCGGGACCATTTGCGGAAGGCCATTATGGATTTCTTCCAACTGAATAATCTCCAGGACTCTATGCCCGCTAACAATTGGAACATATTTAAGGCAGTACTAAGGTGACAATGCATGGTGCTGATCTCAGCCCTTAATAAACAGAGGACTAAGAAATGGCTAATGTTAGAAGGTAAATTACAAATCCTACAACAGGCCCATAAAACCGCCACCACGCAAACCCTTAAATGGAAAGTCCCGGCCATGAAGAGGAAACTAAACGCAATTTATACAAACAGGGCAGAACTGACACTGGTCTGACTGAAGCAAACATCCTACTTGCATGGCAGCACGGTTGGGGCACACTTAGCACCACATCTATGGATTTGAAGGTAGAAGGACTATATTGGGGATATATGAGACCTCTCAGGGAAACTAGAAGTTATGGGGCAGTGGAAAGCACATGTCTTTAGAAGGTTCTGTAAATTGCTGTACATAGCTGACCAAACCGAAATGCAAGGGCAACTTGACTACCTCCACTCAGTGGAACTTCCACAGGTAACACCAACCGAAAATGAGCAACTGGGAGAACCCATAGGTGAGGAAGAAGGATGAAAGGCAGTAGGGACCCTGAAACTTCACAAGTCCCCCGGACCAGACAGCCTGACGGCACAATTTTGTGAAACCTTTAGCACAGAGCAAATCACTCATCTGACTTGTCTTTTTAATAATATAGCATAAATCAAATGTGTGACTCCTACAATGAGTGAGAACATAATCTTGGTTATACTGAAAACAGGTAAGGACCCACATACTTGTGGCTCATACTGTCCTATAAGCCTGCTCAACCTTTATGCAAAGCTATATTCCAAAACTTGGCTTCGCGACTGGAAAACCTGATGCTGGCTCTGATCCACGCGCATCAATCAGGCTTCATTAAAGGCAGGCAGATGCACGATAATGTAAGGAGGGTACTCCATTTGGTTGAGAAGGCCACCAAAAAGCATATTCCGGCAGTGCTGCTTGGCCTGGATGCCAAAAAGGTGTTTGATCGGGGGGGACTGGTCCTTTCTGTTTCACGCCCTGCAGCGATTTGGTTTCTGCAAGTCCTTTATAGCAATGATACAGGCTAACTTTGCCGCGCCTTGCGCTAGGGTAATAGTCAATGGGGTTTGCTTGGATTCCTTTCTTCTGGGCAGGGGGATGAGACAGGGATGTCTGTTCTACCTACTCCTCTTCTTGCTCAGTATAGAACCCATTGCAGCAAAGTTAAGGAAGATTCCAACAATCAGTGGCATCTCTTTTTGATCAGAAGACCATAAGATTTCACTGTTTGCGGATGACATCTTACTAACACTTACAGATCCACAACATTCTCTGACAATACTGCAAGAGGAGTTGTGATTTTTTGAAGTGGTAGCTGACTTAAGTATTAATCTGAGTAAATCCATCCTCCTTAACTTGATGTTGACTAACGTGGAGTTGGGGGCGCTGGTGGCTTCAACCCCCTTTCAATGGGCAAGGAAAGAGCTCACTTACCTGAGCATTAAAATAACTCCCAAGATCTCAAGTCTGTTTGTGGCTAACTACCCTCCACTCCTATCCCAATTAAAGATTGGCCTTAGCCGATGGGCCCCCATGTATATGTCATGGCTTGGCATAATAAATACTATTACGATAGTAGTCTTACCAACTTTTCTTCGCCTCTTCCGGAGCCTGCCTGTTGATCTTGGGAGGGATTACCTGCCTAGTTTGTGCACTCTGCTCACAAAATTTATCTGGCAGAATAACAGAGCCAGTCTACCCTTTAACGTAGTTCGGAAGCCGAGGAACGAAGGAGGATGGCACTCCTAAACTTCAATGTTATGTTATGTTATGTTAAAGTCTTTTATAAAGCGCACATACACCAATTGGTTTCTTGGCGCTGACATAAGGAATTGCTGGAGCCCCATGTATTTAGTTTTCTGCAGAATCTAGCTATAAGCTTGGATAAATAGCCAATTCTTAAGAAGCCTACTAAAGCTAGAGAATTTAGTGCAGGTTCTTATTCCAAAGGAAGAGTATTCCAGAAGCTGGGTGCCAATAATGCAAGCCTGCAGCCACCTATTCGTTTCCGTTTATAGGAAGGAATGGTTAAAATATTTGTGTGGGCAGAGCATAGGCTCCGTGCAGGTAAATCTCTATTTCAAAGCTGCCCAACTTCGAGTTATTACTGAGTGGTTCCAGCGAGAGTCAGATAAACACTGGCTCCATATGGACAGTATATACGCTGGAAACCGATCCCAGACCACCCCCTAATACTTATATAAACACCTCCATGAGAATGACCTTAAATGCTACGGATGAGGTGCTCACGCTAGCCGCGTGGATGACATTACCCTCTCCATTCACCCCCATACATTACAACCCGACCTTGTCACCAGCTGCGCGACCAGGCCCATTTGATGCATGGAGGGAGGGAGGCTGCCTCACGCTGTCTGATTTCTTCCACAATTGGGATATATTGACTTTTGAACATGGTCAATGAGACTTTCAACCCATTCCAGATACCCCAATTTAGGACTCTTGGGTTTATGGGGTAACTGGTTGAAATACGCCAAAAACAGACCAAGCTATATCATGGCTCTGCCTGGGAGCTGCGAAGACTGCAATTGCTGCAGCTTGAAAGATGAGGAAAGCACCAGCCATGACACAAGGGCACACACACCTATGGCAGGCAGTCATAATGCAAAGAATGAGTGACATCTTTAGAGACTTTGAATATGCCTGGGGTCCCCTGATCAGTTACCTCTCTAAGGGACTCCCACTTGTGGCCTGCCCCTCACGTGTACGAGTGCTACATCGCTTCCAGTTCTGAACTGCAAAGTCTTACCTATAAGAGAACCAACTGTGAGATTCACATTCACCCCCATGTCACCTGAGTCCATTGCTATGTTTATTTTCGCTTGTTGTTTTTTTTTTCCGGTTCACAATGGAGGTGAGAGGGACATAAGACAAGGGAAGGGCCCAGTTTGGGAGGAGTAATTGAAGAATATGTCATTACTATCTCCAGCAATGCTTTAATAGGAATCTGTTGTAGGGGTTACCCTAAGTAATGAAAGAACACTGTGTATTGATATAGCTACTGGGAGGTTATTTTACGATTCCTTCACTGAATGCATTGCCATATTTTATGTTGTAAAAATCAATAAAACATATTTGACAAAAAAACGTAGAAATTCACTGAAAAAAACAAAGGTTAAAGTAATGTTAGAGTTAGATGAAAATATTAGTCATAACGTAACATTTTATACTAAAAAAGCAATTTTTATAGTTATCTCCTGTAACTATAACTCATGCTGCAAAGAAACTGTAACCCACATCCTTGCCATGCACAGCTAAGTACCCCACATATTACTTTATTCATGACATTATCTAGGAGATCACTATGTTGCACTTGAAGCACTTTTTGGGTTTTCGATCCCTGGCCCCAGAAGGTGCTATTTTAGTTAAGTCTCTTGACTCATATTCTATGCTCCACCCACAGAGGTATTGGTCCTCTGATGGACCTTTTTTCATCGTAGTGAGGTGTCAGAAATCAGGATGTCCCTTTGTTGGCTACCCGATGAGACCATTAATTGGCAACCAACTTGCAAAATAGAAAATTAGGTTCAAGTTCACTGTTCCCAAATCATAACTCTCTATCATGCATCAGAAATCAGATATTTGTAAGCACAGTTTCTGTGGAAAGAACATTAAGATACAATAAAAAAACTCCAACTAATTTGCATAATTTGGTTATTGTTTTAAAGATACAAAATCAGTGCATATAAGTAACATTTTTTTAGTAACTCAGTCATGAGTCTTACAAAATGTAGAATAAGACCACACATTTAGTCAAAATTAATCTATTGCCAAACAAAAGAATCCATAAGAGGATGGTTTAACCCCTTCAGCGCTGGGCGAATTCCGCCGCGGTGCTGAAGGGTTCGAGCGCGGGCGGGACCATGACGGAACGGTTCCGTCATGAGCACAGCTCAACCGTGGCTCATGACGGAACCGTTCCGTCATGAGCATGGAAGGGGTTAAGGTTAGAATACCTTTTACTAACAAAGGCAAAAGGCCGATTCAAAAAAGTTCTCTTAGCATGATAAAGGGATCATGTTATGGTCCATTTAGGAAGAGTCCATGGGCATGGGCAAGGAGAACGAACACTAATCAATAAAGTTCAAGTCGGGTTTCTCACCAGACAGCTCAAAATAGTCCAGCAGGCAAGTACAGTAGCATTCTGGAAAAGACAAGGAGCATGTAAAGATAGTCTGGCAGGCAGGCTGGAGGTAATGGAAGTGAAGGGGACCTCCCTTCTCCTAGGAAACTCACTTTCTGTACTCCAAATAATCCATTTTTGACATCTGTTGTCACCATACGATGGTCTGATTGTCATGTGACCGTTATCCTGTTCACCAGGTACAAATTGATACTCCATCATTCTTCTCATGCTGCTCCAGAGAAATAGTGTCCATTCCGTCCTCACAGGTTAGTTGACAAAGAGCTTATTACCTTGTAGCTCTTCTTGTACTGTATTGTATTGTAATTGCATTTATATAGTGCCTACTACCCCTGACGAGGCGTCAAAGCATTTTTTTGGCGAGTAGCAAGCTACTTTAGAACCCATAAAGGATTAGTGGTGAATCAGTATAGTGAAAATATGAAAGTAATTTGAGTGGTGGATATATTAGCCAGTTATTTAGATTGAGAAGGATTGTTGGGGGTAGAAGAGGGCAAAAGGTTTATATTTATATAGCGCTTGCTACCCTTAATGGGGTGTTGAAGTGCCTTTTCAGCAAGTAGCATGCTACTTCAGAACCCAGAAAGGATTAGTGGTGAATAAGTATAGTGAAATATGAAAGTAATATGAGTGGTGGATATGTTAATCTGTTATTTGGATTGAAAAGGATAGAAGAGGGATAAAAGGGAAGGATTTAGAAAAGTTTTTTTACTTTTTTTTGTTTTGGAGCTCATAGCAGTAGTCGGAGGCTTGGGATGAGTAAAAGGGAGGTGGAGGGGGGTGAGTAAAAGGGAGGTGGAGGGGGAAGAGTCAGAGGGAGGATTTATAAAGGCTTGTTTTGGGGGATTGGAATAGTAAAAAGAGGTATGAGATGTCACTGTCTAAAGTACTCTGTGCTATTTTTCCAGTCACTGAACCATAGAAAATAAGCCACTGCATCACTTCTTCCATGGCCTTGTGTCTCTCGAAGCATTATACATTTAGCGTTGATCACAGTAGGTGCAATGCGGGCCTTAATCACAAAGGGGTTCTCTCATTCATCACACATCTTGGCACCAGTAAAGCAGTTAAGCAGTTCCTGCCAAGTAACACATTTCACAGACTGAATAGGTAAATGGGGAATTGTATGCCAACCAGCCTGCCCAATTGTGAGATGCCTGGACTGAGCAGGCATGTACAAGGTTCTTTAAATAGAAGTGTTTCTCTGAGCCTGTAGAGAGAAATGTATGGCAGTCATGCCCAGATTATGAGTTTCAAGTTCATATGCATACAAGTTGTTCCTCCACTAATGATATGCAGATTTCATGACTCGGTCTGTAAGATGACAATGCTCTCCAGACTCAGGCATGGGCGTCACTGTGCAGGACATTCATCAAACAACTCAACATGTTACAGTTTTTCTCTGTAGATCCACGTAAGGGAAGGCTAGTGTCCATATGATGTTATCCCCTTTATAACACACTTCATCAGTGAGGTCCTGAAACTGGCTTCTGAAAAAACCTACTCTGACATACCAAAAAAAAAAGAAAAAGTCTTTTGACAGAGTTATAGGAAGGAGAGTTAATTGTCCAAATCCCTATATTTTTAATAAGAAACAAAAAGTAAACAAAGTCTGGGAAGTAAATTAATTCTCAGGATCAAGATCTCCAAACCAACGTTAAAAAATTAAGAGGCATATTACAAGACCGACGATAAAATTATCGCTGCTTTAGCGGCAGGAAACTGCCGCTAAAACGGCGATAATGGGCTTGATATTATGCGTTATAGAATTCCAATAGAATCCCAGGTTAGATGTCCTGCACATCTAACCTGGGCTTCTATTGGAATTCTATGACGCATATTAGCAAGCCCATTATCGCTGTTTTAGCGGCAGCTTCCTGCTGCTAAAACGGCGATAATTTTATCGCCGGTCTTGCTAATATGCCCCTAAATTCATCCTAAATTGGTGTGCTGGAGCGGGTAGTAAAAAATGTTGTATACCCCCCATTCTGCATGTTTATATTAATCCGAATAATTAACTAATTATAATATTATTAATTTGTTTGAAGTGATAACTCACCAACTATATTAACAAGAGAATTACACGTGGGAATTGCACTTTGCATGGCTATATTAATGGTGAATTAACTGGTGTGCACATATTAATAGTAGAAAATTAGAAAATTACATGTTATATGTTGCTTTAAGTGATGTATTTGTGATTTGTGCTTTATTCAGTGAGTATAAACCGCTCTGAGTGTTGCTTCTGCTAGATAAATACACACACATATGGGTATTAGTAAGGGGATAACATTTTATTAGTCATTTCTATCTTTTAATTACGTTTTTGTGTTTCTTTTGCTTAAGTTGACCATTTCGGCCTATACAAGATGGCTGATCGAGACGTTAAACGTGACTGCCCTGACAACACGAGGTTCTGGGTGAAGTGCGCAGGCGTCACCGCTAGCAGCAGTGGCCTGGACCTGACCCCGGGAGAACATGTACCCTCCAAGGACGCTCCGGGAACCCATCCAAGAGAAAGGACAATGCTTGATTTAAAAACCGGAACCAGCAAGTGCGATGACCTCATTTTGCGGACTATGTGAGAACTTCATCTCACAACCCCAAATTGACCAATCCGGACTCTCTAAACCCCGATCTTGATACATTTTGATATTAGTTTCATTATAAAAGTAGGTAGGGAATTAGGATAAAAAACGCTCTTCTTTGACGAACTTGATTTCCTGACATTATGCTGACGGAGAGGACGATGACACTGCTGGACAGCTGTTATCCTGAATCTTTGAAAGACTGAATTGCGGCCTAACTTTGCTGAATAAAAATCTTCTTTGACTGATTGACTTAGAGGACGACTTTAGCCAGAATAGGTAAATATGATGCTCTGAAATGCTGATGATGATGATTTCTAATTTTCTTGCAATATAATTTAGATAAAGAATATTTGATTCATTGACAAATGTGTTGTGTCGATTATTTGAATAAGAGAAATGTGGTAAAGAAGTAATGTATAGATAGACGAGCATTATTCATTAAAACCAAGTATCACAACTAAATGATCCATCTCCTTATGAGAGGGAAATCTTAGAAGTCTGAGGGCAATGTGTTTAAGGATAAGGTAAAGGTATTACTTTCATGTCAGCGTTGTGAAACGTATTTTCCCTCAGAAAACAGGTCAACCGAGTGTAAGTATATTGGTGTTATGGGCCCCACCAATGAATGTATTTGAGTGAATTGGATGCCGAGGTAGTTGGTCTGTGCCGAAGGGGGAATTTGACGTTCTGCGCTGCATCAGGTGCATGAACACCTAATACATTCAAGTATGTCTGGATTCATATTAACGTCAATGGAAATTAAAGTGTGCATGTTAAATGGACATGAAAGAGGCCCTGTGATCAGACATCTGGCAAACAAAAATGTCAATGAACACCAGGGAGCTAGAACCAAAGAATAAAGCAGAAAAGTCCTAACATGCACGTGTTCACTCACTGCAGTGTAAAACATCCTTGGATCATGGAAGAACATATTAGAGTGGAATGCAAATCACTTGGCATCAACGAAAGTTAGGGCAAACTAAATACCTGTAGATTTAGCAGGAGACGTTTTAGCTGGCACTGCCGCCACTGCAGCTAAAGTTGTGGCTGCTGGTTGAGAGGCGGGGACTGAAGCTGCTACCAAATCACTAGCAGGCAGGGAAGGAGGTGCTACAGCCAAGGAAGAGAATCATTTATGGAAACATAAGAGTAAAGAAACCCGCAAAGTGAGTATGTGCATCTATCAAGTATATGTAGAACATTGAATGAGCAAGGCATTACAGTAAGGTTAGGTATGTGATGTAAACATTGCCTCTCACTTGGGAAACCCTTTCCAAGGCGAGGAACCTAGAGATAAGCAACAGCTCCAAATGGAAGAGAAAGTGTGGTGTGTGATTAATAACAGTGTACATGCCGCACGCCATGAAAAAACCCTCTCCCAGTTTATATTAGATATTGAAAACCTCAAGTGACCAATTAGGTCAAGAAGTCGAGTTCCCGCCAATTTAAACCCAAACTGGAAAAAGTGTGTATTGATGAAAGAATAATCCTTAAAAAGAACAGATGAAGCAACATTTGAGGACATGCGATGAAAGTACATTTCATTAGGCTATGAAATAATGCAGCGTAAGGAAAAAAGACAATTCAAATGCATTTTAAAGTTAGCATTTCTTAGTTAGCAAAATAAACTCATAATTAAGTTCAAGCTTTAATGAAATCAACCAGACATGTCATATAGGTTATATTTGTAACAATGTCGGAGATTAATGCACAAAAATGTTCAACTGTAATTATGGCCCACTACCAAAATTCAAATAGTACCTACGTGCAAACTATTTCTAAAAATCATTGAAATGAAATTGTTTATAGAATTATAAGATCCTAATAAGGCCAAGCACTTTTACTGAAAGCTTAAATCATGTAATACATTGCATATATGTTTTGCACCACTTTCCATGCTGCACTATAATGAGAGCAATAAAGATGATATGTTTCATTAATAATTTTCATAGTGACATTGTTTAAAATATAAAGTAATCATTTAGTAAACATGTTAAATACATTATTTGCATAATACTACTGTTTTTACCAATCCAAGCACACTTTTACAATGCTGGTATTTCAACTTAAATTAAAGAATAATCAGCTTTTGCGCTGCATCAACTGCAAGATATGAAATTGCATCATTGATGACAACCCCGTGCATGGCAACCAGACTTGTTTCCCCAATTGCCCAGTTATGTGCTACTTCTGAAAGATATAATTGGCAAATGCATGGGCTGTAGTATAACCAACGGTTTGATTGCATTCACACTTCTGTGTCTTTCCCGAACAGCCCTTTATCACCAGAGTGCACAAATACCCTTATCAGATTTTCTAACAAAGATAACTATGAGATGGATCATTCTAGACAACACATAAATAATAATTCTATTGTCATAGTCCTTTCGGGTTGGAACGCAAGATGTTAAAGATCAGCCAATTAGTGTGCTCTCCTCCCTAAATAAAAGATCTTACTCTGAGGGGTAGCATTCGCTCTATGTCCCTGCAGTGGTACCCGAGACTTATTACATCTAGAGGTTCTACAGGTTTAATATGCTTCTGACATCTGAAAATGAGAACCTATGTTACCTCAATCGTGATTATATCAATATGATTTAGGGCTATTGAAAGAATGTGTCTCCTGAATATCTGTTCTTCTGCAGCAACCATAAACCCGAGGAGTAGTCTAATTTTATGTGGTCTCGCTCCTGAGGATTTCTTGATATTAATTACTATATTTTATGGCATTGTAGAAAGGATGACGTCTTAGCTTGTTGGAATGATGGGAATACATAAATCTCATTTTAAAAACTGAAGATGCAATTTATCTCAGTGTTGATCTGTTCAAACTGGGGTCCTTTGAATTATTTCCTATATGGAAATGAATAACTGTTCTCAATATTTGTAATAATGCTTGTTAAACTCTTGTATTTTTTCTGCATGCCATTTTATTTTGCATGATCATCAGCAGTTAAAATAACAGTATTTTCAAATAGACTTTTTAACATAGTTAAATATTAAAATGCAATTCATACATAAGGAAATGTTTTTATTATTCTCTAACTTGCCTAAATGATATAAGGTTTTAAAGAATTTCATTTTCATTTTCTGCACATTGACCAGACACAACTATTAATGATGTGATAGGCACTGTAGTAGTTGGTATAACAAATAGGAACACAATTTTAAGGAATTTTTTAAAATGTTCATAAGTAGGGAAAATGATGGCCCTTTTTGCCTCATACTTTAGTGACGTACCAGAAACTCGCTGCCTATTATGTGGCTATTATTATTTTCTATCTTTGCAATTCAAGAAGAAGCAGCTCTCTTGACACCCCCCACATCCCTAGCCACAACTGAAGGACATTATCAGCATTAATATAAATATCTCTGTTTTATAATATTCCACGTTATTCTTTTAAAAATACGACATACCATTAAAAGTACTCCAAGTGCTTCTTATACATTTTTTCAATTCTTCTACATGCTCTTTTGGGTTCTGTTCATAGAGAAATCTTTCCTTTTCAAAGAACATTCCCTGTAAATACTTGTTTTCAGAAATATACTTTGAACGCTTTCTATAATGAGTATTTACACCTTCCTTCACTGATTCCCTTGTGAAGTAGGTGCTACGTCCAAAATGTCTTTAGTGTGCCAAATTAAAATATTAGAGTTGACTCGACTACACCTCACTCACAGCATAGGTCTTATTTTCAACTTTGCTGTGCTAAACTAAAGAGCTTTAACTTCACACTTTTTGCAGTACATTCGAGCAATCGCTTACCTGTTACACACACTCTCGCATTGTTTCCTTTGAGATAAGGAAATGATCTATTAACTACCGGTAATCTCCATTCAATCTGGGTCCCGTTGTCCTCGTCCCATTCATCACAAAGTGGAGATAACCATCTCCCAACAGAAAAAAAGAACAAAGGAATGCTCGGACCTTAACCCCGCCCTGCCCCTTCCACTGGAAGTACATAAGCAGCACTTCCCAGCATTCCACCTGAACAACCGAGCCCCCAAAAGGAAGGCAGGCCATCCGGGAGGGAGGGTGGGGCGTAATGAATGGGGTGAGGACAACGGGACCCGGAGTAATGAACATTACCGGTAAGTATTGGAGCATTACCCTCAGGTCCCTCCTGTCCTCGTCCTATTCGTTACGAAGTGGAGAATACCAAAGCCGAAACCTGGCCTTCCAAAACCCCCAAGCACACCCAGGAAACAACACCAAAGGCAGCAACCCAAGGGAAGGAAAAGGGAGAAACCACAGGAAACAAGTAGAGCACCCAGACAGGAAGTACTCCACCAAAGCAGGGTCGCACCCATTAAAACAACAGCAGACAACCAAGATGAAGATGAGGACAATGCCAGAGGGGATCCAGCAGACACCAAGAACCCCCCCTAGGCCGAACAATGAAGGGGGAAGAACACGCCAAATAAAAAACCAACAGAGGCCGCCAACAACAAAAAGACAGCGAGGAGGCCACACAAACAAAAAGACCCTGAAATAGCTACAGTGGTGATGTCATGGCACCTTGAATGTTCTATTAGCTCCTGGGTGATGGAATATTTGTGCCTGAAGCATAGATTAATTCCCTGGAAGCTGTTGTTGTGATGAGCAGTAATAAATACGTCTCTCTCCACAAATCGGTTGTGATTGTGGTCACTTCAATTGGCGACGCGTTTGAGGATTTACTGCTCATCCTTAGTTCGTACCCAAGTGTGTGTGGAGTTGTGCCGTTTTTAAAATATTTTTTTTTTGGCCTATGAATTCTATTGGAAGAAAAACCGTTTGCAGCCTTGGATCAAAGACTCCTGTTTTGTGCCACGTTTACTCGTACAACCGATGGGACATTCCGTCTCGGTTACGGGCATATCTGAGGTCAATTTCACAACTTGCTTGACAACGGAACGTTGTTATTGTCAGCAACGTGAGGGCACAAAGAGAGGTGGTGTTGGCCTGCTGATTGTGTCTGGGCATCTATCCACGACCCTGAACTAGACCCTTTGGAGGTGTTTTGCCGACCTGGAGTGTCATCGGGGAGTGTGTGCACGGACGAGGTGCATGAGCGGTGATTGTTTTTCTGGTGAACGGCGCTGAGGGGGTCTGACGGTCGGTGGAGCGGAAGTCTAGATGTCAACGGATCTATTTTGTCTAAGTTTCGTGTCGGAGGTGCTGGCCACATTTTTGTTGTGTCAGTTACGTCTATTGCCATTTGAAACTGGCTCGCGTACTCACTGCCTTTATTGAGTCGCGCGGAGTCCATCACCAGGATTCCATGGTGTTCGCGTCCTTCGTGCGAGTTCTTTCACGCAGAGCAGCAGGAGCGCGCCTTGAGCCATACGGCATACGTCTCTGTGCGCATTGACGTCAACGCAGATACGTAAGATACGCCCAAATCCTATTGGCCATCACGCATCAAAAGGGTACAGTGTCCGTTTTCTCCACAGTGTCAAGAACGCCATGAAAGTGATCAAGTTTTTGGCATGAACAGTGGACAAGTCATCGGCGTTTGACTGTTAGTTGTGCTCAAGGTACTATTTCATGCAGTAAAGCACAACCAACGGATGAACATTTTTTTTTCTTGCTTTAATTGTTGTTATTCCACTGGCACTTTAGCGCCATCTTGTGGATGGGTGTTTAAGCAAAGGGTTCATGTTAAGCTGCAGCACATAATTGATTATAGCACATATGGTCAAATACAGGGTACAAATTCAGGCACCACTTTTGTAAACGAAAAATCGGTACAAACATAAGATGTAAAGTAACGTAAAATATTATATTACAACATAAATGTCATTTTAATGGTCAGGGAAAAAGGGGAAAACTTACAGTGCTAGTGAAAGTTTTGTGGAACTGTTTGGTTATTGGCTAGCTAGTTATTTCAGCCATTTTTTTTTCATCATGTAGAATGTACAAGCACCTTCTCCTTTTCTACAGCTTCCAGGGGACCCACCAGTAGAGTGGAAGGTATGGTACAGGGCATTCACGAAGTACTTAGGAGCCATTGGGGGTCTTAGATTCAGTGCTGAACGTAAAAGATTTATTCTTGAACATAATTTGGGTTTTGAGGGCCAAGCCGTACTTGAACATTTACCTTTGCCAGAGCTAGCAGAGGGGGTCGAACCACTTAATGATTTTGATCAAGCAATTCAAATGTTGGAAAAACAATTTGATGTGGAAAAGAGTTTAGTAGTAGCTAGGCATACGTTTTTCACGAGGGAACAACAAACCTCGGAGAGCATTGTGTCATACGTTGCTTCTCTACGCATTTTGGCATCTGACTGTGAGTTCGAGACTTTCACGTCTCAACTTATAAGAGATCAAATTGTAGTACGGTGTAGAGACAAAAAAGTTCAACAAAAGTTATTAACTTTGAAAAACCCATCTCTTGAGGAAACAATTTCCATTGTTAAAAGCATTGAATTATCGCAATCGTCGTCCAATGAGCTGAGATCAGATAAAGCAACTGTTGGTTTTGTAAATGAAGGCAAAAATAGTGCAGATAAGAATAGCATATCTGAAAAAAACAGTAGTGAAAAAAATAGCAATGAGGTTAAAGGGAAGTCTCAAGTTGTAAAACAAGATAAGAAACAATTCTATTTACAGAAGAAGAATATGTGTTCAAAGTGTGGCTATTCTGCACATTTTCCCAATTCACGAGTGTGCCCTGCTCGTAATGCTTTGTGTAGAAACTGTGACAAACAAGGTCATTTTGCAAAAGTGTGTAATTCCAGAAGGAACATCAATGTTGTGTGGGAAGAGAGCGATAATATAGGAAGCAACACAGAAGTTGTGAGTTCCATGAGAGATCTCATGTTAGTAGTAAAGGATGATTGTGAGGAGTGTGCAGACCCTATAGCAGATATAGTAGTGGATGGTAAAGTTTTAAAATTGCTCGTTGATTCGGGAGCACGCATGATGATGATCACGGAAGAGTTGTTTGAATCTGTATGGGGTGACAGGCATTTGGAACTTCCAGATAGAAGTCCCGTGTCCTATGAAGGAAGAAAGATTCAACTAAAAGGTTTCTTTGAAAGCACTTTAATGTACAAAGAAAAAACTATCACAGGAAAAATTTATGTGGCTATCAAAGGACTAGATATCTTGGGGTGGTACCACCAAGCGTTGTTTGGAATCACTCTTAGGCCAGGCACTAAGGAACCGGTATCAATTGTGAATGAGTCAATAGGTGTTAATGAATATTCTAGCTGGGGAAGCAGATTTCCCAAAGTTTTTTCTGAGTCACTTGGGTTAATCAAGGGTTTTAAACATCTCATCAAGGTAAAAGATGGAGCCATTCCTTGCAAACACAAACTGCGCAATGTACCTTTGAGTGTTCGAGATGACTTAGCAAAAGAGTTGGAAAGGATGTGTGAGACAGGAGTGATCGAGCCGGTTGAGTCATCCCTTTGGTTAGGTCCCTTGGTCGTCGCACGGAAAAAGAATGGGAACCTCAGAGTCTGCATTGACTTGCGCAGTCTCAATAAGAATATCTGGGTGGATTCACACCCACTACCCCGTATTGATGACATAGTGTCAAAGTTTCAAGGTTTTAAATGGTTTTCAAAGATAGACTTGTCTTCAGCATACCATCAGGTGGAGTCGGATGTGTCATCCAAACACTTGACTGCTTTTGTTTCTCCATCTGGAACTTTTCAATTTAAACGGATGCCCTTCGGGTTAGCATCCGCTGCCTCTGTTTTCCAGCGTGTCATGGAAAAAGTTCTGATGGGTGTGCAGAATACAGTTGTTTTTCAGGATGACATTCTGGTAGCTGGTGTTTGCAGGTCATCACATGATAAGAGTTTAACTGAGGTGTGAAACAGATTACAAGAAAAGGGTATTGTAGGGAATTTAAGCAAATGTGTTTTTGGAGTGCAGTCCATTGAGTATCTCGAGCATTGTATTTCAGGCGAAGGCATCCTTCCTAGAGTTGGATTGATTGAAGCCATTGTTAAGGTTCCGTCCCCTAGATCCAAGGAACAGGTTTCATCTTTTCTTGGCATGTGTACATTTTATGCCAAATTCATTTCTAACTTTTCAGCTAAGACCGCCCATCTTCGAGAGCTTATGAAGAGGGGAACTGTGTTTCTTTGGGATCAGGAATGTCAAAATGACTTTGACAAAATCAAGAATGAGTTGAACCACTGTAATATTTTAACTCCATATGACCCTGCTTTAGAATCCATTGTGTCAGTGGATGCTAGTTTGGATGGTCTGGGTGGCATGTTGACTCAAATGAAAGGTGGGTCGGAATACACGGTTGGATTCATCTCTAGATCATTGCGTCCCAGTGAGAAAAACTACTCTGTGATCGAAAGGGAACTTCTCGCTTGTTGTTGGGCAGTTGAAAGGTTGAAAGGTTTTCTCTGGGGTAGATCTTTTAAGCTTATGACTGATCATAAACCTCTCATTCCCATTCTCAATGGTGTTCTTGTAAAAGATCACACCCCCAGGATTGCTAGGTTGAGCTCTAAGCTTCTTCAATATAACTTTATTGTTGAATACATTCCTGGGGGAAAAATATTAGACCAGACTTTCTTTCCAGACAGCCGTTGCCGGTGGTGCAAGAAGAATGTGTTGCTGAAGAAGATGAGGAATGCTTGATTGCAAGTATTGATGTTTGTAAAGAGGGGTGTTTCAATTAGGATGAATGGTTTGATGCGTTAAAAGCAGATTCTGTTCTTAAGGAGGTTAACAGGTGTATCATTCAGGGTTGGCCAAAGGAGAAACATTTAGACTCTGAATTACAACCTTTTGCTAAAGTGGCTGATGAACTTTCTTTAGAGGAAGGTGAAATGATTTTGCGTGGTGACAAATTCGTACCTCCAGTGAGTTTGAGAGATCGCATAATTAAGGCAGGGCACGAAGGTCATTTGGGGCAGACATGTACCAAGCGCAGAGTTCGTTCCATTTATTGGTGGCCTTCAATGGATCGGCATATAGAAAGTATGGTTGAGAATTGTTATACATGTTGTTCCAGTGATAAAGTAATCAAGACGGTTATTCCTCCCAAAGTAAGAGTTGAGTTACCTTCAGGGCCATGTATGAAACTGGCTTTAGATTTCATTGGTCCGTTCAATGTCTTATCTAACAAGTATAAATTCGCTTTGGTGGTTGCGGATTATTACAGTAAGTGGTGGGAAGTGTGTTTTATGACTGAGCCTAATACGACAAAAGTTATCAAGTTTTTGGAAAGCCTTTTTGCAAAGGAAGGTTTTCCTAAAGAATTAGTGTCAGACAATGGGGTGCAATTTGTCTCCAAAGAAATGTCTTGTCTTTTAAGTCAATCTGGTATTCTTCATAAACGTGTAGCTCTCTATCACCCACAGGGAAATGGTTTCATTGAGCGCATGAATCGTATTTTGGTTGATTGTGTGCAATGGGCTGTTTCTGGAAATATGGATATTGGGGGAGCTGTTCAGAGTATGTTGTGGGCACATCGGACCACACCGGGTATTGAGTTCGGGAAAAGTCCATTTGAATTACTGAGAGGGAGAATTGCCACGTTTAACATGTATCCAGCTTGGATGAGGCAATGGGGACTTTAGTCTAGTTCAGGTTTGTCATCCTCTTTTGAGAAATTTGTGCCTTCACAGATATGCCATAAAAATTATGTTGAGGAAAATACTTCTTATCCTTCTGGAGAGAGTTCTCTTAAAGAGGAGTGGTCTCACAATATCAAAGAAGGGGATTGGGTCAAGATAAAGATCCCGCACAATGTGCCCAAAGGTCTTTCTAAATTCAGTCAACCTGTGTGTGTGGATTTGGTCTCGCGGCATGCTGTGAGAGTCAAGGGAAAAAATTGGTGGAATGTGTCTAGGGTTTATAGAATCCCTGACAAGTTTGCACTGCGAATGGGTTTAAGGGAAAATTCTGTATCTCGTTTCGATAATCTTTCCCCAGAGGATGAGAAGTTTGGGTTGAATGGGAAAAGTCGGTCTTGTAATGGGTCATCCCAAAAAAGGTCTCCAGAGGGTTCTTCTGTATCGATCAGGAGGAGTACGCGCAAAAGAATTGTTCTCTAACGCATGGATTTGTAAAGTGTTACAGTATTTGTAGATTTTATCAAGCTAGTTTTTGTATTTTAAGTGATATTTTTTTGTTATTCATTTTTCTTTGTATGAAATTTATTTATTTTGTTTTGCTGTTTTTTCTTTATTGTTTTCCTATATTGTTTATGCAAAGAAGGGAGATATTGTAATAGCTACAGTGGTGATGTCATGGCACCTTGAATGTTCTATTAGCTCCTGGGTGATGGAATGTTTGTGCTTGAAGCATAGATGCATTCCCTGGAAGCTGTCGTTGTGATGAGCAGTAATAAATACGTCTCTCTCCACAAATCGGTTGTGATTGTGGTCACTTCAGACCCCCAGCGGCCCAACCAACCAGCAAGCCAGAACAGACCAGCAGGGACACAAACAAGGACCAGAAACCCGAACCAAGGAAAACAGAAGGCAACAGCAAGGAGACAGCCAACCAGAGAAACAAGAAAAAGAGCACTAAACCAACAAAAGGGGAAACCCCAAACCGCCAAGCGTAGGGGAGCAGCAAAAAAGGCGACAGGCCAAAAAAAGGAAGCCAAAAAGGAGGCATCCCAAAGAGACCCCTAAAAGCAAAGCCCCAGAAGGGAAACAGGTGCAAAAACAACCAACACCCTGGAATGCAGCAGATCAGAGAAGACAAAACCCCAACAGGACACTGTCAAGTGCGCCCACCGGACCAAGGACGACAAGCCCAGCACCACCAGGCAGCCACCCAGGACTCAGCATCAACAAACACAGAGCGAGCCCCAGTTAGAACAGGAGTGAAGCCCTGACGGACACACAACCAACCCCAAAAAGAGAAGGGGAAGAAAGGAAGGCCGCACAGACTCGATGGAAGCAGACATGAAGGGCGAAAGGGGCCAACCAGAAGACAAACCCCAACACCACCGGACAGCCACACTTGAGACCAATCTGAGGACAGGGCCAGCCAACAGGGCAAAGGCACAAACCCAAAGACCCCACCAAGGCCAGGACCACCCAGAACAAACCAGGAAGGGGGAAAGGACTGGGCAGGCACAAGCCCCCCACAACCAGAATGACCCGGACCCAGAGAGCCCAGAGGATAAAGCCCCCACAACCCCACAGAAGAGGATCAGGCCCCAGGAAAGGAGGAGCAGCCAGAGCCCAGGGACAGGACCAGAGGCAAAGGCCAAGGCACCCACAAACAAAACCAGGGAAACACCAATACAACCCCCAGAGCGCTGTCCCACAAGGCCCCAAGAAACAGAAGAGAGCAGGCCCGTCAGAGACCAGAACCCCAGAAGGCCCAACACTGAATACGGAACAAGGACCCAAGGAGAAACTAGGGCCCAACAGGAAACACCAAAGCAGTAGAGGCAGGCGAGGCCAAACCCCCAGGGACAACAAGACCAGGGAAGACCAAAGAACAAAGGGGAACAAGAGGGAGACCCAGAACCAATCAACACAGTCCCAGCAGCACACCCCAACGCAAACCCTGGGAAGACAGGAGCAGAAAACCACAGCCCCGGAGAAGGCACACACCGACCACTGGAGAGGCAGCACAACGGGACCCCCAACGGAACAGCCAGCTGACCAAGTGGCCCATGGAACCCAGGACCACAGTAATGGAAACACCAGGCGAGCCCCAACACCAGCAGCAGAGGAGCCAACACCAGAAACGTCCGACAGAACAAGCCAGCCAGAGACGCCCCACAAAGAGACGAGGCAGACAGCCAGACAAACAACAGACAGGCCAGCAAAGACCTGGGGCCAACAACACGGGACCCACAGAGGCCTGGGAGGGGTGGGACTGGGCTAACAGCCACAACCTGGAAACCCCAACCCCCAAGGGGAAGAAAGAGGATTCCTAAAACCAGCCCAGCCAGAGAGGCAACAGATGCAAGGGCGGAAGCCAAGCAGACCGCCCAAGCACAAAAACTCCATGGCCAAGCATGCACCAAGGGAGGGCAGGAGCAGGGGAGAACACCCCTAGGGTAAATCCAAGGCAACAGAGCGCCAAGCAGACTGGAAGCCAGGGCCAAAGCCAAGCAACCCGCCAGAACAGCAGGACCAGGTTGACCAACCAACCCCCCAGGGAAGACCCAAAATGGGGAAGACCCCAGCAGGGCACAGGCAGCAGAGACAAAAGCAAAGGCCAGGGAGGGTAGCAGAGACCCCTGGCCCAGAACCGCTGCATCACGGAGGACCAAAAGGCAACAGCCCAAATGGCCAGACCAGCTAGGGCTGATGAAACCACAGCCAGCCCCAAAACAAAACAGAGGCAGGAGGCAAAGCCCCACCAGACCACATGAGAACAGAGACCTGAAGAGGGCAAGCAGAGAAAGAGCACCAAGCAGGCCAACCAGACACAACCAGAAGGTGGAGAAAACACGGCCCTTGGGAAAACCCAACAGGGACAACAGCCCAGGAAGCAGAGCAGCCAGAGGCACAAGACCCCCCTCAAAACACTGTTGCAGAACACGGGGAACTAGCAGGCAGGCAGGCAGCTGCAGGGACAAGACAAAAACCATGAGACTGCCCTAAAACAGGGGGAGGATGGGGGCCATGCCAACCGACAGACACCCCTGGCGGGAACAGGCCCACAAGAGGGCAAGCATGGAACGTAGGAGCGGATGGACAGGGAAAGACCAGCCAAGCCGAAAACACGGGCCGAGCCAACAAACGTCAGAAACACCCCAGCCCAGCAAAGACCGGAATCCAACAGCAGAGGGACCAGCCACCCGACAGGCTGAGACCACGCAAGCCAGAGACCATAGGACACCCCCTGACTGACAGGACTGTGCAGAACACCCATACCAGAGAAAAAAGGGGGGAACGCCAGGCAGAACACACCCCAAAGCAGACACCAACCCCACAAAAAAGCGAGACCCAAACAGAGTCGCACCAGGCAGCCCATGAATGCCCCAAGAGAGCGCCAGGGAAACACAGGCAGAAGAAAGCAGGCGGCACCAAGTAGGTATGGCCTTAGGCCACGAAGAACCAACCGCAAGCTGACCCACCAGGGACAATTGGAGAACTGCCCCGGACTGCCAACCACACTAGTGCCAAAGAAGAAGAACCCCACAGTGGAGCAAGAGGAACCAAACCCAGGAAAGGAGGGGCAAGGGCCCCCAAAAGCCACAGGACTGCGCCCCAGAGCAACAGCTCCAGGCAGCCAAAGCACCCAGCCCAAGGCATACCCAGACGGGCCCCCACTCATAGACATGGGAAAACAGGGCGGCACAGGCAAGCCAACAGAAGGCTAAGGAAGGAGAAGCACCCGGGAAGGGAAAAAAAAGGCAGGCCCCTGACAAGGCACACACAGGAATGCCACAATTGTACATGAAACAAGGGTGGCGGGCAAACCAAACAATGGTCACCAAGCTACCACTGAGCTAGCCGCAGTCAAGGCCGGGAACCAGTAGCAACCGATGCGCCGGCACATGGCAAGAGCACCAGACAAGGACACAACCACTAAAGCAAGCACAGGGAGAGGAAGAGAGACGCCCAGAACCACAGCGGATTCCGACTCGAACCTGGAGCCCGAGCACCGAAGATGGGATTACAGCAAAGACGGGAGTACATCTGAAGACCATCCCGCTACAGTCACTTACCAAAGGCAGCAGACCGGCCGAAACCCTGACGGATGAGCCAGCACCAAGCCAGGGCACAAAGACCCCACTGCCGCGCTGCACAAAGTGACCCACAAACAACTCGACGTGCACAATGCAGCCAGAAAAGGCTGAAATGTTAACAGAAGAACACAACTCAGGAGCCAGGAAGCATGTGCCCCAGCACACACTACGCGGTACAAAAGGGGGTGGTGATGGACGGAGCATCAGAACCAATCAAACACTCACACCCAGTCAACAGATCTGGGTTTGATCCATCACCATTCTTTAGCCCACTCTGCCACCCCAGTTCAAACATGGCCATATGCAAATCAGTCTGACCCTGTGCCTCATGGGAACAGTCTAGCCCGAACTGCCAAGCCATGTCTTCCCTGGACCGGAAACAAGCTTCCTAGGACCGGTTTCTGGCATTTCAGCCGTCTTCAGCCAGGCTTGCTTGAATCCAGTGGCAAAGTGAGCAAGGATCTCAACGTCTGAGCATACCCTGCCAACTCATGGCGAACAAAG
The DNA here is from genome assembly GCF_964204655.1 of Triturus cristatus. Lineage (NCBI taxonomy): Eukaryota > Metazoa > Chordata > Amphibia > Caudata > Salamandridae > Triturus > Triturus cristatus. The sequence continues at coordinate 339,458,726 of NC_140587.1, read as the reverse complement.
CAAAAACCAAAGGTAATGATGGACGGAGTGTTGAACATTGCAAGCACTCACCCCCAGTCAACTGATCTGGGTTTAATCCATCACCATTCTTTAGCCCACTCTGCCACCCCAGTTCAGACATGGCCATATGCAAATCAGTCTGACCCTGTGCCTCATGGAACAGTCCAGCCCGAACTGCCAAGCCATGTCTTCCCTGGACCGGAAACAAGCTTCCTAGGACCGGTTTCTGGCATTTCAGCCGTCTTCAGCCAGGCTTGCTTGAATCCAGTGTCAAAGTGAGCAAGGGACTCAACGTCTGAGCATACCCTGCCAACTTATGGCAAACAAAGCGGTACAAAAGGGGGTGGTGATGGACGGAGCATCGGAACCAATCAAACACTCACACCCAGTCAACAGATCTGGGTTTGATCCATCACCATTCTTTAGCCCACTCTGCCACCCCAGTTCAGACATGGCCATATGCAAATCAGTCTGACCGTGTGCCTCATGGGAATAGTCCAGCCCGAACTGCCAAGCCATGTCTTCCCTGGACCGGAAACAAGCTTCCTAGGACCGGTTTCTGGCATTTCAGCCGTCTTCAGCCAGGCTTTCTTGAATCCAGTGGCAAAGTGAGCAAGGGACTCAACGTCTGAGCATACCCTGCCAACTTATGGCAAGCAAAGTGGTACAAAAGGGGGTGGTGATGGACGGAGCATCAGAACCAATCAAACACTCACATCCAGTCAACAGATCTGGGTTTGATCCATCACCATTCTTTAGCCCACTCTGCCACCCCAGTTCAGACATGGCCATATGCAAATCAGTCTGACCCTGTGCCTCATGGGAACAGTCCAGCCCGAACTACCAAGCCATGTCTTCCCTGGACCGGAAACAAGCTTCCTAGGACCAGTTTCTGGCATTTCAGCCGTCTTCAGCCAGGCTTGCTTGAATCCAGTGGCAAAGTGAGCAAGGGACTCAACATCTGAGCATACCCTGCCAACTTATGGCAAACAAAGCGGTACAAAAGGGGGTGGTGATGGACGGAGCATCAGAACCAATCAAACACTCACACCCAGTCAACAGATCTGGGTTTGATCCATCACCATTCTTTAGCCCACTCTGCCACCCCAGTTCAGACATGGCCATATGCAAATCAGTCTGACCCTGTGCCTCATGGGAACAGTCCAGCCCGAACTGCCAAGCCATGTCTTCCCTGGACCGGAAACAAGCTTCCTAGGACCGGTTTCTGGCATTTCAGCCGTCTTCAGCCAGGCTTGCTTGAATCCAGTGGCAAAGTGAGCAAGGGACTCAACGTCTGAGCATACCCTGCCAACTTATGGCAAACAAAGCGGTACAAAAGGGGGTGGTGATGGAGGGAGCATCAGAAACAATCAAACACTCACACCCAGTCAACAGATCTGAGTTTGATCCATAAGGGGGTGGTGATGGACGGAGCATCAGAACCAATCAAACACTCACACCCAGTCAACAGATCTGGGTTTGATCCAGCACACACTACAGCACACCATGTGGACAAACAGCCTCTCCACACGACTGCCCTCACATACCTGAAACACAACAAGGAAACCACCATGCAGCAGTTTCCCTGAGGGGGAAGACAGCCACGTACAAGGCCCCCCATCCTCTGCAGCCATCCCAGGGCGGATCAACAGCAACCCCGCCAGGGCAGCCTGCCAAAAAACAGCCCGGGCGACAGACACACCACGGGCAGCCCGGAGGAACCACCCAGCGATCGCGGCCTCAAACATACTCTGCAGAAGCAGCTACAGCACACAAGGACACATACAAATGGGGCAGGTAAGGAAATGACCTCCCAGAGGAAAGAACTCAGGGCTTCCGGGCTATTAAATGCCACTCTGCCTACTGTGCTAAGAAGGCTGCCGCCCTCAGCCACAGGAGGAGGAGCCGATGCCAAGACATGAACCCGGCTCGCCAGCACCAAAGACGGCAGCCCTGACTGCCACGCCAGGAAGTCTGTACTGAGCAAAAAGCAGTAGTTAGCAAAGCAGGAAAAGCCAATATGCGGTACTCACCAGAGAGGGGGGCTGACAGACTCCAAACAAGGCCCCCACACCCAACTCCACAGCCCAAGGTGAACCACCAGGAACCACGCTAGGGCAGCAGGAACTAGAGGAGGCATCCAGCAAGTGAGGTGCATCAACAACACGGCCAGGCCACAGGAAGACGGGCCCCCCAACCCGGAAGCAACCAGGAGGCCGGCGCAGCAGCCCCAAAGGGCTGGCGTGCACCACAAGAGACAGCCTGGAAACCAAGCCTCCCGGCAAGCCAGGAAGGCCGGAAGGCAGATCAGCAACCACCCTGTCCAGAACAGCCAGGCAGACAGACGGGGCACCGAAGAAAACTGCCACTTGAGCCCAGCAGGAGAAGCACCAGCACCATGTTCCATTCCTGTCGACAGGCAGAATGCCGGGTAAGTACTGCTTATGTACTCCCAGTGGGAGGGGCGGAGTTAAGGTCCCACCATTCCTCTGTTCTTTTTTCTGTCGTGAGATGGTTATCTCCACTTTGTAACGAATGGGACGAGGACAGGAGGGACCTGGGGGTAATGTGCTTCCCCGTTCCTTTAGCTTGGAATGTCAAAGTGGAGATTTAATTGATGTATCTTTTCAAGTCCACATGAAGTAGTTTTTCACCAATCACATAATGTTGCACTTACTTGGTATGCGCATAACCATGCGAGCGACGCTTCCTATTTACATACTAAAACAGTGATAATGAAAGATGTTTTTTCTCTTATCACTTACAAGATTTTGCCTCTTATTTTCAAACATCACTTTGAATGTACTTCCCACAGATGAGTTATTTTTGTTACAAATATGTTATGTTATGTTATGTTATGTTATGTTATGTTATGTTATGTTATGTTATGGTATGTTATGTTATGTTATGTTAAAGGCATCTTGGCGCTAGAATCAAACAAATCCTCAGCACAAAAAGAGCGGAAATATGAGGTGAGAAATGTAACTTGTAAAACAACTAGAATATAAAATTGGAATGTGGATTTAAAAAGACAGGTTTTTAAATCCTTCTTAAATTTTAGAAGATTAGATTAAGATCTCAAATGGACAAGAAGCCTGTTCCTACATTCAGAGGCAGAGTCCGAAAACTTTTTCCCACCCCAGTGAGCTTTTCTTATTCTTGGCACTTGTACTTTCTTGGTCGTACTTGACTGCAAGATTTGCGAGGGGGAGTACCATTTAAAGATGTCCTGAAGAAAAGATGTACCATCTCTTATGGACCCAGAAGAGCACTTTGAACTGAAGCGTGCCCGGATGGGGAGCCAGTTAAGTTCTCTAATCGAGTTGGACACCAAGCAAAGCTTGGGAAGATTTAATAAGACTCTAGCAGCCGCATTCTGGAGAGTCTGAAGTTTATTGAGGACTCCTGTTTGAGATCCTACAAATAAGCCATTGCAGTAATCAATTCTTAAAATTGAGCATAGGAAAACAGTAGCCCTGGGCTAAAATTCCGTTCCGCACACGGAAATTGCGATAATTTGACATTTTCGCGTTCCGCGGAGAGTGCGAAAATGTCAAAATTTCCGCAATCCGCATCTTACCGGAAATTTTTTTCTTGCTCACGCAGTAAAAGAATACATTCTCGCATGTGCGCGATCGCCTTACCTGAATCCCCGCGTTCGCCAACAAGTTTTCCCGATCCAGGCGCGTTCTCCACGAGATGTTGGATTGTTGGTTGCCATTTGCGCTGTCTCGCGACAGTTCGCGCCTGCATTAACGTCATTTGTCACGCGATCACGTCATTCATCGCGCAATCACATCTTTCTTCTCGCGATCATGCACCGCGAGAGTATGAAATGAATGAGATCTCGCACCCGTGAGCAACCGCATGGGTAAGTTGGTGAGCCGCGATCACGCAGAAAATACCGCGAACGGGCGGGAAAAAAACTTCTGCGTCTTCGTGATATTTCCGCGTGTTTGCAGAGATTTTTAACATTTTCGCGATAGTTTGCGAAAGTGAATTTCGCAAATTCTGCCCACCCCTAGAAAACAGGAAGAGGTTACCTGATTTGAGTGTCCAACAAAAGTTAGTCTGTTGTCGAACACAATACCCAGATTTCTAGTCTTCTGTCGTGGAACTGGTAAAGGTCCTACATTTGGCAGCCACCAGGCGTTGATCCAGAAGGTGGCATTGTTGCCAAACAACTGCACCTCCGTTTTGTCAGAGTTTAGCTTTACGAAGTTCTGATTCATCCATTGAGCAATACTTTTCATGCAAGCATTGAACTGAAGAACTACTTTTCTGAATCTGGAGACATGGATACCACTAATTTGGTATCTCAGCATAAGAGCACACTGAGAACCCACAAGATCTAATTAATTGAATGAGGGGGCTAATATAAACATTAAAAAGAGTTGTACTCAAGGAAGACCTCTGACGGACCCCACAAGAAAGTTTGAAAGGAGTGGAGGTTTAACTATCCAGGGTAATCACTTGCTCTCTATCAGTGAGAAATGATCTGATCAAATTTAGAGTTGTTCTTTTTATGCCTATTTTATGTAGGCGTTTGACTAGAGAAAAATGATTAACTGAGCCAGAAGTGTCCAATAAGTCCAATAGGACAAAGGCCTCACTATCTCTGTTGTAAATTGCAACTTCGATGTGATTAAGCATTTACTAAAGACATGAATTCTTTTGCCTTACACATGCCCCTTTTGTTATGTTGACTGAAGTCTGGACTCCATTTTGTATTGTCATGTCTCCACGTGCTCAGCACGAGAAGAGTCTTATCTTTGTGTCAGTTGCTCTTGTAATCTGCCTAGTAACAGTCTATAAATAGTTCCTTTGTCCGTCTGGCGCATGCCCAGACTTGACCACATCTGTTATCAGTTAGTCCTTGCTTGACCATGTTTTCGCGAGCTTAAGGAGTATGTCAGCTCCGCCCACATATCGATCTTGTATTGCAAATGTCCATAAAAGGTAACATTCTTCGTCTCATGTCGTATCCTCCCACTTATGAGCCCCTCTGTTGTGTATAAAAGGGGACAGCGTATGCAAGTTCTTTGTGCTACTCTATGCAATACTGAAGGGTATTGTATGGATTGTAGGACCACCCTTAAGGGTTAATAAACTGTGTCTTTGTACTTTGCAGTTTCCGTGCCAACTTCCTTATAGATTCCTTTACAGGAGAGCGAACCCTTGTGTCCTGCGGGCCTAGCTGGGGCCTGTACTCATCAATTGGCGCCCGTCACGTGGGGCTCATCGGCGACTCGGATGCTCGAAGGATTGGTCGCGACGAAGGTGAGGAATTTGGCCGGGGATGTGATCACTGCCAGAGGCATTTTAGTCCTGGCATCCCGAGGTTTTTCTTCCTTCCCTTCCGAGCTGACCATCTGGGTGGCGCCGGTCTTCGACTGAGACCTCTTCTGTCGGTTCTGCCGTGACAGCCGTTTGGGCGAATTTCGGAGCTTGGCAGTTGGAATCTGGACTCTTGATTGGTAAGAACCGTTGTACGGTACTTGCTCCGAGTTTTTGAAGCCTGGGTTGGCTATTTGAGTTTGATTTGTGATGACCGGTTATATCTTGTATTGATTATTGTGAGAATATATGCGTTGCAACACATATAGGCAGGTAATGTGGAGATATTTCTCCGGAACTGTGTAACTTTGAACAGCACAACGTTTAAGTGCCATTTTTTTGATAATACTGCATATTCTGCATTATTTTTGAGCATGCCTGCTTTTAGCGCACTCCGTAAGTGGTGCTGCTGCTTTGGAAACCGGTTAAACCTCGAGGAATCTGCTCCAGCTCCCCCAGAGGGGACTCCTAATAGGGATATGTATGTGAAGCATGGTCTTTCCTCCATAATGTACAGCGCAGTATGGAGGAAATATACCAAAAAGGATCCTGAGTTACGGTGGCCGTTGTATGGGTCGTTTGATATACGTAAGATTGAGTATGTGGAACAGTGTATGTGTAAACGGCGTGCGCGTCAAGACATGTTTGAATGTGTGCGACTGTGGGTGAAGGAAGTGCGTGAGCGAGAGAAACGTGAGAAAGCGCTGTTTGATAAAGAGCAACGAAAGAATGATCATGTGAGAGCGCAGGAAGCAAAGCGTCGGGAGGAAAGAGAACAGACGGAGAAACAAGAGAAAGAACGCAGGTTGCAAGTCTCGGGTCAATATGCTGTTCGTCAGCCACTCTATCCTGTCCTTAATAATCATGACGATGATTTTTATCTATTAGATCGTTCTCCGCCTCCTTATGTTGGCGCGTCTGCCCCGAGGCCACAAGATTCTGGATCGGGTTCGAGTAAGGTAGACACGCGGTCCATGTTATCGGCTGAGCGAATGGGTGAGCTTCGACAGTTTTCCTATCGTGCATGTAAGGGCAAGTTATCCCTTGATGAACTGTTGGCTTCTTGGGAGTCGTGGCAGGATAGAGAAAGGTTGTATTTCTTGGGACACTTTTCTGATGAAGTGATTGCTGCCTTTCGGAAATATTCCAGTGTCTTTGAACCTGATGATGTGGTATTAGATTCTAAAGCATTGCGTAATGGTGTTTTCTCTCCCTCTAAGGCGCCTGAGGCGGTTCGGCGACTGTTTGCGTTGCGGGATGCGGCAGCAGATCTTAAAGAGAAAGCGCGCCAACACCTTGAGGAGGAAAAGCGGTCGGATTCGCGTACCGGAGGCGGCCATTCATCCACCTCTCAATCAGATAAGAGCGATCCAGTGCATGCTAAACCAATGCGCGAGGCGGCGCCTTTGTATGTTCCTCCTAAAGGAGCGGGGACTAGCTCGGATATTACCTCCGCCGATGCTAAGGGATATTTTGTGTACAATTGGGTTTATACTCCCTGGCACAGGGCTGACATCATGGCATTAAAGAATGCGTTGCCTGATCCCCGCAAGAATCCAGCGGCCTTTTACGAAGAAGTTGAGGGGGCCTTGAATTCTTGTATTATGACCTTAGCAGATATCGATTTGTTCTTTGGGCTTATTCTACCACCAGATATGTGGCGATCCGTGCGGAAGGTGGATGATGTTGCCACTTTTAAGGCTCGATGGTCTGAACTTGAGGATGAGGATAGGGAGAGAAAGCCCGCGCAGAAACCACCTCAGATTATTTTAGATCTCCCCGCTGCTATTCTGACTAAGTTGAAGACCATCATTCCTCCTAAAAAGATTGACTGGAATATGCTAGCCTCGTGCAAGCAGAAAGCCGATGAATCAGTTGCAGATTTCTTTACGCGCTTTGAGGAGACGTTCCATGATTTTAGTGGTCAGTCTCTTACGGATGATACGGGTCGGCACCTTTTTGCTGACAAATATGTGGCGAATTTATTACCGGCAATTGCAGCTCGCCTCAAAGCGAGTGAAAGTTCTTGGTCCACTACGACGCCGACAGCCCTCCTGACTATAGCTCAGTACTATGAGCGCCAGGAGCTAGAAGCGAAGGGGCAGGAGGAAAAGAAATCGAAGGATTTAAAAACGAAGGTGATGTTAGCGCAAGTATATGGTCCGCCCCGACGGGGTGTAAATAGAGGTAGGGGAGGATTTTATGGTCCTCCCTCGGGCCGATCTGATCTGAATAGGAATCAATGTGCGTATTGTAAGCAATCGGGGCACTGGGCCAGAGATTGCCCAGCGTTGCATGCTTCATGACAGGGACACGGTCAGGGACGCACTCAGGGTGGCCCGAGAGGTAGAGGGGGTTTCTCGAATTTTAGAGGGAATTCTAATGATCACGCTCGTTTTGACCTTGCCGGGCAGCAACGAGATAGGTCTAATGTTTTTGATCGACAAAATCAGTATCAAGTGTCGGGGATTGACCGTTCTGGGTACCATGATTCTCACCATGCATAGGAATGCGTTGGATGGGGGTTAGAATCAGTTGAGGTGCCAGTTGATCAGAAGGGTCCTTACGTATCAGCTGAGGTTTTGGGCTCCACTGATCAGTTTCTAGTGGACACAGGAGCGACTCGTAGTGCGCTGTCTAAACAATTGGTTCCGAGGGCTCCCCCATCTGGCTTAATGGTTACATCGGTAGGGTTTGATGGAACACTCTCCCGAAGCCCTCTTTCGCAGCCCCTCACATTTCAGGTTAACTCCTTTTCTGCACCCTGTCCGTTTTTGTTAGCCCCGAACACGCCGGATAATATTATGGGCCTTGATATGCTGAAGCACTTCAGAGCTACGATCCGGTGTTCCCCTGCTGGAGTGCGGGTGATATTGAATGACAATTACCCCCTGTCGGAACGGATGTGTGTGGTTACAGAAGATGCTGCGTTAGCTGCCCTTCCTCGTGCTCTGTGGGCCACCTCGGATACTGATGTGGGGCAGATGGTGATTCCGCCCGTTCACATTAGTGTCCAGGAGGGGGCGGTGTTACCACACCTTCCCCAGTATCGTATTTCGCAGGAGGGGGAAGAGGCTCTTATACAGATTGTGCAGGATTTGATTAAGGTGGGAGTGGTGGAAGAAGTTCCCTATAATGTTTGTAATAGCCCGATTCTACCCATTCTGAAAAAGGATACGGATGCCAAAGTCTATCGGTTTATCATTGATTTGAGAGAAGTGAACAAGATCGTGATACCTCAGTACCCAGTGGTTTCGGATATCACGACGTTGCTTACTTTGGTCCCGCCTACGGCGACCATGTTTTCAGTTATTGATTTGAAAAATGCCTTCTTTTCAATTCCCATTCATCCTGATAGTCGATACCTTTTTGGTTTCACTCTAAATAATAGGTCTTACCGATTTTGTAGAATCCCTCAAGGCTATACGGAAAGCCCTAGCATCTACAGTCAAGCCTTGAAAAGACAATTGGACTCCTTTGTTCTGCCCGAGGGTGTCGCCCTCATTCAATATGTCGATGACATCTTGCTGGCGGCTGACACTCCGGAGTTGTGTGAAACGAGTACGTTGTCTTTGCTTTCCTTTTTGGCATCCCACAATCACAAAGTCTTTCGGAAAAAGTTGCAATTCTGTAGACCAAAGGTGACTTATCTAGGTCACCTTTTGTCTAAGGAGGGACGTGCACTCACACCAGATCGTGTCCAAGTGATTCTGGATACACCGACGCCGTCCACGCAGAAGGACGTGCGCGCATTTTTGGGTCTTGTTTCTTTTTGCAGGCAGTGGATATTAGGGTTTTCGTACATAGTCAAGCCATTGTTAGCCCTTTTGACAAAAGATACACCTATCCCGCTTCCTTGGACGAATGAGTGTGACACTGCCTTTCAGAAACTGCGACAGGCCCTCTGTTCAGCACCAGTGTTAGGGACTCCTGATTATACCAAGCTTTTTTCGCTGTATGTGCATGAGAAAGATGGATGTGCATTATCGGTTTTAGTGCAGATGCACGGCGACAAGCAGCGCCCTTGTGCATATTTTTCGGCTGTACTTGATCCTGTTGCCCGAGCATTGCCTGGTTGTTTTCGTTCGGTCGCGGCGACAGCTGTGTCAATACGCCAGAGCGAGGGAATTGTGTTATCTCATAAGCTGTTGGTATTAGTCCCCCATGCTGTTGATGCCCTGCTTAATCAGACAAAGACGCAGCATTTGACCAGTGCCCGTTTAACGGGATATGAGCTGACGCTTTTGGCTCCTCATATTACGTTGAAGAGGTGCGTGACGTTAAATCCTGCCACATTGTTACCATACCCCGAGACTCGGTCTGAGGCACGAGAAGCACATGATTGTATCCTTGTGACCAAGGAACAAACAAAGGGTCGTATTGATCTCCAGGATACGCCCTTTTCAGATGTAGATGGAGAACTGTGGGTGGATGGGTCATGCCTGAAGCTACCAGATGGTACGACTTCAGCAGCGTATGCGATTACCACATTGCAAACAATAGTGGAGACAGCACGCATACCGCAGAAATCAGCTCAAGCAGCGGAACTGATAGCATTAACACGAGCATGTGAGCTCAGTACAGGATTGTGTGTGAATGTTTATACAGATAGCCGCTATGCCTTCGGAGTAGCGCACGATTTCGGCCTGCTCTGGAAGGAAAGAGGGTTCTTAACGTCGCATGGAGTACAAATAATGCATGGGGAGTTAGTTCATAATCTTTTAACTGCATTGACATATCCGAAGAAAATTGCCATCGTTAAATGTAGCGCCCATAGGAAAGTAGTCGATAAAGTTGGAGAAGGGAATGCGTTAGCAGACCGGGTGGCGCGGGAGACTGCGATGCAGCCTGGTGCTACTGCCATGTATGTAGTGAAGTCGCAAGTAGAAAGATGGCATGATGCGAAGGAAGAAGTGCGAGAAATACAGAGGACCGCTTCTGATAAAGAACGGGAGCAATGGTCCAGTGAGGGAGAATTGGATGATGAGGGTTGCTGGAGAAATAAGCAGATGGATCGATGGAAATTACCCACAGCTTTTGTACAACCTATGGTTCAGATGGCACATGGGCTAGCACATGTTGGAGCTTCCGCAATTGTAAAATTGCTTACTCAAGTCTGGGAGCATCTAGAGATTGCTAGCACGGCAAAGAGGGTGGTGCAGACCTGTATGATCTGCCTGAGGTACAACCCAGGAAAGGGGACTCGGACCCCAGCAGGAGGGTTCGTAACGCCTACTGCACCCTTTGAGGTTTTGCAGATGGATTACATCCAGCTGGAGCGTTGTAATAATTTGAAGTATGTTCTAGTAGTGGTGTGTGCCTTTAGCAAATGGGTTGAGGCATACCCCACGAAGGACAATACTGCAATGACTACCGCTAAGATGCTGTTGAAGGAGTTCTTCCCTCGATATGGCGTTTGTAGACTTCTGTGGAGTGATAACGGGCCCCACTTTATAGCGGATGTTATAAAGTATGTTCTGAAGGGTCTAGGCATCACCCAGAAGTTCCACGCAGTATTCCACCCTCAATCTGCAGGACTAGTCGAGAAGTATAATGGTACACTGAAGCTCAAGATCGCTAAAATTCAAGCTTCAACGTCTTTGACTTGGCCAGATGCTTTACCGCTGGCATTGTTGTCAATTAGGTCGGTACCGCACTCTCGAATCGGTCTTACACCGGCCTGGAGACTATGTCATGCTGAAAATCTTTGACAGGACGAACAGCCTGGAGCCGAGATGGGTTGGCCCTGAGCAAGTCTTGCTGGCAACGAGGACGGCTGTGCGAGTTTCCAACAGAAAGAATTGGATCCATTCCCTGCACTGCCGCAAAGTACCGCCCGGATTGGTGGAGCCCGCTGTATTGACCGATCAACGAGAGATTCTGACCACAGAGAAAGGTCGTGCTGTGGAATCGAACGACGCTGAGGAGCTCTTTCCGGACCACGCGACTCCTGGAGGAAGGCGATATCATCTGAGGCCAAGAAAGTGAATTCTTCAGTATCAGGACATGTTGTCAGAACGGCCCTTGGGTTAGTGAAACGGAGAGCCAGTGAGGCAAGGGGGGGGGATCAGCCCTGCATTAGTGTAGCGACACCCGTCTTGGCCCGTTGGTGAAGAAATCGACCGCTGCCCAAGGGGAAGAGTTCTGACAAACCTTTAGTTTCAGGAAGATATTGATTTTCTATTTTGACATGGAGAAAAAGAAGATCCTTTGTGCAACAGGTTTTATGCTCACAGTAGCTATTGTAGGGATAACCACATGGTTTGTGGAGGATGTGACTCCTGCCCGAGAGTTGCTTGTGTTGACCACTCCAGTGCCTGCGGAGCACTATTTCTATACCCTTCCGTATCAAGAATTGAAGCATCGTCAGTCCTATTTGAATAACACTTTCATCCAGATGTTACATCATACCCATGTTGCCACCAATGCTACGAACTGTTGGATATGTGGTATGATGCCAGCTCATCAGAAGAAAGGAGGAACGCCATTCATACCTCTTCCTTTCTCTCATAATGGCTCTTGTAGAGCATGGTACACTTTGCTTTTTGCCACTCGGAAACCCACAGTGGGACGATTACTCTTCAGACTCAATAAAGAATGTCATCAGGATAAAGATGGATATCCGCAAGCGAATGGGACAATTTGGGAATGGGAAGAGTATCGACCAGACAATGAATCGATTCCATATGTTTTCACGAACACCAGAGACACTGTGGGAAAAGACAAATTTGTGATTCAAGTGGCACAAGCTCAAGCGGACCTGTGTGTCCAAAGTGTGGGTTATATTCCTGTCGGTGTTAGCGATTGTATTACCATATTAAACATCGATGGATTGAATAACTGTACTTTCTTAGCATCCAATAATACGTACTTTGTATGTGGAACTAAAGGTTATTACCGTTTGCCAGCCGGTTGGTCCGGAGTATGCTATGTATCATTTTTGTTACCTCCTGTATTTCTGGCACCTGCATCCTATCATAAGGATTTAAAGTTGTAAAATAATGTGACTGTGAATAGGTATAAACGTACTCTATCAATTGATGACGTGGACCAGACTGACACCAGTTTGCAGCAGTATATCGACTTCAATTTAGGGCTGTTTTTCTTCGTTGGAGCTGCCCTAAATAGTAGGAAAGTTCGAAGATTAACACGAGTGGTAGAGGCTGTGACAAACCAAACCGCTGCTGCTCTTGGGAATCTTACAGAAGAATTACAGATTACCAGAATTGTTGCATTGCAGAATCGTATGGTGTTAGATGTTATGTTAGCTGATCGAGGTGGAGCTTGTAAAATTATCGGAAGCAGTTGCTGTGTGTTCATTCCTGACCACACACCATCAGTCTACAATGCAATTAACAGGTTGCATAAAATTGCAGCTGAAATCCATACAGAAAACGGCACTTGGTCCTTTTCTGGATGGTTCTGGGCATTGATCACTGCTTGGGGTTGGAAGGTTTTAACTGGTCTCTGTATAATTATAGCAGTTCTGTTTTCTTGTTGTATCTGTGTTTAATGTGGTCCCTTGCTCTGTTCCGTATGTGTATCATTTTGTATCCCCGATAAGAAAGCTATTGCCAATGTTACTTATCAGAAACGTTTAGCTAAGGAGGTAGAAGAGATGATGATAATTGATATATATGATGATTATTCTAACAAGCCGGATGTCTTCAGTAAATGCTGAAAGGGTCGTCTGTTGTAAATTGCAACTTCGATGTGATTAAGCATTTACTAAAGACATGAATTCTTTTGCCTTACACATGCCCCTTTTGTTATGTTGACTGAAGTCTGGACTCCATTTTGTATTGTCATGTCTCCACGTGCTCAGCACGAGAAGAGTCTTATCTTTGTGTCAGTTGCTCTTGTAATCTGCCTAGTAACAGTCTATAAATAGTTCCTTTGTCCGTCTGGCGCATGCCCAGACTTGACCACATCTGTTATCAGTTAGTCCTTGCTTGACCATGTTTTTGCGGGCTTAAGGAGTATGTCAGCTCCGCCCACATATCGATCTTGTATTGCAAATGTCCATAAAAGGTAACATTCTTCGTCTCATGTCGTATCCTCCCACTTATGAGCCCCTCTGTTGTGTATAAAAGGGGACAGCGTATGCAAGTTCTTTGTGCTACTCTATGCAATACTGAAGGGTATTGTATGGATTGTAGGACCACCCTTAAGGGTTAATAAACTGTGTCTTTGTACTTTGCAGTTTCCGTGCCAACTTCCTTATAGATTCCTTTACAGGAGAGCGAACCCTTGTGTCCTGCGGGCCTAGCTGGGGCCTGTACTCATCATCTCCTTTGTCGATGATGGATCTAATTTCTTCAGTGGCTGCCAAAAGTGTGGACTCTAGGACGGAGATAACCTTTTGACGGGACCCAGAGGCACATGCTCTCTGTCCTGAGCAGCGCTGCTGAGGGAGCAGCTCCCTGCTCATATAGATGCACTAAGTTGACTTTACTCAATGGTCAAAAGGAATCCTTTCTTTAGCTTCTGTCTCAAACCAGCGAGGCTGTGATGCCATCCACAACATCTCCAGCAGTCTTCAGTGGTGAGTCAGAGGCAGTTCCCTCTCAGCTGGGGACCAACCCACAGATCGTAGCCTCATTCTCTCCTTCGGAGGCAGTCCAAATCCTTTGACAACATTTCTACCGGCATCCTCTGCTGGCATACAGGGTTGCCATGGAACGGGGCTATACAGGCTCAGGCTCACCCAGCACACACAGCCCAGCTCAAACAGCCACAAGTCGTGGTACTTCTTGGAGCGTTAACTTTACCAGTGGCCCCTCTGGCATTCGGGGTCACCACAGTGCAGCAGTTTCTGTGTAGCTAGACCCACACAGTGATCAACAACATGGCTCAGTCTATGACAGCCCTCTCCTGGCATATGGGTGTTGCTGAAAACAATCTTGCACACAGGTGATGGAACGATTGTTGCACAGACAAATCCTCTCACCTTGCATGAGGAGTACTCTTGGTAGGGCTCCCCACTGGACCTTGCGCCCTTTAATGCTCTACTCTTCCACATAGGGCACACTGGCCTTGGCAAGCAGGCAGGCATTGGTGCTCCAGTGCAGGTGGTCTTGGTTTCTCTGGGATACTAGAATGGCCTTGGCCTTCAGTCCTAGTCACAGGCAGATGTCTTGCAGAGGTTCTCTTCTCATACAGCCCAGATGGATCCTTTGCAGATGACACATTTTTGGCAACTCAACTTCCCCTTCTTATAGTCCTTTTCCACACATCAATGTGATTTAGGGTCTGGGTCTTTGAAGTTTTATGTTGGGGTTCTGCTTCTTTTAAAGTGGGCACTTCTCATTTTCATAGTCCTTCATGAAAAATGTCTAGTCACAGCAGGCACGAATGCCCACAGCACAATTCATGGGAGGAACCAGGGATCACACCTGTATGGCACCCACAGTGATTTGTGCATCAAAATGTTAATCCCGGACCCCCAGCCCTACTCTTTATGATTTATAATTCCATGCCAAATAACTCCACGCCATCCTCTGCCACATTATTCCACACCACAGCATGAAATTCCACACCACTTACTTCCAATCCACTCAACATCATTTCATTTCAATGTTGTGTTTTAGGCTTGCTCCTCACAACACTGACAGGTGCAGCTCTCTGCAAAAAAGGAAGGTGTCAGGCAGAAAGTTGTTCACTTCTCTTTATTCAACTGCATATGTCTGACAATTGGCCTACTGATGTGGAGCTACTTTCCACACGTCCTCTTCCCTCGTCTTCATCTTCGAGGAGGCCCAGTGCTTCCTGCCCCTGCCCAGGACGTTCCTGTTATCCAGTGCTTAGTTTGGGACACTTAAGCTAGATAGATAAACGTTGTTGTATGATTACTTAAAACCATTATAAAGGTGCCCAGAGGTGTGCTACATAAGTTCACTTATTATTGTATCCAACTTGGATGTGCTCCTCTGTGCCACTGTTAGGCAGTAGAACTGTTACTAACTGCTTTATTCTTCAATTGATCTCAATGCGTCCCATTTCCTGCTTTGCTCTCCTTTACTTTTTTTGCATTGCATGGTCCTCCATTCTCTTGTTGCTCCCTCTCCTTTATTCTTTTATTCTTTTTTTCAAATGGCTTTCTTTCACCTTTCTCCTAATCCTTCCACCTCTCCATTCTTCTTTCTACTGTTCCTTGATCTATTTTCCCTTCTTTCCATTGCAGATGCTTTGTTGCCTCTAAGTGTCTGGTTGTGTTTGCCTTCATGTGAGAAGTAAAGTGGCAGACGGCCCCTCAAAATTTAAATTACTATATGAATCTGTGAGATGCACCTAAAACACAAGGTCTCCATATGTTATACTGTTAGAAAGTACGCTCTGAGAGAATGAGAATCCTTTATTTTAGCCTAAGTGTGAGAGTCAGAATGACGAGGGCATACTACATGTTATGCTGTTTATGCTAAACACATTGCAGTGAGCATCTGAGCATTTCTGTAAGCAGCACACTAGGGCCCCTATTTTGTATAGGGTTCTCTTTTCCTGTTTGCACCGGGCGCATGCACAACCAAGGAAAATGTGCCATATTACATAGAATGCGCTGCCCCTAGGACAGCTGCAAGCTCATGCTGCCCTGAGCCAGTTCATTTGAAGTGATATATGGAGCGGATTTAGAGCGTCCGCTCATTGTTTTCACAGTGCAGGTGGCATCCCTCCTGATTTTGTAAGGGGAATTAGAGATCCCTTTGCAGGTAGGTGCACTTAGTGACTGCAAGAGGATGTGTGGGGGGTCTTTAGGATCTCTAGAGGGCTGCTGTCAGGGAGCGCACTGACATTTCGACTGCTGAGAGGTTTTTTGCCTCTGCGCCCGCATCTAGAATACAGCAGAGGGGCAGAGGCAAATGGATTCCCTCATTTGCATGGGGCCACACCCCCCTGCAAATGTGGGAACACCCTCTTGAGAAAGCACTGGCATTGTATGAGTGCCATCGCTTTCAGTATTACAGAAGGGGCCGCACAAGCATCTGAAGGCCCCTTCTGTAATACCAAAGTGCCACAGGGGTGCGTAAAGTTGGAGCAAACACCCATTGCACCCCAGAGACACCTTGTGTAATACAGGCCTAGGAGGCCACCCATCTGTGCCTGTGTTGGACTATTTGTGAACAGTAGCATGAACAGTAGCATGCCAGATTGACTGTAGTGTTTTTCTCTGTGTTAGATTGCCTGTATGAGGTCCAACGACAGACTGTATCTCTGGATGTCACTGATAGTGTTAGAATACCTTTGAGAAGCACAATAAACAAGAACTTAATGAAGGCTGTGGTAGACTAAGAAATATTTTTCAGGAAATAACTTTTTGGTGTCTCTGCCTGGCAGAATGCAAAGGTTTCTTCTGTAAATAACTTTATAGAGGACCTCGAAGAAACAAAACAAGAAGCAAAGATGTGACTTAAATATTGACAAAGGGAGTTGGTTTTCCTCTTGCTGATCTCCTGCAGTAGGTCAGCACTTTTAGATACAGGGCAAGGGTAGTCACTGTCAGAGCACTGGAGCAAAGCTTTGCATGTAGGAAAGGCATGCCTGCTTATGCCAGCGTCAGTATATTTGATCTGTTTGTCAAGTCCCTACCTGATTCTAATCTTAGGCTGAGATTGTTCAACATCAGGACTGGCTGGGAAGCAGGGACGCCCACTGGGATTTTGGTCAGGTCATTCATCCCCTAGGCTGCTGCTACGACCTGCACTTTGCAGATCTCTGTCACAGAGGAATCCAAATATAGCAAATAGGGGAGAATAGTCAGAGGTGTCCAAAGGAACCACTAAAACCTCTTGTGGATTCTTACTTGCACACCCTATTTGTTATGTTATGTTATATAGATTTGTAGAGCGCACTATCAACTGGGAGGGTATGCTGGCACTGAGAACATGTGAATCTAGTCACACCCAGGGCCTAGCTGGACTACTCAGAAAGTCAGGTCTTCAACTTCTGAGTTCAAAAAGTGAGGAGGAGGTTCTTATGTTGAGTGGCAGGTTGTTCCATACTTTAGGAGTGGTGTAAGAGAAGGATCGACTGCTGAATCTGATTTCCTGTATGGGTGGGGTCTGCGCAGTAGAAGTTTGGATGAGCAGAGGTGTCTGGAATATTTGTGATAGTAGATGATATTTAGGGCCAGTGTTATGAAGTGCCTTGAAACTATGGGTGAGAAGTTTGAATTATGCTTGTTTTTCTATGCTACACAAAATCGTGTTGTTGATATTACACTGTTGAACATACTCTTGTGGCTGTCTCTATAGTCAGAAGATCTGGCAATAAATCTTTAATTACACTTTGTTCATTTACACAGTGTTCTCCCCTGCAAAGCTGTATGGTGTGCTGACAGTCGGATTGTAAGGAAGATCAAAAGCCCACAAATGATGAAAAGGCAAGAACTTTATTCAATATGGCCTCATCCACAGACTCTCTGGTGCACCTGCCACCCAGAGAACTCCCTGCTTTTTAAATAAAAGCCCCCACAAGATGGAAATCGGAATTAAATAATGCAAAGATGAATTAAACAAATGCTAGAAAAGGTTAAGAGTACCATCTAAAAATGATCACAACTTCTTAGGAACTATGTAGAAGACACCATACATCATAACGGCATGGATACTACCATTATTTGTTTAGCAGATCACCCACAAAAACTCCTTTAAGTAACCTGGCTTCTTGGATTCTCTTACATTTCTCCTGCAAGTCTCTCTCAGGAGAGATTGACCTTGCAGGATCATCTGAGTGGGATTAAGAGGTTGTATCCGCATTTCCAACTGACTTGCTTCATAACTCTTTGCTAGTCTAGGACACGTGGAAACATAATTCAATTTCTAAATCCTACCCCTTAGCACCACACAAAACCAGAGACATCACTAACTTGGATAGATAGCATAGAAATTCAAAGGCTGGATCATCAGCACCATTGACTGAGTCTCCCCCACCAAACTAGCCAAAACTCACAGACCCTCCAAACAAGCCAGCTGGTACACCTCGGAACTCTGCACTTCAAAACACAGATGCACAAAACTAGAAAGATGTCGTTGTAGGAATTACACTGACAGAGCCAATTTCAAATTTGCCCTCAACGACTACCACCAACAGATCAAATCCACAAAAAGGAGGCCTAGACCTGCTGAACTGACACAAGCGCAAACCGAGCAAAGGAGCTCCTCACCATTGTCAGAGAGTTTACCTGCCTGCCTGCCACTGAAATGCTATCCCCAGATCAGAGGAACTCTGCAACGCCTTCTCTGACCACTTCCACAAGAAAGCAACCATCTATAAAAACTTCAACCCACAACCATCCAACCTCCTCCGCCACCGATCAACCCCCCCGCTTACCGCATGGGACCAATTAGGCACACCGAAAACAAACATTCTGATTAATACCATCCACTCGGGAGCACCCTCTGACCTCTGCCCCCAATGACTCTTCAAACTCAGGTGAGACGGATGATCCACCATCTCACCACGATCCTCAATGCCCTGATAACCATGGCCACTTTCGTCCGATGCATAGAAACACGCCAAGATCAAACCACTCCTCAAGAAACCCCCAGCAGACCCCAGTGAGCTCCAGAACTACTCATCCATCGTGCTGCTTGCGTTCCCTGGAAAAGGCCATCTGCATCCAACTCACTGAACTTCTGGAGATACATAACCTATTGAAACCCTCGCAATCAGGCTTCAAAACTAACCACAGCATTGAGACAGCTCTAATCCCCACAACAGATGACACCCTCACCGTACTCGACAGAGTAGATTCAGCCGCCCGGATCCTGGTTGACCTCTCCGAAGCTCTGAACACCGTCTCTCACCACACACTCATTAATCACCTATGCCAGATCGGCAATACAGATGGCATGCTCAAATGGATGCATCCATTCTAGCAGGATGAACCCAGAAAGTCCGTCTCCCTCCCTTCACATCGCAAGCCAAGCACAACATATGTGGCATTCCCCAGAGCTCATCCCTCAGACCAACCCTCTTCAACGTCTACATGTTACAACTCCCAGACATTGTCAGATCACACAACATCAACATCATCTCCTACTCCAACAACACCAAGCTCGTCCTATCGCTCTCAGCTGACCCCACCATGACGAAGACTAACTCCCACAACTGTATGAAGAACTTCTCAGAATGGATGAGGGTCCACTGTTTTAAGCTCAACATAGACAAGATGGAAGTCTTTTGCAAACACACCGACCTCTGAAGCGACTCCTGGTGGCCATAAGAACTCTGACCCACCCCCACACTGAAAGACCAATCCCGCAACGTCACCATCATCATTGACAGTGAACTATCTATGAAATGCCAAGTCAACGCCATCTCCTCAGCCTGCTTCCACAAGCTCTGCATGCTCTGCAAGATCTTCAAGTGGCTCCCCACCAGGAAGACAATAACACACAACCTCATCACCAGCCGACTGGACTACAGGAACACACTCTGTGCACCACCACAGAACTAATGCACAGATTCCAGTCAATCCATAATGCAGCGGCCAAACTGATCCTCAACCTGCCCAAGAGAACCCACATCACCCAGCACCCAGTTCACAAGAGATGTCGCATCAAACTCCTGACCCATGCTTGAAAAGCCCTCCATGACCACAGACTTGCCTACATGAACCACTGCCTGCACTTCCACCACCTACCCAGGAACCTCCGCCTCACAGAAATTCATTGCATACGCTGAAGCTGCACTGGAGGACATTCCTTCTCCCACCTCGCTGCCAAAGCCTGGAACACCCTCCCCCTCCACCTCCGCACCCCACCCTCGCTTACTGATTTAAGGAAGGGACTAAATCCTGCCTCTTGGACTGAGACCTGCAGTAAGTGTCTGGAGACACTCAGAGGTGACAAGCAGTGCTATATAAATATGATTTGATTGCTTGATTGATATTAGCATTGTTTTATGGCATTTTTGAACACCTTGACAATCTTCATGTCATGGGATAACTTAAACCAGGCAGTACACCCTGCATCTATTCTTACACCCAATCATCAACACACACTGGTGTTGTTTTGGTAGCATACCTGATATGGTATTCCCATTTCCTTTTATTCTAGCACCTCAGTTTTTATTTCTGTCACTGGTCCTTATAGGACACTCTTAAACTTCCTTTGTACCAGGACATCCTCTCAGGAAAGATACATGTGCGTAGGTTCCCTCTGAACAACTCAAAAGAGGAGCACCAGTGTAGAATGGGGGTTCATTCATTAAGCAACATTATTTTTATCGTCCTTTTAGGGAATGTTTTTTCCCTCACAATGTGTATAGCATCCTCAGGGTCTTTTTAACTTGCTCAATAACCCATTTGCCTAAGGGTAGTAGAGCACACATGTCATGTGTATCACACCACATATGAACAGATAGTCCTCAACAGGACCACCATTTCAACCATGGTGTCAAAACAGGGCAACCAAAACCACTGTAATATCCATTCCTTGGTTAATCAAATGCCCAAATTACATGTATGCCCCAACTTCATGACCCTTTTTTTCAGTGTGCTAGGAGGTTTTAATTTGATTCCTTTGAAAAGTGAACTTTGTTTCTCACTTTTTTCTTCTCTCATATTCAAAACTGGTCTCAAATCACTGATACTTTCCTTCCCTTCATCACATCCACTTCTCAATGCTGATACTTCCTCCTTCCAACATGTAGCTCTTTCCTTTCCCTCTCTCCATTCATTCTCTATAACTACCACAGGGATAATCAGCCATACGCTCAGGTTCATAGCATCATAAGGTTCACACCCTTCTCCATACACCACATCCAATTGAAACTAACCTCGAACAATAGCTGCGTTTGTTGTATACTCCAAGTATACACACCTCAACAAAGCTAACTTCCTGGATGTTAATACACCAATGCCAAATCCTAGAAGAAACCTAGTTCAGACTCTTAAACATAAACATTTCATGCAGAGCTGTATGTGGAGCGCTTACAGTGAATTTTTCACTCCATAGATAGTTCTTGGATTTGTTATGTCCCAGTTTACAGCTAGTGCTTTTCTTTTGCTAAATGAGTAATTGTACTTGGTCTTCCCCAAGGTCCAAGATGAAAAATCAACAGTAACATCACATTCCTCTGCTTTCTGAATCAGACCTGCTCCAATACCTTTGGCACTGGCACTTGTAACCACAACAATATCCCTGCGAGGTACAAACACCTGTAGGTTAGGAGCCCTTGCACATTTATTTTTTTCCATAAATTACAGTTCATATTCCTCTGTTCAGTAGTACATAACTTCCTATTTTGGCAAGCTCCTCATAAGCAAGGTCTTGTCCTCCAAATCTTGCACAAAATGGATAAAGAAATGAAGCACACCAAGACTTTTACAAATATGTATGAAGCTAAATATATCTTGAGCAGTACATAGCACATATCTAATGGAGCATTAATAAAAGAAACAATCAGTTCCATTACACAAGTTCAAAGTGTAGAAAATCAAGGTAAATCTTCTCTTCAGACATTCATAACATCGTTTTATTGTAGAAATAAATAATTCTCAAAACCGTTGTCAGCCCAACCAATGTGTTTTGTTCCTTTCTTGGAACTTCATTAGGGCTATAAAAACTACCAAGATATGACAAGAGCGCACAGCATTTTTTTGTGTGACAAACTGTCCCTATTACCAAATCTCGATCTGTTAAATTTGCATTTATTAGCCCTCAGCATGAGCCCATTTATTTTAAATCACTCTTTGACTTTTATAACATTAGCACATCCTCTTGACCCTCCAGGACAATCTCCTTCACTCTTTGAAAAACAAATAAGACTAGAACTTGGCCAAAAGGCATGGAAAAAATTTATACACCCCAAAAGAAGAAACTTGTTATGATTCTTCAGGTATTCGCAACTGGTGATAGGTGGATGCTAGCTCAAGTGAGGTAAAGATATTGGCACCTTGGCACCTCCTAACATTGACTACAATTTGGGGAGTGGATGCCAATCCACCATGCTTCCTCATTGATTGCCCTTAAGTCAATCCATAGCAAAACCTCACCACTCATTTTTTCCACAACTTTGGATATCAACCACTTCTTTGCCTCAAGTGGTATAAGAACTTTTTGACTCACCAATCGTTCCAACTTATTCTGCTTGCCCCACAGTTGGTAACATCTGCACCCTGGATACTATATGAAAGGAACCCTTTTTAACTTGAATCCATTCACAAACAACCAAAGACAACCCAATATATTACTAGAACCCTCTGGAAACTTTCCACTGCATTTAGACGTCACTGAGCTATTGCAGAGGAGTTCTAGTCAAAGTATACACCTAAACCTTTTGTAGGTGCGAACCAAAAAAGTAATTCCCCTTGTCAGTTATATATACCTTCCTTCTAGGCCCTCTCTCCCTCTCAGAATTCTATCACCCCAACAAAATACCAAAGCATTACAGTTGTGTTACCCAGTTTCATATTCATAAGTTTCAGTCTCTTACAATCTCCATACACATGGTAAAATGTCTCTTCTGAGAATATTGTCAACCAATCCAACAGGCTTACTGTAACGTTATTGCACAACATAATACTACCTCACTACGAATCTCCTTGACCTCAGATGGTTTACTTGTTTGAGAAGATGATCGACAACAATTAATAAAATGGCCCTTTTTTCCTACATTTGTGACATGCAGCTCTTTGTAGAGGGCCATCCTTATTACTATCAATATGCCCCTGTTGACAACAACTGTAATATAACCCTCTAAACCTTATGCCTTCTCTTTGGCATTCTTGGTTTACCATTCGTCACTACATTCATCTGTCCGTTCACTCCACAGTCTTTCTTTATTTCAGTCACATACGCCTTTATATGCTCTGCTCTTTTGGCAATCATCAGCACTTCAGACAAAGTGGTTTATCCTTGGTCCAATGCTCCTCTCTGAGCCTTTACAAAATTAAGTTCATTGCTTAATGTCCACATTTCCATGAAGCTACAAGTTTCCATAAACTTGTCACATACACCTACATATTCACATTTTTCGCCTTGCACCCATTTGTCCAAATGGTACATTTCTTAAATTGTGCTTACTGTAGACAAATAATGTAGGGTGAGTTTTTCATGCAAATGTCAAACTCATTCAAGACATGTACCTCTTGGTGCTCTTATTTGGGTAAATCCTAGTGGACTGCCTGTCTTTCAGCCACCATCATGTTGTTAGCACAAAGGCAGGCATAATTCAGAAACACCTTTTTCATTTTGGCCATTTCATAGGTGGCACTCAAGGATGTACCAAAAAGTTGAGAAAGGAGGAGCTTTCACATTCTGCATCTTTTGTTGGCAACAGATAGTATGTTTTTCACACAAAAATACACAGACACTACTTTGAAAGTAATACAAAACTGTCCACCTAAAGTTTTTATTCATGTCCCCTGCCCTATTGCAACACCTAATAACATATTAAGAAATGCTTTCCATACGGTTTGTTTCCAATAGTGATATGTAATTCAATAGTTTGTTAGTTTGTAAGTTGTGATTACAACTCTGTGATCAACTTTAATAGGTATCATCCAGCAACATCTTTTTGTGCCTGAAAAGTCCTCACGGGGTGCCAATTATATAGTGTAGATTGGCTGAGACCTGTGAAATGCCATTGACCAGGAAGCATTAGGGCAGGTGCACTCTTAAGGAGCCTGAGGTGTCGCCATCATCAGGAAAATCCAAAACTGGTAACTAGATACAAACACTTTTCCCACTAGTCTATCATAGACCTTCACTTCTGCTCAATAAAACTAATGAAGATCACATCATCCATTCATTAACAATGAAACATTCAGACAGTTAAAATGACAGTTGCCTTTACACAGTGTGTGACAATAGACCTAAATCGGTGTTTCCAACTTCACAAGACAGCCACCACCATTAAGTCCTACCTATAGGCCTAATTTCTCTAGCAGAAATGGGGCTTGATTTTATTTATCCCCTTCCTGTCACACACTTTTTGAATGTCAATATCTTCATTGTGTCTGGGTTTCACCAATCCCCTATAAACCTCTCAACCAAACCATTACATTTGGGATGATAGAGGGCTGCCCTTTTGTGTTTAATACCTCTTGAGAAAAGAAAATCCTCAAAAACATTTGAAGTAAATTGAACTCCATTGTCCGATAATAACGAAGAAGGAAAGCCTTCCCTTTCAAACAACTCATCTAGGAATTCAATTACCACCTTAGATTCTACTGAGTTTACAATCTTAATTTCAGGCCAACCTGAGTGCATATCCATACACACCGAGACATACCGATCACAAGCGTTCCTTCTCACCGGGCCTAAAATATCAATGGAGATATCACACCATGGTCCTTCTGAGTGTTCCCTTTTTACCATACGCTGCGTCCTGCATATCAAGATCTTATCACTGCCGGCACACTCTAGACAATTTCTAACAACCCTTTCCACATGGGCACCAACACCAGGCCACCAATAAACTTGTCTTATTCTCTCTTTCGTCTTAACAATCCCCATGTGGCTAGAATGAGCACGTTCCAGCAAACAATTCCAAAGTTCCTGAGGAGGAACTAATTCACTACCTCTCCCGAGAATACCATCTACCAGAGTCAATTCCTCTTTGACCTGCCAGAACCCTTTGACTTTGTCACTGCAGTCTTTTTTATCACACCAACGACTCAAGACCATGGAAATGATTTTCTGCAACACTTCATCATTGGTTGACGACTCCTTCCAGTCCTTCTCAGAAATTATCCCCTCACTAATGAGACAGACATCAACTTCTTCATTAAATTCTTCACCATCAAACCAATCACCTTCACCCTGAACAGTAGCAGTAGCTGCATCATCACATACATTTCCTAATCTGGATAAACAATTCGCTAACGTATTGCTGGCTCCCGGAAGATAGTTAACCAAAAAGTTAAATTCCTGTAATTCCTGTAAAGCCACCAAATCAATACCTTTCTTGGAAAAACTTCCTTCAATGGTTTGTGGTCAGTTAACACTGAAAACTGACAGCCCCACAGAAACTTGCGTAACTTACGTATGGCCCAAAATTTCGCCAGTGCTTCCCTCTCAATGACCGAATAATTAAACTCAGTATCTCTCAAAGGCCTTGACAAAAACAAAATAGTCTTGTCCTCACCTTCCCCTTTTTGCAAAAGTACCGCTCCAAGACCTTTTGAGCTAGCATCAGTCATCAAGTAGGATGCTTTCTTGGGATCAAAGCTACCTAAATCTGGAGCTTTGTTCAATAGACCTTTTTGATACTGAAACTCTTCATCACATGCCTTACACCAGACAAACATACACCCTTTTAAAAAAGATTTCTCAAATGTTCTGTGATACTTGCAAAGTTAGGAATGAATTTATGGTAAAATTCAGTCATCCCTAAAACTTTCACAAGTTCATCCTTATCTTGGGGTGTCCTTTTATTGGAAATAGTGTTAATCAGGGCCGGTTTAGGTTTAATACCATTGGATGACAAAAGATGCCCAAGATATTCAATTTCGGCCACATCGAAGCGACACTTGTCTGCTCTCAGGGTGGGACCTGCATCACACAATCTTCTTAAGACTGCCCTCAATCTATTATCATGCTCATTTGTATCTGTTCCAAACACCAGCACATCATGTTGGTAAATCCTCACTCCCTCTACACCCTTCAAAATGCGCTCCATAACTCTCTGAAATACCGAGGCAGAAGAAAGGAGGCCAAACGGCATCCTCAAAAATGTAAAAGTACCAAAAGGTGTTACAAACGCGGTGAGATCTTGAGACAAGGGATGTAATTTGACTTGATGGTAGGCGGAGGTCAAATCAAAGGAGGAGAAGTGTTTGGCACCATTTACTGAGCATAACATTTCACTGATATTAGGTGATTAGTGATCAACTATCACAGCCTTATTTAACTCCCTCAAGTTGACACAGAGCCTGGCCACCCCATTGGCCTTGTGGGACATATCAATGGGAGAAAGCCATTCTGTGTCTTCTAATTCTTGCATAATGCCATTGGCTACTATCTTGTCCAGTTCAACTTTCATACTTTCCTTTGCCAAAAGTGGTACATTCTGAACCTTAGCTACTTTAGGTAGTGCATTATGCCTAACTATGATATGATGGTAGTAGTTCTTGAGACATCCCAGTTTCGCCTCAAAAACCTCAGGAAATTTCTTGACCCATGACTTACTTTCATCACCAACTTGACTTACAGAAGGTAACTCTTTTAGGCACACTGAGGGATTCTTATTGGGATCCAATATTATATGTAAGTCACGTTGATGGACCCAGCTAATGAGGGAATCTCCCTTCATGGATATGTACACCTTTCCAGGCACAATTCTGCCCTTAAAATCGATAGTACCCCAAAAGCAACCTAACAGATCAATCATTTCCCCACTGTATCCTCTCGGTTTGATATGAGGTTTGGATAGTTTTACTTTCTTCTCTAAATGTTGTTCAAAAAATGATTTTGGAATCAAAGTCACTTTAGCCCTTGAGTCAAATAACATTTTTACAGGGGCATTATTAATTAGAACAACCCCCATTGGGCCATAACCACCAGAAGCTTTGACTTGACAAATATTTGTTATGTCAGAATCAGAATCATTTTCATACAGATCTATTTCTCTTACCTTTTTTAGATCCTTCCCTGATCTACAACATTTTGTAAAATGGCCTCTGCGCCCAAACACACTACATGAGGCTTTTAACCCAGGGCAACCTTTAAAATTGGCCATGTGTCCTGAATTACCACACCTAAAAGACTTGCCAGAGAATGACTTAGGTGTAAGTGGTTTGTTCTCAGTTTTAGTAGAAATATTAGATTTTGAAGTTTTTTCTTTTTCAACAACTAAAACACTTTCACCATTCGTTTTTTTAACTGTATCATTTTTACGCATGGTGCCTACACATGCCTTAGAATGTTCATGGGTTTTTGCAATTGTTAGAACCTCATGTACAGACGGGTTGTCTTTCTGCCACAAGCTATCACGAGCTTTGTCAATGGTACAGTCCAACATAAATTGGTCACAGAGACATTCATCTAAGGATGCAGCAAAATTACACGTGGCAGCAAGTTTGGGCAATTCAGTAATGTATTGTTCCACAGGCTCATCTTGGCTCTGCATCCTCCTTCCGAAATGGTATCTTTGAAGGACAGTGCTGATCTTTGGAAGATAGTGTAAATCCAATTTATTTACAGAAATCTCAAATTCATTTAAATTTGCAGCATCCCCATCTGAGAGGTCGGGAAGATGCTCAAAAACCTCCTGACCCTCCGAACCCAAACAATGCAGCTGCGCAGGATACAGGGTGAAGATCTTCTCCTTATGAAGAGATAAGATGGGTAGTGTAGATCTTTGAAGTATCTTGCTTTTAATGAAGTTCCTTTAAAAATTGTGTTAAGGTCTCTGAGAGCATAAGTAGGAGTTTTTCAATTTTCCATCGTCGCCAAATGTAAGATGCGTCTTCATTAAATTACAGGAGCCAGAAATGAAGGTGACAATCTCTTTATTAAGCTCAAAGTATCAGAGACCCCATCCAACGCTCAGGACTGGCAACTGTCTTCTGACTCGATGCACAGCCTTCCATAACAACATAAGAGTTCCACATTCCACACAATGTTAAAGGACAACACATGCTTATGTAAGTTAATGTAAGACACTACATTAACCTTTTTATCTGCGTTAATAGGCTAGGGGGGACTTCAATTAGTAGACATCTGGGTACAAGGTTGAAAGCCACCCTCAAGTCAATAAAAGCTACATAAATGTGGCCCTCCTTTATCCTTTATCTTTATCCAGATAATGCACAAAAGTCTGAAAACTTGCTCTACTGTACTAGTGCATGATCTGAATCCTGCCTGGTACAGGGACAAAATATTGTTAGTCTCTATCCAGTCATCGAGTCTGTTCAATAACTGTCTGGCGTAGATTTTTTAGAGTACATCTATCAGGCTAATTGGCCTGTAATTCTCGGGTTTCTGTTTATTGCCTTTTTTGTGGATGGGGACAATTTCAGCCCCTTTCCACATTACCGGTATTGTGGCACCTTCTGCTATTGCTTTGCTAAGGGAGTTAACATATGGGACCCATACCTTTTTGTCATGTTTAAATAAGTCTCCAGGGAGTCTGTCTAGTCCCGGTGCTTTTCCCACCTTAATGGTATCTATGGCATGTTCAGTTTCTTTCAGCGAGAAAACGATCACTTCTCGATCTCCCTCATTACTAACAGGCTCACTGCCTTCAGTCGAAGTGGAGATGGACCGGAAACTGGAGTACAAATTGGTAAAATGCTCGGTCCACACTGCCGATTCCAAATAATGCTCTGTTCTCGCTACTTGGTCCTTAACTCCGCGTGCTATTATTTTCCAAAACTCTGTTGAATTATTGTTTTTTGCTGCCTGCAAGTGGTCAAACCAGTAGTTTTCCTGCCACTTGCTCTTGGCAGTAGTCAATGCTCTCCTATGAATATCCCTAGCCCTCCTTATTGAGTCTGCATTTCCTAGCTTTAGATTTTCGAAAAAGCTTTTCTTAGTTCTTTTGCACTCTGATGTATACCAGGGATTTAGTTTTGGTCCCAACTTGCAATTTCTTCCCCGATGTTTTTAGTAAGAAGGGGCTTTAACTTTGTAATCAAAAGAGTATGCACTGATATTACAGGCAATTCATCTGTCTCTAGATGAGCACCCACTACCTCTCAAAGGTATTATAAATACTTTTCATTAGTTCTTCATCACTTCTAACCTTAGGCCACTTAATAAATCTTCGATTGTTTCCTACTAGGGGATGTGTTTTTTGCATACAGGTATCTGATAAATCATCCCTTACTATCTGGCCTGTTACTACCAGACAAAGTGGTCGATGGTTGCTGTCCTCCCTCGTCTCTATTGCAAATCTCACAATCCTGATCCAGCTGTGCATGCTGTGCATAATATAATCTATTCTTGACTGTGAGCTACCACGTTTAAAAGTGTTAAGAGAGGCTTTTTCATCCCCATTATTAAATACCCTCCCATTACATGCCATTAGCTGATGTTCTATGCTGAGCTGCATTATCTGTAATGCTGCATTGGTACAAGGTGTTGGTGGTCCAGCCTCTAATTGAGGCAACCCCATAGTCATATCCACTTCCTCTGTTAGATGTTCTAGTCCATTTAGTGGCTCATAGGTGCAATTAAAGTCCCCACATACAACCACGGTATCTCTAGGATTTTCAAAGTCCTGTTTATGGTCTCAGAATTAAGGTTTTGCCTGATTGATCTATTATAGATGTTAAACAAATGCAATTTGTCATTATTATGAGTGTTTACTTCTAGGTACTCTGCCAATAAATCTGGTGAATCTATAGTGCAGTCGTTGGATTGCACCCCCAGTGTTATTTTAATCCATATTGCAAGGCCCCCAAATGGTGTTCCTCTCTGTGGCGGAATAGCATTCTTATAGTATGTCTTATATCCTAGCTTAAACGGGGGGTAAGTAACCATGTCTCTTGAAAAACACAGATATCAAATTTATCTATGTAACTATGCCAGTCCGGGTCCTCAAGTTTTTGTTTTAAACCGGCAACATTCCAAGATACTATAGCTATGAGTGCTTGTCCTTTCACAGATATTTTGTGTGTTAAGGTGTTATGATCGGTAATTGAAGGCTCACCCACACAACATGGCACACCCTCCAGCCCATTAACACTACGAGCAGCCCTACTTGCGCCTACATCAGGTAGGAAACCGTTCGCATTTGAGGTGGACACCTTCTGTCAGTACTTATCACTAAGGCTAGTGTCTCCCTGGCAAGAGGGGGAGAAGTGTGGTCTGGGGGACAGGTAGACTTTGTCCAGAAGTCAGTCATTGTGTTCTAGGGTGGAGCAGCTGACTCTTCCAGCCAATGGTAGGAGCGGAGGTGACATGTGGGGAATAGAACTCCTAAATTAAATAGAAGAAGAGTCAGGGGAACAAGTTCGAAATTCTAGGGCTAGAAGATTTTCGACCAAATCTGGTTCTTTTAGTATCAGCTCAATACTATCTGATAGCTGCCCTGGTGATACGCATCTATGCACCCTAATAATGTTGTCTCGAATTACCGCGCAACAGTCCCTAACATAGCGAATCCAACGAGTCGCTTTGTTAATCAAGGAGTCTTCCCCCTCAAATCCCTGCCTCGCGCCGAGTTTGGGGACATTAACAATGTAAAGCGAGAGGGGACTTGTTTTGATAGGTGGTTCCTGCTGTAATGAGATAACGAATGGCTTTGGGGCAAATTCCGGTTCTTCTGATGATTGCGGGAGCCATGCACGCCATGCACACCTTGTGTTGCCAGCAGTGATAAAGCTCTCAACTCCTGTGTGGCTGAAGATGCAGATGAAAAACCAGTATGTAATATGGATTTGACTAGTGCAGTGAGTCCATCAATTTTTGCTCTTAGGGACCCTACTTCGGCCCTTAGATCTATAATAAGCTGGTTGATGCTTGAGTCCAAGGATTCTAGATTTGGAGCAGCTGTGATCGCATCCGAGGGCTTGGGCCAATATTGGGATCTGTATTCCGTGGCTCTATCTGCTATGGCCAGTAGGGAGTGAACCTATTAGTACAGGGGATACTGGGTTCTAGCTGTGGTGATGTGCTATGGGAGGTTTTTGGGGAGCTTGTGTTGGTATCAGGATTGCAAGCAGCAGGGAGGCAGTAGATCCCTGCTATGTGCGTTCAAACCTCCCTGTTTTCTGCACAGACCTCCCTGGGACATATATTTCTGAACATAGCTAGAATTATTGGGGCGCAATTGAGGCTAGTAGTAATTGGTATGGGGGATTTATTGAATGAGGTTGGTGAAGGAGTGGGTGGAGTAGGAGATCCTGGGTCTAATATATCTTCGCACTCGCTTATCAGATTGTCAATGAGTTTGAGTTTGAGTTTAAGGGTTTTGTAGAGCGCTCATACACCCAGCGGTTTCTTGGCGCTAAATGACTACTACTGCTCAAGGGCAGGAGAGTAAGGGAAAGTGATCGTTCAAGAAGAAAAGGCTTGGGTGAAGAGAAAGGTCTTGAGGCCCCTACGGAACAGAGGGTACTGGGAGCAGGTTCTCAAGTAGATAGGAAGGGAGTTCCAAAAAGCTGGAGCCGTGGTCGAAAATTTGGAGCCCCCCCACTTCTTACGTTTGAAACGAGGGACCACAAGGAGGTGATGAGAGGAAGAACGAAGTTCTCGCGAGGGAATATAGTCTTGGATGGCTGTGTTAATAAAAGCAGGGGCAGAGCCTGTCCGGGCTTTGAAGATGGTACATGCAAGCTTGAATAAGGTGCGATGCCGGACAGGGAGCCAGTGCAGGGAGACCAGGAGGGGAGTGACGTGGTGTGATTTTGGTAAATTGAAGACCAGTCGAGCGGCTTGGTTTTGGACCAATTGAAGACGTCTCATGAGATATGCAGGCATGCCGTGAAAAAGGGCATTGCCATAATCTAGGCGAGATATTACCATGGCCAGAAGTATTAGTTTAAGCGCGTCAGGGGAAAAGAAACGTGAGACATTACGAATTGTCCTGAGGGAGAGGAAGGCTGAGGATACAACGGCAGAAACTTGAGAGTGTAGGGAAAGTTGATTGTTAATTTTGAACCCAAGAGTTTTGACAGCAGGGACCGGAATAGGTGGGGTACCTAAGGAGGAGGGCCAAAAGGAAGAGGACCAGGGACTGGGGCAACCACCTGTCAACACCAATTCCGTTTTATCGGGATTGAGTTTCAGGTGGTTGAAGTTCATCCAGTCCTGGATAAAGGTCATGACGAACTGGAAATTGGAAATTGACTCGGGAGAGGAAGAGAGAGGAAAGATGAGCTGGAGATCGTCTGCGTAGTTATACACAGAGACCTCCAACTGCTGTAGGGCAAAAATGAGGGGGGCAATGTAAAGATTAAATAAAATGGGAGACAAAGAGGATCCTTGGGGGACCCCGCACTGGACAGGCCGAAAATCAGCTGAGTAATCACCCAGACGAACCGCCTGAGTCCGACCACTCATGAAGGAGGATAGCCATAACAAGGCCGTCCCTCCAATTCCTGCCGCCTCGACACGTGAGAGTAAGATGGTATGGTCCACCGTGTCGAAAGCGGCGGAAAGATCCAAAAGGACCAGGGCCTGTGGTTGATTAGAATCCATTCCCTGACGCAGGTCATCCAGGACAGATATAATTACAGACTCAGTTGAATGAGCAGGACGGAAACCGGCCTGTCTCGGAGCCAAGACACTATTTCTTTCCACAAACACACTTAGGGTTTTGACTACATGACGTTCCAATACCTTAGCCAAGAAAGGTAAAAGAGAAATGGGGCGGTAATTGGCTGGATCCGAAGGATCCGCCCCGGGTTTTTTTTAAAATCGGAACGATCACTGCCGATTTGAGTACAGGAGTAACAAAACCCTGAGATAGCGAGCTGTTAAGAAAGGTAAGGGGCGGTGAGGGGCAGTGAGAATAGATCCGCTTCAGAATATGAGCAGGGCAGGGGTCCAACGGGGAGCCAGATTTAACTAGCGGAAGAATTGAGGAAAGTGAATCATTCGTGAGGGGGGGAATAGAGTCAAGTCGAGCTGTAGTTGGCGGACAGCAAGGATCAGAGAAGGCCGAGGAAGGGGTGGGGGATCTTAGCTTTAATTTTACTAATTTTATCAAGAAAGAAGGAGTTGAGGGAATCGCATAGTGGTTGTGATGGGGAAGGTTTGAGTGAGGCTCGATCGGAATAAGCGAGATCTTGAACGATGGAGAATATTTCTCTTGGCCGATTCTCTGCAAGCTGGATTTTAGATGAAAAGTAATTTTTTTTGGTTTCCAGTATGGATTTCTTGTATTGTACTAGAAGGGCAGTGTAGCGGGTTTTAACCGCAGGACAGTAGTTCCGCCTCCACTGGCGTTCCGCTTGACGGAGCTGAAGTTTTTGGATCTTCAGATCATCAGAAAACCATCGGTTAGCATCTTTAAGGCGTTTAGATGAGATGCGCTTTAAAGGAGCGATGGTATCGCAACCAGCCCGCAGCCAGCTGTTGATGGCTTCTGCTTGTCCAGAAGAGGGCAGCCCGGTAAGGTCGGGGCTTGAAGAAAGAAGGATGGTAGATAAAGCTTCGGTATCGACGCGGTTCCATGATCGTGCCCAGATGTTTCTTACGGGAGTGAGCTTAGGTAAAGAGGGGAGGGATAGAGAAAAAGTGATCAGAGAGTGGTCTGACCAGAGACAAGGGGAAATAGAAAGTGAAGTGACCGGGCACTCACGATGCCAGATTTGGTCAAGGATGTGTCCCCCCCTATGCGTGGGGGCATTGACAGCTGAAGTGAAGTTGAGCGACTGAAGGGAGTCTGAGAACTCTTTGGAAGTTGCGCATTCCACAGGGTCAGAGGGCCAGAAGTTGAAGTCTCCCAAGACTATATTGGAAGAGTGGTTGACAACCAGGGTCGCCATTAGGTCTTGGAAGTTGGGGAGAAACGTTTGAGAGGGGGACGGAGGTCGGTAGATAAGGACACACGTGAGTGGGGGAGTAAGAGAAAGTGAGCGGGCAACTAAACAGTCTGATGTTCCCAGGGAAGGGGAGACTAGGGTTTGAAACGGGAATTCTTTGCGGGCGATCAGGGCAACCCCTCCACCAGGCCTACCGGAAGAGCGGTCCGCTCGGATAGCGTAGTAAGATGGGGGGAGTATTGCCAGCAAGGGAGGAAGAGAGCTGTCCGAAAACCAGGTTTCAGTGAGGAATAGTAGGTCAGGTTTGTGTGATTCGAGTAGGGTGAAGAGATCGAGCTGGTGTTTAACTGCCGATCTAGTGTTGAGGTACATAGCAGTTACCACTGTGGGGAGGGGGCCAATAGGAGGCAGGGTTGAAGGGTGGTTAGGCGAGGACGAGGACACAGTGTTGGTGTGACTT
Organism: Triturus cristatus; assembly: GCF_964204655.1. Classification (NCBI taxonomy): domain Eukaryota; kingdom Metazoa; phylum Chordata; class Amphibia; order Caudata; family Salamandridae; genus Triturus; species Triturus cristatus. Next base: position 339,424,548 of record NC_140587.1, on the reverse strand, counting down.
AGGTCATGAGAAGTCGCTAGTCCCAGACTGGTGATTCGGGCTATGGTGACATCAGCCAGTAGTGGCCACTTACCCTGCAGATCGGTCAGTTGCAGGCGGGAGTATTGAATAGGGGAGGCAGCGTGACTGGCCTCTGGCCTCGGTCGGTCGCGGACGGGCGCAGACGGGCTTTCCCTTGGCGCGCCTTCGGCGCGCAAACGGCGCGCCCGCTGCGCTCGTCCGCTGCACTTCCGGGGGAAGCACATTTGTAATGGGGGATGGGGCGGTGGGCGTGGCCTCTAAAGGGGGCGTGGACTGAAGCTCGAGCGAGGCGCTAAAACAGCGTCCCACGCCTGCAAGTGGCGAGAAATCGTCCCGTAGATAGAGCCCAGTGACTGGGGGTAAGTGAAGTTTTAAAAGACACAAAACAATTTATCACTTTTTTAAAAACGGAGCAGTCTCCCGGCTTTCCGCCTCAGGAGCAGCGTGTGGTCAAGTGAAGGTGCTCGTAATCAGCGTCACACTTATACTGGAGGGCGGTGGGCGTGGCCTCTAAAGGGGGCGTGGCCTGAAGCTCGAGCGAGGCGCTGAAACTGCGTCCCACGCCTGCAAGTGGCGAGAAATCGTCCCGTAGATAGAGCCCAGTGACTGGGGGTAAGTGAAGTTTTAAAAGACACAAAACAATTTATCACTTTTTAAAAACGGAGCAGTCTCCCGGCTTTCCGCCTCAGGAGCAGCGTGTGGTCAAGCGATAATTGTAACGCTGTGCTTGATAATATGCCCGTACTGCATATTAGATCGTCAATATGATCTAATATGCAATTACTAACTGAGTGTTTTGAAGATTTCTTAACCATTTTCCCTTTCCCAGACTGTCCACCACCCGTACCCTCCATAGATTTTCTCTGCCCCATAACCCAATTTTTGAGAACCTCAAAAACTGTAACCCAAAGAAAAGAGGGACAGCTGTAGTATGAGTCCTTCTCAATCACAGGTCACTACCCAGTATCCAAATTTGTCCCCGACAAGCCTGCAAACAAAGTCCTTTCAGAGACTCTTACAATGAATCATTAAAAGTAGTGAGACTAGACAGTACGGGCATATTATCAAGCACAGCGTTACAATTATCGCCACTTTAGCGGCAGAAAACTGCCGCTGAAGCGGCGATAATGGGCTTGATAATATGCCCTTGAGAATTCCAATAGAAGCCCATGTTGACACCAGAACATGGGCTTCTATTGGAATTCTCCAGGGCATATTATCAAGCCCATTATCGCCGCTTTTGCGGCCGTTTCTTGATAATATGCCCCAGAGTTGGTAATTTTTGTAGCAATGTCGCAATTCTTAACTTTTAGCACAGCGACACAGTACCTCACGCATTGTCATCTCGAAGATTCTCAAGGAGTCTAGTAACCAAACATAAGAGGGTTGGCCCTGCCCTGCCTCTTCCAGGTAGTGAAGGGCAAGGACGAGCCTGCCCTTGGCCCGGGCACGTCCCACGTCGCGGCTGTATGTTGGAACTTTTAAGTGCTTGAGGCCCCTCCTCCAGGCAGGCAAGATGACTTGTGGGGCTTGGAGTCCCCCCAGCACAAGTTCTGAATTTGTGGTGTTCTGTGGCGCATCCCACGTTGCGGGTGTACGTTGGCACTTTTAAGTGCTTGAGGCCCCTCCGCAAGTCAGGCAAGATGACTTGTGGGGCTTGGTGTCCCCCACAGCACAAGTCCCAAAGTTGTGATGTCCCTCGGCATGTCCCACGTCGTTGGTGTATGTTGGTGCTCTTAAGCACTTGAGGCCTCTCCTCAAGGCAGGCAAGATGACTCGTGGGGCTTAGAGTCTCCCACAGCACTGGTCCCAAAATTGTGGTGTCCCGCGGTGCGTCCCGTGTCACGGGTGTAGGTTGGCGCTTTTAAGTGCTTGAGGCCCCTCCTCCAGGCAGGCAAGATGACTTGTGGGGTTTGGAGTCCCCCACAGCATAGGTCCTGAAGTTGTCTACAGTGGCCTGTCTATGTCTTCCCTGTACCCCTTGAGCTATCACTTCCTCATTATTTCTAAGAACCATCTCCTCTTTTGGAATTCTTCACCTCATAACATGGACCAGTTGCTTCAACTGCATCTAGTAATGTGTTCTCTTGGAAGTAGCTTGATTCATTAAAGAAAGGCTCAGTAAAAGATGTATGCCTCCATTCACCTCTAAAGATTTTACAAAATTTATTTTATTCACAAGTCTTTTTCTCTGCTTTTTTCTCTTCCTACACAGCACAGTTTTAACCGGTGTTTTCATTCTGTTTAATATTAAGATAAATAGTTTTGCGTTTCAAGGCAAATGCATTATCTACTGCAGTTTTCTATGGGATGTTTTTGCCTGCAAGCTGCTGTTCTTTTCTTATACTGCTCTATATTTCTTTCCAATTTTGCATTACCCTACTTCTAAACATTCTTCTTCTCATGCCTTTGTACTCTCTCTGCCTTGCTGTTGGAAGAATTGCTTTTTTAGAACATTTTCCACTTTGAACATAATTTGCTGGTTTTTGTTTCTGAGCTGTTGGTAAAGTTTTCTTTCTGCTCACATCATTTCCACATTTTCCATTTTTCTTACTACTGTTTTAAGATACTGTTTAGTTCTCTTACCAGCAGATTATTTTCCCCAGTAAGTGTTCTCCACCATCTCCTTTTTTGTTCTGAGTTTTTTCCAAGTAGTACTGATTCTTTTGTGCTTTCTGCTTTGTTCCTTTTTTGTCATCTGAAATTCTTCTATTTAAACCCAAATAGATAGCTGAAAACAAAATTGAGTATAAATTAAATGTCCTGTACTTCAACAAACTAAAATCGGACATATATGATTATATTATTCTTTCATGCCGTTCCAGAGCTATAAAACGTAACACATCTACTGCCTGTCAACATACATACATATAAGTATATAGCAGCCTGTCCTATGCTATGGCATAACTAAGTGAAAGTGAAAAATTCTTTATTGTATAGTTAATTAAAACCAACACAATATTCCTATGGCCTAACTAGAACCTCCCTTAGTAGTGACTAATATGTAGCATATAGAAAATGTAAGGTTTACAAGGAGTTTTAAATGTGAAGTCAGCCTAGCTGTAAAACTGCAAACACATGCTCTACAGCAGCAGGCCCAAGACATTTTGAAAGGGTACATGTCTGCAAAGGTGATTTATTTGTGCAGCTCCTCAGTACACATCTGAATGTGTGCCTTAATCCCTACTTGGGTTTCTCATTGGATATATAAGGAAGTATGTTGGTATATGACTGTCTGTCAGAGTGTCTCTGTAGGTCTATAAATGTGTATGTAAGGGGTTGCATAGATTGGTTATTGGTTGTGTTACTGAGTATTGGGGTATGAAACTCTGTGTGCAACTTCCTCCATTAGGCCTAGTTGAATAAGCACTGTGTTTGTGTGTGGGTGAATGTTGAGATGCCTCTGTGAATGTCTGACTTGCTGTGTGAGTGCCTCTATCCTTTTGTAGATAGGCATGTGATTCCTAGTGTGACTGTGAGACTGGATGCGTAACTGAACATATGGGTCTGTAAATGCACATCTCAGTCACTCAAACTTGAAAATATGTCTTACATTTTAATCACATAGCTTACTCCCCATGGCCTACCTGCAGCCTATGTGGGTGAGTCATTGGATATGTAAGTAAGTATATTAATATATGTGTAGGTCTCTTAGTTACTCTTTGGGACTCTCAATTTATATGTAAGGAGCCTCAAGGATTGCTTGCTGGCTGAGTTAGTGAGTATTGGTGAATTTAACTGTGTGTACAACTGCCTCCATTACTTCTATATACATAAGATCTGTATATCTGTGTATCGTTTTACACATAGGTATGTGAGTTGTAGTATGTGTAGGAGACTGGATCTATAAGTGGACATATGGATCTGCTAGTGCGCATGTAACTCATTCAAACTTGAAACATGTCTTATCATTTAAGCTGATAGCTCCCTGCCCTATAGATTACTTATAGCCTTGCTCAGAAGTGACGTGTATGTAGTAGAATAGGAGTTTAAGGCTTAGCATCATGTTTTAAATGTCAACTCAGCCAAGCAGGAAAACTGCATATGCACGATCTACTGCAGTAGGTCCAAGATGGCTAACTTCCTAGTGTAATTTCCTAAGTACTTACCTGACTGATTGTCTCAGTGCCTATGTGGGCGTGTCATTGGATATGTAAGTAAGTTTGTTGATATATGTCTGGATCTCTTAGTTACTCTATGGGACTCTCAATTTGTATGACAGGAGCTGCATGGATTACTTGCTGGCTGTGTTAGTGAGTATTGGGGTATTTAACTGGGTGTACAATTGCCTGTATTACTGCAGGGTACATAAGAGCTGTATGTGTGTGTGAGTGAATGTTTAAGTGCCTCTGTCACTGTATGACTAGATGTATTAGTACCTCTATCCTTTTCTGCGAGTTCCAGTATGGGTAGGAGACTGGATGTATAAGTGGACATACGGGTCTGGAAGTGCACATGTAACTCAAATAAACTTGGAACAACATGTCTTTTTTTAAGCTCATACTTCCCTGCCCTATGGCTTACCTACAGCCTATCTCAGGAGTGACTAATATGTAGTAGAAGAGGTGTTATAAATGTCAAATTGATCTAGCAGGACAACTGCATAAACATACTCTACTATAGAGGCCAGAGACATGTTTAAAGGCCTACTTGTCTGGATGGATGACTTGGTTGTGTCAGTTCTTCAGCATATATCTGAATGGCTGCATATGCATGATCTACTGCAGTAGGTCCAAGATGGCTAACTTCCTAGTGTCATTTTCTAAGTACTTATCTGACTTTTGTCTCAGTGCCTATGTGGGTATATCATTGGATATGTAAGTAAGTATGTTGATAAATGTCTGGGTTGATTAGTTACTGTATGGGACTCTCAATCTGTATATAAGGTACTGCATGGATTGCTTGCTGGCTGTCTGTGTTAGTGAGTATTGGGGTATTTAACTGTGTGTACAACGGCCTCCATTACTACTGGATATATAAGACATGTATCTCTGTGTGAGTGACTGTTTAAGTAAATCTGTCTCTTTTTCTCTAGGTCTAATAGTGGCTTCATCTTTTTATACATAGATATGTAAGTTGTAGTATGGGTAGGACACTGGATCTATACCTGGACATATGGGTCCACTAGTGCGCATGTAACTCAGTCAAACATGTTTTATCTTTTAAGCTCATAGTTCCCTGCCCTATAGCCTACAAACAGCCTATCTCAGGAGGGACTTGTATGTAGCAGAAAAGGAGTTTAGGGCTTAGCAACATGATTTGTATGTCAACTTGGCCTAGCAGGGAACTGCATACCCATGGTCTACTGTAGCAGGCCCGAGACCTGTGTAAAGCCTTCTTCTTTGGATGTATGACTTGGTTGTGTCAGTTCTTCAGTACTTATATAAATGACTATCTCAGTGCCTTTGTGGGTATGTCATTGGATATGTAGGTAAGTCTGTTGATATATGTCTGGGCAACTTACTTACCCTATGAGACTCTCAATCTGTATGTAAGGAGATGCATTGATTGCTTGCTGGCTGTGTTAATGAGTATTGGGATATTTAACTGTGTGTTCAACTGCCTTCATTAATTCTGGATACAGAAGACCTGTATGTCTGTGTGAGTGATAGTTCAAGTGCCTCTATCACTGTTTAACTAGGTGTATTAGTAGCTCCATCCTTTTGCACATCGGTATGTGTGTTGTAGTATGGGTAGGAGACTGGATCTATGAGAAACATCATTTACCACACAGTCTTTACAACGACCAGCCTATACAACAAGGTTGGTACCTCACATGCGATGTTACCACGCGTTACTTTAGCACGCACGTCTTTACAACAACTTACTTTAGGAAGCAGGCTGTTGGACTGATGTTGGGTTTTTAACTCCAATACCTTCCCTGCTGTTGCAGAGATTGGAGTTGGAATAGTGATTTATACTATTCTAAAGTCCAGCGCCCTCTAAAGCAAGTCACTGTAACAACTTGCATGCTAATGTAGCATGTGGTAGTGGACATGTAACTCAATCAAACTTGAAACAACATGTCTTATCTTCTCAGCTCATAGCTCCCTACCCTATCGCCTAACTACAGCCTAACTCAGCAGTGACTTACATGTAGCAGAAGAGGAGTTTAAGGCTTGGCAACATGTTCTAAATGTCATCTCGGCCTAGCAGGAAAACTGCATATACACGGTCTACTGTAGTAGGCCTAAGATATGATTAAAGGCCTACTTGTTTAGATGGGTAACGTGTTAGTGTCAGTCTTCAGAACCTATCTGAATGAGTGTCTGAGTGCCTATGTGGATGTGTCATTGGATATGTAAGTAAGTATCTTGATGTATGACCGGGTCTTTTAGTTACTCTATGGGACTCTCAATCTGGATGTAAGGAGCTGCATGGATTGCTGGCTGGCTGTGTTAGTGAGCTTTTGGGTATTTAACTGTGTGTACAACTGCCTGTATTACTGTTGGATGCATAAGACCAGCATGTCTGTGTGAATGGCTGTGTATGTACATCTGTCACTGTTTGAATAGAAGTATTAATGGCTCCATCCTTTAATACATAGATAAGTTAGTTGTATGGGGAGACTGGTTCTATAACTGGACATATGGGTCTGCTAGTGCGCATGTAACTCAATCAAACATGTCTTATCTTTCAAGCTCATAGCTCCCTGCCCGATAGCCTATCTACAGCCTGTCTCTGGAGTGAGTTATATGTAGTAGAAGAGGAGTTTAAGGCTTAGCAAAAAAAAAATGAATATCAGATCAGCCTAGCTGAAAAACTGCATATACACGATCCACTGTAGCAGGCCCAGACATGTTCAAAGGCCTACTTATCTAGATGGATAACTTGTTAGTGCCTGTTCTTCAGTAAAATATCTCAGTAAGTGTTACAGTCTATATGTGGACTTGTCATTGGACATGTAAATAAGTATCTTGGTAAATGTCTGACTCTCGTAGTTACTCTATGAGCCTCTCAATGTATATGTAACAAGCTGGATTGCTTGCTGGCTGTGTTAGTGAGTACTGGGGTATTTAACAGTGTGTGCAACTGCCTCCATTATTGCTGGATACATAAGCGGTTTATGTGTGTGTGGGGGAATGTTTAGGTGCCTCTGTTACAGTCTGACTGGGTGCATTAGTGGCTTTATCCCTTTACACATAGATATGCAAGTTCCAATATGTATAGGAGACTGGATCTGTAACTGGAGATATGGGTCTGCAACTGCGTATGTAAGTCAATCAAACTTGAAACAACAAGGCAGATTATAAAAAATACATGCAACTCACACAGCATCCAAAGAGGCTGTGCTGTGTTCCATCCATGACAAGGAGGGAGCAGGAGAGCACCATATATTCAGAGATATGGCTCTGTCCTACCCTCTCCCTAGCGCCGGTGCTAATTTCAGCTGCCGAGTCCCATGCACACACCTTAGAGTCATAGCACTGGGGCACATGCATGACTCTAGCATAGTTCCTGTACAAAATACCATTGCCTAGACAGGTTTTAAAGCTTTTCCCACAGTGCAGCACACATGCAAAAGTGGAAAAGAACTGAGAAATACAAACGTTTCTCCTGTTAGCGCTTACTTTGAAAGTGGCGTTAACTTTAGGCACTAAACCCTGTCTACAATGTTTTGTAGATAGGGTTTTCATCAAAAAGCATGAGTGGTTGCATGGGAATGACCATGTACCACCCATGTAATGCCCTCTTTGCTCTGAGTAACACAAAGCAGTTTGACGAACCATTAGCGTTTCTTGAGGTCCAGGCTGCCATAAAGGCACTAGCCACAGGTTAGGCATTTGGGCCAGACGGGCTCCCAGCCCAATACTACAAGGCATATCCATAAATCCTGCCCCACACTTACAGACGTTATGCGGTAACTCACTGGAGGTGTCCATTCTCCCGGCGTCACTTCGCAAGTCCTTCCTTGTGTCACTGCCTAAACCTGATAAGAATCCTGAATTGCTGGGTTCTTTTCTCCCATTAGCACTGTTAAACACAGATTACAAGATTCTGGACAAAATACTGGCAGATCAACTGGCTCCATATGCCTCAGTTGGTGCACACTGACCAAAATTGTTTTGTACGGGCGTATTTGACTTTGAGAAAGCATTTGACATGCTGGAGTGGGAGTTCCTGTTTGCCACCCTATCCAGGTATGGGATGGGCACCCACTTCTTGTGCCTTACCAAACTATTATAGCCTCGACCCACTGCCAGGGTCAAGACAGGCCCTTACATGTCAGGGTGGTTCCCCATCAGACGTGGCACCAGGCAGGGGCGTCCACTGTCCCCACTGCTGTTCTCCCTAGCCATAGAGCAACTGGCTGAAGCCCTTTGTAGGGGTGGGGAATAATGGAGAATCGCTTAGGTGATCACACACGTGGTATCTTTGAATGCTGATAATCTGTTGATACACCTCCGAGACATAAGAGAGCCATGCGATGCCATTGCGTAGACAGTATCTGACTTTTCTTCCCTATCAGGCCTAAGAATAAATTGGGCAAATTCGTGCATATACCCATTTGCAGCAACAACATCTGACCCAACACTAGTGGTCAATGACACTGGATTGCAATGGCAGCCAACTGTATTTTGCTACCTGGGTGTCAGGATTTACCACCAACCAGAAGATCTACTAGAAGGGAACCTCATGTGGGAAATTAACGCAATTAAATCACAGGTGATCTTATGGCGCAACCACCCCCTCACAGTCATGGGGAGTATCGCACGCCTCAAAATTGTGGTCCTCCCACAACTATTATATTACTTCACTCACCTGCCACTCTACATCAAGCCCCTACTCTTTCACTCATTTGAACATAATATATGATACTTTATATGTCATGGTTCACCATGCAGGGTGGCATTAACCAAGCTATACTCGCCAACAGATCAGGGAAGGCTCACTATACCCAATAAGGAACATTACTAGCTGGCAGCACAGCTACAGTGGATAGCCCAGTGGATTGGCAGACTGCACTTAGCAGACACCACTATCCAGATGCAGGCGTGCACACATTCATCAATTATAAGCATATTACACCCGAGTAGGAAGGGGAAAACACCCACCCAGGTGATGTTACCAGTGGCCTACAGATGTTTAAACTGCAGCCTGTGTCCCACAAACAGCTCAATCCCATATGTGCCTTCCCTACCTATACAAGGTACGCCAAAAGAGCAAAGTGCCATCACTATAGCTGAACTCTCTGCCTAGGGGAAAGCAGGGATTCAGGCACTGGGAGACAGATATCACGACGGACCATTAGTACCCTTCAATTCTCTAGCTCAGAAGAATGACCTGCCACGGGACAAATTCCCACTACACACTTCGCTTACCTTGGTGCTGCGAGCACTATGGGGAGACATAGCACAAGAGCCCACAACACCCCTCACCATCCAATATATGTATGTGATGGGCACAGTGAGACACCTCAGAAAGTGGTTCACTGATTCACTGAGATCGCATACAGTGCACCCACTGACATCACTTAGACCGTGCTGGGACACTGACCTCTGTCAGCCGAGTATAGAGCAAGAGTAGTTGGTTATACATGAAGGACCCACATGCATCCCTCGAAATGTAGGGTTCCATCGGATACAATACTTTATAATACATAGGGCATATCTGACACCAGCCAAAATAAACAAATACTTTAAACGCATTGATTCTCACTGCCCCAGGTGTAGGCGGGTGGTTGAGGATGTACTGCATATGCTATGGACCTGTATTGCTCTCACCTCTTATTGGGAGGCTGTCACCACTCACCTGTCACAGTGCGATGGCCAAGTTGTGGAATGCACTAGGGAAGTATGCCTTCTGGGCCTATACCACAGATCCAAAAAACATAAGCTGACATCCAGATTCATAGACCTGGGGTTGATCATATTTAAGCATTGAATTTCCAGATGCTGTAAGTGTCCGAAACCCGCACCTAAGAAAGCTTAGTTTCACTCACTGGCGAACTGGGCCCAGGTGGAGAGCATCTTTGACGATAAATTATGTTTCATACATCATGCTAACGCAGTGGTCTCCTCATCTTTTTATGTTTTAAAAATAATAAAGAAACTGTTAACTTTCGTCCCAGCCAGTACTGGGAGAAAACTAAGTTGTGCTCTGGTCACGTCGAAGGTTGACAACTGCAATAGCCTTTTAATCAATGCCCAAGAAAGGGTTCTTGGCAAGCTGCAGTTCGTACAGAACGGGATACTGTTGGGTCCCCCCAAGTTTAAGCTCATATCCAATGTGGTGCGACAGCTTCATTGGCTGCCCATAAGAAGCAGAACAAAATTCAAGGCTCTCTGTATTGCCTATAAGGCAATTCACAATACTGGACCAGAATTTAGTTTAAAGCCTTCTCTGCGCTCAGCAGATGCTAACCTTCTGATCGTCCCCAGAGCAAGGAAAGCTAACTGGGGTAGACAGAAGTTTCATAGTTGCCACATCCAAACTATGAAATTCTCTTCCCCTGCAGATTAAGGCTAGTCCAAAGCGGATATTATTTAGAAAACAAATAAACATCTAGCTTTTTAACCAATAGGCTTCCTGACAGCTTTTGCATACCTGAGTAGGTTTGTGAGTGGGTGTGAGAGTGTCGAAATATATCTGTGAGTGGGTGCATGAGTACCTCAGGAGGTCTGTAAGTGAGTGCCTGAGCATCTCAATGGGTCTGTGAGTGAGTGCATAAGTGTCAGGTTTGGTCTGTGACTGGATGTCTCAGTATCTGATTGGGTTTGTGAGTGGGTGCATGAGTGTCTGAGTGGGTCTATGGGTATATGTGAGAGTGTCTGAGTGGGTCTGTGAGCGTGTGCCTGACAGCCTGAGTGGGATTGTGATTAGATGTAAATATGTTTGAGTATATCTGTGAGTGTGTGCATGAATGTCTGAGTGGGTTTGTGAGGGGGTGTGGTTGTATCTGAGTAAGTTTGTCAGTGGGTGCATGAGTCTCTGAGTGGCCTATAAGTGGGTGTGTAAATCTCTGACTGAACGTGAGAGTGTCTTAGTGGGTTTGTGACTGCCTCCATGAGTGTGTGATAGTCTGTGAGTGCATGAGTGTCTGAGTAAGTCTGTAAGTAGCTGTGACAGTGTATGAGTTATTCTTTGAGTGGGTGCATGAGTGCCTGAGTAGGTTTGTGAAGGGGTGTGAGAGTGCCTGAGTATATCTGTGAGAGGGTGCATGAGAACCTCAGTGCATCTGTGATTGAGTGCATGAGTACCTCATTGGGTGTGTGAGTGAATGCATAACTGTCTCAGTGGGTCTGAGAGTAGATATGTAAGTCTCTGAGTGGGTCTGTGAGTAGCTGCAAGAGTTTTGCATTGGATCTGTGAATAAGAGAGTGAGTTGCTGAGTGAGGCTGTGAGTGGGTACATGACAGACTACAAGAGAGTCCCTGTGAATGTGCTATTTTTCCAGTTTTTTTAACAATATTTGTAACATGGAGGGGCCTTGCGGAGAGTCGCATCGGATTTGTGAATATCATGTGTGGCACAGAAATACCTTTTCTTTGATGCTTTCTGCCCATACTGTGTCCCAAATACACCCCTAAACCCCACCCATGGGGTCAGGTTACATCCAATCTGAACCCAATCCTAGTTTCTACCATTTCACTTTAGCCCCGCGGATTGTGCCGATAATCCAAAATGGCAGCACATTTTTCTGCTCAGGCACCCAATCAAAGAATTCCTGTTGGCGTGCACATTTGTGAATAATCATGAAAAAGTCACAAATTAGTGGTGACCGTAGATATACAAATTTGGATTTCCATTAATTTCTCAAAAACCACTGAACGGATTTACACCATAAAAACAAAAAGTACGATCTCTGGAACAAAATCTACCTCTCTGTTGAATTGGGTGTAATGCCTTCTGGTGGTTCAGTCTGCAGGCATGTCTAATGACTCTATAGGAATTGGCATGGGACACACACTGTTTTTGACCCACCTTTTTCACAGCTCCCACTTGACACATCACCTTGAAACTTTTCATGCACAAGACCCAACTTGACACTTATTTCGGAAACTTTTGTGAAGATTTGTCAAATGGCTCCAAAGATACAGGCAAGTCAAAAGATGCATTTCCTATGGAAACATGGTCCTAACAATTACTACCAATATATACATTACCTACTGGCAGCCTCCAGTGGGTAGTTATAGGTAGGACTTAGTTTCCATAGGAAACGTGACTCTTGTTTTGCAAATAACTTAGGTGCTATTTGACAAATGTTCACAATTTTTTTCATAATTGGTATGAAAGTCGGTTCAATTGCTGTGTTGAAAGTTTCTGGGAGACTCATCAAGTGAGGTCTGAGAAAAAGGGGGGTCCCAAAACATTTTTCCCCATTTAAATTTCCCATCGGACTTTTAGACATGACTACAGCCCAAACTGTTCAAAAGAATGACACCAAATTTAGCAGAACAGTAGCTGCTGGTCCAGAAAGCCACCTTTTTGTGAATTGGTGTAAATCTACTTAGTAGTTTTTGAGATATTAAAAGAAAATCTAAATTTGTATATATATGAAGGTGGATCCTTCACAACACCAATCCAAAGCTTTGCTAACCCTTGCGCCAGGAGAAGTGCTGGCATTTTACATACTGGGACTGTTTCCCAGGGGATGAAAATGAAGATTAGAAACTATAGAAGGGATCAGGGTAAAGGTAACCTGACCCCATAGGTGGATTTTGGGGGCCTCTGAGGCACGCCTTATGAGTATGAAAATGCCCCAAACTGTTTTTTTATAAGGTTGGAGACACAGACCCATCGCAATGGTCAGTGTGGCTCCCTCGTGAAGCGTTGCAACGTAGTTGTGAATCTTTCTGAGAACAATAAAAATATATACATCAAACACTCACTTGCATAGAAAATGCATGCACTGACAGTCCCATTGAGAGACTCACACACCCACTCAGAGACCCACTCAGACACTCATGCACCCATTGACAGACCCACTCAAACTCTCATTCACCCACTCAGAGACCCAGTCAAAAACTCATGTTTCCACTCACTCACCCACTCAGAGGCTTATGCACCCATTCACAGATCCACTCAGAGAGTTCTACACCCACTTACAGACCCACTCAGACACTCATGCACCCAGTCACTCACCCACTGAGAGTCTTATGCACCCACTTATAGACCTACTCAGACACTTCTGTACTCACTCACAGACCCAGTCAGGGACTCACACACCCACTCACAGACCACTCAGATACTCATATGCCTACTCACAGACCTAATCAGACACTCATGCATCCACAAGCTCACCCACTCAGAGGCTCACCTGCCCACTCACAGACCCATTCAGAAACTCATCTACACACTCACAGACCCACTCAGAGACTGATGCACCCAGTCACAGACCCACTCAGATACTTTTACACCCACTCACATCCCCACTTAGACAGTCATGCACCCACTCAAAGACCTACTCAGACACTCATGCAGCCACTCACAGGCCCACTTGGAAACTCACACACCCACTAACAGACCCACTCATAAACTCACTTAGCCACTCACAGACCTAATGAGAAACTCATGTATCAACTCACAGACTGACACACCCACTCATAGACCCACTCAGAGACTCACACACCCACTAACAGACCACTCAGACACTCACACACCTACTCAAAGACCTAATCAGGCACTTATGTATCCACATGCAAACCCATACAAAGGAGCACCCCCCACTCACAGACCCATTCAGAAACTCATTCACGTACTCACAGACCCACTCAGAGACTGATACACCTAGTCACAGACCAACTCAGACACTCATATACCCACTCATATACCTACTCAGAAACTCATGTACTCACCGACAGACCCACTCATAAACTCACTTACCCACTCAAAGAACTACTAAGAAACTCATGCACCAACTCACAGACCCACTCACAGACTGAGACGCCCACTCACAGACCCACTCAGAGGCTCATGCAACAAGTCACATAACCCACTCAGAGGCTTATGCAGCTATTTACAGACCCACTCAAACACTAAGGCAACCAGTCACAGAACCAGTCAGACACTAATGCACCCAGCCACAGACCCATCTAGACATTGATGCTCCCACTCACAGATCCACTCGTGCATCCAGTCCCTGACCTACTCAGACACTCATTCAACCACCCACAAATCCACTCAGAGACTCATACACTCTCTCAAATATCTACTCATACACTCATGTACTCATTTACAGACCCACTCAGACATTGAAACACCCAATCACAAACCCACACAGACACACATTTGTACCAGGGCATAGACCTACTCAGACACTGCCACACCCACTAATACACACACTCATAGTCCCACTCACCTTCTCCCAGACCCACTAAAGAAATCATGGACCCGCTGAGATACTGTCACAGCCTGTCACAGCCACTCACAGACCCACTCATAGACTGACACACCCACTCACACATGTACTCAGACACTCATGCACCCACCAACACAAACCCATTCAGTCAATTGTGCACCTATTCACAGATCTACTCAGATGCTCTCATATCCACTCACAGACCTACTCAGACACCCACTCACAGCCCCACTCAGAGACTCATACATTCACTCACAGGTCTACTCAGGCACTCAGACACCCACTCACAGACCCATTCAGATGCTCATCTATCTACTCATAGACCCACTCAGAGATTCACAAACCCACTCACAGATCGAGTCAGACAGGTATGTGGCCCCTCACTCACTCACTGAGAGGCTACTGGAGCCACCTACAGACCCACTCAGACATACAACCACCCACTCACAGACCCACTCAAACACCTATACACTCACTCACTCACCTACCAAGATAGTCATGCAGACACTCACAGATGTAGTCAGACCCTCATGTAATCACTCTCCGACCCACTCAGACACTTATACAACCACTCAAAGATCTACTCACAGACTCATGTACCTATTCACTGGCACACTTAGGCACTCCTACAGACCCAGTCTAGACTCAGACATCCACTCACAGACCCACTCAGACACTCATGCATCCACTTACAGACCAAGCCAGACACTCATATACCCATTCACTCACCCTCAGACATTCATGCACACACTAACAGACCTACTCAGAGACTGATACAACTATTCACAACCCCACTCAGACACACACACACCCACTCACAGACCCATTCAGACACTCTCATACCTATTCATAGAATCACTCAGATACTTACACACCCACTCACAGCCCCACTCAGACACTTATACACCAACTCGCAGACCCACTCAGATACTTACATACCTACTCACAGTTCCACACAGTCACTTACGCACCCACTCACAGACACACTCAGATACTTATGCACCCACTTACAGACCCACCCAGATACTCATACATCCACTCAGAGACACAATGAGACACTAATGCACTCAATCACAGACCCACTCACACACTGGCACACCACTCACAGAACCACACAAACACTAACACACCCACTCACAGACCCACTGAGACACTCATGCCCCCACTCACACAACCACTCATACAGTGATATATATGCTGCATGTCAAAGCGCAGGTTTCTGTTGTAGATGGTGCTCATGTTGTGATCTCTGAGGAATGCAGCAACACTTTTATTTACAAGTTTCCTGGATATGTCTATTTGAGGTAGAAGACCATTTCCATTTCTGTCTTTGGCAAATGTTAGAGTGCACCAAGGTAGTGTGAGAGAAAAGTATCATTAATTGGCCTTGTGTGGGCAACTGAGGCACTCACCTGACGCCCGGACGCTCCGCTGCGCATTTCTGCATCTCTAGGGGGTCGGAGACGCTGCAGTCTCCCTCGCACTTGCTGGACGCCACGAAGGAGGACTACAGCCCCCAGAGTCCCTAGCGGCACCTCCTGCTTCCGCTTTCCTGCGCGCCCGGAGGCGCTTAAAGCTGAGAGGCTCCCTCGGTGGAGCGGGGGCATTGTGTGGGCAACTGAGGCACTCACCTGACGCCCGGACGCTCCGCTGCGCATTTCTGCATCTCTAGGGGGTCGGAGACGCTGCGGTCTCCCTCGCACTTGCTGGACGCCACGAAGGAGGACTACAGCCCCCAGAGTCCCTAGCGGCACCTCCTGCTTCCGCTTTCCTGCGTGCCCGGAGGCGCTTAAAGCTGAGAGGCTCCCTCGGTGGAGCGGGGGCATTGTGTGGGCAACTGAGGCACTCACCTGACGCCCGGACGCTCCGCTGCGCATTTCTGCATCTCTAGGGGGTCGGAGACGCTGCGGTCTCCCTCGCACTTGCTGGACGCCACGAAGGAGGACTACAGCCCCCAGAGTCCCTAGCGGCACCTCCTGCTTCCGCTTTCCTGCGCGCCCGGAGGCGCTTAAAGCTGAGAGGCTCCCTCGGTGGAGCGGGGGCATTGTGTGGGCAACTGAGGCACTCACCTGACGCCCGGACGCTCCGCTGCGCATTTCTGCATCTCTAGGGGGTCGGAGACGCTGCGGTCTCCCTCGCACTTGCTGGACGCCACGAAGGAGGACTACAGCCCCCAGAGTCCCTAGCGGCACCTCCTGCTTCCGCTTTCCTGCGCGCCCGGAGGCGCTTAAAGCTGAGAGGCTCCCTCCGCGTCGCGGGACGCGCGCGGGAGGCGCCGGGCTAAGCCCGGGCAAAGGGCGGGCCCTCTGTGGCCCTCAGAGGACCGATTGAGGCCGGGACGGGCCACCTCACTAACGTGTAAGACTTTACAAGACTATATAAGTAATCACACGGTGGGGTGATCTGCCCTTCTCATGGTATATCGTTCGTGTTGTATTGGTTTTAACTTGTTCATTCTTGGCCATTAGGTATCATCACATGTGTTGGTGTTGCCACATTGTGCGATAGTTTAATTCAAGTTTTAAGGTTTTCCCAGGGGTTTGCCAAATATGGCCAAAGCTTTAGCAAGCAGTAAATCCTCGACTACGTCAACGTTAGATAACTACTTAGTCAAAGTAGTCACCAAAATTAACAGCGATAGGCGTAAATCCTTAGGACAGGGTTCAAACTCAACGACTACTAGCCCTCTGTTAAATAACACAGTCACCATATCCTCTCCCCCATCTCATGCTATGAACTGTTTAAATGAGAATAATGATTTGGTAACCTTGGGTGATCAACTTCCTATTGAACAAGAATCGCCTGAAGTTAATAGGGATTTAGTAACTGATGTTAATGAGACCATAGAAGACTCTCCGGACCTGTCAACTCAGAGAGTGCTAAGATCTCGTAAACGCACTCAATTGAAACAGGGTTGCGCACGAAGTACTCACAAAAAGACGGGTCCTGCTTCATTAAATCGGGTTACCAAGGACTTAGCCATTCCTAATAACCCTATGGCCAAGATAGATTCTCATCAATTTGATTCCTTGGTAGGTCTTTTAGAGTCCAAAATCTTGAAAATTGTTGAACCCTTAGTAACCAAGATTGACGAACTATCTGCTGAGATCGTAGGCTTACGTAATCTTTTGGCACGTAACAATAATTCCTCTGGGAATATGTGCAGAGTAGCTGAGGGTCTATCTGTATCTGCCGATACCTCTAAGTCCCCAAAGGATACTTCAAACTGTGCAGATCCACTGGTTGTCGAACTTACGACAAATGTGAACAGTTGTTCAAGTAGTAATAATGCAACGGCAAGCACACATTCAGGAGGAGCAAAACCAGATCTACCCCCTGACTGTGCCCCATTTGTTGTAGTTTTAACAAACGTACCCCCCCTGAAGGATGTTGCCCAGAAAATTAACCCAGAAACTCACGAATCCCTTAAAAATAAATCAGTCTCGTGTTTAAATAAGCATTATGGTTTTCCAGTACATCTAGCCCACCTGATACTAACAACGAGAAGAGTTTCCTGGGTTGGGCGCTCTCGTAAGACCATAAAGGGGGACTGTGTTGTAATAAATTTTAGAAATCCCTTCATAGTGAATAACATCTTATCAAAAGCTACTTTGCTCCCTCACACTGATGAGGGTATTACCCTTCACTCACTGGGTTATTTCTACAAACAACAGTTAAATTTACCCCGTAGTGCTCCGTTGGAGGGCAGAGTACGTTATCCAGAAGGTCAGTTTCCTCAAGGTCTTGTTATCTCCAATCGTTTTCAGGCTTTGAGTAACTTAGATTCTAATGACTGACTGCACCATGTTGGGGCTACCTCTAGACTTATTAGGGAAAGTTTATCCTCTACAGGGGAAGAGGACATGGTTACTAGTGGTTCTGTGCCAGGTACAAGTATAGAGGGCACCCAAAATGCTATGATTGCGATGGGGAATGTCACTGACGAAAGAGTGGATGATATTGTCGTTGCCCCTCGAATGCCCTCAGGTACAAGTGTCCTTAGCTGGAATATAGCTGGCCTAAACAGCAAAGCCCATGATCCCACATGGAGGGACTGTTTATTAGGCCACGAAATTATTGGTTTACAAGAAACTTGGGACACTGAAAATACCTTTTTTCTGGATGGGTTTTCTGCTTTTTGGTCACCAGCGGTGGCCTCTTGTAGGGGGAGGGCTAAAGGCGGACTTCTAACCCTTATCTCATTGAATATTGAGGGTAAATACAGTAAAGTGGAGACAGGCTCGCCTTATTGTCTAGCAGTAGAAATCCAATCCAACTCTAATGGGATTTGGCTCATCGTAAATTTTTATAATTCATTTATTAAGAGCACGCCAAATGAACACTTACTCAGTCTATATGATTTTCTGCAAATGTATAATGAATCTTGCAAAAATCCTTATTCGGTTATTGTGCTTGGTGATTTTAATGTTCATTGTTGTTTTAACAATTGTTTTATATGGGACAGTTTAGGTCCACCTAATCAAGGAAATATACATTTTGATCACACACCACAGGGGATGTTTCTAGATGAGCTCCTTGTTGGGAACTCCATGGTCCATCCCGTCAAATACATTAATGACATCCCGACCTACAAAGGAAGTGGTTTAGGTTCCACCATTGACTACATTTTTGTCACATCTAATTTAGCCGATAATGTAAGTCAATACAAGGTAAAATGGTCAGTTCATAGTGATCATAACCCTGTCCAGTTAATTCTCACTGATGATCTTAAAAAAAGAGAATCTGATAATCCTACTGTCAGAACACTGGACATAAGGCCAACTGACCAAACACGCCGCCTGAAATGGTGTCAGCTGGTCCAAAAGGACTTTATTGAAAACTTGTGGGGAACGGTTGGGGATGAAATACATTTGTGTTTACAAGACGGGATCTGTAGTGATGCAGTTCTGACAGCTTATGATAAAATTTGCTGTCAGGTTAATAGTGATCTTAAAAAAGTATGTAAGGTTAAACCCATAATTGGGGAGAAATGGTTTGATCACAGCTGCTCATCCGCCCAACGGAAGCTAATGACAGCTCTGAAAGCGGTCCCACTGGATAGAGCAGAAATTGCCATTTGTAGGAAGGCCTATAAAATGGCTCAGAATAAACGCAAAAATGAAATTAGGGATGAGGCATGGAATGAACTCCTGTCCATTGATGTTATCAAAAACAGTGCTAAATTTTGGTTTATCGTAAACAAGCCTTTTTTTAACGGTAAAAGTAATAATGAGCTTGAATGCGGTATCCAAGAGGACAAATGGTATACCCATTTTAAACAGGTGTATGATGGAGATGGTCCGAGGGTGGGGTCCTCATTTAACCCTGAGAGTTATACCTTGTCTTTCACAGAACTAGAGGTCACAAATGCAATCCTGCAAATGACAAGTAATAAGGCGCCGGGACCTGATGGAGTCCCGGCTGATCTTTTTAAATCAGATTTAAAACTCTGGTCCAAAATCCTATTTAATGTTTTCACAAATGCTTG
Source organism: Triturus cristatus (assembly GCF_964204655.1). Classification (NCBI taxonomy): domain Eukaryota; kingdom Metazoa; phylum Chordata; class Amphibia; order Caudata; family Salamandridae; genus Triturus; species Triturus cristatus. The sequence continues at coordinate 339,404,737 of NC_140587.1, read as the reverse complement.
TCAACTGGGCCTTCCATCGACGTGGGCGAAATCTGTCATCATTCCTATTTTTAAAAAGGGGGATAGAGGCGACCCGAGCTGCTACCGTCCAATCTCCCTCATAGATTCTTCTGTGAAAGTTCTGGGGAGGGTGGTCCTCGCCCAACTAAATGGTTGGTTAGAGGAATCAGGAAAACTCTCTAAGGTCCAGTATGGATTTAGAAAAGGGATGAGTACCACAGACCAATGTTTAAATCTACAACTATTAATTGGTAAATACACGGTGGCCAAGAAGGGAACCTTGTTGGTTGCCTTCATGGATTTGTCATCGGCCTTCGACCGTGTAAATAGATCAAAACTGTGGCCCCTGCTCCTAGCACTTGGTGTAGACAAAGACATCGTCCACTTCTTAGCGGATCTACATAGAGAGTTAATAGCAACAGTTCGTTACGATCAAAGGGGTAATTGCACAAAAGATATACCCATATCATATGGGGTTAGGCAGGGGTGCATTTTGGCACCTCTCCTTTTCACACTGTATATAAATGAATTAGACAAGACCCTAATCGCCTCATGTAATGATATCCCCCGTGCAGGGAAATGTTTAATTCCTGCTCTTTTATATGCTGACGCCGCCGCCCTAATTGCTAGAACGGGAGTGGGCCTTCAGTTACTGCTTAATTCATTTGCTGATTTTATGAAGGCTTTGGACTTATCTGTTAACTTTGTTAAATCACATGTCATGGTTATCGGCCCTAAATCCGCTAAATCTAAAACCTTTTTATGTGGGGGTCATCAATTATCCAGGGTTTCTTCTTTTCCTTATTTGGGTGTTCTTTTTGATGATCGAGATTCTTGGGTAACCCAAATTACGGCAAAAAGATTGTGTTTTCAAGAGCAACTGTGGGTGTTCTGGGCTTCGCCAGAAAACTAGGTGCCAGACCAATGAAGGCCCTTATCCAGGTTTATAAAGCTAAGTGTCTCTCCATAGCTTTGTACGGAGCTGAGATTTGGGGCATTAATAATGCCAAAAGCATTCAGATTGTTGAGGATAGATTTTTAAAAAAACCTCCTCTCAGTCCCGATCTCAACTGCTAACTATATTGTTCATCAGGAACTTGGTATCGGTTTTCTAGAAGACAGTATTGCCCTGGCCCCGATGCTGAAATGGATCAGCATTTGGCTTAACCCGGATTTACACCTGAATCACATAATTTTGAGAGACTGTATGTCGCTTGATCATGGGTTACATATACCCTGGTTGAAATATATTCGGAACATGGCTATTAAGCTTGGTAGACCAGAATTGTTTCATTCTCCTGAGACCCTGGTAAAAGGTGACATTAAATGGTGTAAAGAAACTCATATGTACATATCTACCTCGGTAAGGGAAGAGAGGGAGCTGATTAAGGGCACCGTTAGGGCCCACCAGCTCTGTAAAACAACATCCTCCATGGAACCTTATCTTGGATTTGTTACAAATGCAAATCACCGTTTTCTTTTAACCAGATTTAGATTGAATCAATTACATCTACTGATTGGAGCTAAGAAAGGTTGGAAAAGGGCGTTGGACCTTGGCCCTTGTTCTTGTGATAATTTTTCCCCCCAGGATATGATACACTTTTTCTTCTTCTGTGAGCACTTTATTGATATTAGGAAACGTTTTTTAATCCCTATATTAAGAGACAAAGGCTTTGTTCAAGTGAGACCTGCTTTCTTGTATCTTCAGCTGTTAAATAATGTATGGGAAACTTTTAATATTGCGAACTTTTTAACTGTGGTAATTCGCTCCTTGAAGAAATGAACTGTACCCTTTTAACGTTTTTAATTGGACACGTTGCCCTGTTAAATTTATCTGTGTCAATGTGTTTTTTTTAGGTATGGTAATCTACCAAAATGAATTTTGTCTTTTTAATATGTATTTATTGTAGTATGCTTTTATGGTTTGCACTTAAACCGAATAAAGACTTTATGACTGACTGACTGACATTAATTGGCCAAATGTATCCTTTCTTGCTATTTCCAATCTTATCTTAGGAGTGCCTAGGTCATTACCACCACAAAGCACATTTAAGAGGTCTGGATGTTGGCAATCTGCAATGCCCTCATCCAAAGGCAGTTGTTACTGCCAATTTAACCTTCTCTGGCCAGTCCAAGTAATGTCCATATTATGCAAACATAAGTATCTGCACTGTTTTTATAACACTTTCTAGCATAAAACACATAGCTATGACCCACAATCCACACTTTAACCATTTCGAAGTAAGGAGCAGTAGAACACAGGAGAAGGCCGCAGCTGAATCAGGCTGTTGGTAGAATGAGAGGCGTGTACTTGGTTGAAGAAAAGGACGCATTTGATTGGGTAGTATAAATAGTATAGATTTAATAGGTAAAGTAGGTAGATCTTTGATTGGCTCTGGATAGTTTTAAGACAAGTTATACTATTGTGAATATGCATACATTTTCAAGCAGTCAATCGCACCTGCTACAGTTAAACTTAAAGCTGGTATGCTCCTGTTAGAAAGTGCTGTGAACTTTTGACTTACTGGTACAGTAAAGTGTTTCAAAGGAGGTTGCTATGGGAACTGAGGTAATGATAATGAAAGTGTTTCTGCATTCCTCGGAGATCACAACATGAGCACCATCTACAACAGAAACCTGCGCTTTGACATGGAGCATATATATAGAAGTGATTGAGTATATTTGACTAAGGTAAGGAAACAAGATGTTCCTTCACAACTTGAAAGACTGCATCCTTTTTATGTGTAGTTATCATCTACAGACAATAAACCCAAATCATCTTGTAAGAGTCACTCTATTACCAAACACTAAATAATCTTCATTTTAAATCCTTTTTTCAAAAATATTTTTGGGATTTGCGACTCCTTCACAGATGTGCTAAGTAAAAGAATTAATTCAATGCATAATAGCACATTTAAGATTTATAACTCTCAGTTTGACACTATGCATGTGACAATGGCCCTATGAGTAGTTTTGTGACTATCTAATTGTGTAAGTGGGTGGATAAGTCTCTTAGCGTATCTGTGAGTACATACCTCACTGTATGAGTGGTTGTGTTAGTGGGTGCATACGTGTCTCATTGGGTCTGTGAGTGGGTGCATAAGTGTCTGCGTGGGACTGGGAGTAGGTACGTAAGTATCTGAGTGGGTCTGCAAGTTGATGCATAAGTGTTTGAGTTGGGCTGTGAGTGGGTGCATAAGTGTCTGAGTAGTTCCATGAATGGGTGTGAGAGTGTCTGAATGAGTCTGTGAGTGGGTTTGTGAGTGTCTGAGTGGGTTTGTGAGTGGTTGTGTGAGTCTTTGAGTGGGTCTGTTCATGGATACATGAGTGTCTGAGGATGAGTGAATGGGTGCATGAGTGTCTGACTGGGTTTGCAAGTGGATGAATGAGTGTCTGACTGGGTCTGTGGGTGGGTTTATGAGTCTAGATTGGGTCAGTAGGAGTGCCTAAGTGTGCCAGTGAATAGGTACATGAGTCTGTGAGTGGATGTGTGAGTGGGTACATGAGTGTCTGAGTAGGTAAGTGAATGGCATTGTCAGTATCTAAATGGGTCTGTGAGTGGTTGCATAAGTGTCTGAGTAGGTCTGTGAGTGAGTACATGAGTGTCTGACTACATCTATGAGTGTCTGCATTTGCCTCTGATTAGGTCAGTGAGTGAGTGTATAAGTGTTTGAGTGGGTCTGTGAGTGGGTGTTTAAATGTATGAGTGGGTCTTTAAGTGGCTGCATCAGCATCTCACTGGATGAGTGAGGGGCTGCATACCTGTCTGACTGGGTCTGTGAGTGGGTGTGTGAATCTCTGAGTGAGTTTATGAGTAGGTGGATGAGTGTCTGAATGGGTCTGTGAGTAGGTGCCTGAGTGCCTCAGTAGAACTGTGAATGGGTGCATGAGTCTCTGAGTGGGTCTGTGAGTGGGTGTCTGAGTGTCTCAGAGGGTCGGTGAGTGGGTATGAGAGCATCTGAGTAGATCTGTGAATAGATGCATAAGTGGCTGAATGGGTCTGTGAGTGGATGCATGCGTGTCTGAGTACATGTGTTAGTTTCTCAGTAGGTCAGGAGTTGGGTAAGTGAGTTTATGAGTGGGTCTGTGAGTGGGTATATGAGTGTCTGAGTAGGTCTGTGAGTGGGTGCAAGAGTGGGTATGTGAGTAGGTGCATAAGTAACTGAGTGGGTCTGTGACTGGGTATGTCAGTCTCTGAATGGGTCTGTGAGCATGTAGATGAGTTTCTGAATGGGTCTGTGAGTGGACAGGTGAGCCTCTGAGTAGGTGAGCGTGTGGATGCATGAGTGTCCTGATTAGGTCTATGAGTAGGCCTTGTGAGTAGTGTGTGAGTGGGGGTGCGAATCTCTGAGTTGGTCTGTGAGTAGGTGCATAAGTGTCTGGGTTAGTCTATGAGTGGCTTCATGAGCATCTCAGTGGGTGGGTGACTGCATACATGAGTGTTTGAGTGGGTGCATAAGTCTCTGAGTGGGTATATGAATCGGTGCATAGGCCTCTGAGTGGGTGAGTGAGAGGTTACATGAGTTTTTGACCGGGTCTCTGAGTGGGTGAAGGAGAGTCTGAGTGGGTCTGTCAATGAGTGCGTGAGTGTCTGAGTAGGCATGTGAGTCTCTCAATGAGTGTGTCAGTGCATGTATTTTCTGTGCGAGTCAGTGTGTGAATGTATATATTTCTATTGTTTTCAGCAAGGTTCACAACTATGTTGCAACGCTTCAAGGGGGAGCCATGATAACCACTGCAATGGGTTTATGACTCCAACCACATAAAAAAACAGTTTGGGGCATTGCCATACTCATGAGGGGTCTCTCAGAGACCTCCAAAAATGCACAATGCCTCTCCTTAAACCCTCCTTTTCACTCTCCCCGTGTGGGACACTTACTATTGGTATTGTTTTTTTACTGAAGCATGGATACAAAAGCAAATGTGGTGTTCAATGTGATTAAATAACATGGACCTCAAAGTATACAACGCATTTCATTTTATTATGTCTTTCATGTTCCTTCTGTTGTGTTTATGTTGAATAATTGGTTACTCTGACCAATCTAGCATTGTACTGTCTTATACCCAGGTCCCACTGACTTATTTTGGGTTTACCCTTTTTGGTAACTGCGTCTCTCCGTAAGGCCCCACCATGTGCCGAATATCATAAAAAACTGAAAAAATACCACATTCACAGAGACTCTCTTGCAGTCAGTCATATACCCACTCACAGTCCCACTGAGACGCTTACGCCCTCACTCACACACCTACTGAGGTACTCATTCATGCACCCACTCACTCACAGACTCACTCAGCAACTCACTCTCTCACTCTCATTCACAGATCCAGTGCAACACTCATGCAGCCACTCACAGACCCACTCAGAGACTTACATACCTACTCACAGACCCACTGAGACACTTATGCACCCACTCACAGACCCAGTAAGACACTTTCACATTAACTCAAATACCTACTGTGGCGCGTATACACTCACTCACATGCCCAATGAGGTACTCATACACTCACTCACAGACCCACTGAGGTACTCATGTACCTTCTCACAGATATACTCAGACACTCTCACACCCACTCACAAACCTACTCAGGCACTCATGCACCCACTCAAATAATAACTCATCCACAGTCACAGCTACTTACAGACCCACTCAGACACTCATGCACTCACAGACTGACACACACTCATAGAAGCAGTCACACACTCACTGTGACAATCTCATCCTCAGTCAGAGATTCAACCACCCATTTATAGACCCACTCAGAGACTCATACACCCACTCATAGACCTACTCAGCTACACATGCACCCACATACAAACTCACTCAGACACTCTCACGCCCCCTCACAACCCTACTCAGACACTCATGCACCCACTCACAGATACACTCAAACAAACTTGCATCCACTCACAAACCCATTCAGGCTGTCAGACACACATTCACAGACCCACTCAGACATTTATGCACCCACTCACAGACCCACTCAGACACCCTTGCATGCACCATAGACCCACTCAGACACTCATGCACCCACTCATAGACCCAATCAGATACTGACACATCTAGTCACAGACCAACCTTGACACTTATGCAACCACTCACAGACCCACTGAGACACTTACACATCAACTCAAAGACCCACTGAGACACTTATGCACTCACTCACTCACACACCCATTGAGGTACTCAATCACTCACTCACAGACCCACTGAGGGTATTTTACATCCACTCACAGATGCATTCAGACGCTCTCACACCCACTCATAAACTCACCTACTCAGGTACTCATGTATCCACTCAAAGAACAACTCTGACAATCTCACAGCTACTCACAGACCCACTCACAGACTGTCGCATGATCATGGAGGCTGTCACAAACTCACTCAGACACTATCACACCCACTCAGAAATGTAAACTCCCACTTACAGACCCACTCATAGACATATGCACCCACTCACAGACCCATTCAGACACTCATATACCCACTTACAAACTCATTCAGACACTCTCACACCCACTTAAAAACCTACTCAGACACTCATGTACTGACTCACTGATGTACTTAGACACTCTCACACCCACTCGTAAACCCACTCAGACAGCCATGCACTCCCTCACAGACCCAATTAGATACTCATGCACCCACTCACAGACCCACTCAAACACTCTCACATACACCCATAGACCTACTTAAACACTCATGTGCCCACTCACAGATACCTACTCAGACACTGACACACCTAGTCACAGACCAACCCAGACACTGATGCAACCAGTCACAGACCTATTCAGACAATAACTCATCCAGTCAATCATCAACTCAGAGACTTATCCATTCACTCACAGACTCTGTCATACACTCACACACCCAGTCACAGACCTACTCAGACATTCATGTACCCAGTCACAGTCCCACTTAGACACTCATGCACCCACTTACAGATCTACTCACAGGCTCATACACCTACTCACAGACCTTATCAGAAACTCATGCATTACTCACAGACTCACCCAGACACTCCATACCCACTAATAGATACACTCAGATATTCCCACTCCCACTCAGAGACTCATCCATCCACTCCCAGATCCCATCAGACACTCATGCACACAGGCACAGAGCCACTCAGACACTCATGTACCTATTCTACTCACAGATCTACTCAGAGACTCATGCACCCGCTCACAGACCCACTCATACACTCATGCACCCACTCACAAACTCATTCAGACATTCACATACCTACTCATAGACACATACAGAGACTCACATACCCACTGACAGCACTCTCACACCCTCTCACAGACCCACTCATACACATTTGATTTTTTAAATTTAATAACAGGTTTTGCATATGTGCATCTATCAATGATATACACATTCAGATCAAATGTACTTCCTTTAGTTCAGATGGATTAAAAGCAACAGCGCGTAACAGCGAAACCGCTTGGTATAAGAGCGCTTTACAAATCCCTTTCAACTTCAACTTCAACATAGTCCCTTGCATTTTCTGGGAAGTTGATAACATGCTGATAATGCTGGAAGTGTTCTTTCTGTGTGCAACATGTGGGGTGTAGGGTAGGAGGGGTTGGTGAGGAGTGGAATGAGGAATGGGAAACGGAAAGATGTTGAACAGTTATGTAAAGTGTCAACTGTTGCCCAGAACTCTGTTGCCCTCCAGTGCTGGTGCTCTACTCATGAACTGGGTCAGTTATTTGTACTTTGCATGTCATTTTTGTGTGATAAAGCCTCCACCTTTTTTGTTGGATGAAATGCACCCTGGATATGTATGTTAGGTGTTTCAGATGTTAGGTTGCCTGAAGTTCTATCTGATAGGTCAAATGGGTGCCCACATTACACTACATTGGTTGCCAGTACTGGCACCTCGCCAGTGCCCATGGTAATCTCCTGGAGTTCTTTGCCGGCTTGCCAGGTAGGGCAGAGATCTAGTAGGATTGTGTCCAATGCCACCACTATCAGGAGTCTGTGCAACCCTAGGGTATCCTCACGGTGCAGAGCAATGCTCTCCGTCTGGGCCCAGTTCACCAGTGAGTGAAACTAAGGGGTCCATTAGGATGTAGGGCGGTGGGACTACCGCTGCGCTGGCTGTGTGGACTAATGCCTTTTTCCGCCCGCTAGCAGCAGACATCATGCCCGCCATATTAGTATTGTGGTAAATAAAATTCCTTTACCGGGACTGAATTTGATACAGAAACATTATAAAATAGCTCAGTAAAATGAGAGGCAGAATCCGTGATATTAGAGTTTCGGAATGGGCTTTATTCCAATAATCGATTATAATCGGTTGCTCCAAGTTCCATCACCACGGGGGTTCAGGAAGTGAAGTACATACTTTATTGACAAGAAATTACTTTTATAGTACATACATGACAATGAAGCGAATGCAGTAGGCGTAACAATTGATAAGAAAAATGACGATTTGTTCTGCGTAACCAGAAATGGGTGTAATAAAGAGTAAAAAAGGAACATAATTGGTTATGATGTCATATATAGGTGGATCTATAAGATAATACTTGGCCTAGATGCGCGCGCAGCAGTATGACGTGTAATTGACGTGTAACTAGGGGGTGGGGGGGACTTGACATTTAGCTCTACATGTGGAGACAAAAAGTCTGGGGGGTCAAGTCAACCTAATCCCAAATCATATCTAACATCCTATGTTTAAAGAACTATGTTATCCAAGAAAGAAGGACTCTCGGACAGAATCTATTCTATACTGACTGTGCGTGCGTGTACAAGCGTCTAAGTGTCTACACTGAATGCGAGGGGGTAGGAATATTCCATGGTGACAGGGCTATGAATTACTTGCATAAGGGCAGAGAAGCCGGGCCTTTTGCTCGGTAACTGGAAGAATGTTTACTTAAACTACTAGGCAGGAATGCATCGGCTGAGGGGGAAGCAGATAATTCGAAGGTGAAATACAGTTCTTGGCAGAGAATAGGCTGATGTCAGGCTTCGTGAGCCGCGCAGAGAATGAGACAAAGTTCATGGTCACAGATGCAGGCTCAGACTGGAGCTTTCAGAGGCAGAAAGCAAGAAGAGTTTTGATGACAGAATCAGGGCCTACTTGCCTGGACTGTAAAATGGCATAAGTGAACCATATAAAGCTGGTGGCCTTTCATATTTAGGAATGGAATATCCGGCCTATTCATGGCGGATCTGACAGAGGACATGTTGACGTTGGACGCACATGTATTTGCGTCTTCATAACTGGAACTGGAGGGAACATACATGTACTTGTGATATGCACATAGAACTGTTGGGGTCCAAGATAGGGGACATAACTGACCAGAAAAATCCATATTTCCACATTCCCTCCTTGTCCCCTACTTGCCCTTCAAGAGATATCAATCTTCATTAATCCATTGATCTGTTCATATAGCATCATTTGTTCTTCTTTCTTCTTCCGTGACGAATGAAATCTTGGTGGTGGAATACACGATGTGGCACACAGACCACAGATCGCTGGTCCACATTGTAGACATAGACAGCAACTGAATAGTATGAGAAGGCCAATACCTAGGAAGGATAAAACTCTCCATCCCCAGGCTGATATCACATTCCAAAACCAACTGGACCAAGTCCAAGTGCCTGGGTTCTGGTGTATCTGGCTTACAATCTTATGAAGGCGAGTGATGGCTTTATATACAGATGGCGAATTTTCTGGTATGAATACGCAGCAGCTTGATCCGATGACCCTACAAGCTCCGCCCCTATCAGCCAGGATGACGTCAAGGACAAGACGATTTTGAAGCACAACAATCCGCATAGCAGACTGCTCTTCTGTTAAATTGCCTAAGGCGGAAATAGTCTCATTCACTACTGCTTCAAGGGTTCTAGTTAATCTACGTATCAGCTTACTATTAGTAACGGTACCTATGTAGGGAAAGATGCCTTTATTAAAATCTACATACTTGTCCCATGCCGTCTCAGTGTAATCGACAATGGGGAGATCTCTCCGCTCCCTGTTGTGTACTAAATGAATATTTCTGTAATAATCAGGAGGAGCTAGGAAAACAGGTGGCAAAAGGAATGCAATGTAGCAGGTACCATCCCAATCTAGAGGTAAACGCATATATGCAGTCTGACCACATACAAAGTAGGAATGGCGAGAAGCTCTAAATAAAGATTTGCCTTGATCACTGAATTCTACTGTAGTGGTGCATTTACTATGGCCCATATGTATGGAACCAACTTTTCTTACACATAATTCACCCTTCGCTGGGAATACTGACATGGTGGGCAAGACTAGTTCAATTTCGGATACGACATTTAGAATCATGAGATTAGGTGTAAAATTACCTAATCCATATACTTCATTTTCTAGATCAGTTCCTGTTCTTTTGGGGCGACCCTCCTTGTCGCGGTAACAGACCTTGAGTAAAACTAGGTTCAGGTTTCCCCATACCCAATGATCTTGGTAAACTGCTGTGTCTGAGTCTATGGAATTGATTAAACTAAACCATGCTCCACAGGAGCCATTGTGTGTAAATGGGTGTGGAAAGAATGGCAGGACTCCTTCATAATTCTGATAGGGAGGGAGCCGACCACACACCCAACAATTAGTAGCATTACTAGTCTGATGGGAATGATGTAACATACTAATGAAAGTGTTATTGCGCAGCGCAAGTCTATAAGACAATTCATGTGGAGGTAAGTCACTAAAAGAATGTTCAGCAGCAACATTATAAACATGTCTAGAAATAGGGTAATATATGTGCAACAACATACTTGTAATAATTATTAAAAGACTTAATAAAAGCAGAATTAATAATGTCACTATGCAGTGGCTACGCAGTGATTTACAATACGCCTGTCGTTTCAACATTTTCCGGGTATTTTCTCTACTCAGGTCCAAGGGATACATGTCAGAGACAATTCAACCGCTTCACCTTGGAGAGGACTTAAACAATCAAATTGCTCGACTTGTTGGGCCTAAGCTTTAGTTTGTAAAGTTCGGTTTCAGTTTTTTCAACCAAAGGAAGTTTTGAATCAGTCTGTGAGGGAGTGCAGGGCACAATGTCTATATCCGAGGATAGTCCATGAAATTTCTTGATATGACTTGAATGAATCCAGCCCTTGCGGCCCTCGATCTTCACGGCTGTCCTTGTGGTCAGCAGGACCAACTTGGGTGCTTTCCACCTGGGCTCCAGCTGAGTCTTTCGGTCGAAATTCCTCACAAAGACCAGATCCCCCGGAACCACGTCATGGGGTTTCACCTCGGTGTTGTCGGGAAAGGCTGCAGCTACCTGTGAACGACAAGATTGTAGTGCAGACATCAAGGAAGCCAAGTAATCTGTCAGCATATTGCAGTCAATATCAGTTATTTTGCGTGGTACGGGCGTCCCCCACATATTTGGTGGTCTACCGAAGATCACCTCATACGGGGATAGCCCTGTTCGAGAGTGTGCTACCATTCTCATGTAAAAGAGTGCAACTGGTAACGCTACTATCCAGTCGACACCTTTCTCTCTGCATATTTTGGACAATCTGATTTTCAGTATCTGATTATGTCTTTCTACGAGACCTGCTGCCTCGGGGTGTCGGACACAGTGGAATTTCCACTGATAACCTAACAGAAGTGAAACGTGTTTCATTAATTCGGATGAGAACGGCTGGCCGTTATCTGAGTGAACAACACGTGGTAAACCGTATCGTGGGAAGAATTCTCGAACCAACTGTTTGGCAGTAGTCGGGGCAGTGTAATCTGAAACCGGGTACGCCTCTGTCCAACGGGACAGAGCGCAGACAACTACGAGAACATATTTGAATCCTCGACATCGTTCCATCTGGATATAGTCCATCTGGAGTACTTCAAAAGGATTATTAGGAGGATGAAATCCACCCTGTTCTACGGGAACGCTTTTTCCTGGGTTAAACTGGCAACAGATCATACAGGTACGGACCTTTTGTTTGGCTGCTGCTCGTAAATGTTTGTTGAACCAAATGTGTTGAATGCTGTCTAGCATAGCTTTTTCTCCTAGATGTGCTGGACTATGTATAGTGTTAATTATAACTTGGACCATTGAATCAGGAAGGAACCATACAGACTTTTCCTTCATCATCCATCCTTGGTCCGTTTGGATCCCTCCTAATTCAGTCCATGTCTTTATTTCGTCTGGTGTAGCATGTGTCTGTATGTCAATTACGTCAAGGGTAGGATCTTTAACTGTCATACAATGTGTCGGTATCGGGACTATTGTCTTTGTCATGTCGGGGGTTTGACTTTGAGCAGTCTGTTTAGCTGTTCTGTCGGCTAGATCATTGCCTTGGGAAATGATATCAGTAATCTTTGTATGAGCCTTACATTTCATAATAGATATTGCAGTGGGTAGATGTATCGCATCTAATAAGGCATGAATGAGGGGTCCGTGCTGAATGTGGGCACCGTGGGAAGTTAAATAACCTCTCTCTCGCCACAGCACGCCGAAGTCATGTACAACTCCGAATGCATAACGTGAATCAGTGTATATGTTGACTTTTTTATTCGTGGCTTGAATACAGGCTTGTGTCAGAGCGATGAGCTCTGCGGCTTGAGCTGACAAAGTATTTATACGATTAGTTTCAATGACTTCAGTATCTGTGGTGACTGCGTAAGCAGCCACTAACTCTCCTGTACTTGTTCTCATACATGAACCATCTACATACAACGTCAGGTCTGGATCGGACAATGGAACATCTGTCAGGTCTTGTCTGGGTTTTGTCGTTATAGTAATAACTTCAATACAGTCATGAGCTAGTGGGTCTGTTCCGGTTACTGGCAAAAGTGTGGCAGGATTCAATGTGTTACAGCGTCTGATTTCTATATGTGGCTGAAACAGTGTAAGTTTGTACCCTGTAAGTCGCGCTATAGTCAAGTGTTGTGTTTGTGTTCTATTTACAAGAACCTCTACTGCGTGTGGTACTTGAACTGTCAATGGGTGTCCTAACACTATGGCATCGCTTTGTCTGATTGCTAAAGCTGTCGCTGCCACTGATTTCAGGCATGCAGGCAAAGCCTGAGCTACGGGATCTAATGTACTAGAAAAATAAGCACATGGTTTGTGTGCTCCTGCTTGTTCCTGTGTGAGTACTGACAAGGCAGTACCTTCGCGTTCTGTAACAAAGAGTGTAAACTGTTTTCTGTAACATGGTGTTGCTAAAACAGGTGCTTGGCATAAAGCTTTCTTTAGGCTTTCAAAAGCTTGTGTATGTTCTTGAGTCCAAGGGAGAACAGTCGATGTGGCTGCCTCCTGTGTGGTTAACTGAATGAGTGGTTTTGCTAGAAATGCATACTGAGGGATCCACTGCCTACAATATGAAGTGAGGCCTATGAAAGCTCGTACCTCCTTTTGTGTCTTGGGTATAGGCATGTTAGCTATTAACTGAATGCGGTCGGGTGTAAGCTGCCTTCCCTCCTTGGACAGCGAGTGTCCAAGATAAACAACTCGCTGGACACAGAATTGCAGCTTAGAAGGGGACACCTTGTGCCCCTTTTCGGCTAGAAATTGTAAAACTGTCAGTGATGCTTTCTCACATTCAGGTTCGCTTCTTGCGGTGATCAGCAGATCATCGACGTATTGAAGCAGTGCAGTGTTAACTGGCATGTGGATACTGTCAAGTTCTCGTTTCAGTGCTTGGCTATAGATGCTGGGGCTTTCTGTAAATCCTTGAGGTGCGCGTGAGAATTTAAAGCTACGTCCATTTAAACTAAATCCGAACAAATATTGGCTTTCCGGATCTATTGGGACGCTGAAAAAGGCATTCTTGAGATCAATTACAGTAAAGAATGTTGCTTCGGAATCAATGGCTGTCAGTAATGACGAAATATCTGGGACCACAGGAAATTGTGGCACAATGCACTTGTTTAATTCGCGCAGATCAATAACCAGTCGATATACTGACGGGGCCTTTGGATCTGTTCGTTTAAGAATCGGAATTATCGGTGAATTACATACATTGGAGTCTGTTTCCACAACTACTCCTTGGGCAATGAGCTCGTCAATGATTTGTAGTAAAGCCACTACAGCATCTGGTGGTAACTTGTATTGTCGCATTCGTGGTAGCACCACTCCTGCCTTTAATGTGACTCGATATGGTGTAATATTCATGCAACCAACATCAGTAGGGCCTTGTGCCCATAGATGTGTAGGTAAAATCTGCAGTCGGGGATCCATGTCTCTAGACACATAGTGACCTTTAAAATCACGCAAAAACAACCTTACACCTTCCGGAGAACAACATATTATGGCTCCTAGAGCTTTCAGGGTTTTAATTCCTAACAGATTTTCCGGACATGATTTAGTAAGCAATAAATCTGTAGTTCGGGTCAGAGGTCCTATCGTAAGTGGCAGTGGTTGTGACACTTCATTAACAATAGGTTTTCCTGAAAAACCAAGGGAAATATTCTGAGAGCCTGAGAGGGGTGCCCCTGGAACTTCACTACGTTTTATAGTTGTTCGACTTGCCCCTGTATCGAGTAAAAATTTCCTATCTTGGCCTAATAATTCACTATGTACATAAGGTCCTTCTTGATCTACAGGAATTTCGATAAGGGGTAAGTCAACTTCCCTCTCTAGGCTTGTTCATGCGTAACGCTGATACTCGGGATATTCATACTGTGCGGTCTGATACATTTGTCGTGTTGTTGTCTGTGTGGCAGTAACAGGCAACGGTGGTGCAGCTGGCACAAACTGTATTGGCTGTTGTGCGGCTGGCATGGCCTGGGCATGCTGCATAGCTCCTTGTTCATTCTGATCTTGTCTGAGTGGCCGTGATCTTTCTTGTGTTTTACCTATGGCGATATTATGTTTTAAAACTGGACAATCGTGTACGTAATGACCTGGCTTTTTACAATAATTGCATGTCCCTTTTACAGGTCCTGCTGAATCGGAATGTGTCATACCCTTTTTATGTCCTTCCGCTGGAACTGTCTGGGAAACTAGCATTTTCATTTTCGTGTCTTTCATGCGTCTGTGTTCATGTTCTTGTTCCTCTCTAATTCTATTGTGATGGTACTGTAGCATTTGCAACATTTGTGATGGAGTGTTACCTTGCCAGGTACTCTCGAATTTTAATACTCTATTCTTTACTGGGGGCAGGGCATTTTCTACTAATTTTGTTACAAACAGATGCGGGTATGATTCGCTACTGGCTTTTATGCCACTATTTATACCAAAACATTTTTCAAATCAGGCATAGTAATCACTAGTGTCTTCATCTTGCTTCTGCTTACAGGCTGAAATCGTTCCCCAATCTTCCTTTTTCGTAGTTAATAAACGTGGCAGTACCTGTACTAGTAAACCTGGTAATGCTTTAGTTTTATCCCCAAGTCCTGCTCCTGCAGTTCGGGCCTTTTCTTCCGCTTCTAACACTGACCACTCTATCTTTTGGTCTCCTACCTCCCACTCTTTTTCCTTGAGTTTTTCATAAATGCCAGCAGGCATCAATACCTTTAATATTGTCAGAATGTCGGGATAGGTATACTCTCCCATGAGTAACATGTCTTTAATTTCTCGGTGAAAACCCGCTGGATCTTTGTCATGACTGGGAACCACTTTCTTCATTTGTAACAATTCTATTTTTGATATGGGCGTATATACAAATACGCGCTTAAACTCGTTGTCCTCGCCTTTTATTGGGTGCACTTCTCGTAACGGATTCTGTCTATCCATGTGATACGTGGTTCTTTCCTTGACGGGCACTGAGACCTGCTCTGAGCATACAAAAAGAATATACTGCTTTCTTGATTCTAGAATTTCTTTAATTAATTTAGTACCTGGACCTCTCCATTTATTCATAAGTAATTCAGTCAGTATGTCAGGTAAGGGACCAGGGTCCGAATGCTGACTCCGATATAGTATAATGAGTTGTTGAATCATATAAATCCCAGCTAACCTCTGTTCATCTGGGGTGAGATTCAAAAATGTGCGTACTACTGCATCATCACTATATTTTCCGGGACTGTCCACCCAATGGACAGCTGCCCTGGCTAAATCTTGTTCGTCCATAGAATCGAGAAAATGATAACCCCTTCGTTCTCGGAGTAGTTTGTCGGCGGTTTGGAACGAACGCTCGTTAGACCTTATATTAATTATAGGTATTTGAAAATTCCTGTTATTATCTGGACATATCGGATGTATCGAGTCAGTATGACATCTAGTCTGATTCTTATTACAAGATCTTCCTCTACCTACATAGGCTATGGTGTCCGACTGTCCTGCGGGCAGTCCTGACCCTTCTTCCTCGCTTTGTTCGAACTCGTCTGCATCTAATCTCTCTTTGTGTAGGCGTTCTATTTCTTTACGGATCTTTCGGCACATGGCTATTATACAATTTTGCTTGTCATGTCTCCCTTCTGATATGTTCTGACTCCATCTGGTAAGAATTTGCATTGCTTCCGGGTCTACCCCCGGTCGGTCTACATTTCTGATCACACAGTTTATGAGGAAACGTAACAGTTCCCCCTGTATCTCTACTTTCTGGTACTCCATAGCTCTGTTAATACATTCTGGATCTCGTCCTGTTTGGACAAAATGATATATTTCGTCTAGATGCGCAGTCATTCCTGGTAACTTCGCTAAATACACTGCGGCTCGTCTGATACGCAATGAGGCCAGGGTCATTTCGTCCTCTATACCGGGCACCGGGTCATATCTACAATCTACGAGAAGCTCTTTAAGTGCACGGGCACTTACGAATTTGGGTGTACGTGAATGCGCTGACTCTTGAAAAGTAAGTTTATTTATTCTAGGTGGCGTAGAAAAGATATTGGTAGCACCTCCCGTGGCCCCATCTGGGGCGTCGGGTGTGAAAGGATTCGTTGAACGTGACACAGCAACTATAGGTGTGGACACAGCTATAGAAGTAGCTGTAGGAACAGATACAGAAACAGATGTGCTTGCCGGAACTTGTGACTCGATTTGTTGCTGTAGGGATACGGGTACTGGATCTTGGCGTAGGACCTCCCTGATATGCGGTCTATGTGGGGCGGAATTAGCATACTCGGGAGCTGCGTCATCTAAATATGAGGAAAGAAAAACATCTTCTGCGGTTCTAGGATGCCCCTTAGGATGTACCTTGATTGGGAATAATGGGGGTGGCAAGTCTTTCGGTATCTCTGGAGTAGCCTTAGGTAATCCTTCGGCCAGAAGGGGATACATACCATTCATAAGGGCATTTCTTTGTCTGTCTACTTGTTCTGATTTCACTCGGATACCTTCCTCAATTAATAGATTTCCTTGAACTTTATTTGAACTTTCTTTATTCCTTTCTTCCTGTCTACGTGCTTTTTCTGTACGTCTATGAGATTCTTTACGCCATAACTCAACGGCGTCCTTTTGTGACTGTCTGACTTTCCTTTTCCATAACTCTTCCTCGACTTTCATGATGCACTCTGCATCCCAGGTCCCCGCTGCGGGCCACCTCTGACTTTCTGGTAATCCCTTGGTATAGTCTACCCATAAATCAAGAAATAATATAGCGTCTAAGCCATGTTTGTGATACATGAAGTGCCCTGGAGTATCCCTAGGAGGAATAGGGACGGCTTCTTCGAGTACCCCTTTTCTAGTAGTGATCTGTCTTAATTTCGAAAAGAGCGGCATATTGACAACTGATCCGATACTTAATCTTGAACAGACTTAATACAAAAGCACAATAATGAACAACCATTCATACCACAATATGCAGGACGTTTAACACATTAAACATTAAACATTAAACATTTTTTTAACTTTTAAAATAAACAACAATGATGATCGTCTGCATAACTAATCACCAAGCATAACTCTTGACACTAATTAGATACTTCGGAATACCTGATATACTGCTAAACAGTACAGATACACTGCTAAAACAGTGCAGACCGGATTTGTGTACCCAAACCCGTCTTGACCGGCACAACCTATGTGCACGTCAGAAATGCCTCCCCAGTAATGGTACTCACCGGGTAGCTTCGGAAACGGAAGGCCTCGGTAACTTGAACTTGAACCGGACTGGACTCGACTCGACTCGTCGGACACTGGGCTTGACTTCGAACTGGTGGGTCTCTGTATACCTCGGATCTTGCTCTCTCAGCTAGGCTCTGGTCGGGATACTTCGCACTTCTCACCGCCTCGTCTGGGTGTTGATCGCAGTCTCAGTCGCCCCCGCTTGACCGGAGGGAGATACAGGAAATCCTGCTGGTACGCGTTATTGTCCGTCCAGCTGTGGCAGGAGACCGGGCCTGCAACTCACCGCCGGCGCGTGAGATGAGAAAGTGTCCCTATTCGGGCGCCATCATGTGGTAAATAAAATTCCTTTACCGGGACTGAATTTGATACAGAAACATTATAAAATAGCTCAGTAAAATGAGAGGGAGAATCCGTGATATTAGAGTTTCGGAATGGGCTTTATTCCAATAATCGATTATAATCGGTTGCTCCAAGTTCCATCACCACGGGGGTTCAGGAAGTGAAGTACATACTTTATTGACAAGAAATGACTTTTATAGTACATACATGACAATGAAGCGAATGCAGTAGGCGTAACAATTGATAAGAAAAATGACGATTTGTTCTGCGTAACCAGAAATGGGTGTAATAAAGAGTAAAAAAGGAACATAATTGGTTATGATGTCATATATAGGTGGATCTATAAGATAATACTTGGCCTAGATGCGCGCGCAGCAGTATGACGTGTAATTGACGTGTAACTAGGGGGTGAAGGGGACTTGACATTTAGCTCTACATGTGGAGACAAAAAGTCTGGGGGGTCAAGTCAACCTAATCCCAAATCATATCTAACATCCTATGTTTAAAGAACTATGTTATCCAAGAAAGAAGGACTCTCGGACAGAATCTATTCTATACTGACTGTGCGTGCGTGTACAAGCGTCTAAGTGTCTACACTGAATGCGAGGGGGTAGGAATATTCCATGGTGACAGGGCTATGAATTACTTGCATAAGGGCAGAGAAGCCGGGCCTTTTGCTCGGTAACTGGAAGAATGTTTACTTAAACTACTAGGCAGGAATGCATCGGCTGAGGGGGAAGCAGATAATTCGAAGGTGAAATACAGTTCTTGGCAGAGAATAGGCTGATGTCAGGCTTCGTGAGCCGCGCAGAGAATGAGACAAAGTTCATGGTCACAGATGCAGGCTCAGACTGGAGCTTTCAGAGGCAGAAAGCAAGAAGAGTTTTGATGACAGAATCAGGGCCTACTTGCCTGGACTGTAAAATGGCATAAGTGAACCATATAAAGCTGGTGGCCTTTCATATTTAGGAATGGAATATCCGGCCTATTCATGGCGGATCTGACAGAGGACATGTTGACGTTGGACGCACATGTATTTGCGTCTTCATAACTGGAACTGGAGGGAACATACATGTACTTGTGATATGCACATAGAACTGTTGGGGTCCAAGATAGGGGACATAACTGACCAGAAAAATCCATATTTCCACAGTATGGTCAAACATAGGCCAATTACCGACCACTGCGGTGCGACGCGCACCGCCATCAAAGTGCGCCCGCCACCGCGGTGGTGGGAGCCAATGGAGACCCTCCGCCGTGTGGAATGATTTCCGCCCCGGTCCACAAATTAGGATGACTCAAGTAAGCAGGTGCACTGCAGCGGAGACACCATCCAACCAGAGACGGCAGAAACTCGACAGCGGAGCGTGAAACCAGAGTCCCAGGCCACACCACCTGGACACGACCGCAATGGACCCAGCTCTACACATCTTTCCGGTGCTGTACCTGCTACATCACCAGGAACTCGTGGACCACCGTGGACGACGTCGCAGGTACGCAATAACACAACACACAACCCACGGCCTGACACAGGGTCCAAATCCACATCAGACACCCTAGGGGGTTAGGGACACATCCCCAAGGGCACCCACACATCACCCACCTGCCAACAAATTCACCCCGCTGCATCCTGGACACACAGCTACCGCCACTATGCAGCAATGTCCCGGTCACATCACCGCAGCGGCGAACACAAGCAAATACATGCGTAATGCAGAAGTCAGGGCCAGTGCCAGGCATGGGCAGGGCACAAAGACCACAGGGCCACACCAACACATTAGCACAACCCATGAAGGCACATGCCATGTGCCCCCCCTGTGCACCCCATGCACAACAACAAGCCAGGGCAATACATCCCCTGCACCACACAACAAACAATCATGGAGATACACAATGCAGGAGTGGCTGCACAGGAACACACAGCACACAGCACAGTAGCACCGGGCCAGGGAAACACACACAACACCACACTCAGGGAAAAAGCAATGAGGACAAGCAACAAATGAACACTGTTGGAGGGAGGACCACCAGGGAGTCGGGGAGACTACTCCGGGGCACCTTCCTACCGCAAAGTTATAGCCGAGCGCCGCTGAGAAGCCCCCTAGGGGAGGTCCTTCTCCTATGATCGTACTAGGCCCAGTAATACCACCACACAGGACGCCGTATCAGTTGCTTAGCTTGGTTCTTTATCAATAGTAGTACGTTCAATATTTACAGTGGGATCGAGGGATCCAGTAAGAGTCTCAATGTCTTTGGAGGGATAGGGTAGCGGGACAGTCTTAGTACCAGCCAGATACGAGAAGGCTCTGCGCCAGACCTTGAGTACTGGTCTCAGAGCGGCTCGGACGGGGAGAGCCGCAAACGGCGTCTGCAGGGCTCGGGTGGTAGTTCCGCTTGGGTCGAGCCGCGACACAGTCAGCAGGGCTCCGGTGGTAGGTCCGCTTCGGTCGAGCCGCGACGAGGTCAGCTGGGCTCTGATGGTAAGTTTCAACAAGGTCGGGCCGCGACAGCGTCAGCAGGGCCCCAAAGGTTCGTGAAGGTCTTTAAGCACGGTGGAGCCGCAACGTCGTCAGCAGGGCTCAGAGTGTGGGTTCAGGATGAGTCTTCTTCCGTAGGGTCAGCCGCGATCCGATCAGCAGGGCTCTTGACTCCAGGATACAACTGTTGTCTTGTTGTCGGGTCGCCCCAGATATAGGACTGGAGCCCTTTGATGTCCGGACCCTTGCGCCCGGGGGGGCAGAGAGGCCGGGTAGGGAGCGGCCAGACGCCCAGCAGGAGAGGCGCCAGGCCCCAGAGAGCTGTGGGGCGATCGCACCTAGGTGTGGAAGGACGGTTGGGGGTCCCATCGATACTGCCTTCCGCCGGGAGTGGGAAGGGTTCACGTGGTATCCCCCGGGCCAGGGGTTGGCGCCTCGATGTCGGGCCTCACTGGGACCGAGGCCGGGTGGAGCGGGGTCACGTAGGTGGTTACGTAGAGTCACGTATAATCCAAAATGGAGGAGCCCCGAGGTGCATGGGACCTCGTGCGGCTTAGCGAGGGGGAACAGGACCACGCCACGAGGCCGGCTCCAACAAACATACGCAAGGAACCAACATCCAAATGGACACACAGCCTGCACAGTTACACATACATATCACAGACTGACACACACACACACACATACACACCTCACATGCCAACAGCAATGGAGTACAACAAATAGGGAAACCAAAGTGGGCTGCACACAAATGGAAGGCTATGGAGATACACAAAAAGCATGTGTACATCACATCAACACAAGGAACAGAGCACAACACCCTCACACCATCAAAGCACACATGGCTGGCATAGTCAGTGAAATTAAACCACAGACAGCTCAGTGCAACAACACAGGGAGACAGCAAGGCAAACCATGAATAGGCACAAGGATGAAAGGATAAAAGGAAGGCCTTGAAGTCAAACTGGAAACAGCCACACATCCATACAACTACTTCACAGGAGTACACCAGCAGCACTACACACAGGGACTAGCTACACACCTCAGGACTGACAAACACCAGTAAGAATCTACACACATACCCCCTCACACCAGCAGCACACAACACCAGTGCCAAACACACTGAAGGCTGGCAATACTTGACAGGCAATACAAACACAACCACACACCCTAGGCTCAGCCACAAACATCACACACACACAGGGATGCAACCGCAAATATGGAAACAAATACAACAGACAAACACATAACCCAACTGAAACACACACAGAGCCACAACAACAACAACAGACATGCCCTGTGCAGGTGGGGCGTGGCTAGGCGCCCGAGGAAGATGGCGGCGCCGGCGTAGGGTCTCCGTCCGTGCCAGAGTTCATCGGCGGTTCACGCTCTTCAGGCGAACAATAAAGGGAAGCTTTCAATGTTGGAAGATGTCAGGCGTGTCCTGAGCCCTCCTTCGATGCTGCGGCGGACCTGCTCTGACTTTGCTGCTCGTTTTAATCCCGGTCGCGGCTCTGCATCGGCCGCGACCGCCATTTTGTTTGTTTTTCCTTGTAATTCCTTCAGCAGCGCGTTTCATCGCGCTTCGTGTCTCCGGTTGCTGCATTGAACCTGCAATGCTCCCAGCACGACCAGCAACACAGATGTCACAGACCTGCATCGCTAGGTGACTTTTTATTAATTGATATGGCTGTTTCATGGACTTAATTTATATTTTTTGCTCTCCTCAACTTCGGCGGCCATTTTGAGTACTCAATCTGCGTCTCCTGGCTCTGTGGTATTCAAGTTTCTCTGGCTTAGCATTTTTTCTCATCAACTCTTTTTGCTTGCTCCTTTTTAATCTCCACGTTCTTCGGACCCCGCAAAGTACTTGTTTTTGTCTTCAGTCTGGCAGTGTGAACCTGCACTTCACAGGCGTGTTGATGGCCGACGGTTCCAGCAAGATCCAAAAGCGCAATTATATTAAAAACTCCAAGCTCTTCACGGAACTGGCTCATTTAGAAGCCTCTCAGTCTCCCTCTACTAGTGAGACGACGCCGAACATGGAAGCCTCTTCACAGTCTTCAGTGAAAATGACGCCTAAGAGGTTAAAAAAGGATCCACCTTCGCCTCCCAAATCTTCTTCGACCATTTCGATGGAGCTACTCCTCGAAGAGATACGGGCCTTGCGCCCTTTCATGGAGGAAACCAATGCTAAATTGCAGGTTCTTACTGACAATTGGGCTCTGATGGATGAAAGAATGTCATCGGTGGAACGTGATGTCTCCTCTCTTCAGGATTCTGCAGCCAAGGTCACCCACATGCATACGCAGATCTCCTCTCTCCAGAAGCAGGTGGAGGACCTGGAAAACCGAAACAGACGCAATAATCTTCGCCTTTACGGCCTGGTGGAAGGCTGCGAGGGGGGTGATCCCATCACTTTTTTCAAGTCTTTTCTTCCTAAGCTTTTACACTTGCCTGAGGATACTCCACTCAATATCCAGCGTGCCCATAGGCTTGGTCGAGCTTCCTCCTCTCTCTCCACGTCAGTGAAGCCCAGAGGTGTTATACTGTATTTTTTAAATACACAGATCTGCTGAAAGTTCTTTCTGCGGCCAGAGCCTCTCCTCGTCTCACATGGTTGGGTTCCATCTTGTTCTTTGCGCAGGATTACACCAGAGCTACTGCGAACCGTCGTAAGGCCTTCTTGGACATGAGACCTGACCTTCGCTCCATCGGTGCTAGATACGGTCTTTTCCACCCTTGTTTATTCAAAGTCACCTCCAATAATAAGACTACGACATATGAGGAGCCTACGCAACATCGGAGTTTGCCGAATTCCTGCGGCCAGACTGACATGGAGCTTTCTGGCCCTTCCTCTTCTCTTCCACCGTGACTTTTTCTGAAGTTTTATTATGATGCTCTAGTTTTTTATGTCTGCTGATTTTTCTAATTCAATTGTTCTTAAACATGCATGTTCTCTTGATGAGTGTATGTTTTCCATTGTAGTATTTGTTATTGACGTTGGGATTCCTTGGTTCGTCCTATTCATTGCTTGTTTTCTGCCCTTGTCGTCCGCCGTTGCCTAACCTTGTTACCTTTCTTCCTTCACAGATCATTGTTTCGCGTTCCGTCCTGTTTCTCTGGTTGGACGTCTCACTGACCCCGAGTGTCCTGCCTTCTCCAGTTGGCCCTACCTCCCTCCCCCCGCCTCCACGTACGTCCTTGCTTGTCCCTGTTCCTGATCGCACCTTCCCTGAGTTACCCCTTGTAAGTATTCCTCATTCCTTTTTTGACATGTCTGTTCTTGTTTTGTCTCTCCTTACTTTGATCTTTCTCTTCATATTTTCAGGTTTATCTTTTCATCGATCTCAGCAACACCTTGGCTTTTTTCTATCTTTATGACAACTCTTAATCCTCTTTTATTCTTCTTTCTCTTGTCCATTTCATTTCTTCTCTATTCTTATTTCTTTCTTTCTTTTTCCTATGTTCTTATTTTTCGCGAGGCTTTCTCTCAATGTTTTAATTTTTCTTTGCATTACTCCTTTAATAATCCTTAATGTCAGTACGTATTGTTTCTTGGAACGTTAAAGGTCTTCATTCTCCTATTAAGAGGCAAAAAATTCTCTCTCATTTAGCCAAGTTGAATGTAGACATTGCCTTCTTGCAAGAAACCCATTGGTCTGACATTGAAGCTGCTAAGCTTAAGAGGGGATGGGTAGTCGATGTGCTCTCTGCTCCTGGTGATGGTAAGAGAAATGGTGTGGTTGTGTTAATTCGCAAATCTCTCTCTCACTCGCTCTTGACTTCTGAGTCAGACCCTGAAGGTAGATGGTTGTATGTCAAACTTTCCTCGAAGGGTATCCCCATCACCCTTCTCAACATTTACGCACCTACTGGCGGTGACCCTGCCTTCTGGGGCACAATGGCTTCTCGTATTTCTGAATACGTTGATGACAATTTTATTATGGCAGGAGATTGCATTCTACCCCTCGATCCCTTTTTAGATCGACATTCCAAAGCATCTTATATCCCTAATAAGTCTCATAAACTGTTTGTTCAAGCAATATCCCAGCACAAACTCATTGATGCCTGGCGTTTATGCAACCCTACTACTAAAGTGTTTACCTTTTACTCCCCATCCCACCAATCACAGTCCCGCATTGATTACATCTTCCTTTCCCATCATATTTCTCAGTCCCTCACTCATGCCGATATTGGCCCCATCTTGTTCTCTGATCATGCCCCTGTACTGGTTAACATTGATATCCTACCCAAGTCCACTGGGCCAAAACGATGGCGCTTTAACAACACTCTACTTCTTGATCCCAAATTCACCACCTCCTTTGTTGAATTTACTAAAGAATTTTTTGCCATTAATGACACACCCACTTTGCCCAAGCACGCTATTTGGAACGCTTATAAGGCTGCAGCCAGGGGTTTCATCATTGATTATGTGGCCAGAAAGCGTAAGACCGCTCGCAAGCATGCGAGTGATCTCCTCCTCACGATTAAAAAATTGGAACATTCTTTCTATACTTCTCATTCGCAGGAAAGTTTGACTACTCTTATTAAAGATAAGATGCAATTTAACAAACAATCCACTGATGATGCATCGCTATACTTGTTAAAATCTAGTTCAAAATTTTACGGGGGAAAGAACAAAACGGGGAAGGTCTTAGCCAATTATTTAAAAGTCAAGCAACATAAATTGAACATTGAGTCTGTTTATGATGTTAATTCTGTTTTAAAGCACACAGATGTTGATATTTTGGAGGAATTTTCCCCTTTTTAATCCACGCTTTACTTTTCTGAAACTCACCCTACTGCCCAATCTCTCGCTACCTTTTTCTCTAGCATTAAGGCACCTCCTAATTTTCCTGTTGACTTATCCATTCTTGAACTGCTCATCTCTAACTCCGAATTACACACTGCACTTCAGTCACTCAAGAAGGATAAAGCCCCGGGTCCGGACGGATTTACAGTCGAATTTTATCTGCACTTTTCCAAATTACTATTACCCAGATTGCATTCTCTTATTGATTCTTTTATACTTAGTGGCACTTCCTCTGGCACTTTCTCAGACGCCCATATATGCATCATACCTAAAGAAGGAAAAGACACCCAACATTGCAAGAACTATAGACTAATCTCCTTGGTTAACATTGATTATAAGTTATATGCGAAATCCCTTGCCATAAGATTAGATCCCTTTCTTCCTGAACTGCTGGGCCCGGAACAATCTGGATTTGTTAACCTCTTCAGTGCCCCGCCCTCTCCACGCCCTGTGCCGGGCGTTGAATTAGCGGGCGGGGTTCATGACGAGATAATCTCGTCATGGGCACAGCGCAACCGCGCTCCATGACGAGACTATCTCGTCATGGGCACTGAAGGGGTTAAGGGTTGTTTCATCACAGATAATACTAGACTTCTGTTCAATGTCCTGTCCAAATCCTCAAGGTTCCAGGATTCGCTAGCGGCAATTGCTTTGGACGCCGAAAAAGCGTTTGACAGAGTAGAGTGGACTTTCCTTTTTTCCGCCCTCAGATGGTCTGGGTTTGGTCCTAATTTTATCTCCTTGGTTTCTTTTCTGTATTCCAGTCCCAGAGCGGCGGTTTGCGCTAATGGCCTAGTCTCTTCTTTTTTCAGCTTAGGTATAGGAGTCCGTCAGGGTTGTCCCCTCTCCCCCTTCCTTTTTAATCTGGCCTTAGAACCCTTCCTTTCAAAACTCTGCCAAAATCCTAATTTGCATGGTTTCCAAATCTCACAAACAAACATCAAACTTGCTGCTTATGCAGATGATATCCTACTCTTTATGTCCAACCCCGCCATTTCTATTCCCACATTTCTAACTGAAGTTCATGAGTACTCCCAAATTTCTGGCTATAAGTTGAATAATGACAAATGTGAAATCTTACCCCTTACAAAATTTACCTTTAAACCTGATTTTGCTGCGTCCAATTTTACTTGGAGTCCCTCACATATTAAATACCTTGGTTTGTACATTACCCCTTCTCTCCCCGATACTGTCTCGTTGTGCCTTAATAAATGTACCCAGAAATTGTCCGATCTCACTTCCAGATGGTACCCACTTTACCTTTCCTGGTGGGGTCGCCTCGACACGATTAAAAGGATGCTCTCCCCAATAGTTCTATACACTATCTCCAATATTCCAGTGCCTATTCCAGCTAAGTTTTTTAGGAAAATCAATACTGTTCTCTCTTCTTTCCTCTGGTCCGGCAAAAAAGCGCGTATGTCCTTGTGCAGACTACGACTTCCCAAGTCAGAGGGTGGGGTCGACTTTCCAGATTTCCCCACTTATCACAAAGCATTCCTTCTGCGACAAGCTTCCCTTTGGTTGCGGGATCCTGCTGAACCCTCCCCCTTATGGCTTGTTGTTGAGCGTCTTTCTTTATCCCCCTTTACTTTTGCTGAGTATCTCTCGTTTTCTCGTAAGCCCCAGGTTATTTCCACTCCTATACATAAGTTCACTACCAAACTTCTTCTTTCCACTTCCCCAAGCCCCCCTTCTTCTGTCGCTGAATTTCTCAATACCACCATTTGGTATAATAATAGTATCCTCATTAATCACAAACCCTTTTATTGGAAATCTTGGAGACAAAAGGGCTTGATTTGGGTGTCCCATCTCTTTTCCGGTTCCGATTTCTTACCTTTCTCCGTTCTTAGCCAAAAGTTTGATCTCCCTCACTCCTTCACCCGTAAGTATCTCACACTCAAGAACGCAGTTATGTCCACCTACACCCAATTCTCTAACTCTCCCACTCAACCTGACCTTCCCAGTCCTACTCTGCACCTCCACTCCTTGCTACGTACTTATCCCACAGCCTCCTCAATTTACCACTCATTTCACAAGACTCTCACGCCTAGGCCAAAATCGAAGGTAGAGGAACAGTGGGAGTCTGATTTTGACATCTCCTGGCCCACTTCTCTTTGGGATAAGCTGTGGACCAAACTTCGCAAGTCATCCAGGGCTGCTTCTCTCACACAAACCCTCTTTTTTAATCTATAATAGACTTCTCTTCTCACCCCATATGTTTAATAGGAGGTTTCCTCTAATACCTGACCTTTGTTGGTCCTGCTCGACACCTAAGGCTTCTCTTTTTCACATGCTCTTTTCCTGTACCGCTACGCACAACTTTTGGAAACAAGTTTGGGCCCAAATTAATACCATATTTCATACTGCATTTCCCTTCTCCTTTGTTAATATCTTTTTAGGAAGTCTCTCTCCCTGTTGGGCAGACATTGATTTTAATATGCAAATCGTTGACTTGTTGCTAGCTGTTGCATTCCAGCAAATTACTGTTAATTGGAAAAATGTTGCTAATATTTGTTTTAGAGCATGGTGGTACAATGTATGTCATAATCACAGGCTAGATACTGTCTTTGTTTACCCCCTTAGTCTGGCCAAAAAGCGACAGGATCTTTGGCTTCCTGTGACCCTGTACCTTGATATTTGTGCTAAACGCTCGTCTCATTTGCCTCCCTTTCAGCAGGAGGTCTCTAAACCTCCTTGATTGACCTTTTTGTTCCTTTGCATTTTTTATAATTCATTTTATTGCATATTACCTCCAGTACTGCTTTCTGTTATTTAGCCTCAATTATTTGTTATCTCTCAGTCTCATGTTTATTTCCACAGTCATGTTCTATTACATAGCTCATATTGCTGTTATGCTTTAGGTTTTCTTCTGTATCAACACCTTTATTTGTCTAATAAAAATCTTTTGAACTTAAAAAAAAGACATGCCCTGTGCAGCTAAACTGGGGAAAGGCAATGGGAGCACAGACACAACAGGAGTGCACAACCTCATCATTCAGGAACAATGCACAGACAACATTCCACAACACACACAAGAAGTGCACCATCACAGAACAACACAGCCACAGCAAACAAACAACAGATGCACAATCACATAGCAAACATAGCACAACATCAGGGGATGCACACCAGGCAATCACAAGGCAACATACACACAGCACAGCAAGCACAACAAGCTGTGTGTGCACACCAAGCATACCAGACACACACAGACATCAGTGACAGAACAGCAACCCACACAACACCATACAGCACAGCATAACGACAACAGCACACCCAGGAAGTGAAGCAATAGCACAAACAATACACATACATCCAACACACCACCCAATAGATGCACAAGTCTGGGACACAAAGGTGGAAACAACTTGACCACAGGACTGGGCAGTGCACACAGTTGAACTGCATAGCAGCAACCATGACTGACAAACAGCACCAGAACATCACACATGACCCATTGGGGAAATGCACTGAGTGACACATTGACCCTGGACAAAGAACTGCACCACAAAGCACAGTAGCACAAATTAAGTCATGGGGAGACCCACACACATACAAACCAAGGGGACAGTTCACATGAAAGTGAAGTTTACTGCATGTCAGTAGGGGACATGGCAGGAGTGTACCATACAGAAAGAGAGGGAGTTCAGACCCACAATGATTAGGCAGCTGAAGCACAGATAGGGGATGGCATGACAACACACACAACATGCCACACTGGAGGCAAGAAGGCACCATAGGACAGCAAGGCATGAGAAAACACAACCACAATGCCTGTGTGGAGCAGCAGGTCTGCACAGACCCCACAAACAGCCACCAGACACAGGGATGTGCAACAAAACACAACACTGAATTGCCAGTAACACCCTCTGCATTCTCACAAGTGACAAAAACAACAAGTAGGAGGCAGACAGAACTGCAAGGACACACCAACACACTGCACAGTGCACAACATACAACTCACACATGGGCATACAACCACATCCACAGGGATGAACAATAAAAACAACAGGCACACAACTCCTGGGTGACACATGTGTGTAGTTGACATTGCATAGGCATGCACACATCAACACTCCCCACAAACTCACCCCTTCACACTGCACAATACCTGGCCATCCAAGAGCACACATGAAAGGTAAGCCATGGGACTAGGATGACTGGCCATCACAAGATGACCACACACATACACCACTGGGCACACATATAGGAAGAACACACAGATGATGACCCTGGACAGCCTGCCTGCAATACTGTGTGCACAAACCCACCCTGTGCTGGCGGTGCCCCCCAACCTGACATGTGTACAATAGAGCCAACATGAACTAATCAAGTAAATGACTACTGCTAACCATTCAAAATTGACACCATTGCCACCACAAGTATCTAGGCCAAGAAGAACTGAAGACCCTGTCACCCCTGGAAAAAGCCCAAACATTGACCATGTTGAAATGCCACATAGACCATGTGGCACAGTAAACCATTCACACACAGCAAAAAAACTTTATTCAGTAGGGACACTGACAACATAGACAACTGGAGCAACTGTCTTTATTCACAAATTGCACAGATAGGCACCATGAGGAGAGAAGAGTAAGGCACAAAATGCAGAGCATGTCCATGACAAGCTGCACAGGCAAGGGCAAACCAGCAGTGAACAACACGCCAGTGACCAGGGCACAGTGCAGAGCATGTCCATGAGAAGCTGCACAGGCAAGGGCAAAACAGCAGTGAACAACAAGGCCAGTGGCCAGGGCAGAGTGCAGAGTGCAGAGCATGTCCATGAGAAGCTGCACAGGCAGGGGCAAAACAGCAGTGAACAACAAGGCCAGTGGCCAGGACAGAGTGCAGAGCATGTCCATGAGAAGCTGCACAGGCAAGGGCAAAACAGCAAGGCTAGTGGCCAGGGCAGAGTGCAGAGTATGTCCATGAGAGGCTGCACAGGCAAGGGCAAAACAGCAAGGCCAGTGGCCAGGGCAGAGTGCAGAGCATGTCCATGACAAGCTGCAAAGGCAAGGGCAAAACAGCAGTGAACAACAAGGCCAGTGGCCAGGGCAGAGTGCAGAACATGTCCTTGAGAAGCTGCACAGTCAAGGACAAAACAGCAGTGAACAACAAGGCCAGCGGCCATGGCAGAGTGCAGAGCATGTCCATGAGAAGCTGCACAAGGAAGGGTCCAACACAGCAGTGAACGACAAGGCCAGTGGGCATGACAAACTGCAGACTGAGTCCATGAGAAGCTGCACAGGGAATGTGTGTAACTGTACCTTTCCATGACCAGAAACACAGTCAGGGGGCAACAATGTGCAGTACAGGCCCTCCTGTGTGAGACACAGGTGTGTGAGGGTGACTACCACTCAGACTTGGCTGTCAGGCAGACTGGGAGCTGGCTGTGCCTCTGTGACTGTCGGGGCACTTAAAGGGGGAGAGAGCAGAACAGCTGAGGTAGAGCGATCAGTGTCTTGGCAAGCTGGAGGGCTGCTTGGACCAGGTGGTGTAGTGGCATGTGGAGGTGGAGTCATGCAGACAGGATTCACGGTGTGGCTGGGAGATTGTGGAGGGGTGCCCTTCCATTTCTTGGGGATCCTAAATGGCTTGACTGACTGTGGATCAATGGGAAGTGGTGTGGGCAC
Source organism: Triturus cristatus (assembly GCF_964204655.1). Taxonomy (NCBI): domain Eukaryota; kingdom Metazoa; phylum Chordata; class Amphibia; order Caudata; family Salamandridae; genus Triturus; species Triturus cristatus. The sequence goes on along the minus strand of NC_140587.1, from coordinate 339,373,519 downwards.
AACAGCCACACTCACCACCACTGCTGCAGCAGGTGCAGGCACTGGCAGCCCCTCTGGTGATGTTCTGGACCCAGCGGAACGGTTTGCCTTGCTTCGCCTCTGCCCCTCCTTCCCCTGTTTACTAGGTGTCACCCCTACAGGCCCCTGCTTCACTGGGCTTGGAATGGGAGTCAAGGTGGTTGGTGATACTGCCTTTGAGCCCTTACTAAGTGTACCCTTGGCATGCACCACCTCCTTGGTGGGCACAGACACTGTACGATTATCTTTGCGCGATGCTTTAGGGGCAGGAGAGTCCTTGGATGGGGATGCCACTGAGGCATGTGTGCCTGAGGTCTGCTGCTTTGCTAATTGTACACTGGTGTCACCTGACGGGCTTTTCTCCCTGCGCTCTGGGGTGCCTTTGGTCTTCTGTGGGGATGGTGTCTGAACCCGGGACCGCTTGGGTTGCTGCTGCTGTGTGCTCCGTGTGCTGTATGGTGACTTTGATGTATGCGGACCGTGGTCACTATTGTCAGACGTGGCCACTGCCTGGGTGTTGGACAAAGGGACTGGAGCTGGACTGTGAGACTGTGCCTGTTGCAGGGCAGACATCACTGTTGATGACAAAGGCTGGACTGTCCGGTGCAGCCCACCCACGTCGGAATGTATGCCCTCCATGAAAGCAACTACCTGGGCCAATTTCTTGTCGTGGTCAAGGAAGGCATTTAGGAGAGCTGTCTGGCTTACACACAGCTGGCACAAAAGGTCCACAGACTCAGCACTGATGGCAGCAGGGCAAACAGGGGCAGGGGCAGCGGTGCCAGGGGTGAAGGACACTCTTTCCCTCTTACTGAGGCAGACACGGGCAGCACCAGAGGAAGTGGCTGGGAGGGTGGGCAATGGCCGCTGTGTGGTGGAAGTCGAAGCAGAGTCCCTGTTCTCTGTGCCCTCCAACATGGATGCATCCCCGCTGGCATCGGATGATGTGGTGCTTTGCTTCTCAGGCTGGGACTCCTCCAGCAGACTCCTGTCCCCCTCTGATGCGCTGGTGACATCTGTGTCACTGGGCTCCTGGGCAGCTGTGGTGCTAGATTCACCCCCACTGGTGTCCGTCTCCTGTCCCTCCGTAACCACAGGTGATGCTGCATGGGAGAGAGAGATGTAGGGTCAGGTCAGTGGCAAAAACAGAACAAACATATGCAAGCAATGCATGACAAAAGTTGAGCAAATCTACATGTTGCACACCACCCTGTGCAATCACATCGTGCCAACTCACTACATAGACTCAAGCAGTGCATGGAAACTGGAAACTTAGGCATGAGTGAGCCATGTGATGACCACACAGCACAACACCCTGCTTGTATCTCTGTTCAAACAGACACACAACTAGTTCTGAGCACACCTAGGGACATGATGGGGGCACACAACTTGTTACCAATGACAGAATTGGATGTAACGGGAGGGGACAACACAGACCCAGACTACAACATGACAGTCCAAAATGGACATTAGCCCATGCCACCCACCATGTCGTACCTTGGGGACAATAGAATGCTGCACATTGCTGTAAGGTATCTAGCCCTCCCCAATATGGGTGCATGCAATGGTCGCATTGATGTACGCACAGTCAGATTGGGCACACTGCCGTTCCCTCCCATGGGATTCCCAAGACTACATCAATGCAGAAGAAACCTGAAAAGCACAACTCAGAATGTAATGTGAAGGCACAGCTTCCAAATCAACTTTGTAAATACAGGTAGGGCAAATGCATGCCACAGGCACCCAGGCCAGCAGCCACTTACATGCCACAGCATCACATTACCAACATCACAGAGGCCAGTACTGGCACAAGCTCTGTACACATGCAGCCACTCCCATCCAAAGTCAGACTCCCCAAATGCTCACCCCTGGCTTGCTGCTGATGCTCCTTCAAACGTGCATCCAGCTCAGGCTGCGTCACCGCCAAGATGCGCCCCATTAGTGGTGTCATGCTGCGCCGTGCCAGATGCCCAGTGCGAGGAAGCAGCCCCAGGGTCATCTCCACCACATTCTTTGCCAGCCGACTGATTTCATCCCATCTCTTGTGGCAGTGGGTGCGCCGTCGGTTTGAGACCCCCAAGGCTCGCACCTTCGCTGCAATGGCCCTCCACACGGCCTTACGCTGGTGCACCTTGAGCTGCAGGCATGGGAGACAAGAGGGAGAAATGATCAGGTACACAGTGCCATGTACCTACATCTATCAGTATAGCAGCAAGATACAACAAAATCACATATCCAATGATAGATTAATCAGAGACTATAGTACAGCCTACATGTGACCCCTGCATGGGAAAATCGGATATTAAAGCATGCAGGTGTGAGGGAGAACACAGTCCCTGCACATCTCACACACATGCAGGATGCCAGCACTGAAACCTGCCTGCCCACATCTCCAGTCAATTGTTGTGTTGAGCAACACATACATCACATATCAACCTGTGTTTGGGGGGTGACCCACTGTGTCCAAGCCTGCGCAGCCCTCAATGTCCCTGCCCTGTGAATAGATAACTGTGTCATGGATGTCACATTGAGGGACATGATCTCACAAATACAAAATGCCCTTCACAAGGGTGGTTGTGTGCAATCTACAGTGCTGAGATGGCCCACAGTTGGAGTGCAATGTAAAAAGACTGATGTCATACTCTGTAATTGAAGTGATGTGTCCTTGTCTTTGTAGACGGGGACTGTGCTGTCCAGCTGGGCTCACACTGAGATGGACTACAGGGGCACACACAGCCATCCAGCCAAGCAATCACTGTCCTGACTACAGCATGAACAATGTTCTGTGTCACTGTATAGCTGACAACACAACACAGGTCACTCATACTTGCATGTGCAGGGAGGGAAAGCTGTGGCATTGGGTACACACCCCCTCCCACGGGAGACAGCATGTCAGGCAGTGCATGACACTACCCCACACTCCCAGGCACATACTGCATCAGTCCACTATATGTGTGCCCCCCTGCCCTACCACAACACTGTTTAAGCCTCACCACGACATTTGGGGCACCATAAAGCCTTGGGTACTGTGTGAGCTCCTCGTCCTCCAGGATCTCTAGCTCCTTGCTCATGAAGGGACTGGCACGGATCTTCTCTGTCCTACCCATCACTGTGGACGTGAGACAACAGCAGGGGATTTTGGTGGCGAGGGTTCCCAGGCAGCAGTCCCTGGAGGCAGCAGCAGGTGAGGGGTGTCAGTCACAGTCCCTGGAGGCAGCAGCAGGTGGGGGGTGTCAGGCAGCATTCCCTGGAGGCAGCAGCAGGTGAGGGGTGTCAGCCAGCAGTCCCTGGAGGCAGCACCTAGAGGCAGCAGCCGGTGAGGGGTGTCAGGCAGCAGTCCCTGGAGGCAGCAGCAGGTGAGGGGTCTCAGGCAGCAGGCTCTGTGAGCAGTGGCAATGTGAGGCTCACTCCCACATATATAGCCCCCTGGGGTCATTTCAAAGGTGCCAAGCTGCAGCAATTGGTGGTCCATGTCTGCCTCTTTCAAATGCATCCAATGACCGCCTCTGCTGTGGCAGAGCACACCTACCGCGACCTTCAAAATTGCCTCCTGCCACCGCTTTCGAGCTTTGCATTGACTCTAGGGCAAGCTCCATGGCAGTGTAACACCGCTGGGGCCTGGGGTGCGCTACCGCAATGGTGCATCTTTCAAATGCAGCCAATGACCGCCTCTGCGGTGTCGGAGCACGCCTACCGCGATCTTCAAAGTTGCATCAGGCCACCGCTATCGAGCTTCGCATTGGCTCTAGGGCAAGCTCCATGGCGGTGTAATACCGCTGGGGCCTGGGGTGCGCTACCGCGATGGTGCATCTTTCAAATGCAGCCAATGACCAACTCTGTGGTGGCGGAGCACGCCTACCGCCACCTTCAAAATTGCATCAGGCCACCGCAATCGAGCTTCGCATTGGTTCTAGGGCGAGCTCCATGGAGGTGTAACACCGCTGGGGCCCAGGGTGTGCTACCGCGATTTTAGTTGCAGAGCATGCCAACCGCCAATTCCACATGTCTCAATGCCTATGACTACTGCACTGGTGTGAATGGGGGTGCTGGTGACACACCGCCAGTGCCAGGCGGTAGCTACTGCAATATGGGTGCCATGCATTGACACGAGGCACCGCCATTCTGGCGGCGGAGCGTGCCAACGGCCATTTCCACATGTCTCCATGCCTATGACTACTGCACTGGTGTGAATGGGGGTGCTGGTGACACACCGCCGGTGCCAGGCAGTAGCTACCGTGATATGAGTGCCATGCATTGACACGAGGCACCGCCATTCTGGCAGCGGAGCATGCCAACCACAATTTCCTCATGTCTCCATGCCTATGACTACTACACTGGTGTGAATGGGGGTGCTGGTGACACACCGCCAGTGCCAGGTGGTAGCTACAGCGATATGGGTGCCATGCAATGGCGATGGCCATCTGTCAAACATCAACAGTGCATAGTGCCAACATGTTCAATGGCACATCATTGTGCACACGATGCCAATGTTCAATTTTCTCCACTGATGGCTACACATGCCATGTTTGTGTGTGTGTGTAACGTACATTTGTCTGTACCCACTCACATGTCACTTGAGGATTTGATGTTGGTGTAGGCAGGAAGGTGTAGTCCTGGACTGTACAATGTGTACACATGTCAATGTGTTGAGGTCCAGTGACAATCACAGCAATGCTCGTTTCGAAGAATGTTGATCTAATTAGCATTCATATCATATCATATCATATCATTCCAGCGGTGACTGTGGTCATTGTGTGGTGGATGTGTGCCAGGTTGCCAGGTTGCAATGACGCCTCAAGGTGTGACCGGTACAGCAGCTAGGTAGGAGACAGTGGTTTTGATTAGTTACACACGTGCTGGATGCTTGACTCCCAGGCGTGCACATGTGTACTGTGTATACAAAAATAGAAACTGTGAGTCAAAGAAAATTGAATGACCGTAACAAAACCACTTAGTAAGTACTGATCCAGATTTATCTGCTGTCAAAGAGGTAACAAATATACCAATAGGTGCGTGTATGTATGTATGAGAAAAGATTCCCATCACCCACAACAAGTGGCTCGCTTCATCATTTGGGAACCTGGGAACTTCACCAGAGAACCATACTCTACCAGATGGACGTAGATATCGGTTCAACAATGTGTCCCAAATGTATCTGTTGATATATTAGTTAGATCGAAGGAACCATCGGGTAACTGATAGGGAGTGATGTATGCAGTGCTAGTGATAAAGGTGTGTGCAAGTTAAAATTGGTTAGCCAGGCACAAAATTATTTTTAATGTGGTGCTACCTGGATACCAAAATAAAACAAGACAGTGCTGTAACAGTTTGAAAGGATAACTGTGTTGGAAAAGACTGGTCAACATGTTTCAGCTCTTGGACAGATTGTATCCTAGCTTTCGTCAGGACCAGAAAGCTACTGCAATTATTAGTGTTGTGACTAAAATACAAGAAATTTTGGAAAACATACAACCTGGACCTTGTTTTCGGTACAGGGGAATACCTGTGAGAGAAACAGCAGTAATCAATTAAACAGACTAACAGGGTGGTTGAATGTCGGAGATCGGTCAATAACAGCAAAATATTAGATAAATCATTTTTGCGTAGGTACCGTTAAGTGTACAAAGACAACCATATAGCCTTCATTACAAATGGAAGAGAGTAATTTAGTTGTCACTCACCCGAATGAATCTGGGTATGTGCCTCACCCCGCCTGGCAACTGCTCAGGTTAGGAGGCACCGCTCTGGGGAATAATATGAGTATAGAACATTATAGGATATAGCCACAATTATTGAAATGTTCAAACATCATATAGCGCTAAATTTAAAAACTAGGCGGTTAAAACACAGGAAAGTCTAATCAACAAAAAACCAGAAACCTGCCACTCAGTGTTCTAAAATTCTGATTCTGAGCGTTAGAAAAAATATGTTGGAAAAATATATGTTGTGAGGACAAGAGCCGATGGCTTAAGCTGCTGTTTGTCCTTGTTATCACTATGTTGTAAGTTATACACACGTATATTTAGTATGGAAAAATAACGCGTGCTCGAGTCAATTTTCGATTTGAGAAAGACATATGCCACGGTAGAAGCGCAATTCTTTTATGCATAATAAATCAAGTCTTTAGCTAAAATAGTTGAGCTGTTTTAGACGCTGCTCGTAAGGCAAATGTGATCAATTTGAATGCATACGATTTTAAAAAATAGCAATTGGTTAACAAAGCGATATGCTTAGTTCTGTCTTACCTCTCCGTCGGTACCTCTCGCAGCTTCTGAGCGAGAAGGGGAGGTGTGTGCTGAAAATAGCGAATCCTATTTGAGGATTCCCAAACGTCATATCCGCCACGCACATGATCACCGTCAAGAGCCAGTGCCGGCTAATGACGTAAACGCGTGTTAGCATGCCGTGCAAGTCCTCTCGGGAAATGTAGTCTAGTGAGTGTTTGCGAACTTACTACACTCAGCTTTATTGAAATGAAAGATGTTTGAACAAAATTGTGTGTTAATTGATGAAAATCCCTTTCGTGCGCAGATTGCGTGCTGGAAGAGATACATAGATGACATCTTGGTGATCTGGCATGGTCCAGTTGCCACTCTGCTGGATTTTCATGCATGGCTCAATGTTCAAAATAATTTTCTCAAATTTACAGTCACATACGACAAAACCAGACTCCCCTTTCTGGATATCATGATCTATCCTATTTCAGGGGTGCTGGGAAGTGAACTGTACAAGAAGCCTCAGACCAAAAATTCTCTTCTGAGCTTCCAGAGCCATCACCCTAAATCTCTCCGACACAATCTCCCAGTCGGACAATTCCTGCGCATTCGCAGGAACTGTTCCACGATGGACAGTTTTCAGGTCCATGCACAGTCACTTTCTAAGCAACTTCAAGTTAGGAAGTATCCAGCACATCTGGTGAGACAAGCCCGTAAAAGGGCGTCTAACAACAACAGAGACGCCCTGTTAGAACCTCCGGTGGCTAAAGTACCCCTAACGAGAATGACATGCGTCACCACCTTTAGCACACTATCTAACAGTGTCCAAAAGTCTGTACGGAAACACTGGCGCATTTTGAATGTAGGGAAGGAGAGCATCCCATTACCGCTTTTTTCATTCAAGAGAGGAACGAGCCTGCGCGATAATCTTGTGCATACCAGACCAAGGATAAAAGAGAAAGAAACAACTCCAACATTGTGGGATTTACCACCCGTACAAGGTCACTACCCATGTGGCTCATGCTCTGCCTGTCCTCAAACACAGCCAACTAAATCTGTTGACTTGGGGCTAGATAAACCATGGATTTTACGGCGACATACCAACTGCAATTCAGAAAAAGTAATTTACCTGATTACATGCCCGTGCTCACTCAGGTACATAGGTATGACGACCCGTAAGATTAAGGTCCGTATTAGTGAGCACAAAAGTACCATCAGGCGGAAGAAACAAGCCACAAGACTAACCACTCATTTCTTGGCTCTCAATCATAAGCCGGAGGATTTGAGATGGCTTATTTTAGAACAACCGTTTATTCCATCTCATATCACAGACATCCATAAATTCCTTTTCACAAAAGAGCAGAAATGGGTCTACAAACTGCACAGTGACTGCTTGGGATTGAATGACCAGATACCGTGGACTTCGCTCTGAGATACATACACGGGCTACATCTGCCTGACGTTGTCCTCGACAGACAGTCATTCATCAAATTACGATCTAAACCCTTGCTCACCCTGGTCTGAGTCTTTTGAGTACTATTACACAAGTGCAGAGTTATTTATCTTAACATATCCTGATGGTAAACAACTACGATTATACACTCTATATCGTAATCTACATCTAGATATACTTTACGGTAAAAGCAAACCGTTTCTGCCATTATTCCATGTATTGGGCGATGCTGAGTATTGCTTGTCAACAGACAGTCATTCATCAAATCACGATCTAAACCCTTACTCACCCTGATCTGAGTCTCTTGAGTACTATTACACAAGTGCAGGGTTATTTATCTTAATATATCCTGATGGTAAACAACTACGATTATACACTATATATCGTAATCCACATCTAGATATACTTTACGGTAAAAGCAAACCGTTTCTGCCATTATTCCATGTATTGGGCGATGCTGAGTATTTCTTGTCAACATCTTTCATTTCAATAAAGCTGAGTGTAGTAAGTTCGCAAACACTCACTAGACTACATTTCCCGAGAGGACTTGCACGGCATGCTAACACGCGTTTACGTCATTAGCCGGCGCTGGCTCTTGACGGTGATCATGTGCGTGGCGGATATGACGTTTGGGAATCCTCAAATAGGATTCGCTATTTTCAGCACACACCTCCCCTTCTCGCTCAGAAGCTGCGAGAGGTACCGATGGAGAGGTAAGACAGAACTAAGCATATCGCTTTGTTAACCAATTGCTATTTTTTAAAATCGTATGCATTCAAATTGATCACATTTGCCTTACGAGCAGCGTCTAAAACAGCTCAACTATTTTAGCTAAAGACTTGATTTATTATGCATAAAAGAATTGCGCTTCTACCGTGGCATATGTCTTTCTCAAATCGAAAATTGACTCGAGCACGCGTTATTTTTCCATACTAAATATACGTGTGTATAACTTACAACATAGTGATAACAAGGACAAACAGCAGCTTAAGCCATCGGCTCTTGTCCTCACAACATATATTTTTCCAACATATTTTTTCTAACGCTCAGAATCAGAATTTTAGAACACTGAGTGGCAGGTTTCTGGTTTTTTGTTGATTAGACTTTCCTGTGTTTTAACCGCCTAGTTTTTAAATTTAGCGCTATATGATGTTTGAACATTTCAATAATTGTGGCTATATCCTATAATGTTCTATACTCATATTATTCCCCAGAGCGGTGCCTCCTAACCTGAGCAGTTGCCAGGCGGGGTGAGGCACATACCCAGATTCATTCGGGTGAGTGACAACTAAATTACTCTCTTCCATTTGTAATGAAGGCTATATGGTTGTCTTTGTACACTTAACGGTACCTACGCAAAAATGATGTATCTAATATTTTGCTGTTATTGACCGATCTCCGACATTCAACCACCCTGTTAGTCTGTTTAATTGATTACTGCTGTTTCTCTCACAGGTATTCCCCTGTACCGAAAACAAGGTCCAGGTTGTATGTTTTCCAAAATTTCTTGTATTTTAGTCACAACACTAATAATTGCAGTAGCTTTCTGGTCCTGACGAAAGCTAGGATACAATCTGTCCAAGAGCTGAAACATGTTGACCAGTCTTTTCCAACACAGTTATCCTTTCAAACTGTTACAGCACTGTCTTGTTTTATTTTGGTATCCAGGTAGCACCACATTAAAAATAATTTTGTGCCTGGCTAACCAATTTTAACTTGCACACACCTTTATCACTAGCACTGCATACATCACTCCCTATCAGTTACCCGATGGTTCCTTCGATCTAACTAATATATCAACAGATACATTTGGGACACATTGTTGAACCGATATCTACGTCCATCTGGTAGAGTATGGTTCTCTGGTGAAGTTCCCAGGTTCCCAAATGATGAAGTGAGCCACTTGTTGTGGGTGATGGGAATCTTTTCTCATACATACATACACGCACCTATTGGTATATTTGTTACCTCTTTGACAGCAGATAAATCTGGATCAGTACTTACTAAGTGGTTTTGTTACGGTCATTCAATTTTCTTTGACTCACAGTTTCTATTTTTGTATACACGTGTTGATTTGGGGATTACAAACTGTTCGAGTCGTTAAACAACATCCCTTAGACCCCCACTCTTTGTGAGATATTTTTATGAATTGGTTTGAGTAGCTTTGGCTACGGGTCTTTAAATCCTTCTCCTAAGGGTATCGTTACATAAGACGTCTGTACCCTTCTCTTTAGGGGTCACGCTTCCTTTTGGAAACTATGGCGGAATGCACAGGATTGTCCTTCGACGAAAACATGTTACAAACCATTCTAAGTACTAATCCCAGTATTCTAGAGAGTCTACCAACAGTCACCAGCAATACACAAGATGATTGGCAAGTTCTACTCAATTTGAAGAAGACTCATTCTCGCACCTTTATACATGGGGCTATAATGGCAGAATATCTGAGGAACAACAGTGCCCCGATGGGCTTGATTGTTACCAATGCACCCCGTCTTTTTCTCACAGACAAGACATTCCTTAAAGATTGGTCGATGATCGCGTGGCGATGCACCCGCGACTGGCTAATCCTAATCATTAGTACTGCAAAAAAAGCAGCAGACATGATACTTGTAGAGATACAGACCTTAGAAGGTCAACTTAAGGCATCCATCACCAGCACCTTATATAAGAGGAATTTGGAGGAAACTAATAAGTCCAACAAGGAGCATAAAGATTCCATCCTCTTGACTAAAATTGAGAAATTCAAGAAGGACCTAGCCCGTTTCTCTTTTGAAAGAATTTATCCCTACACAAGTGAGAATTACACTCCTCCAGAATTTAACAGGAAAGGCAAAAGGTACGGGTCTAATTATTCCTCGTCAGGGTCAGACATTCCTTCCACTGACTCTGACGGTTCCAACACATCAATACCACCCAACAGAACCTACAAGCCTCGTTCTCGCCCAAATCGCAGACGAGGCACACAAAACTATTACGAACAACAAGGTTCTTGGTGGCCCCCATCTCCATGGGGTTTTCAGCCCTCACCCTTTGCACCACCAATGCCTCCCTTTCCATATCAACCCTCCCCTTCCTTTGGTCAGCAACCTTTTTTAGGACAGGGCCGAGGACGCAACAGAGGCAGGAGAAGAGGAGCAATGACACCACAGGTACATTGGCAATCAGACTCAATCCCGCAGAACACACGCAGCAAGAGGGGGGCACCACTAGAGGGCCAGAGCACGGACACGATGACCTAGTGGTCAACTTGAGTCAGAAAACATTCACTACAGTGGAACTGAGTGTCTTGAATAAAGGTTTGGGGTTTGTGCCAACAAATGTAGGCGAGCCCTTTCAATTGAGGTACGAACTTGAAAGGTTTTTAGAAAAATACGCCTTCATTTTTTCTTCAAAGACAAGGAATCTGTGGCTCCTAACGAACTTGATGCCACATAGCGCTCGGACACCGGCTTAAAACCTCCATCGACTTTTAATCCACCTGCTCATCTTACACCAGACCAGGTGAAAGTTTTTGAACAAGCTGTGATACATGACGTTGATTCACTCGAATTTAAGAGGGATAGAACATTTCAAAATCTAACGAGAATACAAAAACAAGCTCTGAAGGAACTTCAGAATGACAAGCTGATTACCATCAAGCCCGCCGACAAAGGCGGGGCCATTGTCATTATGGACACTTCCTCTTATCGAGAAGAATGCCTGAGACAACTAAGTGACACCAAGTCATATCGTCTTCTTTCAGAAGATCCCACCCCACGTTTGACCATGGAAATTCATGACCTTGTTAATGAAGCGAAGGAATCTGGCTGGATCAGTTCACAGGAGTCTGAATTCCTTGTTACCAAATTCCCAGTTATGCCATACTTTTACGTACTCCCAAAGATACATAAGCCCACAAGACCGCCACCTGGTCGCCCTATTATATCAGGGATTGGCTCTCTTTTAGAACCACTGTCCACTTTTGTCGACTTTTTCCTACGACCCATGGTCAGAGATATGCCAACTTATCTCCAAGACACCAAGGATGTCCTGCGTCTTCTGCCAGAAACTGCTTTCAACATCGAGACCGACCTTTTGGTAAGTTTCGACGTGGAATCACTTTACACCTGCATTCCACAAGAAGAGACACTTGAAGCAATCAGAGGTCTTCTAGATAATAGTGACCGAGATACCACGACACCGACACACTTTATTATGGAATGTGCCAGACTGGTGATGATGGAAAACTTCTTCCAATTTGAAGAGACCAAATATCTCCAAATCTCCGGAACATCTATGGGGAGTATTTTTGCTCCCAGTCTGGCGAATCTTTACGTTCACCTTTTTGAACAAAATTGTGTGTTATTTGATGAAAATCCCTTTCGTGCGCAGATTGCGTGCTGGAAGAGATACATAGATGACATCTTGGTGATCTGGCATGGTCCAGTTGCCACTCTGCTGGATTTTCATGCATGGCTCAATGTTCAAAATAATTTTCTCAAATTTACAGTCACATACGACAAAACCAGACTCCCCTTTCTGGATATCATGATCTATCCTATTTCAGGGGTGCTGGGAAGTGAACTGTACAAGAAGCCTCAGACCAAAAATTCTCTTCTGAGCTTCCAGAGCCATCACCCTAAATCTCTCCGACACAATCTCCCAGTCGGACAATTCCTGCGCATTCGCAGGAACTGTTCCACGATGGACAGTTTTCAGGTCCATGCACAGTCACTTTCTAAGCAACTTCAAGTTAGGAAGTATCCAGCACATCTGGTGAGACAAGCCCGTAAAAGGGCGTCTAACAACAACAGAGACGCCCTGTTAGAACCTCCGGTGGCTAAAGTACCCCTAACGAGAATGACATGCGTCACCACCTTTAGCACACTATCTAACAGTGTCCAAAAGTCTGTACGGAAACACTGGCGCATTTTGAATGTAGGGAAGGAGAGCATCCCATTACCGCTTTTTTCATTCAAGAGAGGAACGAGCCTGCGCGATAATCTTGTGCATACCAGACCAAGGATAAAAGAGAAAGAAACAACTCCAACATTGTGGGATTTACCACCCGTACAAGGTCACTACCCATGTGGCTCATGCTCTGCCTGTCCTCAAACACAGCCAACTAAATCTGTTGACTTGGGGCTAGATAAACCATGGATTTTACGGCGACATACCAACTGCAATTCAGAAAAAGTAATTTACCTGATTACATGCCCGTGCTCACTCAGGTACATAGGTATGACGACCCGTAAGATTAAGGTCCGTATTAGTGAGCACAAAAGTACCATCAGGCGGAAGAAACAAGCCACAAGACTAACCACTCATTTCTTGGCTCTCAATCATAAGCCGGAGGATTTGAGATGGCTTATTTTAGAACAACCGTTTATTCCATCTCATATCACAGACATCCATAAATTCCTTTTCACAAAAGAGCAGAAATGGGTCTACAAACTGCACAGTGACTGCTTGGGATTGAATGACCAGATACCGTGGACTTCGCTCTGAGATACATACACGGGCTACATCTGCCTGACGTTGTCCTCGACAGACAGTCATTCATCAAATTACGATCTAAACCCTTGCTCACCCTGGTCTGAGTCTTTTGAGTACTATTACACAAGTGCAGAGTTATTTATCTTAACATATCCTGATGGTAAACAACTACGATTATACACTCTATATCGTAATCTACATCTAGATATACTTTACGGTAAAAGCAAACCGTTTCTGCCATTATTCCATGTATTGGGCGATGCTGAGTATTGCTTGTCAACAGACAGTCATTCATCAAATCACGATCTAAACCCTTACTCACCCTGATCTGAGTCTCTTGAGTACTATTACACAAGTGCAGGGTTATTTATCTTAATATATCCTGATGGTAAACAACTACGATTATACACTATATATCGTAATCCACATCTAGATATACTTTCCGGTAAAAGCAAACCGTTTCTGCCATTATTCCATGTATTGGGCGATGCTGAGTATTGCTTGTCAACATCTTTCATTTCAATAAAGCTGAGTGTAGTAAGTTCGCAAACACTCACTAGACTACATTTCCCGAGAGGACTTGCACGGCATGCTAACACGCATTTACGTCATTAGCCGGCGCTGGCTCTTGACGGTGATCATGTGCGTGGCGGATATGACGTTTGGGAATCCTCAAATAGGATTCGCTATTTTCAGCACACACCTCCCCTTCTCGCTCAGAAGCTGCGAGAGGTACCGACGGAGAGGTAAGACAGAACTAAGCATATCGCTTTGTTAACCAATTGCTATTTTTTAAAATCGTATGCATTCAAATTGATCACATTTGCCTTACGAGCAGCGTCTAAAACAGCTCAACTATTTTAGCTAAAGACTTGATTTATTATGCATAAAAGAATTGCGCTTCTACCGTGGCATATGTCTTTCTCAAATCGAAAATTGACTCGAGCACGCGTTATTTTTCCATACTAAATATACGTGTGTATAACTTACAACATAGTGATAACAAGGACAAACAGCAGCTTAAGCCTTTGGCTCTTGTCCTCACAACATATATTTTTCCAACATATTTTTTCTAACGCTCAGAATCAGAATTTTAGAACACTGAGTGGCAGGTTTCTGGTTTTTTGTTGATTAGACTTTCCTGTGTTTTAACCGCCTAGTTTTTAAATTTAGCGCTATATGATGTTTGAACATTTCAATAATTGTGGCTATATCCTATAATGTTCTATACTCATATTATTCCCCAGAGCGGTGCCTCCTAACCTGAGCAGTTGCCAGGCGGGGTGAGGCACATACCCAGATTCATTCGGGTGAGTGACAACTAAATTACTCTCTTCCATTTGTAATGAAGGCTATATGGTTGTCTTTGTACACTTAACGGTACCTACGCAAAAATGATTTATCTAATATTTTGCTGTTATTGACCGATCTCCGACATTCAACCACCCTGTTAGTCTGTTTAATTGATTACTGCTGTTTCTCTCACAGGTATTCCCCTGTACCGAAAACAAGGTCCAGGTTGTATGTTTTCCAAAATTTCTTGTATTTTAGTCACAACACTAATAATTGCAGTAGCTTTCTGGTCCTGACGAAAGCTAGGATACAATCTGTCCAAGAGCTGAAACATGTTGACCAGTCTTTTCCAACACAGATATCCTTTCAAACTGTTACAGCACTGTCTTGTTTTATTTTGGTATCCAGGTAGCACAACATTAAAAATAATTTTGTGCCTGGCTAACCAATTTTAACTTGCACACACCTTTATCACTAGCACTGCATACATCACTCCCTATCAGTTACCCGATGGTTCCTTCGATCTAACTAATATATCAACAGATACATTTGGGACACATTGTTGAACCGATATCTACGCCCATCTGGTAGAGTATGGTTCTCTGGTGAAGTTCCCAGGTTCCCAAATGATGAAGCGAGCCACTTGTTGTGGGTGATGGGAATCTTTTCTCATACATACATACACGCACCTATTGGTATATTTGTTACCTCTTTGACAGCAGATAAATCTGGATCAGTACTTACTAAGTGGTTTTGTTACGGTCATTCAATTTTCTTTGACTCACAGTTTCTATTTTTGTATACACGTGTTGATTTGGGGATTACAAACTGTTCGAGTCGTTAAACAACATCCCTTAGACCCCCACTCTTTGTGAGATATTTTTATGAACATGTGTACTGTGGCCATATCCCTATGTGCATTCACATAGCCAAAGGTGGTGTTTGAGGTACTTGTCTTGTGTAAGTTGACACATGTGCCCTTTGTGTAGCTGAAGGTGTCCCTCCATGTAAGCTGGTCTGTTAGTCACTCTAGATGTCAGTCATTGTTGTCGTTGTGTCATCCAGAACGTGATATGCTGTGCACATCTCTTGGTGTATTGTATTGACATGTGTCCACTATCATCTCCAATAGGAGGAGGCCAAATTTGATTCGTCACTAGACGGTGCTGGAGGACATGGAGGATGTTGCGATCATACGCAAATGCCACCTGGACAGAGCCACCCTAAAAACCCTTTGTGATCTGTTTGAGCCCCACCTGCAGCCACGCAGGACATATCCAACAGCTTTCACCCCTACTTATAAGGTGATGGCAGCCCTGCATTTTTTTGCCACAGGATCGTTCCAGGAGACTGTGGCCAGCGCTGGTGGGATGTCACAACTGATGTTCAGCATGGTGCTGCGTGATGTACTGTCCGCCATGATGCTCTACAAGGACAGATGCATCCATTTCCCCAGGGGTTCTGAATTGCCAGCTGTGAAGGGAGACTTCTATCCCCTTGGACACATCCCCAATGTTGTTGGGGCCATTGATTGCACCCATGTCACTCTTGTGCCACCACAGGCAAGTGAGCACATTTACCGCAATCGCAAGCATTACCACTCCATCAATGTGCAGGTGGTGTGCCTGGCAGATATGACCATATTGCAGGTGTGTGCCAAATTCCCAGGCTCGGCCCACAACTCCTACATCCTGAGGAACAGCATAGTGCACCAGCTGATGGCTAATCTTCTTCCAGAGCGTACATGGATTGTGGGTGAGTATGCCTAGTCGTGTGCCGTGCTGTGTGTGTGACCTGCTCCCCTGAGACTCTGCGACCTTGCAATGTCTATTTGTGTTTGTCATACATAGGTGACTCTGTATATCCCAACCGTCCCTGGTTGCTGAGCCTACTGCGGAATCCCAGGGCCCCGGCTGAAGTCCGCTACAATGAGACCCTTGGGAGGACACGTCGTGTGGTGGAGCGCACTTTTGGCCTGCTCAAGTCACATTTCCGGTGCCTGGAAAAGACCAGAGGTGCACTGGCATACTCGCCCGGGAAAGTGTGTCAGATTGTTGTTGCATGCTGCATGCTCCACAACCTAGCCATTCGCAGGGAGATTCCCCTGCTCCTGGATGATGGTGAGGACCCAAGGCCCCAGCCTAAAAACCAAGCCGTGTCCAGTGATGAGGACAGTGGAGAGGAGGAAGGTGTTGACCTGCGTGAAAAGCTCATCACCCGCTACTTCACTTGACGGTGGGTGGCAAAATGCAACATACCCATTGTCTGATGAGATTGCTGTTGTCGTGAAGGGGCATGTGAGAATTGTAGCATCAGCCAGTTGTAGACTCAGTGGTGGTTGGAAATGTTTCTAGGACATGTCATTAGGCATCATCAACGGGACGTGTATGTTGACACTTGGGGGCCATTGTGACATGTGCATGTTGGGTTATCCTGGTGTTAGGGCTTGTGTGATGTCTGTGATGCCACACCCACACCTTGTGTTTCCCTAGGTGCCTTCGACTTCTCCTTGACTACATACAGCCCATGGTCCTGGTACATTGTGATCATGTTGAAGACTGTACACCCTGCAATAAAGACGGAGCTGACACAACAACATGTGTGGGAGGATACTTTATTTACTATGGTGAGATGCAAGGGGGTGTACATTTCCATTGGGGGGAGTGAGTTGACAGCCGTGGTAGATGCGATGGTCGACTAGTCACCACATTGCTGTTGTGACCCAGTCCAACAGGCAGAAGCCATTCACAAGGCAGTGTGGGGAAGGACAGTCCAAAGAGTTAATGCAGTGGTGGAGAGGGTTGCCATCATGGCTGGCTCCGTGACTTGCATCTGGCAGGTGCTTGGCCTCCAGATACTCCCAGGGTCTTCTTGGGACGGGCCCTTCGTCGTTTTGCAGGGGGGGCCCTGCTGCAGGGCCAGTGGGGTCTGAGGACTCACCCCTCTCTGTGGGCACAGGGGAGGATGGTGAACTGTCATTGTGCAGCCCACCAGAGGGAGGAAGAGGTGTTGTCTGGGGCGCATGCCTGTCCCTGCTGGCACAAGAGGTCCACGATTTGTCCCATGCGTTTGTCGATGGACCTCATCAGCAGGATGAGCTCGTGCAACAGATCGTCCAACCTGCCCGTTCGTCCCTGGGCCTGTTCATATGCACCCAGGACTCTGGTGATGTGTTCCAGGGAGTGGGCCCCAGCCTCCTGGTGTCCCTGGGTGACCCTGCCCCTCCCACCTGCCCTGCTTCCACGGACCTGTTGCCTCACCACTGTGGGCACCCGGATTCTCTCCCTGCCCTCCTCCATGGGTGGTGTGTGCGGGGCATCCTCTGGGACAGGGAGAGTGTTGCAGGCAACACTGGTGGTGGTGGTGGTGGTGGCGGCCGCACAGGCCATGACTGCAGGGGTCTGTTGTGGAATTGTTGTTGCCGCAGATTTGGTGGGGGGGACGCTGGGGTCCTGGGACCTGTTGCTCCCTGGCACACCAGATGGGCCGGCCTCAAGCTCATCATCCACGGAATCCTGGGAGTCAACTTCTTAGAGTCCTTGTACCGGGGGTGGAGACTGGCTCTGCAGGTTGCTGGTGTTGTTCTCAGCAGTGAGTTCTTGGTCAACTGTGGGTCAGATGGGAAATGGTCATTGCAGTGCACCCGGCAAGCTTTGGGTTAGCTGTGTGTCATTCACTTTTTGTACACTGCACAATTGACATATCATCACATTGTTGACTGTGTGCAGTACTGTGCTCCCTGACATGATACAGTGGTACAAGCATTACTTGTCCATGGTGCGAGGTGTCAGGGCATACCATGCGAACCGTGTCCAATTGAGGTTTACTGGGACTTGTTGCCATCTAGGGCCTGGCACAACATGTGTTTAATTGTGGACTCATGGTTTAGTTGTCTGACCTAGCAGACGTCACATCTTGCCATGGACTGGCCATTGTCATCTCCTGCATCCCTTTGTCCTGTCATGTGCATATCTTGATTTGTGCCACCACACATGCTTTCATATTTTGAGAAAGGTCCTTGTTGCACTTGCCCCATGGTGATGCACATGTAACTAGTTGCTGTGCATGAATGTGCCCAGGCTTTCTTCTTCTTGTGCATTGGTGTGTCACACTTTGGTGGTTGTGACAGTTTCCTTGGCTTACCTGTGTGCACACTGTGCTGGGCAATGGGGTAGGTATGGCTTTTTGTGCAATGTGAGGGCTGGTGTTGTCATATGGCACCATTTAATTTGGGAAAAATCGGTGGGTGCACGTACTGGCTACCTACCTGTAAGTTTGTTTGGTGTACTGCAATGGCTTCCAACGGCTCCTGGGTGGGGTGGGGGAGGGATTCATCCTGCTCAGGTGTGGGATAGGGGGCATGGTGGGAGTAGTAGTGCAGCCCTCCCTGTCACAAACACCCTCATTGTGAAGATGGCTCCCTACCTGTAGGTTTGTTTGGTGTTCTGCAATGGCTTCCAGCTGCTACTGGGTGGGGTGGGGGAGGGATCCATCCTGCTCAGGTGTGGGACAGGGGGCATGGTGGGAGTAGTAGTTTAGCCCTCCCAGACACAAACACCCTCCCAGGGAAGATGGCTACCTACCTGTAAGTTTGTTTGGTGTACTGCAATGGCTTACAACTGCTCCTGGGTGTGGTGGGGGAGGGATCCATCCTGCTCAGGTGTGGGACAGGGGGCATGGTGGGAGTAGTAGTTTAGCCCTCCCAGACACAAACACCCTCATTGTGAAGATGACTACCTACCTGTAAGTTTGTTTGGTGTACTGAAATGGCTTCCAACTGCTACTGGTTCAGGTGGGGGAGAGATCCATCCTGCTCAGGTGTGGGACAGGGGGCATGGTGGGAGTAGTAGTTTAGCCCTCCCAGACACAAACACCCTCCCAGGGAAGATGGCTACCTACCTGTAAGTTTGTTTGGTGTACTGCAATGGCTTCCAACTGCTCCTGGTGGGGTGGGTGAGGGATCCATCCTGCTCAGGTGTGGGACAGGGGGCATGGTGGGAGTAGTAGTTTAGCCCTCCCAGACACAAACACCCTCATTGTGAAGATGGCTACCTACCTGTAAGTTTGTTTGGTGTACTGCAATGGCTTCCAACTGATCCTGGGTGGGGTGGGGGAAGGATCCATCCTGCTCAGGTGTGGGACAGGGGGCATGGTGGGAGTAGTAGTGAAGCCCTCCCAGACACAAACACCTTCCCAGGGAAGATGGCTACCTACCTGTAAGTTTGTTTGGTGTACTGCAATGGCTTCCAACTGCTCCTGGTGGGGTGGGTGAGGGATCCATCCTGCTCAGGTGTGGGACAGGGGGCATGGTGGGAGTAGTAGTTTAGCCCTCCCAGACACAAACACCCTCATTGTGAAGATGGCTACCTACCTGTAAGTGTGTTTGGTGTACTGCAATGGCTTCCAACTGCTCCTGGGTGGGGTGGGGGAGGGATCCATCCTGCTCAGGTGTGGGACAGGGGGCATGGTGGGAGTAGTAGTGAAGCCCTCCCAGACACAAACACCTTCCCAGGGAAGATGGCTACCTACCTGTAAGTTTGTTTGGTGTACTGCAATGGCTTCCAACTGCTCCTGGGTGGGGTGGGGGAGGGATCCATCCTGCTCAGGTGAGGGACAGGGGGCATGGTGGGAGTAGTAGTGCAGCCCTCCCTGACACAAACACCCTCATTGTGGAGATGGCTACCTACCTGTAATTTTGTTTGGTGTACTGCAAAGGCTTCCAACTGCTCCTGGGTGGGGGGGAGGGATCCATCCTGCTCAGGTGTGGGACAGGGGGCATGGTGGGAGTAGTAGTGCAGGCCCCCCACCCCCAGACACCCTCATTGTGAAAATGGCTACCTACCTGTAAGTTTGTTTGGTGTACTGCAATGGCTTCCAACTGCTCCTGGGTGGGGTGGGGGAGGGATCCATCCTGCTCAGGTGTGGGCCAGGGGGCCTTGTGGTTGTTGTAGTGCTGTCTGCCTAAACACATGTCCCCATGGTTATGTTGTTAGCTATGTTTGGTGTGAATAGTAGTGGGTGAATGTTGCATCTGTGAGCCATGTTTTTGTGAGTGTGTGGTGCAGATGGATGAAGTGTGTCCTAGGTGGTGTAGCTTTGTAGTTGTGCAAGGCAGTACATAGCAGAGTGGCGGTAGTCATTTGTTTGTAATTACCAGCCTCCACTCTCCCGGCTACTCCTGTGAGACTCTCTGGATGCAGTATGGCAAGCAACTTCTCCTCCCATTGTGTGAATGTTTTTTGTGGAATGGGAGGGCCACCGCCAGTCCTCTGAGCCAGCTCACGGTTCTTGCTCCTCCTCTCCTTGACCACCCTCTTCAGATCATGCCACCGCTTCATGATCTCCTTTTTAGATCTTGGGGTGGTCCCTACTGCATTGACCCTTTGGACTATCCTAGCCCACATTTGTGTCCTTGTGGCTGATGGTGTCTGTTGGACCAGGGTACCAAAATGCTGCGGTTCCACTCTGACTATCTCATCTACCATGACCTTCAACTCACTCTCAGTGAATTTGGGCATTTTCTGTGTGGCCATGGTGTGTGGTGTGCAAAGTGATTGTGGGTGCAGGAGTGTGAGTGGTGGTTGTGGCTGTGCTGTGTATGGTGTGTGTTGTGCCGGGGGTTAGTTGTGCTGGTTTGTAGGCGGTGGTGGTGCTGTGTGTGGTGTGGCTGGTGATGTTGTGTCCTTTGCCTCTCCTGTCAGCTGGGGTATGTGTCCCTTCTCGCCTGGAGTTTTGCAAGGGATTGTGGTCAGTGAAGGGGCTGGTTTTATACACAGCTATGTGGGTGTGTCCAATTGGGGTGTTGCTGACAGGTGTGTTGTCCTGGGATTTGTATTTTTCATTTTGCCATGTGGTTGTGTCATTGGGGTGTGTTTTGTGTATTTGGGAGGCATGTCCAGTTTTCTGTGTGCACTTTTTGGCCTTCTTGTGGGATTTTGGCTTTGTCCGCCATATTTTTGACGGTTCGTCCGCCGCGGTGGCTGTGCCTCAGCTCTTCCGCTGGCTCTCCCATTCATTCCATTGTGCGACTGCGGCGGTCGGAGACGGCGGTACGTACCGTGGGACCCTCGGGGATATACTAATTTCCGGGACGGTGTCTTCGCTATACTTGCGGCGGGTTGTTGTTTTTCCGCCGCGATTACAGCCGCCGCGGACGGATTTTGGCCATCTCCACCTTCTACGGGCGGTTATTCTGGGCCTCGTACCGCCGTGGTTGGATTTTTTGGGCGGTTAATGCTAATTTGGCCGCCGGTTTTCCCACGGGGCCGTCGGGCGGTTGTTTTCCGCTTCCATGGGCCTCTAAGCTTTCTTAGGTGCAGGTTCTGGACTCTTCTAGAATCTGGTAATTAAATGCTGAGCTACGATCAACCCCAGGTCTATGAATCTGGATGTCAGCTTATGTTTTTTGGATCTGTGGTATAGGCCTAGAAGGCTTACTTCTAAAGTACATCCCACAAATCGGCCTGTGCACTGCGACAGGTGAGTGGTGACAACCTCCGAATAAGAGGCGAGAGCAGTACAAGTCCATAGCATATGCAGTAGGTCCTCATCCACCCGCCTACACCTGGGGCAGTGAGCATCAGTGTGTTTAAAGTATTTGTTTATTTTGGCTAGTGTCAGATATGCCCTATGCATTATAAAGTATTGTATCAGAAGAAAACTTACATTTCTAGGGATGCACATGGGTCCCTTAAGTATAGTCAACTACTTTCGCTCTATACTTGGCCGACGGTGGTCAGTGTCTCAGCACGGTCTAAGTGATGTTAGTGGGTGCACTGTATGTGATCTCAGTGAATCAGTGAACCACTTTGTGAGGTGTCTCCCTGTGCCCATCACATGCATATATTGGATGGTGAGGTGTGTTGTGGGCTCTTGTGCTATGTCTCCCCATAGTGCTCACAGCACCAAGGTCAGAGAGGTGTGTAGTGGAAATTGGCCTCGTGTCAGGTAATTCTCCTGAGCAAGGGTATCGAAGGGCACTAATGGTCCATCGCAATATATGTCTCCCAGTGCTGGAATCCCTGCTTCCCCCAAGGCAGAGAGTTCTGATATAGTGAAGGCACTTTGCTCTCTTGGTGTACCTTGTATAGGTAGGGAAGGCACATATGGGATTGAGCTGTGTGTGAGACGCAGGCTGCAGTGGAAACATCTGTAGGCCACTGCTAACATCAGCTGGGTGGGTGTTTTTCCCTTCCTTCCGGGTTGGAATAAGCATATAATTGATGAATGTGTGTGCACCAGCTGCTGTGTAGAAGTGTCCGCTAAGTGCAGTCTGCCAATCCACTGGGCTAGCCACTGCAGTTGTGCTGCCAGGTAGTAATGTTCCTTATTGGGTACAGTGAGCCTTCCCTGATCCGTTGGTGAGTATTGCTTGGTTAATGCAACACTGTATGGTGAACCATGCCATATAAAGTCTCAAATATTACGTTCAAATGAGTGAAAGAGTAGGGCCTTGATGTAGAGTGGCAGGTTACTGAGGTAATATAATAGTCGTGGGAGGACCACTATTTTGAGGAGTACGATACTCCCCATGACTGTGATGGGTGAGTACGCCAGAAGACCACCTGCGATTTGATTGCGTTAATTGCACGCATGAGGTTCCCTTCTAGTAGATCTTCTGGTTGGTGGTAAATCCAGGCATCAAAATACAGTTGGCAGCCATTACAATCAGGTGCCATTGACCACTAGTGCTGGATCAGAGGTTGTCGCAGCAAATGGGTATAGGCATGATTTTGCCCAATTTATTCATAGACCTGATAGGGAAGAAAAGTCAGATAGTGTCTTCGCTATGGCATCTCCCAGCTCTCTTATGTCTCAGAGGTATATCAACAGATCATGGGCATACAGAGATACCGCGTGTGTGCCATCATCTAGGGGGATTCCCCATTCTTCCCCACCACTACAAAGGGCTTGAGCCAGCTGCTCTATGGCTACGGAGAACAGCAGTGGGGACAGCAGACACCCCTGCCTGTTGCCACATCTGATGACAATCGACTCTGATATAATAACGGCCTGTCTTGACCCTGAAGGTGGATAGGGTGTATAACAGTTTGGTAAGGCACAGGAATTGGGTGCCCATCCCATAGCTGAATAGGGTGGCAAACGGGAACACCCACTCCAGCATGTCAAATGCTTTTTCAAGGTCAAGTAAGCTGGTACAAAACCGTTTTGGGATGCTTTGACCAACTAAGGCATATGGAGCCAGTCGATCTGCTAGTATTTTGGCCAGAATCTTGTAATCTGTTTTTAACAGTGCTACTAGGAGAAAAGAGTCCAGCAATTCAGTATTCCTTTCAGGTTTAGGAAGGGACACGAGAAAGGACTATTGAAGTGATGCCGGGAGAATAGACGACTCCAGTGAGTTACCGCATAACGTCTGTAAGTGTGGGGCCAGGACTGACGCATATGTTGTGTAGTATTCGGCTGGGAGCCCATCCGGCCCAAATGCCTAACCTAAGGCTAGTGCCTTTATGGCTGCCTGGACCTCAAGAAATGGTATTGTTTGTCGACCTCAGCCCTCTGTGTCATTGTCACCACTGGCATGGAGAGTGGGGACAGGAAGGCCTTTAGTGCCTCAGGATCTACGTTAATAACAGACTTGTATATTTTAGTATAATGTTGTGCAAATTCTAGGTGTATTTCCTGTTGGGTGGTCTGTGAACGTCATGACATAGAGCATAATGATAGGATCGGATGTTGCATTTGCTCCTGTCTAATTAGTCGCGGCAGCAGATTAGGGGTGGGTGGAATATGAGTAGCCGTGCTACGCAAATCTCTGCGAAACGGTAAAAAATCTCCGTGAGCATGCAGAAATTCCACGAACACGCAGAATTGCTTGTTCGCGATGCTTTTTTCCTTTTTGCGAACGCTGTTTGCATGCTCAGGGAGAAATATCTCTCTAACACGCATTTTGAGAATACAAACAAGCAAAAAATTCCACGAAGCTCCGGAACAAAGAATTTTGGGCAATTCCGCGTTCTCCACGGAACGTGAAATTACCCAAATTCCGCAACTTCCGCGAGTGGAACGGAATTTACCGTCCAGGCCTACAGCAGATGGCCCACCCTGTCCACCTCTGCATGGATGCGAGCGGAGCGTGCCTCATCGATCAGGCATCATAGCCATTCCATTTCGTCTGCAGATTCACTGACAGAATATCGACATCTAAAACATCACCATATTATGAGTTTTAAATATCGATGTCAAAAAAATCTAAATATTTATAAACGTAAATACAACAATAACGGGAAATAATATCAATGTCATAAATATAGTTGTACAAAATATTGTTTTTTATATACATATAAAATAAAATAATAACAATTAAATATATTAAGTAATAACATTGATTTCATTTTTTTATTAGATTCAATATAAATGTTAACAAATATAACAAATAAACGTAATTTAAAAAATAAAATAAACACGTATATAATAATTAATATATATTTACTTTAAAACAATTAAGAAATTATTCATTTTAATTTCTTTTATAATTTTAAAATTATATAAAAATGTAACTAATAAATATATATACATACATATACCAATAACATAAAATCTATTAAAAAAAATTCTAGTATAAATTAAAACATTAAACTATTTAAAAATCGTTAAACTTAAATTTCCCACTCCAGTCAGTGCCACAGTAGGGAAAGTGTTGGATGGTGGAGGGGTAAAAATTATTATTCCCACTCCAGTGAGTGCAAAAGTAGGGAAAGTGCTGAATAGAGGAGGGGTAACATTTAGGGGTTGATTCCGATCCGGGTCGGACAGCTCTTCGAGAGCTGTCCATAGCCTTACCGTGCGACCGACACATACCCATAGCCGGTCCGTCCTGTAGATGAAGTACGATGCGCATAACTGCCAAAAACAAGACTGGCACGTAGGCTGTGATTCAAGCTTCATTCTCCGTCCAAGCCGTAACCCTGAACGCCGAACCGAGTCTCCCGTAAGCAGTATCCATAGCAGTTTCCGCCCTGACAAGTACGATGCGTACTTCCTACGTGCCGGACGAGCCGCCACGTACGGCACATCACCGCATCCGGAAAACAAGCATATCAGCTACGATTCGCACCACAACTCAATCCATGGCTACGAGACGGATCAGCTTGCAACGGGTACGAGACGGAGCAACAAGCAGCGTGTACGACACAAACACATCATGAATCTCATCGCGCAGGTCATACCAGTACTCTACATCTATGACTGGATCAGGAACCGACGCCGATGGTGCAGATGGTAAGTCAGACACCTACCACACAAACGACACATACCTGCAAAATGGCACACACACCCAGGGGATCCATATCCTGGCCACTAACAACAGGCCACCATAGGGGTTGCATGGCCAGCACCACTACCACCCCCACCCATAGGGCTCATGTTGACCATCACTACTGCCACCCCCACCCATAGGGGACCTGTTGCCCATAACCCCTGCCACCCCCACTCATAGGGCTTATGTTGCCCATCACCCCTGCCACCCTACTCATAGGGGACCTGTTGCCCAGCACTACTGACACCCCCACCCCAGGGGACCTGTTGCCCATCACTACTGCCACCCCCACCCCTAGGGCTTATGTCACCCATCACCCCTGCCACCCCCACTCATAGGGGACCTGTTGCCCAGCACTACTGCCACACCCATCCCCAGGGCTTATGTTGCCCATCACCCCTGCCACCCCCACTCATAGGACTTATGTTGGCCATCACCCCTGCCACCCCCACTCATAGGGCTTATGTTGCCCATCACCCCTGCCACCCCCACTCATAGGGGACCTGTTGCCCATCACCCGTGCCACCCCCACTCATAGGGCTTATGTTGCCCATCACCCCTGCCACCCCCACTCATAGAGGACCTGTTGGCCAGCACTACTGCCACCCCCACCCCTAGGGGACCTGTTGCCCATCACTACTGCCACCCCCACCCCTAGGGCTTATGGTGCCCATCACCCCTGCCACCCCCACTCATAGGGCTTATGTTGCCCATCACCCCTGCCACCCCTACTCATAGGGGACCTGTTGCCCATCACCCATGCCCCCCCACTCATAGGGCTTATGTTGCCCATCACCCCTGCCACCCCACTCATAGGAGACCTGTTGCCCATCACCCCTGCCACCCCCACTCATAGGGCTTATGTTGCCCATCACCCCTGCCACCCCACTCATAGGGGACCTGTTGCCCAGCACTACTGCCACCCCCACCCTTAGGATGGGTGATGCGCCACACATCCATCACATTCCATTATTATGTATGTCAGCAAAATACACCCCCCCTAACATCATGACAACAGTGTGTAGTCTGTGACAAATGACCACAACAGTGATTATGACTTCGAACATACAATGTAACTAACAGCACATGTGTGACCAACAAATGATTGTGGTCTTCAAAAGGCAAGCATCACAATAGCACTGTGTCAAAGTAAAACTAACACCCCCTCACTGTGTAGAACAAAAGTTAAGTGTGGGGTCGAAACTGCAGCAGATGATGAGCATTGTGGTGATGGGGTCTAAACACCCCCTCATCACAGTGACCAAAAGGTAAGTGTCATCATGGTCAAAGCTGCAAATAACAAACAGCATGTATGATCCCTGCTCCCAACACATTAAACACTTCTGGGGCAAACTAGTGGTTGTGTCCCATACCCACAGAGATGTGGTGAGACTAACAGTGCTGTGAAAACAAAACATACTCGTGGCCATGTGCAGACAAGCACCACACACGGGGGCTGACAATGCATACAGTGTACAACGACATAAGAGCAGAAGTGACCATCACAAAGCATACACACATCTTGAAAATAGACATACCAATCAAAACAACCTGTGTAGTCTGTAGGTGTCAGCTCACAAACTCCCATTCTATGTCAGCAATGGCACTTAACAACCAGGATGAATGTGCACAATGATGTGATATGACTCACAGGGACTTCAGGGAAAATCACAGAAACAGCATCCAGACAATGGCCCACAACAGCAATAACAATCCACTGATGCAGATGCACCCCTGCCACACAAACAGGCAACCTCACACTGTGTGTGTGTGTCTCAGTATCCCCAGGCAAATACACAACAGATGAGGAGGGCTGAACCACAGTGACACAGATGT
Organism: Triturus cristatus; assembly: GCF_964204655.1. NCBI lineage: Eukaryota > Metazoa > Chordata > Amphibia > Caudata > Salamandridae > Triturus > Triturus cristatus. Next base: position 339,345,948 of record NC_140587.1, on the reverse strand, counting down.
GGACAGAGTGCCATACAAAAGTAAACCATCATTGGGACACCCTTAGTGGGCAATCAGGCATTGTGAGTAGGGGTGGGCGGAATTTGCGGAATTAACCTTCGCAAATTATCGCGAGAATGTTTAAAATTATCGCAAACAAGCAGAAATATCGCGAAGATGCGGAAGTTTTTTTCCGGCATGTTCGCGAGATTTTCTGCATGGTTGCGGGTCGCCAACTTACCCATGTGGTTGCTTGCGGGCGCGGCCATCTTGTTTTGAGTTGTTCTCGCGGTGCATGATCGCGAGAAGAAAGACGTGATCGCGCGACGCATGACGTCACTGCGGGCGCGAACTGTCACGAGACAGCGCAAATGGCTAAAAACAATACAACATCTCATGGAGAACGCGACCAGATCAAGAAAACTTGTCGGCGAACGCAGGGATTCAGGTAAGGCGATCGCGCGCGCGCGAGAATGTATCATTTTACAGCGCGAGCAAGAAACAAATTATCGCCAAGCTGCGGAAACCGGAATTTTTGACATTTTCGCGCTCTCCGCGGAACGCAAAAATGTCAAATTATCGCAATTTCCGCGAACGGAACGAAATTTTTGCCCAGGCCTAATTGTGAGATGAGAGGGAGCACAACAGACACATGTGACACAAGCTGCAATGAACACCAACTGGTCACAACAGCCTGGGTACGTGAGTCTCCCCTAAGTCATCTGCACATACTCAACACATATGTACAGCAAGTTGCACGGAGGACCCAGTTGCTCCTATACCAATGATGCCCACACCTGTAGGTCCAGTGGAGATGCGCCCAAAGTCAGGGAAATAGACACATTGGACAATGGGAAGCACATCATATGTGTATGGGTGCAAGCCACAGATGTGACCATGCAAATGAAATTTTCACAGAGATGTTATAAAATTGTTAATCATGACACACCCAGTTAGCTGCAAAGGATGACATGGATACCCACCAGAATAGGATACATATCTCATGGACCACATGGAGTACCTCACATCAACACCTCAGTATTCAACATTGGAAACCAAGCATTACAGGTACAAGGGCATGCTAAACATCATCAACCTAATGTACAGCTAAATCAAGTTCACAAGGAGAAAGGAAAAAGCTTTATTCAGCAGATGAAAATTGAAACGTCCGTTCAAACAAAAGGCCAATGGCCAGTCCATCATCAAATTACAAGGAGTGAACTTGAGTGACAACTGTCACACGTTGCTTGCCTGCACTGCTAAGGACTGGGTACATCCCCTCGGAGGGGCATACATGGGGGCAGGCCAGGCACCGCAGGGACAGGATCAGGGTGCAGCGGAAGGAGGCAGTGAAGGGGTGGTGGATGCAGGAGAGTCACTTCCAACTGCAGTGGAGCTGACTGAAGTGGTGGGTGCAGTAACAACTGTGGGGCACAAGTCAGATGGGGTGGGTGCCGGCACAACTTCAGTGGGCAGGTCAGATGGAGTAGATTGGGTCCACACTGCAGTGTCCAAGTCAGACGGGGTGGTCGTGGACTCCACTGCAGTGCCTAAATCCATGTGAGCGGAATGGGATGCAGGTGAGGTCGGCAGGACAGAGGAGGGACACGGTCCCCACATCAGTGGCACTAACTGTCTGACCGGGTGTGGAGGAACAAGTGGTAGGGGGGAGGGCCTCAGCATTTTGGGGATGGTGTATCTGTGGGTGGGGGAACCCAGGGCAGGGTGTGACGGGGGAACCTCTGGAGTGGTGGCCTGGGGGATGGAGGACGGAGACTTTGCCTTGAGCTGCGTGGTGGTGGTGGGATCTTGCTCTTCCGGCTCCAGGGGGACTTGCGGGTGGAGGCCTCAGTCTGACTGCACCTAGGGGAGGGTGTCCGGGTGTAAGAGGCACTCCCCTCTGTATGTGGGGACTTCCTCTTTCCCTTGTAATCTGGATCTGCTGGGTTGGTGGGGAAGAGGCCAAGGTCACAGAGGAAGAGCTTCTGGGGAGATGGGGTTGCAAGTGAGGCAAGGGAAGGGGGCTGGGAGGGAGAGGTTTCGGAGGACTGCGGAGTGGTTGTGGATGACTGTGTGTGTGTCTGCAGACCATCCCCTGTGAGTGTGGTATCAGTCCCCTGCGCTTGCTTGTGTGTATGTCTAGACCTTGGTTTGGGTGTTTGTGTGCTGCCCGTGTCTGTGGCTTTTGTGAGAATGTGCAGGTGTGTGTGTGCCTGCGACAGGTAGGGTGCTAGGAATCATGGGTGATGCAGGGGTAGGAGGGGTGTGGGACTGTTGGAGGAGGGACACTGCTGCCGTCAGGGAGGGGGCCACGGACTGATTGGTCCTCTGTAGGGCAGACATGCCAGATGAAATTCCCTCCATGAACGACACCAGTTGAGTCAACAGAGTGGTGTGTGCATGGAGGACACTCAGCATCGATGTCTGCCCTACATGGATCTGTCTAAGTAAGTCCCCAGACTCCTCACTCAGGACAGCAGGGGACACAGGGGTAGGGGGTGCAGTGTCTGGCACAAAGAAAACATGCTCCTGAATACGGGAGCCTCCACGGACCTCTGGGATGGGATACGATGGGAGGGTGGTGATAGTGGTGGTGGAGGGGACAGCCTCGCTAGCTGGGGTTTGGTGGCTGCTGACACCCGGCTCCACAAGGGAGTCATCCTCAGAGCTGCTGTGGCCCTCAGCTGGGGGGGGGTGCTGACGACTCCTCGGTGTGGCTCCACTTGCCCTCTGTGCCACTGGGTCCCCCTGACTCCTCTCCTTCTGTCCCTGTCAGGCTCTGTGGATCCTCCTGGTCCGTGGAGCTGTCCCCTCCTGTGGCCGTGAATGTATCTGGATAGGAATAGGAAGAAAGAGAACAACATCAGTCACCTGCACTGACTGCACACACCACAGTGAGTACATCACATCACAGGGCAAGCCCTGGCATCATCAGCTGAACATTGCTCAAAGTGCCAACACTGTTTAGAATAAGCCAATTGTCATTCTCAACATCAACCATGGCACACATATCCCTCCTTGACTTGCACCCTTATGTCTGTTGCATGTTGAATGCTAATACCCCAATGTCCCGACATGCACCACCCACACATCAGTTGGACATACAAGTGAACATGTTGGAGTATGTCACTATACACACAGCACATCTCTTGCCACTGACTCAGTATAGGATCTGGATGAAGGGATGGGCAGAGACTCATTTCACATGCTTGTGATGCATGCCAGCAACACACACTATGATTTTCTCATGTCCTGATAGTCAATGCCACAATGGTGTGCATGGTGCACACTTGAACACAATGCAGGATCACTGATAGCAAATTAAATGCCATGGCACTGGCATGCCTGGAAAGTCAGTCAACACTGTCTCCTGTCACAGTGGCAGGGCATCCAGACAACAACAGTATGCACTGTGTCACAATCATAGCTCAGGGGTAAAGCAAACTCTGCAGCTGACAAGTGCACTTTCCCATCCCCTGCAAACAACATATTCAAGACCAAGAAGACCCCACATCATGCAAATCAGACATATGAGTCTCTGCAAACACAACTCCATGTACATTAGCACATCACAGTCTTCTGTGCATGTAACCCAGCTGCCTGAAGTACACAGTGGCATACACCATTGTGCGCTGTCAGATGATTACACACCTATATGTCACACAGGTCTTGTCTCACACAGTCACATCTCAGATGTCCTGCTGACCCTCAAAATCATGGACACGCCAGTTGTACGTAACAGGAAGCCACACCATAATGACACAGAGGCAGACTGTAAATTGATACACAGGAGTGGGATTACAGAGTGTTTCTAAATGCCCTTGAGGAGGCATGACTGCCCAGGTCTACGTGAAACAGTGTTTGGCCCTGGTCAGTAGTCAGGTGGCTAAGCAAGTGTGACATACTTGATATACATACTCCTGAGGCCCACAAATTGGAGTCCCCTGCTGCATGGTTTTGTTTGAAATACCCCAGCCACATGTGGCAAGTCAGACCAGCAATTGGAACACATATTAAGGGCACACACAGATCACATGTCAGATAACAGGCATTTGGCAAACAATTGAACCACCCATGAAACACACAACAGAGTCACGGGGACAGATGCTGTCCGGTAGCTGAAGCATAGCTGACTGCAGGGACACAGTGCCCTAGTGACACAAGCAACAGACTGTAGGGGCCACACCTGTGGAACAGATGAGGAGGGTGCATCACACAATTGAGGGATTTGAGTAATGGACTACAAGACCTACGTAATGTGGAAGTGGGACCAGGCCAAAAGACTGCAATTCTCATGTCAGACATAGTACACAGATTAGGCATGGACTTACCCCCTTCTTGCTGCTGTCTGGCCTTCAGCTGCCTATCCAGGTCCGGGAAGACCACCGCCAGGATCCGGAGCATGTGGGGGGTCAGGGTCCGGTGTCCGCCCCTCCTGCGTGGAGAAGACAGCTTCCGCTGGACTCTAGCCATCCTCCGGGTCCAGCCTCGAAGGTCCTACCACCTCTTCTGGCAGTTACGGGTCCGGCACTTGTAGACCCCCACCGAATGAACTGCCCAGGCGATGGTCAGCCATATCTCCTGCTTCTGGTGGGCATCAACCTGTGAGGATGACAAAGTTAAAAGTACATTAACACACATGCCCCATATTTGTGCTGCACACATTTGGATATACATGTCATCATCACAAAGGGAAATGAGGTACACAGGTAGTGCAACAATGGGGAAGGACAAATCACCTGCATGTCTGACATGTTAACAATGCCTGGGAAGTTTAAGCTTACACGAATGCACTTTAGCAGCAGAACACCTGTTCATTACATGTCCCTACACACTTTGGGGGATGAAAGTAGTCAGTGAGAATGCTTGCCACTGGTGTACACACTGCTAGTACTGCTAGTCAGACAACATGCACAATTAGGAAGGCAGTGGACTGAACACTCACCTGCTCCCCTGGTTTCCCATACAGCTTGCTGTACTGTGGAAGGAGCCCATCCAGCAGGGCCTGGTTCTCCTCCTCAGTGAAGGCTGGGGCCCTCTCCAGAGTACGTGCCATAGCAGGAGCCAGAGGATGCAGAGACAGCAGCAGTGGTAGCAGGGATGTGGTCCAGAAGCATGTAGTGCAGGCAAGTGAGCTCCCTGGGGGCCAGCCAGCCTTATATCTGTGCTGCAGAGGCAGAATCTGTGCCATGTGTCCCAAGTGATAGGTCCAACACAGCTGCATTCTATGAATCTGGCCAATCCATGGAAATGTACGACTCGTACACGCCTTCAGCATAGTTCAAATCTTCACCTTCATGACACACTAGTAATTGCAACATTGTTGTAGGCATCCAGCTCAATTTCCAGTGCACAACTCGTACAAGTTTTGAATCCGCATCCGTCTCCATGACAGTCCAGAGCTAATGGGTGCGCCCGGCTCGGTCAACTGACAGTACAACGCGTATTTTGAAAATACACATGCACCCGTCTCCATACGATTCAATGGCCAAGATGTACGCCTGTCTCGGACCATGCCTGCCCAACGCGTATGCATGATAGTCACCCGCGTTGGACCTCATTTCAGTCAATGGCAAAGCATATGCACGGCTCGGTCATGAACCGTGCAATGCGTACACATTGTCACCCGCGTCGGACCTCATTGCAGTCAATGGCAAAGCGTATGCACGGCTCGGTCATGAACTGTGCAATGCGTACGTATTGTCACCCGCGTCGGACCTCATTGCATTTAATGGCAAAGCGTACGCACTGCCCGATCATGAACCGTGCAATGCGTACGCATTGTCACCCGTGTCAGAGCTCAATGCAGTCAATGGCAAAGCGGACGCACGGCTCGGGCATGAACCGTGCAATGCTTATGCATTGTCACCCACGTCAGACCTCATACAAGTATCAATTTTACATTTACATATTGGTGTGACTGTTCGACGGATTCAACACACAATTACTTGCCAGGGACACCTGTGCACACCTACCACACTACAGCATTGCCCACACAGTGTCCCATGGCATGTAAGGCTGCATTCCCTGTGTGTTGGGGGCACATTTGGTTTGTTGGGTGGCACTTTTGTTCAGCCACTCCCAGGCTGTGCACGTGTACATGGGGGCAGAATCCTTTGTGTGTCGTGCACATTACCACTGTGATGTGCAAATGTACAGTAATGGGTCACTCCCTGTGAGGCAAGCATGGTTCAGTGAATGCTTGCTGGGCCATGTGGGTGGGTGTAGATTGTCTGTGACTGCGACTCCCATCATGGTCTTGGCTACACCCCCTTCCCAGCATGCCCATACTTCCTCCCTCTTGACTCTGCTTTCCTGTGAGGGGGTGTGACAGCAATGTTAAGATGGCTGACTGTGAAGTCCTGGTGTTTGTTGTTGCCCAATTCCCAGCAGGGCCTTGTGCTCCCCACAACAGAGCCCAGTGTCAAACATCTTGTCAGTCCCTTCCCACTCCCTGTGAGGCGAGCATGGTTCAGTGTATGCTTGCTGGGCCATGTGGGTGGGTGTAGATTGTCTGTGACTGCGCCACCCATCATGCTCTTGGCTACACCCCCCTTCCCAGCATGCCCATACTTCCTCCCTCTTGACTCGGCTTTCCTGTGAGGGAGTGTGACAGCAATGGCAAGATGGCTGGCTATGAAATCCTGGTGTTTGTTTGGCTACAAGTCCAAAGAGAGCCCCTGTGCTTCACACAGCAGCACCCAGTACGGGGTATCTTTTGATGATATTTCACTGAGGTGTGGGTCAATGCATTCTACCCGGTGAGTTGTGTGGACTTTGTGTTGGGGGGGGGTGTCTCCACATGCTGGTAAGTATGGTCAGAGCTGTCAGTCCTCCTTCCCACCCGGCCAGACTTTCCATCATGAAACGTGATTCCATTGGAGGGCGTGCAAGTTGTCTTTCAGAATGTCACTCAGTGGTGTCCTGCTTCTGATTTGCGCACATCCCCACTATTCCTTCCTGTCAGTCAGCTGCACTGTGAGGTAGTGTGTTTGTGGTGGCAAACGGTCTGGCAGTGTTGATTTAGGTTTGTGCCACTGCCTTGCTTGTAGGTTGGTTGACACTGTTCCAAGTCACTATGAGATGGCAGGTATTGTGTTTGTCCGACTGGCATACACATCTTGGGATGATTATCTATTGGTTACTGTGGCTTTGCTTGCGGTGCATAGTTTCACTGTCCACTTGCCACACAATCTTGGGTATGTTGTTTGTGTACTCACCAGGCTCTGGTATGTCTGTTAGCCCATGGACGCTCTCTGGTGGTAGGATGTCCCACACCTTCTCCACCCAGGTCCTGAAGTAGACTGGTTTGGCAGGAGGGACACCGCCGGTGCATTGACACAGGGCGTGATCCATTTCGATGACTTTCTTGACCCTCCTGCGCACGTCATACCACCTGTTCTGGATATCGCCCTTTGTGCGCCTTGCTGGTGCTTGAGCGTTCACCTTGTCCACAATCCTCACCCACATCTTTGTTTTCTGTGACATGGGGGTCCTTTGGACCAATGTACCAAATAAATGTGGCTCTACTCTGATGATCTCGTCTACCAGCACTTCTAACTCATTATCTATGAACGTTGGATTCTTCTTTGGGGGCATGGTGATGGGTGGTGGTGGTGGTGAGGGATGTGTGTGTGAGGGTGCAAGTGAGGGTGGGTTGGAGTTGGTTTTGCTGGCTGTATGTCTGTGTGCTTTCGATGAGGTGCTGATGGTGTGTGGGTTGTGTGATGGGTGAGTTGTGAGTGTGTCTGTGGTTGCTGTGTAATGGTGTTTGCTGCTGGCTGTGTCTCCTGTTTGCAAGGGATCATGGTAGTGATTGTAGTGCTTTATATAGTTGGAGTTGTGGGTGTGTCTTTGTCATAGGTGTTTTTTTATATATTTATTGGCTTTGTCATTACTTCATTGGTCTTTTTTTTGTCTTTTTTCCTTTGGGTTTTGTAGGCATGAAGGAGACGTTCATCTGACGGAAACGGACGCTGATGTTGTCTCGTGCAGGCTTCTCCGCCTTGTTCGCGCTGCCTATCCTCTGTGTTTCATACGCGTCGGTCGCAGAGGTCTCTATTACTTGTGGGCCCGGTTTTCTGTCCGTGTCGGTCGTGTGGCTTGTTCTCCATGCGAGTCGGTCTGGTTTTACACGCATTGCATCGTACTGCGTGGGTCAGACATCGCGGGTACGGGTCAGTCGGGTTCATTCCGGGTTCGTGTCAGTCGGTGAAAATCGCGTTGGTTTTCCGGCCGGATCACTATTTTCCCTACGACTCGGTCGTACAGCTTGTATTTCGTACGTGTCAGTTGTAATTCACACACGTTGCATCGTACTGCACGGGTCATACAGTGCCGGTCCGTGTCGGTCGGTCTCCGGTCCGGGTCCATGTCGGTTGGTACATTTTGCAGCCGAAATCGGAATCGGCCCCTTACTAATCGCACTCCAGTCAGTGGAACAATAGAGAAAGTGTTGGATAGTAGAGGGGTAAAAATTACTATTCTCCCTCTAGTGAGTGCAACAGTTGGGAAAGTGTTGAATGGTGGGGGGAAATCATTTACTATTCCCACTCCAGTCAGTGCAACAGTAGGGAAAGTGTTGGACTGAGGAGGGATAAAATTGACTATTTTCACTCCAGTCAGTTCAAAATTAAAAACAAACAAAATGCCAACAACAACAAAAAATTAAAACCAAACTAAATAAATAAATAAATCAATATGTAAAAAATTATATTTAATACTGAAAATTCAAAAAACATATTATAATGTTAAATACATGTCGCAAATACCTGCAAATATTATATTAAATAAAATAAAAATAAAAATGTTCAAACAAATAAATATTTTTATTTAGAAATGTTTTGTGAGGAAAAACATTATATATTAAATACATTTAGTTTATTTACTTTCTCCCCTATAACATCACAACATTCACAACCCACATCTAAATTAAAAAATGTATTTCCGTTATTAACATAATGAATTATCAATTAAAGAAATATTATTAATTAAAAAACAAATTAAAACACATAAAAATAAATTAACTTCCCACCCTTTACCCCTATAATCCCCACAACCCACACCTAAAATTAATCTGTGAAAAAATTTATTACACAATTAAAATTGTATTTCAATTCCAAAACTAATAGTATTTAACTTATTATAAAGTACGGAAAATAATTTACTTCCCACCCTTTACACCCATAAAACAAAAACCCACACACACACAAAATTAAACGATTATCCTAATTAATTATCAATAAGTTTAGCTAATTTGTATTAAATAAAAATAAGGTACTTCCCACCCTTTACCCCTATAAACCCCACAACCCGCACCCACCTAAATATAATTATACAATTTCCATATTTCATTTTCATTTAATTAATTAATATTAATTAACAACTAATTATTAATTATTTAAAATAAATAACTTGCCACCTTTTGCCTTTATCAACACAAAACCCACACCCCCAATTCACAGAAATAATGATCAATTATTTATGATTAATTATCAACTAGTTATTACTTAATTAAAAGTAAATTACTTCCTACCCTTTACCCCTATAAACCCCACATCATGCACTTAAAAAAATTACACACTTACAATAATTCAATACCAATTAATACATTAATATTAACTGAAAAGAATCATTAATTATTTACAATAAATGAATTACCAACCTATTCCCCTTTAAACCCACAACCTGCTACGGAACTAAGAAATCAAACTGTAATTAAAAAAAAATGTATAACTACTAAAAATAGTATATAGCAATAGTAATATATTAAAAAACATAATCAACACTTATACAAAAAAATACATCACATACATTTAATGTATATACTAAAATACATAACACTAATTAAAAAATCAATATTTTAAACAACTATAATTTTGGAAATGATAATAATGACTATTATATTTTGGAAAATGATCATTCTTACCTTAAATTCGATATTCTTGACCATGATATTCTAGCTGTCGATATTTCTGTCAATATATTTACAAGTCGATATTTGTGTAGGTCGGCATTTACAACTCGATATTTTGTCCAAATACCACGTCTGCGTGCTTGTGCCTCAATCTGTCTAACTTATGCCTGTCGGCAGGGTTTAGCACCGCACCAGACTCTAGACGGAGAAGCAAGTTTCCGAGGTGTGTTACCTTTCGGTCTAGTTGCTGGTGAATGCCCCAGCTGAGACTAAAGCATTGCCCTCCCACTACTGTTTTAAATGCTTCCCACTCTGTCCCCTTATCGGCGACTGAGTCTACATTAGTTTCAAAGAAAGTTTCAATAGTTGTGCCCAGTGAAATTTGGAAGGGCGGGTCCTCAAGTGCCTACGGCTGCAGGCACCACAGGCACCTAGCTTATATAGCTCTTTCCCACTTTATTTGAAGTGTATGATGATTGTGATCTGAGTGTGGCCGACCCAGGTAATCCACTCTGATGCAGCTGGAGATTTGTGTCGCTGCTCCCTCAAATCAGTCGATCCAGATATGAAGTCTATGTGGGGGGGAGTAAAATGAATGGATCCACGTCTGTGGGTTCAGTGTCCTACACAAGTCAATTAGGCACCAGCAGTGCAGCCAATCTCTTAAGGCCCTGGTTTTGGAGGTGGCAGAAGCCTGTGGGAGTGGTGGGAAGGACCTATCCAGCGTGGTGTTGGGACTGCAATAAAGTCTCCTACCAGCAACCAAGGGACATCACTCCAGCAGGACAATACACCGGATAATGTATGCCAGAAGGTTGTCTGATCTGTGTTTGGGGCATATAATGTCTCCAGCAGTAGATATTTCCCTTCTAAGTGACCTTTCACAAATACATATTGACCATGGGCATCAAATACTTGCCCCTGCCATCTGCACTGTAGCCTATGGATAGCGGGCTGTGTGAGGTGCGCCTCCCATAGTAGTGCTACGTGAGCTGCATGGCACTTGAGATAGGAGTAAGTTTTGTACCGGCACACCGGTGTGTGTATTCCTCTTACATTCCAGGTGATTATATTTGTGGATGACCTATGTTATGTGGGTAGGAGTGTTATTGCGCGAGTGACGCTGCGTATTGAGGGTGAACCAGTAGTTGTACTCATAACCTATAGGCAAGGGCCATGCCTATACAAACAATTGCTGCATAACTATAAAAGATAACATATCTGAGTAAAAATTATATATTCCAGAACCAGCGATGAGCGGAGGGACAACGTATGTCTGCCCAAACTACTAACTGTGCCTAGTGGCATCTACTGACCACTCACATCAGGTTCTTGGGGTGTGGTGTCTATTGGGGGTTGCAAGGGTGGCACATGCAAAGGCCTCAGGTTAGCTTAGGATTGTGTGCACAGCGCCTCGGTGTGTATATCATGATCCATTATTAGATAGCTGACCGAGCCTTCTACCTGTAACTTGAGTATTTAGACTAGCGCTTTCTCCCCTCTCGCCTCCTGACAGCATGTTCATGCACTCATGCATCCGCTTACAGATCCTCTCAGACATTCATGCACTCATTCACAGATCCACACAGACACTGATGCACCCACTTAGAGACCCAGTCAGACATTCATGCACCCACTTCCAGACCTACTCATATACTGATGCACCCACTCACAGACCCCTTAAAACACTCATACACCCACTCACAGACCCACACAGACACTAATGCATCCACTCCCAGACCTACTCAGTTATCCACTCACTGACCCACTGAGACACTGATGCTCTCACTCAGAGGCCTACTCAGACACTCATGCCCCCACTCAGACACTCATGCATTTACTTATAGACCAACTTAAAGACTCACGCACCCACTCACAGACACACTCAGAGACTAATGCACTCACTCACATACCCACTCAGACACTGACACACCCACTCACAGACTCACTCAGATACCTATACATGCACTTATAAAGGTATTTAAATAGTGATGTACCCAGTGTGATGCACAGAATCACTCATATAGCTATGAATTTTGAATGTGCTTGTCTCTATTGAATGTCTGCTTTTGTTTTGCGTATCTGCAAAGTATTTGCGAATTTTCAAAAATGCTAAAAAAATATAATGGAAATTTTGGGAAATAGGGTAGCTCCGAGAAGAGCCGTTGTGTTGATTGTATGTATTTGACAGCTACGCATAAGACAGTATGCAGAGTTTCAACTTGCTGAGAAACACCCTGTTGCCTTTGTCTGCAAAGTGAACGCCATCACTTCTATAGATTCCATGCAAGCCAAAACGATAGTTGTTGTAGATCGAGCCCATGATATAGTCTCTAAAAAATACCAAAACATTCCTATTGACATGCTTCCTCCTGGCTGTGTCAATCTGTGGACAGAATTAATTTGACCACTTCCATTTCTGCCTTTGGCATATGTTGGAGTACGCCTAGGCAGTGTGAGGCAAAAGTGTCATTAATTGTACAAAGGTATCTTTCATTAGGATTTACAGTCTTACCCCAGTCATTGTGCCTAGGTCATTGCCAGCATAGTGTTCTATCATGACATCAGGGGATGGCAATCCGCAGTGCTTTCAACCAAAGGTAGCAATGGATACCACTTTAACCCTCTCTGGCCAATCCAAGTCCCTCTCAATGCTGTTCTTTCTAGCACACTCTCTAGCCCAAAACACATAGCTGTGGCCCACAATCCACACTCTAACCATTTTGAAGTCAAGCAGCAGTACCAGACAGGAGAAGGCTGGAACTATATGAGACAGTTTTCACAATGAAAGGCAGTTAAAATGGAGGTGAGGTACTGGTTTTAAAAAAACATATTTGATTGGATGTATAAATATGCAGGTTAAGAAAATTAGGTAGTGTTTTCGCAGGAAAAGTAAGTAGATCTGTGATTGGCTCTGGTAAAAATAAAAAATAAATCATGTAAAATTAGATATGTTTTTAATTCTATATAGTTGTCCACACCACCTGCAGTTCATTTTGTAACTAGTATTGTCCTTCTAGAAACGTGCTGCCAACTTGTGACCTACTGGTTCTTGTGGGCTGCTATGGAGACTCTGCTAAAAGAGTGTTGGGGGAGAGTCTTATATGAAAGTACTGACTGGTTTTTCTTTTAAATTTGAGGTGTTTGGAGCCATTTCTGAAGAATAAGTGGTTGATCTCCTAGTAAAGGCTTCCTTTTAAAGTGCAGTGTAGTTTTAACGTAATAAAACTACCTAGCTAAATATGTTTTTGGACTCTCATAATTATTTGAGAATTCGACGCTCGCAAATAATTTGCGAATACACAATAAATAGCCTTCCATAGTGCATGAAACGGTTAACACATACTTACCATTCAGAAGTGGAGTAAGAAACAAAAATATGACAGACATATTTTCATTTGATGCCTTGCACACTATCAGAAAATGTAAAGTTTGAAAGGCTGCCTTTAATGATTTCTTTGTATGAGAGTGCTGTGCCATTCTTTTGCTTAGTTTACACATTTTCTGAGAGTATTTAATCTATTGAATATGGGGAAAAATAACTATTTCACCAACGAACTCTATTTAAAGGTATGTGAAATATATTGAACTTTAAAAAAATGTATTGAAGAGGGATATGTGTATGTGAGTTTGATAACAGTAAGTATGATAAATAGAGAAGTATTGCAACTTTATGAGTCGATCTATGAATGGTTGTGTGAGTGTTTTAATGTATGTATTAATGGGTGAGTTAGCCTCTTACTGGGTGTGTGAGTTTGTGACTGTCTGATGTTCAAGCTAGCTATGTGAGAAGTTGCTTAAAAATGTGTTGCTTTGGAACTGTATATTGTACATGTGTTCTTTTATTGCATGATGTAGTTGGTATAAAAAGCTGTTTGTTAAACTATAAACTTCTACTTAAGAATGTGCTAGAAACTCTGGAAAGTTTTACACATATATACATGATGCGGTGTTCAAAACAAATACTTTTCTTTGAACTCTGGGACTTGTAGTCTTATTTATTCCAAAGAGGACTATAAATCACAGAATTAAAAGGAGCAGTACATAATGCATGAATTTGTGCAACGTGGCAGCTATCTATTAGATAACCCTAAGGCTGGGTTTTGGTAATTTATAGGGCAAGTTTGTAAGTGCTTAGATGATAAGACATTCGCTTTTAAGAAATAATGAGTCACGTGTATTTTGAGACTCCTAGGCATAGTAAAATATGCAGTTTTTTTTACATAAGTACAAGTTCTATACATATGTAGGAAGGAATTATTATTCACCTAGTCTGTGAGAGAGAGTCAGAGGTATGGAGATATTCAGTGACATATCTATAGAGAACTTATGTATGCAGCAGTAATTACGTACAACTGATTTGTATGATAGGCAGTAGGTAGGTTGTACTTAAATGTAGTATGACGTTTAGTGAGCTATATGCGTCCACCAACCATTAAGAAAAAGATAGAGCTACTCACACACCCAGTCACACTACACATTCATTCACATGGCCAGACAGCACATGTTCATACAGCAGAAAAAGGGACTCTTGCACATGCAGTTATATATCCTAGTGTTCACTAATGCAGTCAGTTAGTTAGCAATTCATACAGCTAGTTATACACATATATCGAGACCTTCAGAGATACTAAGACAGCTGGCCGGGGAGAAGATCCCGACTCTCCTGTTCGCAGACGATACTCTCTTGATTTCAAAATCCCCGGGGGGACTCCAGAAACTTTTGAACAACTTTGCCTCTTTCTGTGATTCACATGGTCTGATAGTTAATACCACCAAAACTAAGACCATGTGCATCAACCCGTCCAATCGTTTTAAAAACCACTTCACCCTAGATGGGGTAACGTTGGATAACGTGGAGGGTTTTGAATACTTGGGAATCTCTCTTGCAAAAGACATGAAATGGGGCCCACACCTTGCTAAGATGCTCTTAAATCACAAGAGGACGTCTGGTGTTATTTTGAGAGAGCAGCGTCTTACTGGGTGTAGGCCTGTGGCCCCTGTCCTTGTGGTCTACGCCGGCAAAGTATTGTCCTCAGCCTTGTATGGCTCCGAGCTCTGGGGCTTTCAGAATGTGAGTGATCTTGTCTTGACGGAAAATAAGTTTATGAGAGACATGCTTTCCCTACCTTCCTCGACGCCCTTGAAGCCCCTATTTTTTGATCTAGGGAGACACTCACTCCAGGATATAGTACGCTTGCGCCCCCTTTTGTTCTGGGCCCGCATAAAAAGGACTCCAGAACTCTCCCATTACGCTGCAGCTTTTGACGAACTAGTTGCAGCGGACTCTGGGAGCAAGATAATATGGCTAACTGACCTTCGAAAACTTCTAATTTCTATTGGTCTAAAGGAGGCCTGGCGCACCCAATCACCACCCACAAAACAGGTTATCAAAAAATTGTACTGGGAATGGGTCCAGAAGCTGGTTATCCAAAATCCCAGATTGGGGAAACTGACGGAGGGATTCTTCCAACACAAACACACTCGCTCACTAGAAACTTATCTGGATTTTATTCAGACCCCCAGCCACAGGGTACTATATATGAAGCTAAGGTTCGGGACCTTGCCGACCAACAGCTTTGTTTCGCATTGGAAAGGGCCAACTATGCCATCTTTACCCTGTCCGGGTTGTGCCTACCATAACGAGACGCCGGCTCACCTCTTGTTTGCCTGTCCGGCGTATAGGCTCCCCAGGATGAGGTGGCTAAAACCGGTCTGCAAACTATTGGGCCCAATGTGCCATCGTAACGCTCTCCGCATCCTCTGCACTGATACCTCCTCCCTCACTCTGATATGTGGGGTAGCTAAATTCTTGGGATCCGCCTGGCTAATTAGAAGCAAGTTATTAGCCAGGATGCCTGTAGACGCTGATGGCGAACACCTGTCCCTCTCATATATTGGATTTTAGTCTACATATTTTAGATTCAGTCTTTTTTCTTTTAACAATCGAACCATGAATTTTTAACTAATTGTGGAATTTGTATTATATAAGCTTTCCAGAGGATGATTTAATGACTTTTTAACCTATTTTATTTATGTAAATAATGTGTATACTTGGAAATGTATTGCTTTTATGATATTTTTTATATCGAATAAAGCTTATACCACTACTAAGACAGCTACTTATAGACCTACATAGCCATTTACATGTTCAGTGACACTCCCAAAGAGGGACTGAAACACTCATTTAGATATTTATTCAAGTAGTGGGGAGAGGATGTGGCCTAATGGCTAGAACAGTGGTCCTCGAAGCTGGGAACTGGGTTTACGTCTCGGAAGGGACGCTCAATATCCTGCGATTCTGGGCAATTCACTTAATCTCCCAGTGCATAACAAATGAATGTGTCCATTTGTAATGCATTTGGTGCTCATGTAAAGTGCTCTGATACCTTTGGGTTGAGTTTGCGCTATTTAAAACTACACAAAAAGTACTGACACTCGTAATCACCCATGCAGACAACTGGCCCTTTAAACATGTATTGGCCCTGCTACAGCACAGCCTGTGTGTGCAGATTTACTGCTGGATCAAGTTGTAATTAAAAAATCCTTGTCAAGCCGCTAACTTAATTTCTCCTACATATAAGCCACCTCTAAGTTACGGTTTATGTAGGCCATAGTTTGAATGCTGGCACTTGCAGGCCTCTTTATTTCAATATAAATTAACACTATAAGTTCCAGAGTTCATAGTGAAAAGAATAGAGTCCAATAGTGCATTAACATATGAAACTTACCAGCTATGTACTAGATACTCTTTAGATAGCAGTATCAAAGGCAGTTGAAGACACAATGACATACCCCTATATTCACCAACACAATAACTGAGCTATTTGTTCAGCCATTTAAATGCACACTTAGAGAGCTATAGAGTTATTAAAAAAGACAGTCATATACCCAAAAATGTGCTTAAACATTTGAGGTTACTCCTACAGTTGTACTCCAACACTCACTCAGATATACTGGCAAATACTGACACAACCTAGTCACCTATCCAGGCAAGTAGTCCTTTAAACATGGGCAAGGCCTACTACTGCAGAGGGTATCTCTGAATGTTTAGGGGTAGTTCAAATTGGCATAAAAAAGCATTTTGCCCAGTATTAAACCCATCTTTCATGACACACAACTGATTTCTCAGATAGGCTGTGGGTCTGCCTTAAATCACAGTGCTTTCTATTTAAAAGGTAATAAATGCCCTTTTCACTATCACTAAATTACTTGTGCACTTGCAGATCCCTATGTCAAGTACTACATAGTGTATGCCTTCTGTAATGTAGGCGACACACATGTTTTAGAAAGCATGAAGTCTCTCTCTCTCAGTCACACAGCGGCACAGCCACTTATACATTCACTTACATACTCAAAAGCTAGTTATGTATCCGGCAGTATAAAAGGCAGTGGCAAACAAACCATGTATTCACCAACACAGGCACTGAACTATTTGTTCAGCCATTTAAATACACATTTATAGAGCCAAATAGTTGCTAAAACAGACAGTTGCATACTGACATACTTGCTTAAAACTCTGATGGCAACTCTACAGTTGGACACCTACACTCAAACAGATATGTAGCCAAGTACTGACACAACCCTAATGGGTGAATACACAGGAGCACAGTAATGGATATGGTAGCATACCCAGTGAGACACTAATGCTTACACAGACAGAGATGGAGATACATCAACATGTAAATGAGTAGAGTAAGCTTAGCTATATTATAATAAGACAACTGTTTATATTGGTTGTTAAATACTTAAAATTTGTAATCAGATAGTATGCAATGAAAAGGAAAATTAACTTATGTTCTATTCTTTTCAGACACTGATTTCTAGTTAAGTACAGACAGTTACAATACCATCAAAAAGTGAGAGAACAAAGAAAAAGAAGCAAGAATACCATCTCCTCACAACTGAGAAACAAACGGAGCAAAATGTGGAGAAAGTGGAGAAAGAGAAAAGAGCAGCTGGTAAGAGAACAAAGACATTTCTCAAAATCGGAAGTGGAGAAGTAGAAATTGAGCAAAATCAAGTAAATAAAAATCAAAGTTTGAGATGAACAATGAAAGAAGAAAAAGTACTTGATATGAAGAGTAAAACATTGTACAATAAAGCAGAGAGTTTAGCCAGAATACAGAGGCAGTTAAAGGAAATCAGAGTTGGAATGTTCCATAGTAGAGTAATTCAGAATCTGATAAAAACCATGAAGAAGTATAAAATAAGAAGAGAAACAGTCAGATAAAAGGAATATGTTGAGGTTGTAGCCAATAAGGCCTTTGCTTTCAAGAGGAAGCTATGTATTTTGATTCTAAACAGAATGAGGACTCTGGATAAAATAATCTTGTCTATCAGGAAAAGAAACCAAAAAAAAGACTTGTTAATAGAAGTAACTTTTGTAAAGTTTTCAGGGGTGAATGGAGACATACTTCTAGGATTGAGCCTTTCTTTAATGAAGAAAACTACTTCCAAGAGAACACTTTAGTGCATGCAGTTGAAGAATATGGACGATGTTATGAGATGAAAGATGGTAGTCCTATTCTGAAAGAGGTGATGGTGCCTGGAAATGTAGAGGAAGTGATAGCTGAAGAGGTACAGGGAAGGCGTAGACCGGCCACTCTGTATATATTGAGCTGAAGCAGTATTTGTAGTGTTCATAAGGAATCTATTGATATATTGAGAAATTTCTTCGTATGTTTCCCTGCAGAAGTCTGAAACAGAAAATAGGTACGTTGCAAGGATTAGTAAGTAACAAAGTATACCAATTTACAGAGACACTCACTAGCATGTCTATCAAAGAAAGTGTACTAAAGCACCTTTCATCATTTCAGAATGTTAGCTGGGCACCATTCAAGCATAAGAACTTTAGTGAGGATGCTTTACCATATCAAAACGCCCAAGCTATGTTTAGGAAAAATAAATAGAGCTCTTTAGCAGGGCATAGTAGCAGAGGTAGAAAACATTTGTTCTGATGTTCAGTTTAATTTCTTTGGTCCTGAACAGGAGTGTATGGAAAATGAGGACTTGGTATCTGTAGATGTAGTGGAACAGGACACAGGCATTACTGTTGATAACTTTTGGGAACAGATTACAAAGTTTAACACAGCTTGTTCAGAGAAACCAAACTGTGTTTGTATATGTTATTGACGCACTCACTACAAAAGTCAAACTTGTTATGTTGTTGTTTCTTCAAAATCTAAAGAGAACAGAGATACTTGACAAGAATTTGGAGCTCATTTGTAGAGGAACACTTTGATTGTTACACACGACAAATGATATGTAAGTACTGTTATGAAACGTTAGAGGATAATAAAATGCCGGCTATAGCAGAACATAGCAAGTTCAAACTAGTTTCAATTATACCACAACTTCAAGATTTAAATGTTTATGAATCAATTCTTATATAATATATACATCCATTCCAAGCTATAGTTCATAAGGAACCAAAAAGGGGGAAATTACCTCCAACAGAGCTTCAGAAAGATCTCAAAGGTAAAATTGTGTACTTTCCATTAGATTTCAAGCAGAATATTGAAACTATAGAGATTTTGAAGAACCACTTATTATTCTAGTCAATGGTGTTCATACCAAGAACAAAAAAAATATGGCAAGAATTAGTGGATTTTAGTAAACTGAACAAAGCAGCATCATACCTGCCACAAAATAATATTTATTATAAAAATGAAGTTTTTCTTCTAGATATCCCACATCAAGAGGTCAGATTGAAAAGGTGGATCGATCCAGACCAGAAGAAATTTATGAACACTGCAATATCCATTCACTGCATCTAAAGAGATTATTAGTGATGCAATTGATCTCTTTCAAATGAAACAAGCAAAAGGAGCTCCCTTGAGTGTGTGGGAGAAACATTTAGAACCTCACTGTTTTCCACATCTGTTTCCCACTGGAGTAGGTTGTAGCTATGATGACCAACCTATATAAATACCAGCAGTACAGCACAGATTAACTAAACTATATTCAGAGGACCCTAGGTTTCACCAGTATATTCCCTAAATATTCCATCTATTGTTTGTAGAGTGACTTCTCTGGACTATCCTATGCAGTAATCCACATTCTAAAGACAGGAGTGAATCTGCAAAATATATCAGCAAGGGAATTTGTTCAGAAAGTTCAAGGAAAAGATGAAAACCTGGAATTCAATTTGATTTGATTGATTTGATGGTGTGTCAACATGACACAAACGAGTATTGGTACTGTCATCATGGTGAGTTGAAATGCATGTGGAGAAACCTAGGTGCACCTATTTGGTTTGTAACACTCAGGAATGACCTGCTTGAATGTGTGCGAGAAGCAAACTCAAACATAAAGGACATCAAAGTGAAGACAGCTAGAGAATTTTGCTCCTTGGATCCTGCAAATGTTTACAGATATTTTAACTACAGGTTTCAAGCCATGATGTCTTTCATCTGCAACAAAACTAATCCTCCTCGTAATGAAGTAACAGATTTCTTTTGATGTAAAGTGTACCAAGCTAGGGGTGCTCCACATATTCACATAATGTTATGGATAAAAGATGCACTGAAATTTGGAGCAGACAGTGATGAGTCTGTCCTGTGTTTCATATAACAGCATGTAATATGTGCCATCCAACAAGACAGTGGTGAAAAAGACAACAAGTTTTGCGGTTTCAAACTCATAGATGTGGCAAGTACGGTTGTCGAAAATATAGAGGGAAAGGAACATCATTATATAAGATGCCATTTTGGATTCTCCCAACCCGTCATTTCGAAGGAAAAAATGTGATGGTTGTTTCGTGAGAAAATCTAATTTGCCACAGAAAGCTTAGTTGCCAAACTCCGGAGAGAAGAGAGTTTTTCTATTTTGCACTTTTTCATTTGTTCAAGCCATGGCATGCTGAATCAGAAATACTTGGACACTAGAACTGTAACAAATACTCTTTCTATGCTGTGAAAGAGAGCATTGAGTGTTAAGTCTTTTCAAACTACTTGCAAATGTTGAAAGATGAGATTGAACAGAAAGACACCATTGCTGCTGAGAGTTCACAAAGCAGCCAAGGCTCTAGACCACTGAGTCATGATCCTCTTGGACAACCAGTTATTCAAAAGGAAGCAGCCAGGGGGTGTGGCCAAGATGGCGGCCGAGTAGGGCGTACCTGCTCTCCGCTTCTGTCCTTTGCCTGGGCCCAGGCTCCATTGCTTCTTCTAGCTGACCCCACGACGTGTCAACACTGCCGGAACCCTCCTAGACCGGCTTTGGAGCACTATTGAGGTGTGAAAGGGGCTGCGGTATGGAGGGCGGATTGACAGCAGCGCCCACAGTGCCTGCGCTGCTGTGCCGGAATCCCTGGGCTCGAGTTGGCAGGCGGGGCCAATGCAGCAAAGACTGCGTTGGAGCCTCTCCCCAGAGTGACCTCGGGCCACTTCGGCTCCGGGGCTCGGTGACGACCTGCGGCAGTGAAGGCCCCCCCCCACGGTATGCATCTGCCGGCCAAGAGTGGAGCCTGCGCTGAGCCTGGCTGGACTTGCTGGAATGTTGGGCCCACTCTCTGTGCTGCTGGGTGAAAGGCGATGAGACCGGAGAGCCCTCTTCCATTGCTGTAGCGCGACTGCCTCGGCAGGCTGTGGGTCAACTAGGCTGAGAATGCAGGCTGCTGCTGGGGAAGGCGATCTGCGTTTGGAGGCCGACCGTGCTGTGCGAAGCGGTTTCGAGCACACAGTGGGATTTCCCTTCTCCGGAGACCAAGGAGTTTCCAGCGGGCCCCTGTAGGCCATAGCCACGCATGAAGAGCCCCGCCACTTCGAGTAGGTAGCCGCATCGTGGGGATAACTGGATCCTTCCCCCTCGGGAGTCCCTGGCCCCCCTACTGAGATAATCTGTGCACCTCCAGCGGCATTGAGGGGGTGTGGGCTCCTGGGGCGGGTGGTGTGGGAGACTGGAGGAGCTGTGCAATAGCTCTGTGGTGTCACGCTTCTTGCTTCGCTGGCCTCTTGAGAGGGCGATCGGTCCACATACACGGTCCGGTGACCTGAGGCCAGCGAGTGGAGCTGGGAGTCCTCAACCTGACACCAGTTTGGCCTGTGGACACTGAGGGCAGTGGTACATTGAGCTGTAAGTCCCTGACGCACGCTGTGGTCGGGTGTGCATTGGGGGACTCATTTGCCCTCATCGGCGAAGCATCTGCAACTCACTGGAACGCAGCGGAGACCGTTTAGTGGATCCCAGAGAGCATCTGGTGGGGTGTTTGGTCGGAGAAAGGCTAGACCGGGAGAGTCACATCTGCAGGGGGCCTGACGGGCTGCTCTGGGACACTTGTAACTGCCAAACCCGTGACTTGTGGGCCTGTAACCCCCCATTGCTTTCCCTCTTTGGCCCCCGGTGGGCCTAGCACTTCTGGACTCTACCTGCTACTCTGCGCTACAGCACATGAAAGGGAGTGACGCCTGCCTGCCATGACTACCAACAAAGCCAGGAAGGAGAGGTCAGTGGAGGATCTCCTAGTCAAGGCTGGCGAGGGGGGCAGGATGCGCCACCACCACTCGGGTGCTCCCCACTGAATGCAACCAGGGAGACATGGATGGGTCTGTTACCCGTGGCATCCTCGAGTCACTTTTTGCTTCCCTTACCAAGGAATTCCACGCTATGAAGAAGGAGCTGACCTTGGAACTCCGCAAGATGCGCAGGGATAAAGATTCGGTCGGGGACAGGGTCGATACGTTGGAGATGCAAGTGACATCAAGGGATGAGGAGGTTAACTAGCTTCAGCAGGAGATTCTTTGCCTCCAAGACCAGCCACTCGACCTTCAGGCCCATGCAGAGGATCTCAAAAACCTTTCCCATCGGAATAATATTAGAATCCGGGCGGTTCCTCAGGGCCTCGAGGGACAGGACATGAATCTTTCGTAGTGGAGCTTTCCCGTCATTCTAAGACCCCCTCAGAGCAGCAGATTAAACTTAACCGGACACATCATGTAGGGCTTAAGAGACCAGCCACTGCACCCCCCAGATATTTTAACATGCATCCATGACTTTCAACTTAAAGAACGCATCCCCCAGGAAGCACGAGCCAAGCATCCACTTGAATTTCGCTCAGCCAATCCCCTCTTGTTCCAAGATCTTGCTGCCAGTACTCTACAGAAAAGGTGGGAATTCCAAGCAGTCACAGCATTTTTGGCCTTGAAAGATGTCTCCTAGTCCTGGGACCACCCCTTCCGGATCACCTTTAAGTGGGAGGGTAAGCTCTGCCAGATCCACTCACTGCAGTAGGCCGCATCGCTGCTTGACTTTCCTGTGGCAGAACCGGGTCCCCCAGATCCAGGGGACACCGTTGCCTGTCGAGAGGGAGTAGCCAGATGGCAACGGGTCGGGAGAGGCCCTCTTCGCCTTTGCCTGGATTCTGAGACTATCGTTAAGGAGCGCAAAGCAGTCATTGCAACCTTGACGGAGGACTCTGCTGCTGCAGACTGAAGAAGCACGGGTCCTGTAATGTTGGACACTTTAGAAAAATTACAAATCTCTCAGAGAGTGGGGGTCTAAGGGATGGATTTATAGACTTAAACAGTTTTTATCCCCAGATCAACATATAATACACCAAATAAACTGTAAGTCTTACATTAAATATGATCCTCCTGTGACAATGAAAACGAAAAAGGAATAACTGATGGAGTTTCTAGGTAATACAACATAGTATGAATCAATCAAACAATGATTCCCATCACCCACAACAAGTGGCTTGCTTCATCATCTGGGAACCAAGAACTATCGGTAGACCACTTATTACTTAAGAAATGTAAATCGTGGTTACAGATAAGTCCCAGAGTGGATAACCATATCAATTATATGAGAGAAGCATATATGATTTCAAAGGGAGTGATGCTTGCAGTGCCAGTGAAGATGTGAAAAAAGAAACGTGATGTTAAGATTGGCTATCAAGACCCAAAAAATATTTTAATGAGGCGCTGTCGTGATGCCAAGGTAAAAACAGTGCTTATACAGCTCGAAATAATAGCTGTAAGAAAACAGGTCTACATGTTTCAGCCCATGGATATTCGAATCCGGGCTTACGTCAGGACCATGGGATAAGCTACTGCAAAGAAGTGTTAATGTATCAAACAAACAAAAAGAAGATTTCAATTTCGTAACGATACAACCTGTCCCGGAGAAAATGGGCAGATAGTGATTCCAGAACGAAACCTAGAAACAATCAAACAAAAAAGATACTTACAGAGAATCCAATTTGTAATAATAACACAGTCACTGAAGGATCAAGTAAGCATATGGAACTTTTTACCATTTATGCTCAATACTAATAATGTATCTTAGCACCAAAGCGTTGTGTTCTATGATGATTGAAAAAGTACTTACCCGGTATGTTGCGGGTACGCACCTCGCCTCACCTGGCAACTGCTCAGGTCATGAGGCACCAAATACAATTGTGTCAACAATCAGAACACCAGTATCAAAAATGCAGATTTGGTAACATTATTTCTCATAATGCACATGTTAAAACCACGGCAGAACAGTGACAGGAGCCCTTGAAAAGATGTTAAGGTGCTGATGATAAATATATGCTTAATTCTTACTTTGGTACTCAGCTACTTCACGATATCCAAGCTGATTAGAGTCAGACCCAATGCGCAAAAAAAACGATGTTATTAAAGGCAGAAGGTCATTCTAAGAATCAGTGCGCCTGACCAAATTATCTAGGCTTAATTCTTACTCTGGCACTCAACAACTTTGCGATATCTACGCTGAGTACTCAGCTTGGATATCGTGAAGTAGCTGAGTACCAAAGTAAGAATTAAGCATATATTTATCATCAGCGCCTTAACATCTTTTCAAGGGCTCCTGTCACTGTTCTGCCGTGGTTTTAACATGTGCATTAAGGAGATGTGCAGGAGACACATCTCCTGGCGCATGACACTCACAGGTTACGGTCCAAAGTGTTCCCCTATGAACTGTTCTCCTCATGGGCCACTAAGACAGTGGTCATAACGATATTGGTCTCGGCTAGGTTTCGGGGCCAGTTAGGCATGAGACAGGCGGAGATCAAAGGTAGGCTCTTAGCTTACAATTTCACATTGGGGCAGCATAGTTTTACAGTAGCCACAGTCTATGTCCCTAATGAGTGCCAAGAGGGGTTTATCCGAGAGGCGATACACGAGCTGACCAGTATCCCTGACAGATCTCTGCTTTTGGGGGGGGACTTCAATTTGACCTTTGATAATGACCTCGACAGATTGGCCCAGCGTGTGGGGCAGACAGGGGCCCTCTCTAGACAAGGGTTGCAGATGCTTGCTGAGGTTGGGCTCACGGATGTTTGTCGATCACACCACCCGAACTCCAGAGAGTACTCATTTTACTCCCATTCTCACAAAACGTACGCCAGGATTGACTATATACTGACTTCTGATACACTGACACCACAGACCCAGGAGGTTGAGATTCTCCCAGGTCCCCTTTCTGATCACTCAGCTGTGTGAGTGTCCTTGTCATTACCCTTTCCTCGAACTTCTCACCGTTTTTGGCGTTTACGTGTGACCATACTGCACCGCCCCACAGTGATACAACAGGTCACCATAACCGATTACCTAGACATCAATGATTCTGCTGACATTTAGATGGCAACCTTGTGGGATGCTCTGAAAGCGGTGGCCAGGGGGGAGTTTTTAGGGATAGCTGCAGCAGATAACAGGCTTAGGAGAGAGAAACGGGAGCAGCTCACAAGGGAGGTTGTAGAACTAGAGCGCATTCACCAGAGGACAGGTTCACCCAGTGTCTGGAAACAGGTCAAGGCAGCTAGGGCTCAGTTGGCAGGACTGGATGTAGATAGAGCTGCATATGCTGCCCTTTGTCTCAAACATGCCTTTTATGTTGGGAGGGACAGATGCGGGAAGCTTTTGGCTAATAGATTGCGTGCGCAACAACAGGTATCCCACCTTCCCATGGTGATAGATCAGGACGGGAGGGAACAAACTACTGATCATGAAATAGCTGCAACGTTTTGGCAGTTTTACATGACCCTATATGAAGCTCAGGCCTTGCCTGAGGGGGGCCCAGCTCAATATCTACAGGGCGTGTCAATGGCCAAGCTGGTCCTGAGCCAAGCGGAGGAGACTGCCCCTATCAAGATGGAAGAGGTTATCTCAGCCATTTCAAAATTAAAACTTAATAAATCCCCTGGCCCATATGGATTGTCCTTTGTTTTTATAAAACATTTTGCAACATCCTAGCCCCACTGTTGGTAAAGGTTTTCAATTTGATTGGGACCTTTAACCCTCTTCCACCCTTGATGTTGGAAGCGCTGATTACAGTTATTCCTAAGCCGGGCAAAGATAAGCGCAGGTATGCGTCCTTCCGCCCTCTCTCCCTCCTCAATGTTGATCTAAAAATCTTTACAGGGATTTTAGCGCAGAGACTCTCTCCCCATCTACCCAGACTGACAAACCCGGATCAGTCGGGTTTTGTCCTCAGGCGCCAGTGTTCGGACTCTACCAAATGGCTTCTGCACCTGGTGGATAGGTCCAAACATTTCCCGGCTGAGCGGATGATATTCTCGGTCGACACCAAGTAAGCGTTCAACAGGGTGCACTGGCCGTACCTTCAGGCAACGCTATCTCATTTTGGCCTCCTACCCCGTTTTATTGAGTGGATACTTAGCTGTTATGCCAACCCAACTGCCTCTGTACGAGTGAATGGCATTGTTTCGAACTCCTTTCCCATTCAAAGGGGTACACGGCAGGGGTGCCCACTGTCGCCACTTTTATTCACTCTGTACATGGAGCCCATGGCTCAATGGGTGCAGGACGGTCCCTCCATAACAGTGGCGAAATTTGGTGGAACAGAACACAAACTCTGTCTTTATGCGGATGATGATGTGGCCATGCTGGAACGACCTAGAGAATCTCTCCTTGCTTTGCTGGCGGAACTAGATCACTTTGCCTTAACCTCAGGTTTCAAAATCAATGTGCATAAGTCACAAGCTCTCAATCTCTCCCAGGAGCCTGAGACTCTAGGTCTGCTACAACGGTCTTATCGCATACACTGGGCCCAAGCTTCCATGCCTTATCTGGACTTGCAACTCTCTGCTGATATACAATCCACTATTTTGATGAATTACACAATGCTGTTATGGGAATGTTTCAGGCGGTGGCGGGCCATTCGCTGTCATGGTTGGGCCGCAGTGCGGCCATAAAAATGATGATCCTCTCTAAGATCCTTTATGTGTTCCAAACACTTCCACAGGTGCCTCCGTCAGGAGTTATACTTTCGCTACAGAGGGATATAGAAAGGTTTATATGTCGGGATCAGCGGGCTCGTTTGCGTTGGGAGTTTTCCTACAGGGATCCTGCCGAGGGTGGCCTAGGGATTCCTAACTTGCAGGCTTACTGGTGGGAGGTCCAGATGAGGGCGCTGGTAGAGTGATCCCGTCCGGAATCTGAGAAGTACTGGCTGTTCAATGACAGGTCCCTGGCCAGACAGCCTCTTTGGGGAGTCCCTTTCCTTACTCGAGCTGCAAGACCCCGAAACTTGTAACTTTCCAAGGTAACCCATCCTACGCTCCAGGCCTGGGACAGGGCCACTGCTTCTTGAGGGCTTACAACTTTCCCATCACCAATCATGCCTATAGTCCAAAAATCTGATTTTACCCCAGGGCTGGATTCGGTGGCGTTCAGGCATTGGACAAGGGAATGGCAACGCACCATAGAGCATCTCTTGGATACTACAGGGCTTATTTCCTTCTCCGATTTTCGTAGGGATTGGGACATACCGGAAATGGAACGGTATCATTACACGCATATTCGTCACTGGGTTTTACACACAGAGGTGAGGGAGGGTGCAGCAAGACATCTCACACCTTTTGAGAAGTGGTTACTTACATGACACACAGACGCTCGACTGACATCGGACTTGTACAAATTCATCAAACATATTCCTGGTCTTGGGAAAACACCGGGTCAGTTAAGGTGGGAAGGGGAACTGGGGCGAGTGCTGTCGCAGAAAGAGTGGTCAGACATCTATTATCGGGCCAGACACACGGCCTGCAACGTCACCTCTATTGAAACAGCCATGAAAATAGTTCCTTATTGGTACTTGACCCCCCCGGCTCAACAAGGGTAACTCCTTCCGAGGCCCACACTGTTGGAGAGCATACGGCTCGCTGGGTACTTTTACCCACTTGTTATGGTGAGGAAATATGAATTTTTATGGTCAATTGTGTCCCCTATCTAGACCCCAACGGCTCCATGTACATGCTACAAGTACATGTATGTTCCCTCCACTTCAAGCTATGAAGACGCAAATACAATTGTGTCCAACGTTAATATGTACTCTTTCATATCTGCCATGAATGGGCCAGATATTCCGTTCCTAAGTATGCCTTGCCACCGTCTTTATATGGTATACTTTTCACGTTTTCTAGCTTTGGCAAGGTAGGCCCTGAATTCTGCCATCGAGCTTTTTCCTGCTTCTGCCTCTGAATGCTCCAGCCTGGACCTGCATCTGTATCCATGAACTTTGTCTTACTTCCTGCGCGGCTAACGGTGCCTAGCCCGGCCTGTTGCCTGCCAAAACTGTATTCAGCCTTCAAGTTATCTGTTCCGCTCCTCAAGAAATGCATTCCTGTCTAAGTAGCTTAGGTAAACATCCCTCCAGCTGCAGAGCAAAGGGCCCGGCCTTACTGTCTCCGTGCAAGTAATTCATGACTCTCGTTACCATGGTAGGCCCATGCCCCCTCGCATCTCATGTAGACACTTAGACGCTTGTACACGCACTAGCAGTCAGTATAGAATAGGATCTGTCCGAGAAGACCTTTCCTTCCAGATAATATAGTACCTTAAACACAAGATATTAGATATGATTTAGGACTAGGTTGTCCTGACACCCCAGACTTCTGTCTCCTCATGTAGGGCTAAATGTCAAGTTCCCTTCACCCTCTAGTTATACGTCAATCGCACGTCATGCGGCTGCGCGCGCATCTCTGCCATGTATTTCTGCTGACTTTGCAGGATTCTCTTATGGATCCACCCACTTGTGTCATCATCATAATGACGTTTTTAGTATACGCCTCTATGCACGCCTATTGTAACGCCTTTTCTATTACGTATGTGTATTCTTAACAGCTGTTACGCCTCCTGCATCTGTCTTTACTGTAATGCATTACTATATATGCCATAACCTGTCAATAATATATTGCTGATCCCTTCCTGAACCTTCGTGGTGACGGAACTCGATTGCCTGGTTCGAACCATCATTCCTTTGTAAGGAATAAATTCCCTATTATACCCTCGAATACCACGGATTCTGCCTCTTATTTTTACTGAGTTATTCGTATTGTATTTTACCGCATAAATTAAGTCTAGGTAATTAAAATTTACCACAATGGGATTGCCCCACTTTGGCGGGCTATTTGCAGCAGATCATAGATGACATAGATTCCCACTTCGACGCTCAAATCCCCCGCTTTCCAGCGTATATTGACTTGGGCCTTCTGAACCCACTCACTTTTCCACTTAAGTCTCGGAGGGGTGGACAGATGGCATTAGCCCTGGGGGCAGCCCTGCATAATTTACTCTCCCATTGGGGTACTTCGAATGCACCCACTCGGTTAGGATGGCTTCACAGGCTTTGCGGTATACTGGGAATGGAAAGAATTTCCTTGTCCTGGCTCACTCTGGAGCCTCATTTCATGATTTCTGGGAACCCTTCCTGAAATTGCTCACATCGGAGTTCACGGAACTCATGTGCCCCAAATACCTGAGACTCTTGCGCCTTGCAGATCCACCTCAACAAATGGCCTCAAATACTCCTGCCCAGCCCTAGGTCTTCTTCGCTAGGAACACTTTTCGCTAAGACACGCAAGCACCGTGTAAGATTGATCAGTTGCTTTTGGAGGGAGGGCGGGTGGAGAAGGTGGGTGGGAGGGTTTGTTTCTGCTTTCTTGTTACAGTATAATTGCCCACAGTGAAATTCTGCCCTTGGACTCTCCCTTGATGGACACAATGCAAGTTGGCTCTGTATGTTATGTTGCATGCATTAAATCAATAAAATAAACCTAAACCAAAAGGAAGCAGCCATAGCCATGAATGAGGTGGATAGTGCAATGCAACAAGCAGGAGAGAAACTTGTTGATTTTGAACACTTAGTTGCACAACTGAGGTAAAATAGAGCATGCAGTACTGAACGAGAAGAAAGAATGTGAATGTTCTTTATTTAAGCCAATACTACCATGCATGAGTGATCAAGCTGGCACCAGGAAAAGCTTTCTAAATAAAGTTCTTGCTGTTTATCTATATAGGACTACAGAATCAAATTTACCATGAGAAAGTTCCAGGAAAAGACAAAAAATTTGAATTCAACTTGATTAATTTAATAGCGTGCCAACATGGCACCAACGAGAATTGGTATTGTCATCATTGGTGAACTGAAATGAATCAACTGGATTAGCTGACACAACATTCAAGGATTAACTTTACATCCAGTACTTATGCTACCTGTTGAACATGACAATAAACTGAAATACCAGAATGTATCTGTTGAAGCTTGTCATGAAGTACCAAGAGTACTGAAGAAGCTGAAGCTTTTAATCATTGATGAGATAAGCATGGTATAAAACTTAATGCTTGCCTTCATTTATTTAAGAATGCAGCAGATTTTAGGAACAGAGTATGATGTTCTCTTTGGAGGAAAACATTTCATTGTCTTTGGTGACCTACTACAACTGACCCCCATAAAGGGACAACCTGTTTTCAAAACACTTGTCCCTCATGAAAAAAAAATGATTTGGGTAGTATTGGCAATGCAAATATTTGGTTAAATTTGAATACAAGGAACTATATGCGTCAAACATCTGATGTGGAACATAGAGATATCCTGAAGGAAATTAGAGTAGGAGTTCTGACAAAAGAGGGGAAATGTGTTTTATAAAGTCAACTGATCAAGAAACTATTTCTAATGCAAAACAAAGCAAATGTACAATTTCAGTAGAGAAAACAAATCCATAGTCTGTTTAAGGCCTGTTCTTCAAGAGTTCTCCAAGATTAATGAACAATTACTGAAGCTGGAGAAATAAGATATTTTGGAAATTAGAGCTATTGATAAAATGTAACATTAGAGAGTGACAATACCTCTGACAGAAAAACTACAAGCTAAATTGCATTATTTGGAGAAGGCTGAGATTGCAGATTAGAAAAGCAATTACATGTGTGCAAAAACTGCCGAGTAATTTTGAAGCATAATTTAAATGTTGTGGAAGGGTTTGTAACTGGTGCAATGGGAAAAGGTATTGATTTTATTACATTTCCAAATAGGGACAAGGTTGAATACTTAGCTATAAAATTTTATCTGATTGGCGGAGTCAAACAGATTGGCTGATGTATTGTATGTTTTTTGCTTGTGAAAGACTTAAATGTGCAGCAACGGCAGTTCCCACTCTGTCTAGCATACGCTGTAACTACCCATAAATAACAAAATTTAAGTGTAGATACAGCTTTTGTTAATATTGGAAATACTGTATTTAAAGAAGGTATGGCATATGTAGCATTGTCGTGAGTTAGAACATTGTCCTGTTTGTTTTTGATGGATTTTGATGATGATAAAGTTATCACCGATGCAAGTTGTGTCAGAGAGAACAATCAGTTAAGAAGTCCATACGCTCCTCATTTAGGACAATATTGTATTTAGGAGAAATTGATAATCTGTCCTAATTGGAAGCTTACAAAAGAATTGTTGAATGTTCTTCAAAAGAAGCAAAAGAAGAACAAGGAAGAAGATGTTGAAAACAAAAAATTGGAAAATGAGGAAGATATTATAGGTTACCAGTTGGACAATAGTAATGACATCGACTGCTTTGCTAATGTTGCTCTCAATGTGCTCTTTCATTTACCACATTGTATAAATGCAATTCAATAAAAGCCAAAAAACACATTTTGTTCAGGATTCTGTTGTTTGCTCCATTTACATAGTGATAGAACTGTAGTACATCCGGCTGCAGGTATTCGAGAACTAGTAGAGATATATCTGGATCTGTAGTATTTACTTTCAACTCTCAACAAGACACACAGGAACCTATTATGTGGATCCTTGACGTTTTAGAAGAAGAAGTAAATACTGAAAATGTATTTGGAGTGAGTTACACATGGAACCATGACTTTGAAAATTGCTATTTTTCATCTATCACTCACATATATTCTGAGTGCTTTCTGTATTTAACATTACCAGATTGAAAACTGTTCCTTTTGATAGATTAAAAGGCTAACCACAATATGACCTGCCAAATTACAGTGATGTCACTTGAGATGTCATCAGTGATGTCATCAGTGATGTCACTGACCATGTCATGAATGATGTAATATGTGACGTCATGAGCAGTGCATTGTGGGTGTGCGAGTTATAGTTAACTGAACTAACTATAATGACCAAATTTTTATGGTTTTGTAAGAGAGAAATGTCCCGCTAACTATAACGTCCCTGAAACCTATGGTTTTTTCAGTGAATTGTAAAGGTTTTTTAAATGCTAATTTCTAACTATAATGTACCTTAAACCTATGGTTTTTTCAGTGAATTTCAAAGGTTTTTTAAATGCTAATTTCTAAGTATAACATGCCTAAAACCTATGGCTTTTTCAGTGAATTTGAAAGGTTTTTTAAAAGAAAATTTGTAAGCTTAGTGTACCTGAATCCTATGTTTTTTTTTACTTTCCATATATATACATATACGTATATATATATATTTTATAAAATTTGTGAATAACTTTTAGTTAGGAAAACTATATTCATTCTTTTTTTTGCTGATATTAGACAGCATTCACACACCCTTCGTGCATCCTACACAATGGCTAGGCGCATTCTGGTAGCCATTTTGAAAAGTCGCACTTCGGACGGGACTTTGACGTAATTTGTAAAGTATGAAATATGTTTAAATTAATTATAAATAAAAGTTTTCCTTTAAGTTTTTGTCTACATTTATTTATAAAAATATTTTTAAACTATTATTTTTAATATAATTGCAACGAAAGTAAAGTTACGAAATCCGCAGTGTAGCCGCTTACTGTAAGCAACTTCTCCCCGAACGTATTCGCGATCATACCAAAATCGCGCCAAAGTCGCGACCGTGGCGTTTTTCTAAAGTTGAAAAAATTACTATAGAAAGTTAGAATATGATATTACACTGAACAGTTTTGCTAATATACTTATTAAACGTTCATAGAAATGTCTATTTATAGTATATAATAATATATATGATTTTCACGGGTGCGCAAAGGGTGCGTGATGGGTGGCGCACTCTACGCGACTTCATGTCAGCAAAAGAAAAAAGGAATCTGATTGGTCCAAATCAATTTAATTATGACAGAGGGAGTGTTAGACCTGTCAGCCCTTTGGCAGTTTCCTCCTCATTTTTATTATTTTTGTCCCTTTCCCCCCTCCTCATTTTTTCTGTCTACCTAACTATTGGGTGCTGATGTAGAGGTTCTGGGTGTCTTTTCCACATCACCTGAGGGAAAGACGCAAGGTGCTCCTCTGAGGAAAATAGATGAGGAAGG
Source organism: Triturus cristatus (assembly GCF_964204655.1). Lineage (NCBI taxonomy): Eukaryota > Metazoa > Chordata > Amphibia > Caudata > Salamandridae > Triturus > Triturus cristatus. The sequence goes on along the minus strand of NC_140587.1, from coordinate 339,312,547 downwards.
TGAGAGGCACAAAATGGTGGCTCCAACTGTCACCTCAGCACCTGGGCCATGACTGCCATGAGAGGTTCCGGAACCTTCTGGGCCCCTCTGGCAAGTCAGGCCCATGGTGATAAATAGAGGTGGCAGGGGGGCAGCCATTTTAGGTTAGTGTGAGGCAGCAGGCTAGTCAGGAGTAAGGCACGTGAGTGGGGAGGTGGCTGCGCTGGACAAGGAGTGGACAGATCTCAGGATTTGTCAGGGTATCTTCGTCAGTGACACCACCCTCAACCACCTGACCGGTCCCTGAACGCAGCCGGGACTTGGAGATCCCCGTACCAGAGAAGGTCTCAAGGTGGTTTGAACCCCTGATTCACTGGACCTGGGAGTGAAGCAACGCCTGGGGCCGCCTACTCCCAGAATCCATTGTTACCTGGGATTGCAGGACTGGCTGGTTGTGGCCAAACCCCTTTGACCGATAGAAGAGGTGATCGTGCCCAAGCCCCAAGAGTCTATCTGGCCTCTGTCTGTCCCCGTGTGGGATTCGGCACCCGTTAACTACCCCCCCTTTTCTTTTGTCCTGGGGTGTGAGGAGTGGGACGCAGCCGCAACAGGAGGACTGGGCCATATTGTCCAACTTTCCCGAAGCCTCATTACCCCGTAATCTAACCAGGTCGAGTCCCTACCTGAAATGGACCCCATCACCATGGTCGAGTGGCCGGTGGTCCGCTGAATGGACTTGCGGAGCCCGGGGGCGTGAAGAGGTGAGGGGCCGGGAGTCAGCGACTCCGTTGAAGCTCCGGCGAGAGTTACTTCAGGAAACCGTAGCGGAGGGGGCGGGCCTGGCCTGGAGGCCGCCGTCCTCCGATCACGTGAGGAGGGGCCGAAGCGCCGCCCTTCGCTAAGAAGAGTGAGGAAGTCTGCGCCCTGTGTTGGTGTTCAGGGGGGAGTACAAGCATCCAGGGCCCCAACTCAAGTTACCGCGACTGGCTGCTAGCGAAGCCGTAGCGGAGGGAGCACTGGTCCCACAGTTGTGAGGGACAACCTGTAGAAGATCCCGGAGGTTTGCCGTACAAAAGGGGAAGGATTCCTCGCTAAGGAGCAGACCCGACGCTCACGGTGTGAGGGGACAGCAGCTCTCATACTGGTAGAACACCGGGAGCGGAGGACATCGAGACTGGACCGTAAGCTGGGCCTGGTAAAGAGGGGAGGGGGAGTGCGAGTTCTGTGAGGTTCACAGCTGACTGCAGGGGGCGTCATAAATATTCCTGCTAACTTTATTTTCTTGAAAGCCAAGACCCCTAGGGGACAAACACAGACCTCGAGGAGATTAGAGCCTAAGTAGTTTTGTAAAGAAATGCACGGTTGGAATGGTTATTAATCTCTAGTTGCCAGGACTGTTACCATGGCTACCATGAAAGGCATTAGAAACTGTTATTTAATTAAGTTGTTGTGAGACATCCTAGAGGGTCCAGGTGTCGTACAAAGGCCCAGGGAAGTAGTAGTGGGGTGCCAAGTTGGAAATAACATACCCTGTGGAGAGGTCAAGTCATACTGAGAAATGCCAGACTGAAATGTGACAGGGGGTTAAGCTTTTGTTGTTGAAAACACTGTTTGAAAAGTTTATTGTGTACTGTAAGACCTCGGGTGCCTCGACATATAGGGGAATGTTAATTTGGAAATGTTAATAGGAAATTGATTATCTGAGCCTAACAAGGAAGAGAGGTGTTAAAGTCTTTTTAATAAAGCTTTACATTTAATCAGTGTAGAGTCCTTTTTGGGTGAGGCTGCGCCAGATTGCAAGCTGGGTAGGATGCAAGCATGAGAAGCCAGAGGGTGGTGTAAGCCTGTTGACCTGAGCCAAGCTACCCCCAGGACATAGGTCCAACAGATTGGTGCTCAGCGGTGGGATCCTTATTCAGTGCTTGCATCCGCTTGGTAGCAGTTTTGCGCACGTCACCACCTACACTTGATTGTTTTGATTGGAGTTTTCTCCAGCTTGTTTTCCTAATTGGGGGTTTTTAAAATTGTCCTGTGTATATTTCCCCTCTTGGGAAAGTCTTCCAGAGTAACGTTCTTGTTGACTGTGTTGGGGTCCTATCTGGTAGGATGGAATTCGAATTGGGTAGGCTGGAGGAGTATACAGTGGCCCAATTGAAGGAATTCTGCCAGGAACGGGGGGTATTCTTTAAGCAGGGGGCGAAGAAGACAGAGCTCCAGGCAAGCTTAAGAGCCTGGGTTATGGCCCACCCTAGCGGGAAACGGGAGGAAGAACCAGGACTAGATCTCCTAGAAGAACCGGAAGTCCTTCTTCCCCCTGGGAGCGGTAATATGGACGTTGGGTCCAGGGCCCCATCAAGGGTGGGAAGTAGCGCCTCAGGGGAGAGCTTGTCCTCTGCTGACCTAGTTGACCGGAGGGAAGAGAGGCAGCTTAGAATGGATCTGGCCCGGTTGGAAAAGGAGAGGGAGGAGAGGAGGTTCCTCCATGAGCTTCACTTAAAAGAGTTAGAGCTCAAAGCCCTTCAACTTGGAACCCCCAGCAGTCCTAATGGTGGCAGCATACCGAGAGAGATCCCGAGAGAGTCCAGGCCCTACCTGCCCAAAGATGTAGTGGCTAGCTATGGTATAGGGGATGACATTGTAAAATGGCTGGCTGCCTATGAGGTTTCTCTAAGAGCCCATGGTGTCCCCGAAGCTCAGTGGGGGGGTGGCCTGTATAGGTATATGCCTCCAGTGGGGAGTGATGCCTTGTTAGCGCTAGAACAGCCAGACCAGACCAGGTACCCCGTCATGAAGGTAGCCCTAGTAAGGAAATTTGGGCTGACCCCTGAAAAATTCAGGCAGAGGTTTCGGGGCAGTCAGAAGTTGTCCACCCAGAATTGGATGGACTTCTTGGACTATGCTAGGAAGGCCTTAGAGGGCTGGGTGCAGGGCAGTGATGTCAAGGACTATGAGGGACTGTACAATTTAATTTTAAAGGAGCACCTCCTCGAGAAAAGTTTTCCAGAGCTGCGTCAGCACCTGGTAGACAGCAAGCTAACTAATCCCAGGAAGCTTGCAGAGGAGGCGGATATCTGGGCAAGTACCCGGGTATCTTCAAAAGGGACTGGAGGGAGTTTCCAAGGGGCTGGACAGGGCGCCCCCCAGAAGAAAGAGGGGGGAGATAAAAAGAGGGAGTTCTCTAAAGGCCCCCAAAAGAGTTCACCCGGGAAGGGAGTAGGATTCCCTCCTAAGGTTGGCCCCCACAAACCCCCTTATCCTGACCGTGGTCAGCAGCCTAGGGTTGTCCGATGTTATGGGTGTGGTGAGGTTGGGCACTATAAGGGGGATGCCAAGTGTCCCAAGAGACCACACCCTCCCATTGGAGGAAAGACCCCTGGGGTGGCGAGTGTAGTGCTCGGGGAGGAATTGCCCCTAGATAAGGGAGGTGAGTGGGCAGGGCTAACCTTAGTGTCCTTAGGGGATTGTGAGATGGTTCCTAAGACCCAGATGCCCTCGAATACTACTAAGTACAGGCAATGGGTCACCATCAATGCCCAGAGGGTGGAGGCTCTGAGGGACACAGGAGCCAGCATGACTATGGTAAGGAGTCAGCTGGTGTCCCCGGGGCAGGTGGTTCCCAATGTAGTCCACCCGGTTGTGATGGCTGACAACCGAGAGGGTCACTATCCGGTGGCCCAGGTTCCCTTTGAGTGGGGAGGGGTTGCGGGTCCTCTACGAGTTGCGATCAGCCCTGCCATGCCGGTCGACTGCCTGTTGGGAAACGACCTTGAATACTCGGCATGGAAGGAGGTTGAGTTCAGGGCCCACATGGAAATGTTGGGGACCCCTGAGTGGACGTGTGCCCACACTCGGTCTGTGACTACCCGAAGAGGGGATCCACAGAGGTTAGAGCCTGGGACAAAGGCCCAAGCAGCTGCCGGAAAGGGTAGACGGGGACGGGGGAAGCCTGCCCCGGCATCTGACCCTCCAAAGGTGGATGGGGCAACTGAGGTGGTCCCGGAGTCTACGGAGGGGGATGTAACGTCCCTGGAGGGCTTACCTACCCCTGCAGACTGGCAGGTGGAGGGAGGACCTACTAGGGAACAGTTTTGTCGGGCCCAGAAGGAGTGCCCTACCCTTGAGGGTTTACGGCGGCAGGCCGAAGCCCAGGCAGCGGGTAACGATTCGGGGAACTTCCACATATATTGGGAAGATGGACTCCTGTATAGCGAACCCAAGGCTCCGGTGCATGGTTCATCCCGGGCCTTGGTAGTTCCCCAGTGTTACCGAGCCTTCCTATTGGGACTGGCTCACGAAATACCCTTGGCAGGACACTTGGGACAAGACAAGACCTTTGCTCGACTTGTCCCTCATTTTTACTGGCCTCAGATGAGGATTGCGTCCGATACTTTTTGTAGGACGTGTGTAACCTGCCAAGCTAGTGGGAAGACAGGGGTGAAGCTGAATGCTCCCCTGGAACCACTGCCTGTCGTTGGTACCCCCTTTGAAAGGGTGGGCATCAACATTGTCGGGCCATTGGATCCACCAACGTCGGCCGGTCACAGGTTTATCCTGGTTCTGGTGGATCATGCCACACGGTACCCAGAGGCTATCCCTCTGAGGACCATTACTGCACCTGCGGTGGCACGGGCCCTTATGGGAATTTTTACCCGGATGGGATTCCCCAAGGAAGTGGTGTCGGACAGAGGTGCCAACTTCATGTCGGCCTACATGGCGGCCATGTGGAAAGAGTGTGGAGTTACCTACCGGTTCTCCACTCCTTATCACCCCCAGACTAATGGTCTGGTGGAAAGGTTTAACAAAACCTTGAAGGGCATTATTCGGAGTCTGCCCGAGAGCATGCGGAGGAAATGTGACGTCCTCCTACCTTGTTTGCTGTTTTCGTACAGGGAGGTACCACAGAAGGGAGTGGGCTTCAGCCCCTTCAAGCTGTTGTACGGGCACCCCGTGCGTGGACCCCTCAGCCTGGTGAAGGATGGATGGGAAAAGACTCCCAGAAAACTTCCCCCGGATGTGGTGAGCTACATGCTGGCCTTTCGTAGCCAAATGGCTAGGTTGTGGAAGCAAGCTTCGGAAAACCTAGAAGCCAGCCAAACGGTCATGAAGGAATGGTATGACCGAAACGCTCACCTGGTGGAGCTGGAGCCTGGCCAGAAGGTGTGGGTGATGGAACCTGGAGAGCTTAGCGCCCTCCAGGATCGTTGGTCAGGTCCCTTTGAGGTGGTTGAGAAGAAGGGCAAGGTTACCTACGTGGTAGATCTTAAGACCCCCAGGCAGCCCCATCGGGTGCTCCATGTCAACCGCCTCAAGCCTCACCAAGACAGACCCGAGGTCACGTTAATGATGGTGACTGACGGGTCAGAGGAAGAGGAAAGCGAACCTCTTCCCGATCTGTTTGCGTCCCAAGAGAAGGATGGGTCGGTGGAGGGAGTGATCCTTTCACCATCCCTAACTCCTGAACAACGGAAGGACTGTCGCCAGGTACTGGAGCAGTTTGCTTCCTTGTTCTCCCTTATCCCGGGAAGGACTCATCTGTGTACCCATGACGTGGACACAGGGGACAGCCCACCTGTGAAGTCCAAGTCCTACCGACTGTCGGATAAGGTGAAGGCTAGCATCCATGGGGAAGTTACCAAGATGCTAGAGCTAGGAGTGATTGAGCCTTCAAGTAGTCCCTGGTCCAGTCCGGTGGTACTGGTACCCAAAGCTGCCCCACCGGGCACTACCCCAGAACTCCGGTTCTGTGTGGATTACAGGGGACTGAATTCAGTGACTAAGACAGATGCTCATCCTATCCCGAGGGCGGATGAGCTCATTGACCGGTTGGGAGCTGCCCAATATCTCAGTACCTTTGACCTTACATCCGGGTACTGGCAGATTTCCCTGACGGATGGAGCCAAGGAAAGGTCAGCCTTCTCCACACCCGAGGGTCACTACCAGTTCTGTGTGATGCCCTTTGGGCTCAAGAACGCCCCTGCTACGTTCCAGCGATTGGTGAACCAGGTCCTCTCTGGAATGGAAGCCTTTTCAGTTGCGTACCTGGATGACATCGCTGTCTTCAGCCGCAGCTGGGAGGACCATTTGTGTCACCTTCAGGCTGTTCTTCAGGCTTTGCAGCAGGCAGGTCTGATGATCAAAGCCAGTAAGTGCCATATCGGGCAGGGGTCGGTAGTGTACCTCGGTCACTTGGTGGGTCGGGGCAAGGTGCAACCCCTCCAGGCCAAGATCGAAACCATCATGGCCTGGGAACCCCCCAAGACTCAGACAGAGGTCCGGGCCTTCTTGGGCCTCACTGGCTACTACCGACGCTTTGTCAAGGGATACGGTACGATTGTAGCCCCCTTGACTGAGCTCACTTCCAAAAAGCACCCTCGACGGGTAATCTGGACCGAGGGATGTCAACAAGCCTTTGACACTTTGAAAAAGGCCATGTGTGCGGCACCTGTTCTCAGGGCCCCTGACTTCGCTAAGGAGTTCAACGCCCAGACAGATGCGTCTGAGCACGGTATCGGGGCAGTGCTGTCGCAATTCAATGACGAGGGTCTAGATCAACCGGTGGTTTTCCTGTCCAGGAGACTACTCCCCCGGGAACAGAGGTGGAGTGCAATTGAGAGGGAGGCTTTTGCGGTGGTGTGGGCTCTGAAGAAGCTGCGGACATACCTGTTTGGCTCGCACTTCCTGGTTCAGACCGACCACCGGCCCCTCAGGTGGCTGATGCAAATGAGGGGCGAGAATCCCAAGCTGTTGAGGTGGTCCATTTCCCTACAGGGAATGGACTTTAGGGTGGAACATCGCCCAGGAGTGGACCACGCCAATGCTGACGGTCTATCCAGGTATTTCCGCCTTAGTGAAGAGGACTCCCAAGGGGTTGGGTAGCTCTCCCCACTTTCAGCTGGGGGGGACGCGTGTTAGACCTGTCAGCCCTTTGGCAGTTTCCTCCTCATTTTTATTATTTTTGTCCCTTTCCCCCCTCCTCATTTTTTCTGTCTACCTAACTATTGGGTGCTGATGTAGAGGTTCTGGGTGTCTTTTCCACATCACCTGAGGGAAAGACGCAAGGTGCTCCTCTGAGGAAAATAGATGAGGAAGGTGAGAGGCACAAAATGGTGGCTCCAACTGTCACCTCAGCACCTGGGCCATGACTGCCATGAGAGGTTCCGGAACCTTCTGGGCCCCTCTGGCAAGTCAGGCTCAAGGTGATAAATAGAGGTGGCAGGGGGGCAGCCATTTTAGGTTAGTGTGAGGCAGCAGGTTAGTCAGGAGTAAGGCACGTGAGTGGGGAGGTGGCTGCGCTGGACAAGGAGCGGACAGATCTCAGGATTTGCCAGGGTATCTTCGTCAGTGACACCACCCTCAACCACCTGACCGGTCCCTGAACGCAGCCGGGACTTGGAGATCCCCGTACCAGAGAAGGTCTCAAGGTGGTTTGAACCCCTGATTCACTGGACCTGGGAGTGAAGCAACGCCTGGGGCCGCCTACTCCCCGAATCCATTGTTACCTGGGATTGCAGGACTGGCTGGTTGTGGCCAAACCCCTTTGACCGATAGAAGAGGTGATCGTGCCCAAGCCCCAAGAGTCTATCTGGCCTCTGTCTGTCCCTGTGTGGGATTCGGCACCCGTTAACTACCCCCCCTTTTCTTTTGTCCTGGGGTGTGAGGAGTGGGACGCAGCCGCAACAGGAGGACTGGGCCATATTGTCCAACTTTCCCGAAGCCTCATTACCCCGTAATCTAACCAGGTCGAGTCCCTACCTGAAATGGACCCCATCGCCATGGTCGAGTGGCCGGTGGTCCGCTGAATGGACTTGCGGAGCCCGGGGGCGTGAAGAGGTGAGGGGCCGGGAGTCAGCGACTCCGTTGAAGCTCCGGCGAGAGTTACTTCAGGAAACCGTAGCGGAGGGGGCGGGCCTGGCCTGGAGGCCTCCGTCCTCGGATCACGTGAGGAGGGGCCGAAGCGCCGCCCTTCGCTAAGAAGAGTGAGGAAGTCTGCGCCCTGTGTTGGTGTTCAGGGGGGAGTACAAGGAACATCCAGGGCCCCAACTCAAGTTACCGTGCCTGGCTGGTAGCGAAGCCGTAGCGGAGGGAGCACTGGTCCCACAGTTGTGAGGGACAACCTGTAGAAGCTCCCGGAGGTTTGCCGTACAAAAGGGGAAGGATTCCTCGCTAAGGAGCAGACCCGATGCTCACGGTGTGAGGGGACAGCAGCTCTCATACCGGTAGAACACCGGGAGCGGAGGACATCGAGACTGGACCGTAAGCTGGGCCTGGTAAAGAGGGGAGGGGGAGTGCGAGTTCTGTGAGGTTCACAGCTGACTGCAGGGGGCGTCAGAAATATTCCTGCTAACTTTATTTTCTTGAAAGCCAAGACCCCTAGGGGACAAACACAGACCTCGAGGAGATTAGAGCCTAAGTAGTTTTGTAAAGAAATGCACGGTTGGAATGGTTATTAATCTCTAGTTGCCAGGACTGTTACCATGGCTACCATGAAAGGCATTAGAAACTGTTATTTAATTAAGTTGTTGTGAGACATCCTAGAGGGTCCAGGTGTCGTACAAAGGCCCAGGGAAGTAGTAGTGGGGTGCCAAGTTGGAAATAACATACCCTGTGGAGAGGTCAAGTCATACTGAGAAATGCCAGACTGAAATGCGACAGGGGGTTAAGCTTTTGTTGTTGAAAACACTGTTTGAAAAGTTTATTGTGTACTGTAAGACCTCGTGTGCCTCGACATATAGGGGAATGTTAATTTGGAAATGTACTGAAATGTTAATAGGAAATTGATTATCTGAGCCTAACAAGGAAGAGAGGTGTTAAAGTCTTTTTAATAAAGCTTTACATTTAATCAGTGTAGAGTCCTTTTTGGGTGAGGCTCCGCCAGATTGTAAGCTGGGTAGGATGCAAGCATGAGAAGCCAGAGGGAGGTGTAAGCCTGTTGACCTGAGCCAAGCTACCCCCAGGACATAGGTCCAACAGGGAGGATATATCCTTCTGATATTTCCCTTATTTTTTAACCTTCATAGAGAGAAGATCTGTTTCTTTATTCTCTTTATAGTGATAGTTTTTTGTGTGTTTCTTTGTTTTGAATCCAACTATGGCTTCAAACTTTGCAGAAGTGGATGCACTTGCAGTAGAGGAGGAAGAACAGATGGTGCCGCAGAAGAAGAAGAGAAAGGAGAGCATCGTTTGGGCCTTTTTTTTTGTCCCAGTGGGACAAAAAAAAGGTGAATGCTACAAAAGTAAGTAAGAAAGTGTGGTCCAGAGGGTCCGATAAGAAGAACTCTTGTGGAACAAGTAGCATGAAATAACATATGGAAACCATCCACAATGTGCACCTTGCAAGAGAGGAAAGGAAGAAACAACTGGATGCTGCTACTGAACAAGACCCAAGTACATCTTCAACTTCTGCGATTCCATCTGCACCAACGCATCACATCATGCCTGAATTTTTAAATGCATCTGTTAGCTGCATTAAGTGCGCCACTGAGCTCTGTCTTGGCGAACAGTGCATAGATGTGATCTCTGCTGCTCTTAAAGCACACAAATGTTAATGTTTTTTTTATAACGCGCTATTCTTTTTCTTCAAGAGATCATTTCGTGATCTTCGTTTGTCTCTGTTGTTTTTAAAATAAAACACACCAAAAAACTAAAAAAGGTTAAAACATACAAAAAAAATTGTTCTAAAAAAACAGTTCTTACGGAACCACATCTAATGGTTAAAAAAAGAAACATTACCATAGTGATTGCATGAGAGTATGCACAGTATGTGGGTGATTGGAGAAATGCAAGTGTAGTGCATGGTTATTTTACGAACGTTTAGAAGTGGCAACATGATTGAATGAGTTCATGGATAATAGCAGGGTAATTGGAGGAGTGCATGAGTACTGTGTAAGGGTTTAGATGAGTGCGTGTGCAGTGCATATGTGATTGTAGTAGGGGACAGTTATTGCCTAGGTCATTACATGAGTATATGGCTACTGACTGGATGATTAGAGTGTTGTAATCAGAGTGCATGGTGATTGGTGGAGTGATTGGATAAGTACATGGTGCTGGATGGGTGATTGGAAGAGTGCATGGGAAGTGAGAGGGGAATTGCTGGAATGAATAGGTACTAGATGAGTAATTAAGGAGTGAATCAATAGTGTGTAAGTGGTTAGAGGTGTGCATGAGTAAAGTATGGAGGATTGTAGCAGTGCATGAGTTACTGACTGGGTCATTGTATGAGTCCATGGGTAGTGACTAGATGATTAGAGTACTGCAAGGAGAGTGTATGATGAATTTATAAGTGTTTGGGTATTGGTGGAGTGATTGGAATAGTATATTGTACTGTCTGGGTGACTGGAGGTGCGCACGGGGAGTGACGGACTGATTTCTGGACTGCATGGGAACTACCTGGGAAAATAAAGCTGTGAATGACCAGTGTATAAGTGGTTAGAGGACTGCATGGATAGTGCACATGTGTTTGCAGCACTTCATGTGTTACTACCTGGGTCATTTCATGAATACATGGGTACTGACTGGATAATTAGAGTAGTGCAAGGAGAGTGCATGGTGAATTTATAAGTGCTTGCGTTTTGGCAGACTGATTGGATAAGAACATGGTGCTGGATGGGTCATTGGAATACTGCACAGAGAGTGAAAGGGGGATTGCTGGAGTGCATGGGTACTAACTGGGTCATTGGAGGAGATAATCAATAGTTTATAAGTGGTTAGAGGTCTGCATGGGTACTGCACACGGTATTGTGGCAGTGCATGAGTTAGTGCCTGGGTCATTGTATGAGTACATGGAAACTGAGTGGATGATTAGAGTCCTGCAAGGAGAGTGTATGGTGAATTTATAAGTGCTTGGGTTTTGGCAGATTGATTGGAAAAGAACATGGTGCTGGCTGAGTCATTAGAATAGTGCACAGAGAGTGAAAGGGGGATTGCTGGAGTGCATGGGGACTACCTGGGTAATTGGAGGAGTTAATCAGTAGTGTATAAGTGGTTAGAGGCCTGAATGGGTACTGCACAGGGTATTGTAGCAGTGCATGAGTTAGTGCCTGGGTCATTGAATGAGTACATGGAAACAGACTGAATGTTTACAGTACTGCAAGGAGAGTGCATGGTAAATTTATAAGTGCGTGAGTATTGGTAGAGTGATTGGAGAGGTACATTGTGCTGAATGGGTGATAGCAGGAGTACATAGGGAGTGACAGTGTTATTACTGGACTGCATGGGTACTACCTGAGTAATCAAAGGTATAAATAAGTAGAGCCCGATTCACAGGGCTAACTTAAGACAAAATCCTAAACTTACTACTTTTGGTATTCACAGAAGGCATTTAGTAGTAGTAAAGTTAGGATTTTGTCTTAAGTTTGACTTAAGTCTGTCTTAAGTCTGTCTTAAGTCTGTCTTAAGTTTATCTTAAGTTTGTCTTAAGTCTGTCTTAAGTCAAACTTAAGACTAAATCCTAACTTTACTACTACTAAATGCCTTCTGTGAATACCAAAAGTAGTAAGTTTAGGATTTTACCTTAAGTTAGTTCTGTGAATCGGCCCGTAGTGTTTAGGTGGTTAGAGTATTGTGTAGATAGTGCACAGGTGATTGTACCAGTGCATGGGTAGTGCTTGGGTGAGTTAATCTTACCTGTTTTCAAGAAGATATGAAACTAATTGAAACATTTTTTCACTTCTTTTTTTTGTAATATTTTAAATTTATATTACAAAAAAAAGAAGTGAAAAAGTCTAGGGTCTGTAAAAGAGAAAAAACTAATTCTGCTATTACATATAATTTTATAGTTTTAAGAACACAACATACTTATACAATTACATCACATATTCAATTTGCCTGTTTTGCTGTCTTCAGATTCTATTGAATTTCACAATACACAGTGATTTCAATATTGATCATCAGGGGACAGCGGGCAAAAAATACAATTAATAAGATTGTTAAAAAAACATATTTGGCTTCAAGATATCTACAACAGACTCAACTCTGTATTTACATTTTCACGAATGAACATCCTTAGTAACATAGTATATAATACAAAGATCGAATATATGTCCACCTTCTTTCGAACACAATTTTCCAAATACAATATCAAAGAACAGAATCACTAATTCAAACTGTAATTATTGACATCTTCCCAATAGGCCAAATGATGTTTCTGAAAACATTTGCATTGAGGATATCCAAGATAGACTTCTAAATTCATATTTACATCTTTCCAATTGGCCGAATGATGTTTCTGAAAACACTTGCATTGACGATATCCAAGATAAACTTCTAAATCCATATTCACATCTTCCAAATAGGATGAATGATGTTTCTGAACTCATTTGTAGTGAAAATATCCAAAATATACTGATTAATTCATGTAGACATCTTCTCAGAATTTTGGCATCAAAAATATTAGATATGAATTTGGTAATTCATTACACAACCGATATTTGAAATCTAAATGTGCATCATTATATAGTGTCCATCCTTTATTTCATTTTAAATACAGAGTATAGTGTCCAGATGTTGAAGTTGGTCCATCGTGGAAAACAATAGCCACTGTTTTAAAAGTTCTTCCTGAAATTGACACTTGACCTGCCACAACATTTTTAATTTTGGTTTCCAATTTTGTTCCATCTGCTCTACAACTTTCCAGCATTAAAATGATATATTGTCCAAATCTTTCTATAAATAATGTTGACAACATTTCCGATTTGCATTCCATATCTTGATTAGCTGATTTCACTAATTTGTTAAAAGACACTGTTTTGCAATCTGGTAATGTTAAATATATGAATAGAGGCTTAGAGCAACCAAATGTAATCATTAACTCCAAAATCGGTGCATTTGAGCCTAATGTTTGACGCTCTTAACTAGAGTCTGCAAATAATTCTCTGACCTCTCGAGGACCTGTACAATAAACTTAATTGAGGGCAAAATAAAATAAAGTCCCATGCAAAATGTAAAACAGTAGGACACTTTTATGTCGAAAATGATATGATTTATGCGTATGTACTAATGTTTTGGGATTTCAAGTTATATTTACGTTTGTCATGTAAATAATGTTTATGTCCTTTCTAATTGTGTTAAAAGTTGTTGATGTACAAAAAAACGAAAACAAAAAGAGAGGTGTATGTCTTAAAGTGCAACATGAGAGGTACCTCTTTTTTGTTTATGATTAAAATATGATGAATGAATCCAAAAATAAATGGAGCCCAAGGTTAATCAAAAACCATTGAGGCATAAGTGAAAACGTATTGATGATGTCAGAGTTCCAAATTTAGGTGCATTCTTGATCCATAGCAGCATATGAATATGAGGTGCACCTCTAGCTTGGTATTCCTTTCTCCAAAAGAAGTCAATAACTTCGCCAATAGGTGGATTCTTTTTTATTACAGATGAAAGACATCATGTCTTCAATTCAATATTTTCTATATTTGAATTTGCTTGTCGTAGAAAATCAAGTAAATCATCCCATGAGTACCCAGCACTGCTAAGTGTAACAAACCACGTAGGGGTTCCTAAGTTCCTTAGCATACAGTTCAGTTCCCCATGACATCGATACCAATATTCATTAGTGTCACATTGACATGCCATCAAATTAATTAACTGTGATTCTAAATGTTCATCTCTTTCTTCAACTTTGTCCATGAATTCATTTGCAGGAACATGTGGAAGATGAGTTCCTGTTTTTAATATGTGGTTGACTGCATATGAAAGTGCAGACAGGTCACTTTCAAATAAAAGATGAAACAAATATGGAATACACTGGCAAAATCTTGGTTCTTCTGAGTATAGTCGTAAAGTACGATATTCTGAAGCTGGAATCTAAATTCGTCGTTCATCATATCGTCCACCTTTTCCAGTAGGGAACAGCTGTGGAAAACAACGAGCTTCCAAACTTTTTTCCCATACACTCATGGGAGTTCCTTTTGCTTTTTTCATCTGGAACAATTCAATAGTATCTCCTATCAGTTCTTTTGAATTTAGAGGGTGTACAGCATAATGTTCATAAATTTCTTCTTTTCTGGAGTTCTCCACTTTTTCTATTTGTCCACTTGAAATGTTTGTTTCATCTTCTAAACTCACTCTTGTTCTTCTACATTTACAGTTTTATAGTAAATATTGTTTTGCACCAGATATAATGTAGCCTTTTGGACTTTCGTAACATCTACTAACTCTTGTCAGATTTTCCTACTCTTTGTAGGTACACCATTAACAAGAATGACTACAGGTTTAGTATCCTCTCTTTCTACACCAACAGTTTCAACATTTTTCTTAAAATCTAAAGGTAAATACACAACTCTTCCTCTTAAACCTCTTTGTAGATCTGTTGGAGGCAGCTTACCTGTTTTAGGCTCCATACAAATTATAGCCTGAAATGGGTGCACATATTGAATAAGGGTGGACTCATATGTATTTAAATCTTTAAGTTCTGGAGATATAGCTATTAATTCTAGGTCATTATGGACAGCTGGCATTTTGTTATCTTCTAATTTATTGTTACAATATTTACAAATACATTGTACAGTTCCTAACTCAAAACGACCTTCCACAAACAAATAAGCAGCAAATTCCCTCCATTTATCATTGTTTTCCTTTTCACTTTCTAAAAACACATCTATATTCCTAGTTTGAATTTTTTAGTGAGTACGTCGACAACAAATATAAATATAGTTGGGATTTTCACCAGAAACTACTTTAAACTTTGTTATTTCTTTTTCAAACTTCACATCAGTAGTATCTTCCATCTCTTCTTCAAAACCTACACTTATCAAACTCTTACTTTCTCTACACTCCTCTTGACCAGCAAAGAAACGTAACTCTATATCATCACAAACATTTTTTACATCCAATACTGAACTATGCAAAAGAGTTGTGTTAATTTCATTTAGACATAATGCAGGACTTTTCACATAGTGTAATCTTCTTACTAACTTCCACATTTCGGAATGATGCACTGCTAACATTCTTAAATGATGAAAACGACTATGACACTCTTTCCTAGAAAGACAAGCCAGAGAATTACCTTGCAGCCCTGTTTTTTTCTCACTTTGCAAGGATCCAGAAATTTAGTAAGATATCAATAGATTCCTGACATATTCTACAAATACTACTACAATCCCATGTAAACCCTGGAGCCTGGGTACGTCTCCCTTGAACTTCCTCAGCTATTACTTCTTAGACATTTCTAGGAACCATCTTTTCTTTTTCAATTGGTCAACCATTTTTCAGTTCGTAGCAACGACCACAGGTATCAACTGCATGAACTAATGTATTTTGTTGAAAATAGCTTTCTTCATTAAAAAAAGGTTCCGTACTAGAAGTATGCTTCCATTCCCCAGAAAATATTTTACAAAAGTTAGTTCTATTTATAATTCTTTTTCTTTTACATTTGTCCTTCATAGACTGCATTATTGTATTTAAAGTTTTCAAACTTTTTAAAATTAAGATAAACAATTTTCTTTTCAATTCAAATGCTTTTTCAATGATACTTATAATCTCTTTTTTTTGTTTGTAAAATGCTGATCTCCTTTTATTTTTTGAAAAAATTTTAGCAAATTTTGGAGTACTCTACTTTTATACAATCTTTTTCGAATTTCTGAAAATTGTTTCTTCCTGCTTCCAACATAATACTTTTTCTGATAAACCAATTTTGCACTTTTTTGTACATTTTTCTTCTCCTTTCGTTTCACTGTACTTGTTCTATCTCTCTCTTCTTTATTTTCAGAATTTGAAATACTCTTTAAAAGTTATTTTAAAAAATATTTACGTCTCTTCCCAGAAGGTTTTTTCTTTAAGGATCCATGTTGTTCTTAATCTAATTGCTCTTTTGCTATTTTCTTTACATAGGCCACTTTTCTTTGTTCTCTTTTTCTTTGCTGTGTTCTTGTCATTGTAACTCTGTCTTAATAATTATGCAAAATATCTGTAAAAAAAAGAAAAGTTTTGAAAACGATTTAATATAATTGAAATAATTATATAAAAATATTCACATATATAACTATAAAAATACATTAAAAGATACTACATCAATGATTAGAGCAGTGGAACAGTGCTACCTGCATAATTGGAGGAGTGTAAGAGTAGTCTATAAAATATTAGAGCAAAGCATTAGTAGTACACATGTGGTTGTGGAACTGCATGGTTAGTACTTGTATCATTGCATGAGTACATGGCTACTGACTAAAAGATTGCAATACTGCAAGGAGAGTGCCTGAGTGCATTTATAAGTGCTAGGATATTGGCGGAGTGATTGGATAAGTAGATAGTGCCGGATGGGTGATTGGAGAACTGCACGGGGACTGACAGAAGGATTCCTAGACTGCATGGGTACTATCTGGGTAATTAGAGGAGTGAATCAATAGTATGTAGCTGGTTAGAGGTGTACATGGATAGTGCACAGAGTATTATAGCAGTGCTTGTGTTAGTGTATGGGCCATTGCATGAGTATGTGACTAGTAACTGGATGATTACAGTGCAGGAAAGACAGTGTATGGTGGATTTATAAGGGTTTAGGTATTGGTGGAGTGATTGGATAAGTAGATAGTGCCCAATGGGTGATTGGAGAAGTGCATGGGGACTGACAGGGGGATTCCTAGACTGCATGGGTACTACCTGGGTAATTAGAGGAGTGAATCAGTAGTATGTAGCTGGTTAGTGTAAAGTGTAAAGTGTAAAGTGTAAAGATTATTGTAGCTGTGCTTGTGTTAGTACCTAGGCCATTGCATAAGTACATGACTAGTAACTGGAATGATTACAGTGCTGCAAAGAGAGTGCATGGTGAATTTCTAAGTGCTTAGGTATTGGCGGAGTGATTGGATAAATACTTAGTGCTGGATGGGTGATTGGAGAAGTGCATGGGGACTGACAGGGGAATTCCTAGACTGCATGGGTACTACCTGGGTAATTAGAGGAGTGAATCAATAGTATGTAGCTGGTTAGAGGTCTGCATAGATAGTGGACGGAGTATTGTGGCAGTGTTTGTGTTAGTGTCTGGGCCATTGCATGAGTATGTGACTAGTAACTGGATGATTACAGAACTACAAAGAGAGTACATGGTGAATTTATAAGTGCTTTGGTATTGATGGAGTAATTGGATAAGTAGATAGTGCTGGACGGGTGATTGGAGAAGTGCATGGGACTGACAGGGGGATTCCTAGACTGCATGGGTACTACCCGGGTAATTAGAGGAGTGAATCAATAGTATTCAGCTGGTTAGAGGTCTGCATGGATAGTGCACAGAGTATAGTAGCTGTGCTTGTGTTAGTAAGTAGGCCATTGCATAAGTACATGACTAGTAACTGGAATGATTACAGCCCTGCAAAGAGAGTGCATGGTGAATTTATAAGTGCTTAGGTATTGTCGGAGTGATTGGATAAGTACATAGTACTGGATGGGTGATTGGAGAAGTGCATGGGACTGACAGGAGGATTCCTAGACTGCATGGGTACTATCTGGGCAATTAGCGGAGTGAATCAATAGTATGTAGCTGGTTAGAGGTCTGCATGGATAGAGCACAGATGATTGTAGCAGTGCATCTGTTAGTGCCTGGACCATTGCATGACTATGTGTGTAGTGACTGAATGATTACAGTGCTGCAAAGAGAGTGCATGGTGAATTTATAAGTGCTTGAGTATTGGCGGAGTGATTGGATAAGTATATGGTGTTGGATGGGTTATTGGAGGAGTGTATGAGTTCTGACAGGGCAGTGGCTGCACTGCAAGGATAGTGCTTATGGGATTGACGCAGTGCATGAATTTCTGCTGCTACTTTACCATTTTACAACTACTTTTAATGTTACACCTAACCAAATACAAAGCAGGAACCATGCACATTTCTCTGCTATAAGTCACACCATATTACTGAAAACATGAATGGATATCTACCACAACACTACGTACACCTCATAAATTCCCAGAACAAATTTCAATTTTAAACTAAACACCACAAATTATGTGGCATATTTCAACTGTACCTCTCTAGAGACTTATAAAAACTCTCTAATACCTTAACTCAAAATATCCAAGTACAGACATACTTCACACACAAGTCCATGCACATTTTAAAACTTGACAGACTGCACTTCTATTTTGAAATGTATGGTTACTGCCTGCGTCATTTTATGAGTACACACATACTGACTGGATGATTAGAGTACTGCTAGGAGAGTACATGGTGAATTTAGAAGTGGTTGTGTTTTGGCAGAGTTATTGGATGAGTACATGGTCCTGGCTGGTTGATTGCAGAAGTGTGTGGGTACAGACAGGGTGATGGCTGCACTGCAAGGGAAGTCTTCAGGAGATTTTAACAATGCATGAGTTAGTTTCTGGGTCATTGCATGAGTACGTGGATACTGACTGCATGATTAAAGGAGTGCAAAGAGAGTGCATGGTAAATTTATAACTGCTTGTGTATTGGCAGAGTGATTACATAAGTACATAGTGCTGGATGGGTCATTATAAGAGTGCATGGGAAATGACAGGGGGATTGCTGGACTGCATAGGAACTACCTGGATAATTGGAGAAGTGAATCAGTAGTATGTAGATGGTTGGAGGTCTACATGGATAGTGCACAAAAGATTGCAGTAGTGCATATGTCAGTGCCTGGGTCATTGCATGAGTACGTGAGTAGTGACTGGATGACTACAGTGCTGCAAAGAGACTGCATGGTGAATTTATAAGTGCTTGGGTATTGGCGGAGTGATTGCAAAGTACATAGTACTGGATTGGTGATTGTAAGAGTGCATGGAGAATGACAGGGGGATTGCTAGACCGTATGGGTACCACCTGGCTAATTAGAGGAGTGAATCAGTAGTATGTAGCTGGTTAGAGGTCTGCATGGATAGTGCACAGAGGATTGTAGCAGTGCATATGTTAGTGCCTGGACCATTGCATGACTACGTGTGTAGTGACTGAATGATTACAGTGCTGCAAAGACAGTGCATGGTGAATTTATAAGTGCTTCAGTATTGGCGGAGTGATTGGATAAGTATATGGTGCTGGATGGTTGATTGGAGGAGTGTATGAGTATTGTTAGGGTGATGGCTGTACTGCAAGGATACTGCTTATAAGATTGAAGCAGTGCATTAATTTCTGCTGCTACTTTACCATTTTATAGCTAATTTTAATGTTACACCTAGCCAAATACAAAGCAGGAACCTTTCACAGTTCTCTGCTGAAAATATGAATGAATATCTCTCTCCCACAACACTATTTACACATCATAAATTCACAGAACAAACTTCAATTTTAAAGCAAACACCAAAAATGATGTGGCATATTTCAACTGTACCTCTCTAGAGACTTATAAAAACTAGTATCATCACTAATACCTTAACTCAACATATGCACTTCCAATTTGAAAGCAACACCTAAAATTATACGGTATACTACAAATGTACATATCCACACACTGAAACAAACTACCATAATCAGCAATCCATATTCCAAAATTCGCATAATACTATACAGAATCTATATTAAACAACATTTAAATACATTACAACAAACAGCAATAAACATTTCTACATTTCAAAATATATCTCAAACTTCAAAGTTCATGATTTATATTTTATCTTTAAAAACCAAGGGCCATATTATCAAGGAACGGCGATAACATTATCGAAGCTTTAGCGGCAGGAAACTGCTGCTAAAGCGGCGATAATGGGCTGGATAATATGTAGGCCTGGGCGATAAATTCCGTTCCGTTCGCGGAATTTGCGGAATTTGGGTAATTTCGCGTTCCGCGAAGAACGCGAAATTGCCCAAAAATCTGCGTTCCGCGACTTCGCGAAATTTTTTGCTTGTTCGCGTTCTCAATATGCGTGTTCGCGAGATATTTCACCCCGAGCACGCAAACAGCGATCGCGAACAGGAAAAAAGTATCGCGAACAAGCAATTCCGCGTGTTCGCGGAATTTCCACGTGTTCGCGGAGATTTTTTACCGTTTCGCGGAGATTTGCGTAACGCGATTACGCAAATTCCGCCCACCCCTAATAATATGCCCTCGTGAATTCCCATTGAAGCCCAGGTTCCTTGATAGTATGGCCCAGAGGCACCACATAGTACCCCTCACAAATTTATAACTCACCTTTCAAATTGATGTGTAGATTATGAAGTATCAGAAACTCAGAACAGATTTCCTTATGCACACATTCAATATAATGCACTGCTCTTAGCAAAGCAAAACCAGTAATGGCAAAGTTTCTCTCTCTATCTCCACACATATAGATGTAAATAACAAATCACATAGCGTCCCAGATTATTTCAAATTCTAAATCACATTCTATTGGTTACACATATCAACCCTTGCCAACTGACTTATAACTGAACCCAAAATGCTTCTGGAATTTTCTGGAGTCACGTCTGCACCGTGCACCATAATGGAGGACACCGCGAATCCATACGGGAGTTCAAAAATATATTACAAATAATGTTATCACTTTTTTTTTATTAATTCACTACCTCTAAAGATAGCACTGACTTGGGAAATCTCACTGTAATAACATATTACTTTAATAGAAATAACAAATTCACATTTTAATGCCACAGTTAACATTCAACCCTACCCCCATTCTACGTAATGCCTGTATCCATAGTAACAGTTCATGGAACACTCAACTGAACTCACAGGTCACAAGTTCAGCATATTTTCAAGTTCACCACACAATGTTGCAAATACAAACAGCAGGTGTAGTTGACTTTCCAAAATATGAGCTTATCTTATGTAATGTACCTCTTAAACATTTTTTACTAACCAATAAGAAACATGTTTTTTAAAGACAGAAACATGCACCCTATTTTTGACTATACAATGTTCTTAAACAGCCAATCATTTCTCTTCTTTTTCAAAATCTACATCTTGTCCACCATTTTAGATTCCTCTCATTCTACCAACTGACTACTTCAACTACAGACATCTTTTCCTTACAGCCAGACTTCCCTTCAAGATACTTAGAGTGTGGATTCTGAGACACAGCTATGTTTTCTGGTGCAAAAGGCATGCTGAAAACAGAGGTATTGACAAAGACCTAGCTTTGCAAAATGTGGACATTAAATGGATTGGACAAAGAGGAATAACATGGCACCAATTGATGCCTTTGGTTAAAACCTTTTTACATCTCCAACCCCCTGACCTCATGATTGTCCGCTGTGGTGGCAATGACCTGGGCATATGAACTGGGGTAGGTCTAGTAATGCTAATGAAGGACACCTTTGAAGAATTGATGTTGCTTTTCCCCCAAACTGTCTTTGTATATTCTAACATATGCCAAAGACAGAAATGGAAGTGGTCTAATCAATTCTGTCCACAGATTGAGAAAAATGTCAAAAAAGCTGTTTCTGCTTATCTCAGAGACCTTAGGATGGGCTACATATACAACAAAAATCTCCGTTTTGATATGGATGGCATCTACATGAGTGATGGTGTACATTTCACAGATAAGGGAAACAGAGTCCTCCTCAACAACCTAAGTCTCTGCATCGGAACTTACATGTAGCTCCACAATTCTCCCAATAAACACCAGGGCTCTTTTTAGAGCCAACTAATAAACCAACATATAACTTAGTTTAAAAAAAACAATTGTTGTTGCTTGGCGCCGCGCACCCATCGCATTCACACAGGGGGGCCGTGTACCCATCGCGTTCACACTAGGGGACCACGCTGAAAGCCGCACTAGGGTCACGACGCCAAATTTATTAATTTTTTTCACTGCAAGAGCCGGCCCTGGGGTTGGTGGTCCCCAGGGCCATCATGAGCTCCAGGAGGAGGGTCGCGAAGCCCCCCTCTCAAAATATCTAAAGCCCCAGGAGGTGGTGGTCCCCGGGGCACGGGGGTCCATAACAGACCCCTAAATATAAATATTATTGCCCTGGGGAGGTGGTGGTCCCCGAGGCAGTTTGGGGGGTGAGCCACCCCCACACACATTTTTATTTATAGCCCCAGGGAGGTGGCGGTCCCCGGGACTGCGGGGGCCCCCGCGGGCCACTGCAAATTATTTTGCGAGTGCCCCGGGACCTGACCCACCCAGGGTTTTTTTCCA
Source organism: Triturus cristatus (assembly GCF_964204655.1). Lineage (NCBI taxonomy): Eukaryota > Metazoa > Chordata > Amphibia > Caudata > Salamandridae > Triturus > Triturus cristatus. The sequence goes on along the minus strand of NC_140587.1, from coordinate 339,290,549 downwards.
AACAACGTGCCTCATTTTTTTTTCATTTTAGGCAGAATCCGTGACTTCTCCCATTTTGCTTACTGTTTTTAAAATGTTCTTTTTGCCCTGGGGGGCCTTGTGGGACCCCCTGAACAGGCCAGGGGGGTAGGGTGTTTGTACCCTACCCCCTTTTCTTCATTTTCATCTTTAATTTTACCTCATTTCTTCTGACTGGATTACCGAGTCAGAAAATGGCTGCCAGCACATTCTGGTGTGGAGTGTAGGCAGCCAATTAAAATGAAGCGTGTGGTCGGGAGAGGTCGCGAACCCACTGCGGCCATAGATATCGAAACTTTTATTTTTTGATTTTCTCACCAACTACTGAACGGATTTACACCATTTAAAAGAAAGGTCGCTTTCTGAACCAAGCACTACCTTTTTTCCAAATTTGGGGTAATTCGTTCCGCAGTTCGGGCTGTAGCCTAGCCTAAAGTTTCCTATGGGAAATTGATTTTTTGACTCTTATTTTTTTAATTTCACAGCAACTACTGAACAGATTTACGCCATTTAAAAAAAAGGTCTCTTTCTCAACCAAGAGCTACCTTTCTACCAAATTTGGTGTAATTCCGTTCAGGAGTTCGGGCTGTAGCCGTCCAAAAAAGTTCCTATGGAAATTAACACACGAAAAACGTGTTTTGGGATCCCCCCTTTTTTCTCAGCCCCTGCTTAATGAATCACCCTCAAACTTTCAGAATAGGAGCTGACCTGGATAGACCTTTTTTTTGGAAAATTTTTGCAAAGATTCGTCAAACGACGCCAAAGTTATTAGCAAATCAAAAAATGCTTTTCCTATGGAAACTAGGTTCTAACTATAACTACCTACTGGCGACTGCCAGTAGGTAATATATATATATTCACTGAAAAAAACACAGGTTTCAGGGACATTATAGTTAGTTGGATTTTTCACTCATACAAAACCAGAGAACTTCGGCCGTCATAGTTAGTTGAGCTAACTATAACTCGTGCCCCCGCAATACACTGCTGATGAAGTCACATATTACATCATTTATGACATGGTCAGTGACATCACTGATGACATCACTGATGACATCTCAAATGACATCACTGATGACATCACTGATTACATCATTCAGTGACTGTATGTTTCTGTAACGTTTAAATATAATATATAGATATATAGATATTCACAGAAAAAAACATAGGTTTCAGGAATGTTATAGTTAGCTGGACATTTCACTCGTACAAAACCATAGAAATTCTTCCGTTATAGTTAGTTCTGCTAACTATAACTCGCGCGCCCGCAATGCACTGCTGACATCTCAAATGACATCACTGATGACATCACTGATGCCATTGAATGTGGTTTAGTTTGAAATTTAAATATGTATTATATATATACCAATCTGTATTGAAGATTGAGTGTATATATATAACTGTCTGGATGGAGGATTTAGTAGCTGTCTGACTGTCTGTTTAAGTGAGTAATTAAAAGTGTCTCACTTAATACATGGATTAGTAACTAAACTATGTGAATGTGTGCATCACTGTCTCTGTTGTTGTATAACATGCTGCATCAGTTGGTCACTAACTACATGAGTGTGTATATTAGTTATTGATTAGTTGGGTGAGTATTTGTATGGGACACTGAGTTTGTGTGTGGTTGGATGGGGTGTGTGTAACTCTATGCATAGATGTGTGAATGGTTGATGAACTAGGTGTATAGGTTTAAGAGTGCATGTGGAAACAGTTGTTTGGGTGAGTGAGCATATTTATTTGTGTGTTGGTGAGCGAATATCTGTTTTAGTTGTACATCTTCAACAAAGTAAACAAGCATTGGCACAACCAATAGGTCTCGCTTTTTGGACCTTATGTGTGTGTAGCCATGCAGCATATTATCCTGGCTGCTGTGTCGCCATGTATTGAACAGCTATACAATTACAATAGGGGGAGGAGGGAGACATAAGAGAAGAACCAGACGTGGACAGAAGGTTTAAAGGGAAAAGAAGTAACACAAATAGGGGGAAGGACCTGAAAATACAAGTACTCCTATGGCTTGCTTGTAGAAAATTAGAAAAATAGCTCAATAAAAGTGAGCAGTGAAAGGAGACAGGTACTTGGCCATGCTCTATGCAAGGGCCAAACACAAGAAATACATTACATTCCACCACATGCCCCACCCAAGCCTAAACCATGAATCATAGCACCCAGCTCTTATGCCATACAATGAAACACAGAAACCTTTTCTTTCTCCTATGAATTTGAAGGTCTCATCCTACCCCACACCACACAGGCCTTTCCCTGGTGTAGAAAAGATAGCATTTTTGGGCCTCTCAGTGGAATTATGGGTTAAACAATGCATTGTTCTGGTCACCAGTCTCCCAGCTGGATCCAATTTGTATTTAACCCCATAGGATCATCGTTCATTTAATGGGGAGTGGGTGTTAAACACACAAATAGTAATGAGCAGCATGCATTGTGGAACAAGCTTGGTGGGATGTGTCAACTTATTTACTTACTGACAGCTCTGTTCTTCAATATCAGCTTTTCCCCATAACAAGTATGTGATCTTGAGCTAATAATTAAATGATACACTTTGAGCTCTTTAGCAAGACTCTCCGGGGTAGTCACGCCCAACATAGAAGAAGGAGCACATTAAACACGATGTTTAACTGGTACAGCGACACCTAGCTTCAGCAAATCAAGACATAACCAAATGCTTATTTGCTTATACTGAAGTCTTTTAGGAAGTACTCAATACAAACACAAAATACACAAAATGAGTAAGGTTGCCGCATCTGGACATATCGAAAACATCAGCAGCAAATGAGCTAGATCCACGGATTAGTGGGTCGTTGCAAATATTTCTGTGTAACATGAAGTCAATATGTTGTAAAAGAAATGCAGCAAGACATATCAGTGAATTAACGTAGTTGCTATCGCAATCTATGGCGCGTCCACGGGTGACATGTACTCAGCCGTTCATTTCATAAGGTAATTATTTTTGCCCATTATATCGGTTATCTGGTTAATAACACTAAAATGAAAGAAAGAAAAAAATTCTTCCCAGACAACATTCATAAGGCAAAATATGTAATAATGTATGGGAAGACAAGAGTCAAACAGGAGAGAGGAGGAGCATAGATCCAACCACCATGTATGAGAAACAATTAGAGCGAAAAAGAACACACAATGCCTCAAAACATTAGGCAAGCCTAATCATGTGAGTTTCAGTAAATCCTAATCCATTAAGTTCCAAGAATGAAAACGCACTCAAAGCGCAATGAAACACGAAGACAAATGCACCTAAAAGAAGGCTGCGGTGCATAGGTAAATAACAGACGGAAACAACTTACTGAAATAAGACTATTCACGGCACAAAGCTTTTAGCTGTCAGGTCGCCAGAATATGGGTGCACTTTAAAAAATGTTCAGAGATGTAAATCACTGGGGAGTAAGTGAAACAGTGGAGAGAGGTGACTAACGCTTTCCAAAAGTTTGGTGAGTGGTAACAGTGCTCGCAGACATCTCCATGTAACGTAAAATCTGTCCCCTTACATTCAACACTACAACAGCTAAGATATGGTAAATAACCTTTCAGGGTAATCAAAGACGGAAACAATTAAACCAAGGTTGCTAACAACTTGATGTCAAAGTCTGTTAAGTGCCTCAATGGTGCGCAAACCTCCAAGTTTCTATGACTAACAGAATTGTGAGATGCCCAGTGACTATACACTGCTGGAAAATTGTACCAAAGCCAAAAACTTAAGCAGGATGTGCCTTTAGTAAAGAGAAAATTACAGAACAAAATAGAAAGAAAAAATAAAGTGCTATAGTGTTGCCGGGCTAGTCAATGCCAGTAAAATTCCAGATGTGACACTGGTAGACTAGAACCTATAACTAGGCCAGGCATGTTACTAAAACTGTTACTAAAAGCATTATGTCCCAGTTAGAACCATAGTGCCCAACCACTTACCTATGTGCATTCTACATGTGAAAGCTCCACACCAACAGACGTGTGTATGACGACAAAAAAGTAGGTGGGTTTAGACTGCCATTTGTAGTACTCATGATTGGTTGACCCAGAGAGATCCCACCTGTGATTTTAAGAAGGCGGCTCAGACTTTGAGAAACAGCATCAGCCATTTTTTAATGGTCATAAGGCTAATCAAAAAAGGCAAAAAACAGTTGGTTGGTAAGCACGAACACGGCGGTTGGATTACTGACAACAAAGGAAATTCCGCCTGAAGAAGGGTTAGACCTGAAATGCATAGGGGAATTCAGGGGACGCACCAGTAACTGATCCTGATACTCTTGATACATACCTACCTGATCTCTGCCGTGAGGGGAACGGCCAGCAAGGGTGGAAACAGCTGAGCGCCAGGAACTCAAGGATCGCCGTGAGGGGAACGGCCGGCAACCAAGAAAACTACAATACCCAGCAGCCCACCCCTGGCGCTTGCCTCTGACTTCACCAGGCAGCGCCGGGGGAGTGTAAAACCGCCACAGGTGCACCGCAGCGCGGGATGCACTAGTAACTGATCCTGATACTCTTGATACATACCTACCTGATCTCCGCCGTGAGGGGAACGGCCAGCAAGGGTGGAAACAGCTGAGCGCCAGGAACTCGAGGATCGCCGTGAGGGGAACGGCCGGCAACCAAGAAAACTACATTACCCAGCAGCCCACACCTGGCGCTTGCCTCTGACTTTACCAGGCAGCACCGGGGGAGTGTAAAACCACCACAGGTGCACCGCAGCGCGGGACACGCGTGGGCAGCGCCTGGGCGAAGCGCGGGCCAAGGGCGGGCCCGTCTTAGCCCGTCAGGGGCCGTCTGAGGCCGGGCTGGGCCTACCCTCGTGGAAAGCTTGGAGATCGTTCTCTTATCCCTACAACATCCAGGACGCACGGTAGGACTATTTGAGTTAACATATTGTCGTCCAGTAAAGGGGCAGCTTGTACTATATTAGCCAATCCTTTACGTGTGGGGCTGAGATCTTTCATGCATATTACTGCAAATATTGACGCGTAAGTGGGGTGGCCCAATCGAAGTAATTGCAAGTGACATTCATCATCTAGCATGGGCAAAAGAAAAGCTCTGACTAATGACCCACTGGAGGGGAAAGATCTTAAGAAGCCCAAAACACAGACCCTCCTAACGTATTTGACAGGGGCGATGGGTGCATTAGAAAAACAGATCACATCAGTCGAACAGACATTGGCGGCCGGGACACTAAATATTGGAGAGACTGCTCAACAAACTAACCCTGCACAAGATGCTACATTAAACGGGGGCTGATTAGACAGCACACCAGTGAACGGTTGTATTCAAAGGGTGGTATATGATATTATTCATAGTGAACCGGAGTCACCCAACCTCTCCCCCTACGAAGAGGAAGAAAAAGATAGTCAGAAAATCTTCGGGCAAAAACGGAAAGGCTGTCTCTGGAAAACTAACAGCTAATATAGAAAGTAAAGCTGGAAGATGTATTTCTGCAAAGCAACAAGGGTTAGTAAACCATGATACGGCACTAATACTTGATCCAAAAGGGAATATTCCAGAGCAGAGCAACAAGTGCGACAGAGTGGAAAGTCTCGCTCTAGTTATAAGAAATTTAGATCTATATGTAAGAGGAGTATTTGAGAATATTGGTGAAAGACTAAATCAGGTAGAGTCACAGCTGAAAAAACTTTTGGACAATAAAGTCGGCGGGGACATTTCTCATCTAAATGTTCAACATAATAACAATGAAGTGAGGAATCACGGGAATCCAGGACAAAATCAGAAGCAAGTAGTTCGGTCTGGAGGCTCACAAAGTACCCAAAACAGATATTCTCTCGGAACACCAATCGTAACACCAATGGGCCCAACCGAAAACGCAAGTAATCCAATTCTAGATCAAAATAGACCAGAAACTCTACCATCCAAGACTTTTCATTCACTGAACCCGAAACTGTCCCATTTGGACTTGCCACCAGCTTGCACCCCCCACACAGTCATCTTGGCCAATGTACCACAGTTAGGATCGCACAATAAGGAGACATGTGAATCACTTAGGAATAAGTCACTTCACTGGTTAAGGACAAAAGTGGGACACTCAACGAGCCTGTTTGAGGAGTTTAAGATTGCGCGTAGGGTGGGGTGGGTAGGTATAGCTAGGAAACCCTTTGTAGGCGATTGTGTGGTACTCACTTTCCGCTCACCTTGGTTAGTGGAAAGGATTCTGGGGAATGGGGGTAGAAATAGAATGGAAGATGGGATTAATATTCTCCCCTTGGGTTATTTCTATCCCCCATTTTTTCAGGTACAGGAATTAGGTCAGCCCGAGGGTATGCCCAGGCCAATATATAATGTTCCAGTAAGCAATCGTTTTAGCTCACTTTCCCCCCTTGAGGAATTAGACTGACTACAGCAAATGGTGATAACTGGTTTGGAAAAATCTCAAGAACCCCAAGGTAATAGCATGCATGGGCGGAGGTTAAATATAATAGCTCAACCTGAAGATCTTAGACCAATTCATAATAGTGAGGTAGATCCAAATCCTATTCCACACGAGTCAAGGTCATTCAAACTAGAGACCCAACCATTCATATCACCTCCAGATAATGAGGGGAATGTAAAGTTTACTTTTTGGAATATAGCGGGACTATCTTCCAAACTACAAAATGATCTTTTTCTAGACTTTGTAAGGAAAGCCGATATTCTCTGTCTCCAGGAGACTTGGGCTCAGAAGGAAATACACATAGACGGTTTTAAAACCTACCATACCCCAGCCACCCCGTCAAATTCGGGGAGATCAAAGGGGGGTCTATCATCTACGTTTCAAATTTGCTGTCAATAAAAAGAATCAAGTTTGAAATATCTGAACCCAACTACCAAATTATAACACTGAGCAAGGAGAGTAAAAATTATATAACTATAGTGAATTTCTATAACAACATCGCTAAGGAAAAATTGACAGATAAAATGAACCAACTAAAACATGCCTTGCAAAATATACAGACCCAATGCTCTGGAAACGTACAGTTTGTATGGGGTGGGGACTTTAACGTTAACATATGCCCATATCACAACGATCCGACGTGTGGCCTGATGGATGAGGAAATATGCTATCTGACTCACTTTCCACATAACGCTTATGGCAACGCTCTGAATGAGAATATATTCACACTGGATCTGGGCTTTGCCAATAATATGGTCTCACCACCCATTCCTTTTTCGCAAACTTTCAATGGGAGAGGCTTGAGTTCTATTATAGATTTTATTTTAATCTCAAATCACCTTTCACATAGCGTAATGGGATTCGAAGTGCATAATATAGCCATCAGTGACCACTTCCCACAAACAGTGAGAATCTCAATCAAAAATTTTAATCAACATACGAAAAATAAAAATAAAAATTTGTAATAAATTGGATATTGACAGCTCAAATGGTTTTTCACTAAAGTGGGAAATGGTAGATCCAGATAAAATAACAAAATTAGTGGTACATAAGGCACTAGGTTCAATTATGAAATGTTTAAATGAAAGTACTCCCCAAGAGTTGGTCCTAGTACATTTTTTACACATAACCACAAGCATAAAAAACAGCTTGAAGGCAGAGATTAAAAAAAGGGGGGATAATAAGAAAGTCAGGTGGCTTGATACCAACTGTACAAAGGCTCACCGAGCCCTAAAAAAAGCCATACATAACACCGAAGCAGACAGACTTAAAATCCAACAAGCCAGGAAAATTTACAACCAGGCATAACATCAAAGAAAAGGGCCATAAAAAATTCCCTATGGGAAGACATGCATAGGGCTAGTCTACTAAAAGATAGTAGGGCTTTTTGGAAAGTAATCAGATCCCCTTTTCTATGCCCCGAGGGTAAACCATCTTTGGAGGCAGCGATTGATGAACACCAGTGGGTGAGTCACTTCACTAAAATCTTTGGACAACCACAGGTGATTATAAACAGAGAAGATTTAACATCTTCTCCTCCTAATGATAGGGTGATTTACCTGATTGAGGTATTTTTCTCTTTAAAGGAAGTACAAATAGCATTAAAAGAAAGCAAAGGAAGCAAAGCTCCTGGACCCGATGGGGTCCCTGTTGACATATATAAGCATAACAGCGACCTCTGGGCTGCGTTATTGACATGCGTCCTTAACGCAGCCGCCTCGAGGGGTTTAATTAAAAGCTGGTCTGAGTCTATCATGGTCCCCATTTACAAAAAAGGTGATAGGCAGGACCCCTCCTGCTACAGACCTATTTCCCTATTAGACTCTTTGGGAAAGGTAGCAGGAAGGATACTCCTATCTCGATTACAAATATGGGCAAAAGAAAAAAATATACTCTCAGACCTACAATTTGGCTTCCGGGAAGGGCTGAGTACAATAGATCAGGGGCTCAACTTGGCCACTTTAATGGGTAAATACACGAAAGCAGGGAGGGGGAATTTACATCTGGCCTTTGTGGACCTCTCCGCTGCCTTCGATTGCGTTTCCCATGAGAAATTATGGAGTATTTTAATAAATATGGGGATAGAGGCATCTTTAATCAATTTCTTGAAAGCCCTTTATAATAATGCAACAGCATGTGTACGGTATGGATCTAAAGGCGAATGTACCTCCCAATTCCAGGTAAGAAGAGGGGTAAGACAGGGGTGCGTCCTGGAATATTTTCTGTTTACTTTATACACCAATGGCCTAGAAAAGGCACTATTAGAGGGATGCCAGTACGTACCCCAACTGCATTTGAATACGGAGAAGAGACGCATACCCGCATTACTTTATGCGGACGATGCCGTAATAATGGCTAGGACCCCACTGGCACTGCAGAAGGCATTAGTTTCCTACAATGTTTTTATGGAAAATATTGATTTAAAGATAAATGCCACAAAAACATATGTGATGCACTGTGGCAGAGGGGGCAAGAAAAAGAAAGGCATCTTTTTAAATGGGAGGAATCTGTCAAACACCTCTACCTATCCCTACTTAGGGATATTAATAGATGACAAGGGTTCATGGGGTCAAGCCATTGACACCAGAAAACTCTTGTTTATGAGAACAACATCAGCCCTTGTCACCTTCGCACAAAAGTTAGGTAAGAGACCCCCAATCGAATTACTAAAGATTTACAAGGCTAAATGCACAAGTGTAGCATTATATGGGGCAGGATTATGGGGCTACTGTAACGTATCTGTGATACAGAAAGTGGAAAACGCGTTTCTGAGGTATCTACTAGCTGTCCCTTGTTCCACTTCCACCTATATCTGTCATGCTGAGCTAGGAGTTCCTTATATATCTGACACCATAAAAATCCAGTCAGCAATCCTATGGCACCGTATCTGGAAGTCACAAAACAATAAACTCAGTCAGATGGTGCTGCAGGACGCTCTGAGGTTAGAACATTCCCTAGAGATAGAGTGGATAAGATACATAAGAGATTTTATGACAGACTTAGGGAAACCAGAATATTTTTACAATCCTGAGTCATTCAGCCGTATCCCAGGTAAAGAATTAAAAAAACAATGTATACAACATATGGAGAATTTAAAATCATGAATTAGGCGACAAAACCTACTGTCCTCTCAAACTTGATGATAACTTCTTCTCCTAATATGCAAATGTATCTCCAAAATACCATAAAGGGATACGACAGATTTGTTCTTACCCGTTTCAGGGTGAATATTTTTCATAGATTGGTTACCTTCCCAACAGTCAATGATTGGTCCAAAAATGTATCCATTTGCCCGTGTGACAATTTATCTGTACAATCAACAATGCATGTCACTTTGTTTTGTAAATTTTACAATGATTTGAGGAGAAAATGGATAATACCGATTTTAAAAATATGGGGTCTTCAACAATGTCGCCCAGCTTATATTGCCCTTCAATTCTTAGATAATGAATGTATAATTATAAATGTCGCCACTTTCTTAAAGAAAATAATTATACTTAGGAAACAACACGACTTGGAGCTCACCGATTAGTAATGATGGAGCGTCCCTGTAACATTACTTACACGCACTAAAAATTAGAGGGCAATATTAATGTTATGTACTATAAATAAGACTTAATATCTCAATAGCTCCTAACAATCAATGTACTGTATGAATTGCTTTGTTTTTAATATTTTAAATAGAAATTTTTATGATGTTTTTAGTAAATGGTATATGAAATACGGCAATCAAAAACTTTGTAATATGTATATAAATGAATATGTATGCTTTCAAGATTTTTATGTGACAAAAATCAAATAAAGCTTATTCTTATTCTTATTCTTATTCTTATTATTCAGTTGGTTCAGAAATTGTGTGCCCCGAAACCTAGAACACCATTTCGAAAACAGTTGTTGTCAAAAGTAAATTCCATGAAAATTATACTGCATAATTCTACGACGTTAATTAAAAACATAGTATAATAGAGTATAAATGGATTCCAATATTCAACATGGTCCGAACGACAGCCATTACAAAGCAATATCATGCTCTTATTTACTTTGACGAAACGGTTCAGGGCATCTTGTAACGTAGTTAAAGATAGTCAAACAAATCCACACCATGCAGCTCTACACAGCGTGAGAGTAAATGTCCAAGCCTAAGAAAATAAAGGCGGTCATTTCAAAATGTCAGAATATCATGATTGAGTACAGAGAAACGTTAAGTAAACCGCTCAGCTTGACCACGAAAGTGACTTACCAAAAAACACACTCCTCAAGCACTGATGTTGTCCAACGCATAATTTTAATGGTTAATCGTGACGATTAGTTCCTTGAGACAGGTATGCCGTGTCCCTGGTAATTCATTTACATGCAGTAATGTGCCAAAATAAATTAAAGACCAAACTGGAGTGTAATAACAAAAATAAAACACACTTCGAAATGTGTGTTAGTTGCATCTTAGAAACATCATTCCGTCGGACTGATGTGCCTGCTTTACTCTGAAAAAAACTGATCTTATTGAATCTAGCATCAGAGTCGTGGCACATGCTCTAACTCCTTGAAAAATTAAAAACAAAATATGAACCATGAAGCGGGCATGGTGCTGAACAAACAAAAGCAGCGCGTACTGATCACACAAAGGTCGCCTGGGCTCAAAAAGCATATCATTATAAAAAATTGTTTTTGCGCACGCTAACTTACATCTGCAAGCACGCGATTAAATAAAAAAGCAAAACCTGCCGAGTTCCGCGAAGCCCAAGCGAAGAAGTGGCGCTGCGGTTTGCGTGTTTACGCTGCTTGTCGTACATGACTACAAGATGCAAAGAATGGTCTGGCGCATCACTTTTAACCGTCCCACCAAGCCGAAAGAAACCAAAAGCCTGAAAGGGTATGATGCGCTCGCTACTCACCTTAAACACAGTTACAACAACAGTTCACACTAACTACAGCCGAGACGCAGCTTAGCGACCACGAAAATGAGGCCCGGGAGTTGTGTGTGCGCACGCGCGCTAAATAATCACAAATCTAAAACCAAAAGAGAGTCAGGAATGCAGCCTGCCCTCGCCGCTGTTGTTTAAACAAGACGTGCGGCTGAGTGGTGCACGCGCAGGTCAAAAGCAGGAATGGCAGGAGCCACAAAACGTGCGGCCGAGTGGTGCACTTAATTACCCGTGAAAGACAGCTGGCGCTGCGTGCGTGCACTCTCGTGTGAACTCAAGCGCTCGGCCAGCCAAAGTGCGGGGTTGCACTTTGGAAACTCACCTACTAAATGTCTCAGACCAGCGCATGCGCTGGCTCAGTGAGACCTAAAAAATAAAAGGCATTGTATGTGAGAGTTGGTGTATATAAATAAGTATATATAAGAGTCAGTGATTGTGAGAGTAACTATATGAATGAGTGTATAATTGTAATGGTGATTTTTTAACATATTAACTAGGAGTTACTATGTGTTTGAGTAAATGAGGTGTTGTGTGTATAATTGTGTAAGTGAGTAAATGTAAGTGTGATTAATTTTTTTCATGAGTGAGTAGGATGACTGCATAACCGACTAAGATGACTGCTGATATGTCAATGTCTATGTATGTGTATAAGTGCATTTGAGAGTGTTCTATTAATTAGTGACTGCATGTGTAAGTGATTCTGTTGTTGAATGGGTAGTTGTGTGTGTAGACTTAGGAATCAGTGAGTGGGTATGTAGTAACTGGTATTGGTGTGTCAATCGTTTCAAATATGGTACTTTGTATTTTACAGTGAGTGATGAAAGGTTATACTAGTGTATGATGAGGTGTATCAGATTGTCACATGGATGATGTCATCAGTGATGTCATCAGTGATGTCATTTGAGATGTCATCAGTGATGTCATCAGTGATGTCACTGACCATGTCATGAAGGATGTAATCTGTGACATCATCAGCAGTGCATTGCGGGCGAGCGAGTCATAGTTAGCAGCACTAACTATAACGGAGGAATTTCTATGGTTTTGTACGAGTGAAATGTTCAGCTAACTATAACACCCCTGAAACCTATGTTTTTTTCTGTGAATTTCTAAGCTTTTTTAAATGTTCATTTCTAGCTATAACGTCTCTGAAACCTATGGTTTTTTCAGTGAATTTCAAAGGTTTTTTAAATGCAAATTTGTAAGTGTAATAGTAGTTATACCTATTTTTTGTACTGATTTTCTACAGTTTTTTAACTGTTTATTTATAAATATTTTATTCATTAAATAACATTATATAATTTTCTGAAAATTGAACAAAAAAAATTATTAAAAAATTAAAACTGAAATATTGTTTAATTTTTTTGTTTAATTTTTTAATTGTAATATATTTATATTATTTACTTTTGAAAAAAAAAATCCCAAAAGTTTTTTCAGAGTCGCGCACCCAAAGCGTACTCATCACAGTGGGTGCATGGATTCCAGCCGCCATTTTAGAAACGTCGAGAAGGATCCGCGTAAGGTACGCGACGCTTGTGCGGTGGCGGGTCGCGCGTGTCGTCATATACGTGCTGGGGCGCGCTGGGTGCGCGACTCCCGCGAAATTTTTTTATGTTCTAAAATGATATGTATGTGTGTTTAATATACATATTAGGGCAAGAGACTATCTAAGATATTCATAAAAATAATATATTTGTACTTATAATAAACTTATAGGGCATGATTCACAGAACTAACTTAAGACAAAATCCTAAACTTACTACCATTTTGGTATTCACAGAAGACACTTACTCATTTTGGTATTCTCAGAAGGCACTTACTCATTTCGGTATTCACAGAAGTTAGGAGTCCTAACTTTAGGACTCCTAAATGCCTTCTGTGAATACCGAAAGTCTTAAATTTAGGATTTTTCTCAGTTTAGTAGTAGTATAGTTAGGACTCCTAACTTTAGGACTCCTAAATGCCTTCTGTGATTACCGAAAGTCTTAAAATTAGGATTTTTCTCAATTTAGTAGTAGTAAAGTTAGGACTCCTAACTTTAGGACTCCTAAATGCCTTCTGTGAATACCGAAAGTCTTAAAATTAGGATTTTTCTCAGTTTAGTAGTAGTAAAGTTAGGAGTTCTAACTTTAGGACTCCTAAACTGAGAAAAATCCTAATTTTAAGACTTCCGGTATTCACAGAAGGCATTTAGGAGTCCTAAAGTTAGGACTCCTAACTTCTGTGAATACTGAAGTGAGTAAGTGTCTTCTGTGAATACCACAATGAGTAAGTGCCTTCTGTGAATATGAAAATGGTAGTAAGTTTAGGATTTTGTATTAAGTTAGTTCTGTGAATCGGGCCCATATTATTTTTCAATATATTTTCGCGAAGTCACATCGGGTGCGTGCTTCGTGAGCACAGAGTGTGCGGATCCCATGTGACATCAAAAAAAAAGATTTCATTGGTTCATAACATTTCCCACTGTAACTATTGAAGGACCCCACCCATTTTAATCATTCTTGTTGGAGCATCTTTAGAGAGACATCTCTTTTCCTACAAGAACCCTTTTTGCCTGTTTTTTTGGTGTTTTTCAAAAAATATCAAACAAAATGGCATCTGGACAGCAGCAGCAGCAGGAGGAAGTATCTTCTGAAGAAGAATTCTTGCAGGAGGCACCACGTCCACAGAGGCCGGAATCTGTTGTGTGGAAATTCTTTACTTTTCCACCTGGAGAGAAGAAAGTAAATGCGAGAAAGGTGACGTGCAAAATTTGTGACCGAGTCCTGTCAAGAGGCAGTGAAAAAAATACTCTTGTCGCACTACTTCTATGTACAAGCATCTCCGGACCCCACATCCTCTCAATCTTGCTCGGGATGAAATGAGGCGAGCTGCTTTGAACCCCTCACCTGCTGTGGCAAGTACATCTGGAGCGCCCTCAGGAACACCTGCAATGGACATTAGGCCAGAATTTGCCTTTCTCGAGCAACACTGCGTGAAGTGTAAGAAACTTATATGCTTCGGTGAGCAGTCGGTGGATGTAGTTTGTGCTGCGCAATGCAACCATCGTTGTTAATTTTTTTGTTTTTGGAATGATAAGTAATTCCAAATGTTTCCTGTTTTATTCGTTCTTATTTTGTTCATTTTTTGAAAAAACACAAAAAAAATACAAAATTGTTCAAAAAAAATAAAACAAAAATACAAAAGAAAAAAAAGTTCTTATCAGAACGACCTTATCTGGTTAAAGAAAGAACTATAATTGCAAGGTAATGTGTGAAAGTTTGGTTGAATATATGTACAGCCTGATTGACTGAAAGAATGCATTAGTAGTGTATGGTGAATTTATAGGTGAAGATTTTTGAGGAAGTATTGCAGCATGACACTGCAAGCTCGTTAGCTGCACTGCGGCACTTCCGAAGCACAGGGGTGTGACATATGTACATGAATATGTTGCAACTCTGTGCTTTCCTCTGCACTGCTGCACAAACTGCAGCCATGCAGTGACACAGGCACCCTTGCACCATAGTGCAAGGATGTCTGTGTCATGTGGAGATTGTTTTTGTGCAGGAAGGGACACCTTCCTGCACAAAAACAATCAGTAAAGGCATTTTCCTCTTTCAATGTATGCTGTGGAATGCAGCATGCATTGAAAGAGGAAAAAATGAGGAGAAATGAAAACAATTCTCCTCGTTGCGCCTTACTGGTGGCACAGGGTGCTTGTAAATCTGCCCCATAAGTGCTTAGGTATTGGCAGACTGATACAATAAGAACATAGTGCTGGATGGGTGATTGAAGAATTGCATGAGACTGACAGGAGGTATCCTATGCTGCATGGGTACTACTTCAGTATTTAATGGAGTGGACCAATAGTATATATCTGCTTAGAGATTTGTAGGGATTATGCACAGAATATTTTATGTGTACTTGTGATGGTGCCTAGGTCATTTTATAAGAATACCACTAGTAACTGGAATGATGACAGTGCTGCAAACAGAGTGAACACTTAATTTATAAGTGCTTAGGTATTGGTGGAGTAATAGGATAAGTAGATAGTGCTGGATGGGTGATTGGAGAAATGCATGGGACAGACAGGAGGATTTCTACACTGCATAGGTACTAACTGGGTATTTAGAAGAGCGTATCAATAGTTTGTAGCTGGTTAGAGGTGTGCATGCATAGTGTACAAAATATTGTACCTGCACTTGTGTTTTTGACCACGCCATTCCTTAAGTATACGACTAATAACTGGAGTCATTTCAGTGTTGCAAAGAAAGTGTGTGCTGAATTTATAAGTGCTTAGGTATTGGTGGAGTGATCGGATACATAGATAGTGCTGGATGGGTGAATGGAGAAGTGCATGGGACAGACAGATGGATTCCTAGACTGCATAGGTACTAACTGGGTATTTAGAAGAGCGTATCAATAGTATGTAGCTGGTTAGCGGTCTGCATGCATAGTGTACAAAATAATGTACCTGCACTTGTGTTAGTGGCTAGGCCATTCCTTAAGGATATGACTAATAACTGGAGTAATTTCAGTGCTGCAAAGAGAGTGCATGCTAAATTTATTAGTGCTTAAGTATTGGCAGAGTGATAGGATACGTAGATTGTGCTGGATGGTTGAATGGAGAAATGCATGGGACAGACTGAAGGATTCCAAGACTGCATAGGTACTAACTGAGTATTTAAAAGACTGTATCAAAGCTATGTAGCTGATTAGAGGTCTGCATGCATAGTGCACAGACTATTGTAGCTGTACTAGTATTGGTGTGTCTATGGTTTCGAGAATGGTAGTCTGTATTTTAGGTTGTGAGGAGGTGCATCAGATGATAACGTAGATGATGTCATCAGTGATGTCATTTGAGATGTCATCAGTGATGTCATCAGTGATGTCACTGACCATGTCATGAGTGATGTAATATGTGATGTCATCAGCGGTGCATTACTTTAATCCAAAAAGCTGGCCTGGTCACCATGTGAAAATTCAGGAATTGATACAATAAAGAAAAGAAAACAAGTGATAATATGCACACAATGTCATTTCAGCATATCTTGCCCCGTGACCACCATACCTGTATGTTCGTCAACATGATGTATTCATAATTAACATATTTAGAATTGCAAACATCAACATAAACAATGGACTACACATTACTTTAAATATTAATCTGGGCACGTTGCGTAATATAATGGTTCTTACACGAAAGAAAAGGAAAAAAAGGGGTGTTAATATACACACACTATCCCTAAATAAAGTTCTAGCGATTATAGTTCCATTTTATTCACAGCTCATTTGAGATGTCATGAGTGATGTCATGAGTGATGTAACTGACCATGTCATGAATTATGTAATGTCTGAGGTCATTAGCAGTACATTGCGGGGGGTTAAATTACAGTTAGCTCAAGTAACTATAACTGCTGAATTTCACTGGTTGTGTATGAGTGAAATCTGAGTCTAACTATACTGTCCCTGTAATCTTTGTTTTTTTCAGCAAATTTCTAGTTTTTTTTTAACGTTAAGTAAGATGCATATCACAATGGATGGTGGGGGGTTGTAAGCAGGGCCTGGCATTGTGCTGCCCTCACCCAAGCTCGCTGCTCCTGCCTTCCCTCCTCCTAGCCATCCATTGTCCAAGTCCATGTCCCTGCTCCCTTATTACAGCCCTGTGTGGCCGTTGTTCTGCCACTGGCCTTCCCGCCTTCTCTGAACAGTTAGCTTGCTGCCCCATCCACCTCCTCCCTATCCTCTGTTGTCTGAATCCATGGACTAGCCTCCTGCCATGTATGGTCTGATGTGTTGCCACTGCCCTCCATTTCGCATGATGTACCAGTCCACTCCTTCTGCCCTCCATTGCTCAATTCTATGCCCTATCATTGACCTCCTGCTTAGCCTCTGTGTTTAGCTTGCTGCCCCTATTCTCCTTCCCCCTGCCCTCCGATATCTTTGTGCATGCCCCTGCTCCATCCTTTTTGCCCACCATGTTACATGGACCTGCCACTCCTATCTACTCTGAGTGTTCTGTTGAGCTACCACTCCCCTCCCACCTGCCTAGCATTATCAGATGACTGTAACCTGTCCCTGCCACCTCCCCCATGCCTGTCCACATGCCATGCCCCTATCCCCTTCCTCCTGTCCTCCATGGTCCATTTTACTGCCACACCCTTCTGCCCTCCCTGGTCTGTTGTGCTGCAACTGCTCCTCCTGCCTGCCCCTCATGGTCTGTTGTGAGGCCCCTTCCCCTGAACTCTCTTGTCTGTGCCCAGGTCCTGACCCTCCCTTCTATCCTCCATGGTCCTTTGTGCATGCCCCTGCACCCTCCTTCTTGCCCATCATAGCCATTGTGCTGCCACTAACCCTCCCGCTTGCCATGCATGGTCTTCTGTGCTGCCACAGCCCCTCCTACCTTCCCTGTGTGGTCAGCTAGCTGCCCCTGACCCCCCCACCTTCCCTCCATGGTCTGTGTGTATGCTATCATAGTCTCACTGTTGCTCTCCATGGTGTGTCTTGCTTCTAGTGCCCATCCTGCCTGACCTCCATGGTCATCTTGCTGCTCCTGCCCTGCCCCCTTGCCCCCAGCCCTCTGTTTCCATGTGCAGACCCCTCTTCCCTCCCTCCTGGCTTGTCTGTTCCATTGTAATGCCCCTGATCCGTCCCTCCTGCCCTTTATGTTGTTATGCTGCAGCTTTCTCTCCTGTCTGTCCATTACGGTCAGCTAGCTACCATTGCCTCTTTCCCCTCTGTTCTCTGTTGTCCATGTGCATGGTCCTGTCCCCTCCCTATTGCTTTCTATGGATTGTTGTGCTGCACTCCCATCCCGCATGCCCTGTGTGGTGTATTGTGCTGCTGCAAACCCTGATACCTATCCTGTAGGATCAGTTTGGTGCACCTCTCCATGTCCCTCCTGTCCTCTGTTATCCGAGTCCATGTCCCTACCCCAATTCCTCCTGCCTTCCATGATCCAATGTACCATACTTGCTAACATTTTGAACTTGGTAAGAGGGAGATTTTGAAAAAAAGCTGGGTAATTGATTTTCCCCTTTGACTTACATTGAAAAAGAGGAGATTGTCGACAGGAGACAGATCAAATAAAGCCCATTTGGGCTTAAAAACATTGGACGTTTCCTGGCTGAATCGAGTCTGTTGTCATGTATGGTTGTACTACCACTGCCTCTTCCTTCTGTCCACGATGGTCTATTATATTGCCACAGCCTCTCTTGCCAGTCCTGTATTGTTGGTTTGTTGCCCCTGCCCCCCTTTCCACTGCCCTCCATAGTCTGTTGTGCTGCCACTGCCCTTCCTGCCTGCCCAGTGAGGTCAAATTGTTGCCTCTGCACCCTCCTACCTGCCTTCAATTTTCAGAGTCCGTGCCCCTGGCCTCTGCCTCTCAATAGTATCCTAATGAAAAATTAGATTGCTAACATTCTATATTTATTACTAAAGTGTGGAACGCCTGACGTCATCTTGATGTAATCAAAACTGTAATACCTAGAGCATTTCCTTTAGAAATTACATATATGAGAGGGTCTTATTTGCATCAAAATCATGGTTAGCGCTCTAAAAAACTAAAATGAGGACATATTTTCTGAGTTTTCAAATAGCAACAAAGCACTTTAAAATTATTTGTTATCTTTATGTTTTTTTATCCAGTTGACCACTTGATTAAATGTTGCACTTAGGGGAGAGGATGTGGTGTTACTTCCAGAGCTGCAGACTTTGCAACTGGGGAACCAGGTTGGAGTTTCTGCTTCAGCTCGACATTCTGTGATTCTGGTCAAATCACTTAATCTCTCCATGTCTACAACCAAAATGAATTTGTTCTTGTGTGATGTAACCAATGCTCACGTAAAGCACTCCAAAACCTGACAAGTCTGCACTATATAAAACTGCAAAAACACAAAAAATAAAAAGTGTTTTGCACACTTCTGTCATTGGGCTAAATGTGGGCTACATCTGGGTAATATTTGTGCTACATTTGGGCTCTTTTGTCTCTGGTGGCCATCTTGGGAGATTTATTTGTTATGAAGTTTCCTAATTTCCTCATTTAGTGCAGTCTCCTCAGTAGGAAATGCTTTCAGTTTTTTACTTTGATTCCATCAAGAAGGTATTCAGATATGTCACAAATTTGCCATAAATTCTAAATGTTAGCACTCTAGTTGCTCATTAGATCACTGTAGTAAAGCTACTGCTCACCACGGAAGTCTGCTGCTGGTATTAGAAGTGCATGTTTCAGTCTGCATGTCAGAATTTTTTAATGAAATAGAAGAGGATTTGAGAAGTCACTCAAAATGTGCCCTAATTTTTCTTTCTTCAGCACTAATCATAATTTCTATGGCAAAATGAACTCCCTCATTGTGTTCCTTTTTAAATTCAATATTTTTAGTGTTACCAGTTTATTCTAATCAAGATGGCTTCAGGTGTGCCATACTTTTGTCATAAGTAAGACAGTAAGTTGTTCTTAAGGACACTCTGGGACATTCTGTCATTAGGCTATACTTGGGCTGTATCTGGGTGATATTTGTGCTATATGTGGGCTCTTTTGTCTCTGGTGGCCATCTTGGGAGACTTATTTGTTATGAAGTTTCCTAATTTCCTCATTTACTGCAGTCTCCTCAGTAGGAAATACTTTCAGCTTTTTACTGTGGTTCCATCAAGAAGGTATTCAGATGCGTCACACATTTGCCATACATTCTGAATGTTAGCACTCTAGTTGCTCATTAGATCACTGTAGTAAAGCTACTGCTCACCAGGGAAGTCTGCTGCTGGTATTCAAAGTGCATGTTTCAGTCTGCATGTTAGAATTATTTAATGAAATAGAAGAGGATTTGAGAAGGCAAATGGGCCCTAATTTTTCTTTCTTCAGCACTGATCATACTTTCTATGGCAAAATAAACCCCCTCATTGTGTTCCTTTTTAAATAAATGTTTTAAGTGTTACCACTTTATTCCAATCAAGATGGCTTCAGGTGTGCCATACGTTTGTCATAAGTAAGACTGTTAGCGCTCTAGTTGTTCTTTAGAACACTCTGGGACATTCTGTCATTGGGCTATACTTGGGCTACATCTGGGAGATATTTGTGCTACATTTGGGCTCTTTTGTCTCTGGTGGCCATCTTGGGAGATTTATTTGTTATGAAGTTTCCTAATTTCCTCATTTACTGCAGTCTCCTCAGTGGGAATATTTTCCGTTTTTTATTTTGGTTCAATCAAGAAGGCATTCAGATGTGTCACACATTTGCCATACATTCTGAATGTTAGCACTCTAGTTGCTCATTAGATCACTGTAGTAAAACTACTGCTCACCAGGGAAGTCTGCTGCTGGTATTCAAAGTGCATGTTTCAGTCTGCATGTCAGAATTTTTTTATGAAATAGAAGAGGAATTGAGAATGCAAATGTGCCCTAATTTTTCTTTCTGCAGGACTAATCATAATTTCTATGGCAAAATGAACCCCCTCATTTTGTTTCTTTGTAAATTAAATGTTTTAAGTGTTACCACTTTATTCCAATCAAGATGGCTTCAGGTGTGCCATACTTTTGTCATAAGTAAGACTGTTAGCGCTCTAGTTGTTCGTTAGAACACTCTGGGACATTCTGTCATTGGGCTATACTTGGGCTACATCTGGGTGATATTTGGGCTACATTTGGGCTCTTTTGTCTCTGGTGGCCATCTTGGGAGATTTATTTGTTATGAAGTTTCCTAATTTCCTGCAGTCTATTCAGTAGGAAATACTTTCAGTTTTTTACTTTGGTTCCACCAAGAAGGCATTCAGATGTGTCACACATTTGCTATAAATTCTGAATGTTAGCATTCTAGTTGCTCATTAGATCACTGTAGTAAAGCTACTGCTCACCAGGGAAGTCTGCTGCTGGTATTCAAAGTGCATGTTTCAGTCTGCATGTCAGAATATTTTTATGAAATAGAAGAGGATTTGAGAAGTCAAAATGTGCCCTAATTTTTCTTTCCACAGCACTAATCATAATTTATATGGCAAAATGAACCCCCTCATTTTGTTCCATTGTAAATTAAATGTTTTAAGTGTTACCACTTTATTCCAATCAAGATGGCTTCAGGTGTGCCATACTTTTGTCATAAGTAAGACTGTTAGCGCTCTAGTTGTTTGTTAGAACACTCTGGGACATTCTGTCATTGGGCTATACTTGGGCTACATCTGGGTGATATTTGGGCTACATTTGGGCTCTTTTCTCTCTGGTGGCCATTTTGGGAGACTTATTTGTTATGATGTTTCCTAATTGCCTCATTTACTGCAGTCTCCTTAGTAGGAAATAATTTCAGTTTTTTACTTTGATTCCATCAAGAAGGCATTCAGATGTGTCACACATTTGCCATAAATTCAGAATGTTAGCACTCTAGTTGCTTATTAGATCACTGAAGTAAAGCTACTGCTCACCAGGGAAGTCTGCTGCTGGTACTGAAAGTGCATGTTTCAGTCTGCATGTCCGACTTTTTTAATGAAATAGAAGAGGATTTGAAAAGTCACTAAAAATGTGCCCTAATTTTTCTTTCTGCAGCACTAATCATACTTTCTATGACAAAATGAACCCCCTCATTTTAAGAGTTACCACTTTATGCCAACCAAGATGGCTTCAGGTGTGCTATATGTTTGTCATAAGTAGGACTGTTAGCGCTCTAGTTGTTCTTTAGAACACTCTGGGAAGCTGCAGTAGAACACAAAGGAATCAACTGACAGTCTCTGCCCTTGTTGGATGTACATGTTTTACTGAGAATGTCAGACTTCATTCTCACAGGACTGAGAAAGATAAAGTGAATTTACAGAAAATATGCTCTCAGTTTAGCTTATAGATCACCTTCCAAACCTCTGTGGGAAAAGCATGAGAAAATAGTTTTCTCTCAAACATGATTCATGATATCACAGCAGAAGGCTTTTTCACATGGTAAAATCACCTTAGAACACACCACAATTCCTAAAATGAGTATGGTACCATCAACAAATGATTTATAATGTAACTAAAGTCTTAAAACCTTCTATTAACTGCAATGCTTTTTAATGAGGTGCTATCATGTATATTGGTCCCAAGATGGCTGCCAACACTTCTTGGATGAAGTGCTGACAGCCAATCAGATCTCACGATGAGATGTGTGGTTAGGCTCCGCCCAGATATAAATGTGATATTACTTTTGATTTTCTCAGGAACTACTGAACGGATTTACACCATATATGCAAAAGGCACATGCCTGACCTGAGGACTACCTCTTTATCAAATTTCAAGTAATTCTGTTCAGCCGTTCGTGCTGTACCTTCGACTAAAGGTCCTATGGGAAAATGCATGAGGAAAACGCGTTTTGGGACCCCCTTTTTTCTCGCCCCCGCTTGACGAATCACCCCGAGACTTTCAGGGTAGGAGCTGAGCGGAGCTCCCCATTAGTTTTGAAAATTTCACGAAGATAAGTCAACCGGCACCAAAGTTATTCAAAATAGAATTTTCAGATTTCCTATGGGAACTCGGTCCTAACTATAACTATCTACTGGTGACCGCCAGTAGATAATATACATATATACATATGTTAAAAATGCAGTCTTTAACTGTTTTTTTAAATAGTTCTTGGGCGGGAACCCCCTCAGGGCCTGTTAGCAGTAGGTGGGTTGGTTCAGCAAAATACTTGTACTAATACAACACTGTTGCCAGGGCTACTCTACGTTTCCAGGCCGACCCTGCATTACACTGAAAGCTCTTGTCTACCATCCCAATGGTCCCCATGTATCTATGACTCGTTCCAACACATTAGCACATTGCCATGCTGTGTGCACCTGTGAAAGCAAAGGCAAGTGGCCTGTTTGCACCATGGTCGATGTGAAAAATGGATGAGATCATTATTGTATGTAGAAAACGTATTTGTAATGGCAATAGCAGCTGTTAACCGGAAATTCAACCCTCTATAACAACGGATAGCAAATGACTGGTCGGGGGAGTAATGGGGAGGGGGCAGATGAGGAGCAACACGCATGGCCCTTGTTTGGGAGAATTATTCTTCAGAAATGGTAGTGATTGTTCGTTCTCAGAGCGCAGCAGCGTCATCCTCTGCGACGCTCCTTAGTAGAAACGCATCATTGCTGAAGTGAGATAGCGGTGCAGCGTTTGATGTTCAAAGCTTCATGTTATCCAGTGTAAAACACGGAGCCAAAGACAGCCTGCCTCTTGAATTTCCATATAAACGACTCATAAAACATTCAGCGCTTCTTTTACATAAAGAACATTTCTTCAAAAAAACAACTTTCATTTAGTGTAGCATACTGAGAATGGAACTGAAAAGCCAGAACAAACCTCTGGTTTAACTCTTTAATCCTTTGACAGCCTCTGACCTTTGTGCTTTGTGAAGAAGAGCCGGGTTGGCCTTCTTTGAGGCATCGTCTGAACCAGGAGGCATCGCAGCGGCCACAGTAAATCTCCCTTCCTCTTTGTCTGCCGATGCTTCTGAACACTTGTTTGCATGTTCAAGTGGCTGGCTGCTCGGCAGCGCCTGCTCCAGCCACTGTGTTTGTATTCCCAGAGCAGGCCTTTGAATTTAAAGTGTCTTGCCGCATACATATCAGGAAGGCGGGCGAAGTCTGTGCCCTTTTCATATAAAAAGGCATTGTGTTCGCCAACCGCTGGGCCGAGCTATTCTTTCAGCGCATTAAACTTCATGTTTCCATTCCGTATAACCTTGATATAAAAAGGCCCATGCCGATTCCATTGCTGCCTCAGACCTTGCAGGAGGCGGCGGAGAGGAAAGGCAAGCTTTAGCAAGATTAAGATACTTTTTTGTTTTTTATCGAAATCTTTTAAAGAGAGTTCGTGTGATATTTCCAGTGAGGTTCATAGTTCATTTGGGCAATGTTAAGAGCTTTGAATGCGTGCTATATTACAGTTGCGCTTTTTTGTGCATAAAATGTTTCACGTAACAAAAAATATGCACGAAGTAAGTAGGTGCCGTGTTTTTTCAGTCTGGTCAAGGTGTGTTGAAGTAGGAATTTTGTGAGTACATTTAAATGTTTAGTCGTATTCCCAAAAAAGCAAGTAAGACATCATGGGCCTGAAGTACGATTTCCTTCACAGATCAAGGATGTGCAACTGGTTTGCGAATTGTAATGCGATCTGCAATGTTAACTACGTTATAAATACGGAGCATCGTAAACTGTACCTTTGCAAGGGGAGGCAAAATAACCGTCACAATGAATATTAATTAAGCAGGTCTATCCTACATGATTGGCTGCAAATGCAGGAATAGAGGCCTGCGATGGACAGCAGCGTTCCACCGCTAAATGTACGTTCCCAATCGCTGAACATGTTTTTTTTAAAGAAGCTCTTGTCCGTTTAAAGATCTGATTCAGTTTGTAAAAAAAAAAAGATTCCCATTTGGGAAGGCGTTGTGGAGAGCGGATATTGGTACTCTGAAATACTGCCTGCAGTCTCGCACAGGCCTTTCTTCCTGAGTGCATGTACATTATTATATGAAATCTACTTGATTGTGGCATGCATGAAGCGGCCACTAGACTTGAGCAGCCGCAAACTCAGTGGCACAGGAATAACAAGTGGGTCGACGGGTGCATATTGTTTCTGTGATCTTTCTGAGTGGAGCACTGCTGACATGGGATGGGACAGCACTGGCAAGGCAGAGACATGGAACATTAATAGAGCAGAATCATCAAAGTGCAATTGGAAAAAATGAAACCGCACTGTTTATTGGATAGGCGGCAGAGTTGCATCCTGGCCTGCTGAGCTGCCCACAAATCTTCAACCATTTGAGTACTGGAACAAAATGGGGCAAAGAAAGGACTAACCTTTTGAAAGGGGTACTACTTGTAGTGTCTTGCGAGTTTTATGATGGAATCCTTCTGGTTCCTAACACACTCCAAAGAGCTGTGACAGAGGTGTCAGAGCAGAATGCCATGAAAGCTTGTTTTAGAATGTGGAGTTTTCAGTTACATGCAGATGAATAAAGATGTGTAATATTAAGCTCCATGTGTGGCGTAGTCGTGGGCGGGTACCCAGGCTGGCGAGATGCTACAATTTGACATGAGATAGGGGATATGCAACCCAAAGAACAACCTTGTTCTCCCAGAGAATTTGCTGCGGTCCAAAAAAACTGCTCCTATGTGTCATGTGTGTCAAAGTACGAAATCAATGCATCATGCATGTAGAGTCAAAGTGCAACTCCAGCTGCTGTAAAGCAGGTGAACATGACGGAAGCGTGGCAAAGAATCTACATGTTGATGGCAGAGAACCTGCTGGTCAGGCCTGACATAAAGCTACAGCGCTGCCACTAAAGAGCCAATTGTACTTTAGACAGATCACTACTGCAAAAGGCGGTTACGTATTGATACAGGAAAAAGTGCTAAAAAAACTGCAGTATTCAAATACTAACAAAACACATAGAAGTACTGCCTGACAGAATAAGTAAGTCAGTAGTATATTTTAATTTCACTTTCCAAAGCCTCAATAAGCGGAGCTTTATGCCCTCAGCACTGGGCGTAGAGACCCAAGAAGAAACATGAGGGTTGTGCTTACTGAGCGGTCCAACACCTGAACTGGCTGACTACCAAAGCTGCCAGGTGATGGCTCGGAACAACCCAAGAGGTCTCCAACCAGTGAACGGCTCCAATGGAGACCCAGGAGGAGGTCACACTTTAACTGATTGTCCATGATGATTCGTACGCCAGTCACAGAACAAATGACACAGGCTCAAATGGACAGCCAACAGTAGCAAAAAAAGCTTCACCCTCAATGTCAGCCACTCCCATAAATAGTTAGCATGTAGCAATCTTCGTAAAACCCCCACCACATTTCGATACTGCTAAACGCAAATATTAGCGATAGAAGGACTGATAGAGACCTTTGATGATTTCATTGATGCACTTGAAGAGACTGATAACAAAAAGTTTATCAAATATCTCAAAATTCTTGCTGGTGACGGTGTGAAAGAAGTCATAAAGGAAATGCCACAAACTGACAAAGAAATTATATGCTATACTGTCAGGTTAAAGAAATGCTAAATCTCAAGTTTAATCCAGTACCTAACGTTGATTATGAAAGATACATTTTCAGTCAAGAACACCAAAAGGCTGGTGAAAAAAATGATGGATTTGTGGAGAAACTCGATACACTCATAAAACACACTAGACATAATGCCTGAAGAGAAATACACTGAATTATCTCCATTGTCATGACTTGCAACATCGAAAACTAAAGTGTACTCATAGGCTTCATTGACACCGTCATAAAAAGTCCAGATGTATTTGTAGCGACAATTAAAAGAATGTGCAAGCACCCATCCATGTGCTTCAAGGTACAGTGTCAAGTGCCTGTCTGCTCAGTTCCAGTACAACTGCTGATATGGGACTGAGTTCTGTGAATTATAACCTGAATACTCACCACAAAATAGTAGTCAATTCCCTTCATTGTTTCATGGTTTCTGAAAGCTTAAGAAATACAAATAAAGTTGCATATGAATGAAGACATCCGCCCTGTTGCTAAGAGACATAGACAAATTGCTTTTCATTTACAATAAGCGGTTAAAAAAGAACTTGAATCATTACTTAAGCATGACATTATTGAGTGCTCAACTGGACTGACGTCATGGGTTTCTACCATAATGGTAGTGCCCAAAAAGGACAGTGAACGAGCTGTACGCATATATGTTGACATGCATCAAGCAAACAAGGCAACTTAAAGAGAACGACATCCAGGTCCACAAATTACTGACATGATAACGCAATTAAGTGGTGCAAAGGTTATCTCTCACCTTGATTTAAATAAAGGTTGTCATCTGTTGGAACTGAAAGAAGATTGAAGGTACATTTACCACATTTACTGCATGGGTTGGTCTGTTTCGATACAAGAGGCTCAGTTTTGGTGTGTCATCAGCTGCAGAACTTTTTCAAGATGTCATTTGCGTGTCATACAGCCTGTTGTGAATGTATTCGACTATAGTGATGAAATATTGATTTTCAGAGCTACACAGAAGGAGCATGATAAAGCTCTCTCAGAAGTATGTTGTATACTGACTGACACAGGTTTGACTTTGAATGCAGACAAGATTGAGTTCCACATGGCAAAGTTAAAGTTCTTTGTCCATATCTTGTCAGATGGGGGTTTGACACCTGATACTGCAAAAGTACAAGCCCCATCTAATGCTGATCAACCACAAGATGTTTCTATGATACATTCATTTCTTGGCATGGCCAGTTATTTTTCAAGTTCCATACGAGACTTTGCTACAATAAGTGATCGATTACGAGAGTTAACCAAGAAAAATATTTCATTCAATTGGCCACAAGAATGGGAGAGAAGTTTCACGTAAATCAAACAAGCCATTGGAACTGCAGCTGAAATGGCCTACTTCAATCCAAAGCTTCTTAAAGAGGTTGATGCTGACTCTAGTACAGTAGGGTTAGACGCTATCCACGCACAGCGCAGCAGACACCAAAATGCTTGAAGGCATATGGTGGCATATGCAAGTAGAAGATTATGCCAGACATAACTTACTTACTTACAACCTGAGAAAGAAAGTTTAGCCATGGTTTGGGCTTGGGAACATTTCCATGTATTACTGGATGGAAAGCCTTTTACTCTGGTAACTGATAATCAAGCTTTACTGACTATCTTTGGCAATCTAAAAGCCAAGATGCCTCCTTGCATTGGACGGTGGGGACTAAGATTGCAAGAGTACAATTATATCATTGTGCATCATCCAGGGAAGGAACAAAACCTACCTTTCTAGAGTGCCTAAGCGAGGTCAGGGTACTCCATCCAGGATGGCTGAAGCCTACATTAATTTCATTGTAAAATCAAATACGCCAGTTGCTACATCTTTCACCTAGATCATCAATGCCACGAGCCATGATAATAACATATTGAAGTTGAATGATATAATTACACATCAGTCATGGAACCGACACACCTCACCTCTCACCAGTGATGGTGAATACCAAAACTACAAAAATGTTAAAGATGAACTGTCCATTACTCAGGAGTTATATTGCGAGGGTCGAGAATCCTAATTCCGGAGAGTCTGCGACAGAGAATAACTTAAGTAGCTCACAAGCGACATTGTGATATTGGTGCCACCAAAAGATCTCTCCCAGAATGAGTTTGGATTCCATATTTGGATGAAAGTGCTGAAAAGGAACTCAATGCCTGTCAGATGTGCAACTGCCTTTCTACAAATACCACTCAGCATACTCTTGACATTTCAGAACTCCCTAAGCATGCGTGGGAGAGAATAGCCGTCTATTTCTTTGGTCCACTCGATAATGGACATTATCTGATGGTAATTCTGGACAAGTACTCAGGTTTTCCATTAATCGAAGATTTCTCATCCACAACTCAGAAGCGAGTCCTTGAGAGACTAGGTGGCAGCTTTGCAACATGGGGCTATCCAGACATTATTAGGTCTAATAATGGCCTGCCTTTTAACAGTCGAGAATTCAAGGATTTCCTGGAGCATCTGAACATAAAGAATCAAGAGAGTCCACTTTATTGCTGCAGGCCAACAAAAGCAGTACAACATACAACTCTTGAGAGGCTCAGTTTAAAAACTGTATTGAATTCTACCCCATGAGCCTATTGTTCAACACCTTACTCTACCACAGGCGAAAGTGCCTGTGACTTTGATGTTCGGGGGAACAATGACAACCAAGTTACAATTGACCAACAAAAGTGAAAGAAATGAGAACACAACTTGTACAAAGGACTTAGTTACCAAGTAGAAAATGAAAGACTATGCAGACAAGAGGTGACATGCAACGAACATCAAGTTTAAGAGAGGATATCTAGTGATTGCCAGACAAATGCAAAGAAGGAAATCTGATGCTACATATGATGCTGAACCATTCCATAGTGTCCTTGGTGACTGCCCAGTATCCTGAAAATTCAGTTCCTAGAGACTCCTCTCACTTTCAGCATTTGATTAATCAGTGTTCTGATCAAGATGGTGAAGGGAAAACTGAACCTGAAAACATAGTGACTGCTGTTACCTTTTCACTGTCTTTGAAAATCTCTGATACTGAAGATGACAACTCCCACCTTCCAGTAACCTGATAATTGAATAATTGAAGCCAAACAAGAAGAGAGGTGACCGCCTATCCCAACAAGGCAGGGCACCAACCAGTAAGTCAAAAACGTTTCTCCCCTTGGGTAACTTCACAGACCAACGTTCAATCATTAATTCCATGGACCAACCAATATCATCAAAAATAAATCCTTAAATATGTATATAAAGAGCTATTTATTTTTAGAAAAAGTTTTGTTTTACATTAGTTAAAAGCAAAAAACGACATGGGATTTTATAGTAATCCGAGCATATTCAACATCTAGAAAAGTCACAATGATCATTTTAAAATTGAATAATTAGACAATCAGAAAAAAAACAATAAAAACATAAAAGAAAATCATTGAAACAGCATTAATACATAATGGGAGAGTATATTAGATACTTAATTTTGTCATTGGGGAGAAACCGATCACAGATAAATCATGAATTAAGCTAAAGCCTTATTAAAATGAGGTTCCTTTATCCTTATTCTTTACTTCAATCAAATGTTTAGGTGATCTAGTGTACAAATTTTCATAGCATCGACGCGTTTCAGTGGATTTGTTAGTTTCTCGACCACCTTCCTCAGGAAAGAACGGTATCTCCCACCAGCGTTACTCTCCTGTGAAAAGAGTGGGTTAAATTATGCAAATTTTACTAGGGATGAGAAATTTACGCCATTCAGGGAACAACACATGTTCTTACATAATTTGAAAGTGTACAAATTCTCCCTGAGGTGTAGTTTGAGAATAATAAGGTGTAATTCAACTGGTGTGTTAGGAAAGTCTCCTAAGATGTCTTGCGAAAGTACAGGGTAAGGGAGACAATCTTTTTAGTTAGCTGTGTCAAAGTGAATTTCAAACACTTGTTAGTGATCTACTGATACATTGCACCAAAATCCACACACACAGGAAAGGCATTATCTATTTCTGAAGGAGTAGAATCCACTGCAGACTGTGTGTAAGAAGATTAGTGGGTTGGTGAGGAAAAGCAAATGAGGGGAATACAATGGAAGAACATTTCAGGGTATGAGAAGGTGAATTGAGTAAAAATTAAATACAAAGACAAATCACATTGAAATGGAATTGTTTTAGCAACCTAGGAGCTGTCTAGGATGTTTTGCGCTACAGTCATTATGTAGAACATATGGAGGGGTCGTGGCCAAGATGACGGCCATGCTAGATGAACTTTTCTAAGCTCTAGCCACACCTCTTGGAAATCTGGCATGATCCTGTATTAATCACCCCATCAACCCTGACCACTGAGTTGTGGACCCTCTCAAATGTGCCCTGAGGGGTAATTTCGCTTGAGGGTGGAGTGCACTGGCCAAGAGAAGTTTGCTTCAATCTGGCATACCACAACTGCCTCAGAGAGTGCCATTGGCTAGGCCCATGAGTCCCCATTGTTGAAGGAGACATGCTGCAGGGCATTGCGGCTGGGGAGTGGAGACCTCTAAACTTCCCTACCATGGCACTGGTGGTGGGCATCTGAGGCAGTTTGGTGGAGGAGATGTCTTTGGGAGCTGCAATGAGGACTGCAGGCATGATAATTTCTGCAACAGGCACAGGGCTTTCCTGCAGAGAAGAGATAAGGGAGATGGTGCGCAGCTGAAGTCTGATGGGGCCATCCACAGGGCTGCATGGGGGCGGGGCAGTGGTGGATTCTCCCTGCTGGAGGATGTTGATTGAACACCCTCAGGAGAAGGTCTCCCTCCTGAAACCCGACTAAATACTGTATCTGGTGCTGGTTGACCACTGGGACCCTGGGCTGCAGCAAAGGAGTGCCCAGGCGGAGGTCTTCCCTGAAGGGGGTCTCTGTGGATCGTTCCTGCTTGGGGGAACAGGGAGGGCCTGGAGCCCTGAGTTGCACCCTTCCCCAGGGGTGTGGCTGCCATTGCCAGACAGCGATCTGGGTCCCAAGGTGAAGTGAATGTCACTAAAGAGCGCAATTCTATGCACAGGCTGATGCAGTTTGTGAAGCCCTGGTCACTGTGCACCACGAGGGAGGATTACAATTGCATTCCACATTAGAGATGGTGAAATGAGGGGTCCATGTTGACACATCTCTCTGCTAAAGGTATACTGAACATTCTTGGGCCGTCAACACAGGGGGCTGGGTCTGGGATCGAGTCAGAAACCACTCTGGTGAAGCATTATGGATAATTCTATAGAATTCTGCAAGCAATTCAAGATACCAAGACTTCTTTGGAGTCCAAGACAGACACAGTGTCATTGGAGATCTCCTTGCTTCGGGAGGATCACAAGAAGCTGGCCAAACAAGTAGATGATATGGAATCAGCCTTAACAGCGATATGGCCTGCACTCCAGGAGGTGCATTCCCAGATGCAAACAATGAAAGCAGACATTGAGCGCCCACAATTGAGAGCAGAAGACGCTGATGGGTGATCAAGATGCGATAACATCAACTTTCTATGAATCCCGTCGCGAGCAGAGGAGCCAGTAATAAAACTGTTCCTGAAGCAATGGTTGATGACCAGAGCACTTGCTGAGAATGTCACAACATTCTTCTCCATTGAGAGGGTGCTTTGCATTTCGGGGATGCCCCCAAATACGGCATTGTCCCTGTGCAAGTGACTGCGTGCCTCTAAACTACAGTGACCTTATACTGCAGTTTGTCAGGGCAAAGGACCCTTGGCAACATAAAGGTTCTAATACTACAGTTTACCCAGACTACATGGCAGAGGTTCAGCAGTAGGGATATATGACGTTACTGAGGGTAGTGGATGGAGAGGTGATGCTCTTCTTTCAGGCCTGGCCCTGGCTACATGATAACTGTGAGCCACTTCTGTCGGGCAATGCTCATCCTAGTGAGGGTTGGGAGACTCAGAAACCTTGCAGGAGACACAGCTGGAAATGTAACAGCAGACCAATGTCAGAATAAGCAGCCAAGAAAAGAGTGCAAGTGGTTCCAAATGTCCCACTGCAAGGCAAGAATCCCTTCACAGTCCTGCCATCGGATCATGGCCACAACACTAAGTCTGGCACTACGGGGTCTAGTGACTCGAGGGACAGAGAGCTCTGTGGACTGGCTCTCACCCTTCACAAGGAGAATGACATAGCATGAGGCAGACTAGACATTCTACAACATGGTCTCTCTG
This sequence comes from Triturus cristatus, assembly GCF_964204655.1. Taxonomy (NCBI): domain Eukaryota; kingdom Metazoa; phylum Chordata; class Amphibia; order Caudata; family Salamandridae; genus Triturus; species Triturus cristatus. The sequence goes on along the minus strand of NC_140587.1, from coordinate 339,258,063 downwards.
AATTGATGATGGCTGTTAATATGTCCTAGGCAATGGTGTGTAGGTGGGATGTGAGTGGATGGGGGATTACTTGGAGGACCAGAGGCTAGCTTCTTCAGAGCATATTGATAGCCATACCATATGCCTACGTTTACCGTACTGGACACAAATTGGTTTGTTATCTACATGTTTATTCACATGACTAAGAATTGTAAGGATATAAATGGCAAGAAAACTTGTAGAGACCGAGCCAAGGGCAGTGTTAATGTTGCTGTTTACATCATTGCTGAGCTGGAAAATGCATACAAAGGCACACAAGAGGGTACACACCGGATCCCAACACCGGTGCATGACACAGGTCTATGACAGATGCCCTAAGGGCAGATTGGGGTTGAGCGGAGGGAAGCGTGTAATGACTATAGACAGGGCAGATGAGAGATAACATACCCCAGCATACAACTTCCTAAGATGGAACATACGGAGATTGGTGACGCCTAGGAAATGGCATGCAGTATATGCTTGTCTTAGATGCCACCATATTCAAATTGCCTGCCTGCAGGAAACACATTTGGTAACCATGGAATTACAAAATGTACAGAAGAGGTGGAGGGGACAGTATATGGCACAGCTTACTTCGCCTTTGTTAGGAGGCTGCTGGTTTGTATTTCCGGTGGGCTACCGTATGTAGTAGTGTCACATAAATGTGATCCTTTTGGTAGATAAGGAGTACTGGAAGGGCCAATAATAGTTGACATCCTAACGCGACATGATACCCGTTCATAGACAGAGCAGGAGTGCACACTGGTGAAGACATATATGAGGGGGGTCCTGCATACCTTCTAACAAAACCAGAGACACGTACGAGATATCACCAGGCTGATTCCTTACATACAACACTATGCAACACACTATTTCCACACATTGGGGACAGGGCCACTCGGAACTGCCCATATCCCTACAAACCATGCTATCTCAAGGTAATGTGAGGAAAGCCATAACAACGGTATACCTGGCCCTGCACTCCCATCATTATTCATCTGAACTGTTTGTTAGGGCCAAATGGGAGACAGATTTATACACCATACTGATAGACAGCATTGGGACAACTATCATGTGAAGGTGGTATCTAGGAAGCCAAGGTTCAGATGCATGCAATTTAATTACTTTCACCAGACCTACCTGAAGCCCAAGTGTATCCAGCACATGTTTGCAGGGGCATCCTCAGAGTGTGCTTGCTGCCATATGCTGGACCCTGGAGGGCTTATTTACAAGGCCCTTGCGCCACCAGTGCATCACTTTTTGTGACCCACCGGCAGCACATTTTACTGCCCCATATTTACAAGGATAGGAAAAGCCACACACGGTGGCTTTTCCCGTCCTTGTAAATATGGCCCCTCTACATGCAGCACTTTGCATGAAAGGAGCCTTAAATGGGTGTTGCTGTCACCCATGGAACCTGACACATTTCTAGATTTACGAGAAATCGTGAACCTGGAAATACGTCTGAATGCTACGCCTCCCCAGGGGAGGCGTAGGGAGGCACAACGAGGTGAAATTTATTCATATCTCCTCGTTTTGTTCCTCTTTCTATACATGCTGCATTCTGCAGCACACATAGCATGAGGAAATCACCTCCGGTGATTGTTTATGTACAGGAAGGTGACCCTTACTGCAAATATACAATCATTAAAACAAAAATGACGTTTTACAAGTTCTATGTGTGCTAATGCAGCACACATAGAAGTTGAAAAACGCCATTTCAGATTGTTTATGAGCAGGAAGGGAACCCTTCCTGCACATAAACAAACATTCCTGTGACGCAGGCATCCTTGCATCATGGTGCAAGGGCGCCTGCATCTGCGCATGGCAATCCATTGTGCGCCAGTGCAGGGGAGAGCACAGGAATGCGACATATAATTGTAAATATGTCGCATCCCTGTGCTTTGAAAGTGCCGCAGCATGGTGCAGCCAAAGGGCATGCTGTGTCGCGCTGCAGCACTTTCTGGTAAATTAGGCCCTGGTTTTCTACATGTGTGGGACTGTCAGATTATCCAACAAGCATGGGGAGATGTGACAAATATACTATGAGAACTAGTTGACAGTACTATGCCACCCACACCAGAGTTCTGCTTAGGGTGTCAGACCTAGCACCAAGGGTAACACATGCATTCTAAGGTTCATTCACCTCACACTGGTACTCTTGAAATGACAAACTGCAATTTCCTGGAAGGCCTGTATGGCACCTGACACAAGGGTTTGGCTAAGTGACCTCTTTATATGGGGCCAGGGCATAGACTGATGTAATTACCTGGCTTAGGTTGGGGGTGGTGAGGATCCAGCGGTGACTGCGTGGGATGTATGTGTGACAAAACTGAAGGCCAAGCACAAATGAGGGCCCGTCATGAAAGGGGAACCAGAGGAATGTAATGGATAGAAGGGTGCCTGGAGGACCTGGCAACAACGGCATTGTGTCACAGAACTCGTGTTTCTAAGACACAGGTGAGTGGTATGGAGGTACGAACCTTTGGTTCAATGTGTCCGATTACTGGGTGGGGTAGGGTATGTTTCCATGTGTCCTGTTCTGGATTGGGTTCTCTTCACAGTACTGGCAAGCATAACACTCTGCATAAAAGACAACACATGGCAGAAGGATATTAACACATCTTTATTAATTCCTCAGCTTTTATACATGGCCTACTGATGTGGAGCAACTCTCCACATGTCCTCCCTTGATGTAATAAGAGGGAAAACTAGTGCTTGCTGTCTCCACCCAGGAAGTTCCTGCCATTTCACTTCTGTCTGGACCAGCTAGACCGCTGACCTACTTATATAACAAAGTCCTTTCCTGACGGACATGACATCTCCCCCTCACTAACAAAGAAATTCAGTCAATCTCTTCAGTGCATCCTTTGAGCTCTGTAGTTAGTTTCTTTGCTCCGCAAATATTGAGAGTAGTTCTGCGGATGTTGAGAGTGATGTCTGTTGCGGGGAGTGTTCGTTGGTGGGGTGAACATCCTTTGGGCTCCTTGATTGGTTTGTTAGCTCTGCTGACCTACTTACATAATAATGTCCTTTCCTAGAGGACATGACGTCTCCCCCCCAATTACAAAGAAATTCAGTCAATCTCTTCAGTGCATCCTTTGGGCTCTGTAGTTGGTTTCTTTCCTGTGAGAATGTTGAAAGTGGTTCTGTGGATGTTGAAAGTGATGTATGTTGATGAGCGATGAGTGTTCGTTGGTGAGGTGAGCATAGTTTGGGCTCCTTGATTGGTTTATTGGCTCTGTGGATGTTGAGAGGGGTTTCTGTTGAGAGAGGTGTTTGTTGGTTTGATGCTTCATGAGAACAAGGGTCAGCTCTTGGACCCATGCACTTGTTTTGTTTGCCTCACCCACTCCCAGTTGCATTTGGCAATGTTGAAGTCTTTGACCATCCAGGCATCTGAATGTTCCTTTCTCATTCGCCTTTCATTGAGAATGACATGTCTCTGTCAACACATTTCTGCCTTTGTTACAGAGGGATGAGGCAGCATTTGCCCAACATTTTTGGGTAATGTCCCATACATTCATTCTTATTCTGCAAGCTCTTTGAGTCAGCAGAGCAGTCCCCATCAGAGGTGAAGGTATAATGTTCATGTCTTGATGTGAATATAACTGACATGACAGGTTGTGTTGTTGGGTAAGTGATTGGTGTGAGTTATCGGCATATGATGTTTTGCTCTGAACGGGGAGAACATTCTCTGATTCCACTGTGCATTTGGGTGATTGATGGTGATCCAGCACGGGACTGGGAAAGGGGGAACAGCATATACCAATATCCTCCCTGCGTCGCAGACCCGTCATCACGCACACTCATTCATACATGCAGTCATTGGTGGAGCCCATAACACCAACTTACACACGTCACCATTCACGAGTCTACACACACAGGAGAGATGAATAATTCAAGCGCTGGACATGTGGGGGAGCACCTTATAACCTTTAGAGAGAGAAAAATAATTTTCCACAAAATATACATTAACACCCGTCGCCTATAGATCCCTAATCTCAAACCTCAAGGAACTCCACCCACTTTGTCGGTGGACCAATTAGTTGGAATCGTTGGTGGTGATTTAGAACCAGCTAAAACACATTTTCTGAATCAGAATCCTTATTTTTTTAATGAAAAATCACAAACTCATATTTTCTTGTTAATCAATATTTGTTTATCTAAATTTTCATAATGATTTATATTTTCATTTGTCTCGCCAAAGTTCAGAACATCTAGATCAATTTAAATAAATCGCAGAACATCATATTTACCTAATCTGGCTATTTGGGATCCTCTAATTCATTGGCTCTGCATAACCGAGTTTGTCGTAAATTGTCCTAATAAAGCAGGCCAAGGCTCAAAGTCCAAAGTCCTCTGCTCAGCACGTTACAGTCCAAATTTATCAAAGGACCAGAAATCGTGCAAGCATCTATCATAACCTGTGGGGTTTGGAAAGTTTGCAGTCATCAAGCGGTCAGGCAGCATCTGGACCATCAAGAAAAAGGTGTCGCGCCCCTCCCTAACCCACTATCCTTTTTATAATGTAAACCAGGTTAACATGATACATTTTTAGGCCTAGAACAGTGGTGATTGGCTGGTTGGGATCGTCCGATTCTTTTTGCCAGATTCTCAGTACAGTCCGAGGGGTGAGGTCACTAGTCCGCTCTAGTATCGGCTTGTTCCGGTCTACTGTAAGGGTGATTGTTCCCTTATCTTGGCAGACCAGCAAATTCTTATCCTTGACCGGGAACATGATGAGTAAAGGTCGCTAAGAAGTTCACGATACTGTCCGTACATGCGCAGTTGACTCCGTGCCTCACGAGACGGTGGCCACTTCTGTGTGCGGTGTCAGCCACCATCTTGAATTAGGCCCAGATGTCAACTTAAGCGAAACAAACACAAAAGAACAATTAATACATAGAAATAATGATTCTAATGTTAAACCCTTACTAATCCCTTTATGTGTTTGTATTTATCTAGCATATAGTGACATTTAAAGCCATTAAAATCACCTTTTTTGATCCTCCACGAAGATGCAAACGTCACAAAGTAACATATCATGCGATATTCTATTACCACATATACTATTATTAATATGCGTACAGATTTTAGTTATAAGAGTTATTTAGCCATGCAAATAGCAACATCCCACGTGTAGTTTTTTTTATTTTTATAATGTTGATTAGTATACATGCAGCACTCGTTTAATAATATTATAGTTAATAGATTATATAATTAGTATTTTCATGAAAGAATAGAGGAGGTATACAAAATGTTGCACTACCTGCTCCACCAATCCCCCCTTTGGTGATTATATCACCACAATACCTAAAATTTTGTAAAATTTTTATAAAAAGAAATGAATTCAAGAATTCTAAAGTTTTGTTAGTTCACATTTCTGTTTCACCTATCTCTTCTTCTATACATACTATCTTTCATTTCTTCTAATTCTACTTCTTCAAATTCTCTTTCTCGTCTTTTATTCTCTCTTTTTCAAAGATTCTCTTTTTAAGTTTTTTTGTATTTTCTTTCTTTTGCAACATAAACATCCTAGTCTTTAAATTAATACTAGAAATATCACACATGTTAATGGAAATAGGATCTTACCTATAAATGTACTACCTAATTTTAATAGGAAATCTTTAATAGAGGAACATTTCTTTCCAATCTTTTCCCAAACACCTTCAACCTCCAGTGGTGCAATTTCTTCATGCAAATTAGTTATATTTTTAATGAATGTCTTTAGATCTTGACTTTCGTCAGGAATGTAAGTACAACAATGTTGAACTTTCAGCTTTCCATAGACTCCACCCTCTTTTGCCAAAATTAAGTCAAGGGCAAGTCGATTTTGCATTACTGTAGCACGCATGGCAACCATTTCTGTATTTACTAATAGAAATCCTCCGGCGGTGCTCGTTGACAAGCGATCTACTACTGTTGATAATTTTCTAATTTTGTGTGCATTCAGAGATATTCCCACTGCTGGTATCAATGCTCCAAAAATGTCTCCTACAATTTCTGACCAAGATTCTCTTTTTCTACATGTTAATTGATTACCTAACTCATGTACACCATCTCTTCCCCTTCCCACATGGAATATATTTGGGAAACCAGGCCTATATAACATGTGCCAAACCAATGGTCTGGTAACCGATAATATGCTTTGTTCCCGCAGATAAAATATAATCCAGGGAAAACTGGATCATTTCCTCCTTTAAATCCCCATCCACCCATGATTCGATATGTATCATGGCAATCACGTGTGCCTACAAAATAATTATCATATGCAGTTTGATTCGTTCTAATACACAACTTTCCTTTCTGAGGCCAATCTAAAGCCATTCTTGGACTAGCTTCTCCTTTCAAATGTTTTTCTCTTTCAACATTCCAAACTGTCTTTTCTTCTTTTCCTTCAGGTATTTTCCTTTGCATCTTTAATCTCCTTTCTTCAACCATATCTAAGAAAATCCTTTCCTCCTTCTTTAAGCTGCAAGTTAGATTATTTATAAATATGGACTCTAATGTTAGTTCTTTAGTTTCTAAGAAAAATTCACCTAACACCTTTGCAGGCTTCACTTTATTCAATTTGTTAACTACAGGTACTTGTGAAAATATGTTATCTACATCTGAAAAATAATATTCTAATTTCCCTATTTTGTAAAACAAACTTGCTATTACACTACATGTTATTCCATATTTTACTGGGAGGTGATGATATGTCACTCCCTGAGACACAGATGCAGGTAACTGCATGCAGACGTAGCAGTCCCTCACGTCCATCGTCTTTACATATTCGTATAGTAATTTTGAAAATACATTGTTAGTGAAATCATTTATAGACCTGTCTTTATGTAAATAATTTCTATCTATTTTAGTCGGATATACTTCCTGAATCTTTTCTACTTTAGTTTTATTCTCACGATGTCCTTCTATTGTTTCTAGTGTAACCTTAAATGAAATCATTAAAGCCAACGCACTCCATAGAAGCATTAGTAATCCTGTACAACAACAACACATTTTAAACCCTCTTCTAAGAAATACACATTTAGTTTTTCTACTTCCTGTGTTTGTCATTTGAAAAAATGATCAGTGTCTTTTGACTTAGCCTCTTCTACTTCACAACTAGTTTTGTCTAACCCAAAGCTCTAAGCACCTACTTGGTTCTATCAGTTATGTCTTTTCCAGTAAATTATTGTCTTTCCATTGGATCACTTTTGGTCTTTTCAGTTTGGCATTTGGTCGGACAAGATAACTCTCAGGATTTCCGATTCTTCGTCTTCCTCAACCACTTCTGGTACAGTCACCTCTGGACTCTCTTGGCTATCCGCCTCTTCTTTTATTTCAGGCAGTGCCACATAGGACCATTCCGGCGACTTATACTTCTTGTTAGGTTTTCTCGTTCTCTTATTTTCCTCTGCTGTCGTTTTTTCCCCGTCTTTCAATTTTTCTTGACTAGATACTTCGTTTACTTGTTCAGCTGTAGATGAATTCATTTGTGTCAATCTGTATCGTAATCTCTTTATTTTGTTTGGCCAAATTTCATCTCTTGCTGATCTTTTCAATTTATTTCCCTTTTCATTTTTCTCAGCTCTCCATGCTCTCTTTCTCAGGACTTGACCTTCTGGTACTTCTTCATCACTGTCCTCCGAATCTGTTTCAACTTGACTTTTACTTTCAACTGTTCTTCTTTCCACCACTTCTTTTATTTTCCCTACATCTGTCTCTCCTCATGGTTCTTCCACGCAATCTTCCTGCTGACTAACTGTCCCTTCCTCCTACTAGATGCTTGAATTCCCTACAACTCCTCCGCAAACATCTTTCCCTCACTTTCTGTATCTGGTACCTGATCATCTACTTTTGTTACTTCAGGTGGAATTTCTCTCAACTTTCCATCAGGAACTTCCTTATCGAAAATGTCTTTAATTGTCTCTTCACTGCTTTCCTCTTTTCCAGTATGTACCTGTGCCAGCTCAGTCTCTGAGTCTGAGCTGGTGTCAGAAATCTGCAGCTTCCTCCTCAAGGGAATGTTCTCTGGGGCAAAGGTCAAATTTGGTTCTGACTCCCCCCTTTCAGGATTTTGTCTTGTTCTTGTGTCCTCAGAATCAGATTCAGTACTAGTTTCTGATTCTTCAAAGTACTCTCCTTCCTTGTTATCCACTGGGTTTGGAATTCGCAAGGTATGACTAGCATAAATCCAGTTCTTTACTCCTGCACACTTTACAGCTGTTGTCGTAGTTAAAATCACTTGTCGTGGTTTTCCCCAATGTGGGACTAAACAGTTCCTTTTTCTGTGCACTTTTATTCTCACCCAGTCACCTGGGCGTAGATCATGAGCTGGCTTCTTTTCAAGGGTGGTGGCATCTGATCCAACCTGATGAAACACAGAATGAACGGAGTCAGCCAACCCCTTACAGTAATCCAACACCAAGTCATCAGATATAGGCAACAGCTTGTTGACTGGTATGAATACATGCCTCATTGCTCTCCCCATCACAATTTTGTGGGGACTCAAATCTGTGTTCCTATCTGGAATTGATCTAATAGTCATGAGTACCAGAGGCAAGACATCAGGCCATTTCAAACCTGTGGCTAAACACATCTTTCCCAATCTGTTTTTAATGGTGCCATTTACTTTTTCCACCGCACCAGAAGCCTCTGGTCAATAGGCACAATGTAGTTTTTGTTGTACATTCAATGCCTCACAAATTAGCTTCATGATTTCATTATGGAAATGTTTTCCTCTATCTGACTCAATTGTGACTGGAAACCCGAATCTAGGGATGAACTCTCTCAATTGTAGTTTGGCTCCTGTAATCCCATTATTTATTCTTGTGGGATATGCTTCTACCCATCTAGAAAACAAACAGACCATCAGTAAAACATACCTCAACCTGTTACAGGGGGGCATTTCAATGAAGTCAATTTGCATTCTGGTAAAGGCCCTCCTTCTCGACCTATCGTTCCTAGACTTACCACTGTTTTTCTTCCAGGATTGAATTGTTGACATATAAGGCATCTTTGACAAAGGCTCTCAGCTACAAGTCTAAATTTTGCATTATACCATGTTTGTTTGAACAATCTAATCATTGCATCTCTCCCTACATGTCCTTGTCCATGATACATCCGTGCCATGGCAGATACCATGCTGTCAGGCATAACTGGCCTTCCATCCCGATAAACCCACACATGATCTGTTTCCCTTGGTGCACATCCTGCTTTTACCCAATGTCTCATTTCCTCCTCTCCTGCTTCTTCCTGTAACTGCCTCACTTCTTCCCATGTATTCACAATGTTAGTAAACAATAAGGAACATGAATTCATTTCCTTTTCTTTTGCCCGATTTACAGAATTCTGATTGCGTGCGCAATATTGAGCCATATCGTTAGCGTACTGGTTGCCAGCTGAAATATAATCTCCAGTCTTTGTATGCGCAGCACATTTCACAACAGCTAATTGCTTAGGCAACTGTATCGCCTCAAGCAATTTCCCAACCACTTCAGCATTCCTTATAGGGGTTCCACTTAAAGTCAAAAACCCTCTTTGGGACCAAATTTGTCCAAAATCATACACTACACCGAAGCCATATTGACTATTGGTTATCACAGTCACTCTTATATTCTTTCCCAACTTGCATGCGCTGGTTAACGCAAAAAGTTCAGCAACCTGGGCTGATTTTACTCCTTTTAGGTATGACGCTTCCATTATCGCTTTTACTGTGCATACTGCATATGCTGCACTCAGAATAACTTCGTCTGCTCTCAAGCATGACCCGTCCACAAACATCACATAGTCACTTTCTGTCAAAGGTACATCTTTTATATCAGGACGGGGTTTGGTACAGAAATCAAGCACATCCAAACAGTCATGATCCAAATCGTCTATGACTTCCACATTCTCAGCATCAGGCAATAACGTTGAAGGATTCACATTCAGACATCTTACAAGGCTCACATTTGTTGCACCTAGGATGACTTTCTCATATTTAGTCAGGCGACTATGCGTCATGAACTGGGTTCGGCTCCTTATTAAAAGGATTGCCACATCATGAGGTACAAACACTTGCACAGGATATCCCATCACAATTCCTTCACTCTGTTCCAGACTCTTACAGGTGGCTGCTACAGCTTTCAAACAACCAGGCAATGCTACAGCTACAGGGTCTAGTATAGCTGAAAAATATGCAATTGGTCTTCTCAGTTTTCCATGTTTCTGTATTAGTGCACATCCATTCCTTTTGCTGCAGTAGAGTTCAAACTCCTTCTCATAGTCAGGCATACCAAGTGCTGGTGCCTCACACAAACTGTCTCTGAATTGTTTAAAGGCTGTTAACTCTTCTTTATTCAATTCAATGGGGTCTTTTACATCACTTCTCGTCAGGCGTACCAAAGGTTTTGCAATCAGGGAAAAGTTACTTATCCACTGACGACAATATCCAACCATTCCAAGAAACATTCTCATTTCTCTTTGCTTCATTGGGGCTCTCATTCCTTTTATTACCTTGATTCTATCTGCAGTTACTTTTCTTAGTCCCTTTTCAATTTTGTGGCCTAAATATTGTACTTCTTTCTGACAGAATTGCAATTTCGATGAGGATACTTTAAGTCCTCCATCTGCCAGATGATTTAGCAATGCTATGGAATCTATTACACAAGCTTCTCGTGTTTTTGACGCCACAAGTAGGTCGTCAATATATTGCACCAGTACTGAGTTTTCCGGCATCTCTAGATCTTCTAAGGACTTTTTCAATATCTGGTTAAATATTGAGGGGCTCTCTGTATACCCCTGTGGGATTCGGCACCATGCCAAAATACGTTCGCCAAACCGAAAGGCAAACATCTGCTGACTGTCATGATGCAATGGAATGGAAAAGAAAGCATGACAAAGGTCAATTACTGTGTACCATTCCGCATCATGAGGAATCTGATACAAAATCACAGATGGATTTGGTACAATAGGACAACATGACACAACAATTTTGTTTATTTTTCTCAAGTCTTGCACTATTCTAAACGTTCCATTAGGCTTTTTCAGGCCCATAATTGGTGCATTACATGGACTACTCATTATTTCTCTCAATATACCTTGTTTAATAATTTTCTCTATTATAGGAGTAACTACTTCAATTATTTCGGGTGTCAATTTGTACTGAGGAATATTTGGGTAACGTATTCCTTCCTTTACAGACACTTTTACAGGATCTACATTTTTCATGAATCCCACATCTTCTCCTGTGAAATCCCAGACTTCCGCCTTTACTGTCTTTTTCAGCTCTTTGGGTAGTTCTTCAGGGTTAAATACAGAAAATGCCTCAGTAATCTCAGGTTCCATATTAGCCATAGTCATTTTATACAGTACATCTTCATCAGGGGTCTCAAATGCTATACCATCGGGAGTGCAGAATATGGTGCAATTCATTTTGCACAGTAAATCTCTTCCTAACAAACTTACAGGGCTTGAAACGCACATGACAAAGCGGTGCATTTCAGAAAATTTCCCTATGTTAACTTTTACTGGTTCAGTGAGATACGTTTTAATCTGTCTGTTGGATACTCCAACTACTTCGATTGTTTCGTCCGAGAAAGGAAGATTTTTAACATCAGCTGACCTAACAGTTGATCGAGTAGCACCAGTATCTACTAGGAAAGTAATATTTCCATAATTTACCTTTCCATCCACAAAAGGACCTGTCTTGTCTACTTCTAGAGTTGCGCCAAGTACGCACTCTTCTTCCTCCCCTCGGCACCGTCAATAGCTTTCTTCTGACTCACACTCATCGCGTTGTAGCCAATACTGCGAAACAGCACTAGCGCGTGGCAGCTTAGTTACCTGTTCTTCGTTGTAGAATCCTGTCTCATTACTGTATTTCTGAGGATTTACACTCTGTGGAAAAGGCGGTTTTGGCACCTGATTCTGTTGGGCAACATCCTGCTGCTGTCGCTGTGGTTGAGAACTCACCTCTTTCTGCACCTGCGAATTCAATGATGCATTATCACCATTAGCACTCGGGGGAAATTTACACTCGGGTTTCCAATGCCCTATTCTTCCGCAATTATGAATTGGCCATTTCTTTTTGGCTTCTTCTATATTAAATTGTCCCTTTCCTTTTCCAATATTAAATTTAGGTTTCCTACCTGCACCATTTGCCTGTTCAATCAATTGAGCTTCCTCTCTTTCTGTCACTTTTACCTGTGCCCACATAGCCTTTTCTTTTAACTTACGCTGTTTTGCCTCAATTTCATCACTAAAATATTTTGCATGTCTCAGTACTTCATCTATTTTCTTATTTTGCCAGTCCACTGTATGCTTTTTAATCATTTCACTAATTTCTGGACGCAGCCCATATACAAATCGATATACAAAGTGACTCAAATCTTTTTGACTCAAATTTTCATCACCACTAAACTGCTTAAAGGCGAGTATTAACCTTTCATAATAGGCATGTACCGGTTCCTTAGCTTCTTGATGAGTTTGGTCAATTTTTACCCAATCAGTCTCCTTGGGAGGTACTTTGTTTTTCAGAAAGGCAATTACCTGTTCATATTTTTTCATTACTTCGGGATCGGGGGCACCGATTTTTGGGTCTCTAGGGTACTCTTGTGTAGGCCAGCTAATCATTATTTTACATTCTGTCCATAAATCTGCTGGTACTATTATGTCAAAAGACTATTTAAATCAATCCATAAAACTTTGGATAACAAACCTATCTACCTGCCTATACCACTCAACTTACTTTTTGCGCAATCAAGGAAAATCATTGGTATATGACAAAATATCTTGTCTAGTCCAAGGGACATGTACATATCCTCCACCTGGAATTTCTCTGATGGGACATTCTGTTACTACCTTTTCCTTTTCTCTCACGGGGAAAGCTGCAAACGTTTTGTCTGGGACATCATCTCGTTTTCGAAACCACCTACTTTTCCATTTATCTACATCTCCCCATTTTCTTAACAAAATGATTATGTCTTTAATCTGAGTTGTTCTTCCTGCGGTGTTCAGATTTTCGATATCTTTTTCTGAAAAATCTACTCGGTATGGTTTTTGTAAAGCCTTTACTCTTCAAAGTCTATACCCATTTCATTTGCCACTTCTTTTAGTCTTTCGTGTATATTCCTTGCTCTCCAGGTTATACTTTTACATACAAATATAAATTCTTCATCCTGATAGGCTTTTAACTTCTCTGTGGGGATAGTCCCTACTTTTAATTCTTCCAAAACAATCTTGAGCTTGGCCACATCTATAGATTGGGATTCTGTATCTTTCCGCTGTAAACTCCTCAACCATTCACTTAATTCTTCTGAAGTAGGTCCTACGTCATTTTTCTCACTACTTGGTTGTTCTGAACTCTTTGGTGATCCTGGGACTGATTCTGTCGTCATTATTATTCTATCCACTAAACTTTGATTTAATGTCAATGCTTCAAACTGAGTTGGTCTAGGTCTCGGTTCTAGATTCATCATTCTCAATTTCTCAAAACCGCTAAATTAAATGAACCATGTTCCGGAAATTCTAAGACTCCATCATCTTTTGTATACTTTGCCCAATTATCCAACCAAATACATGTATAATATCCGTATTTCGCAACCATAAAGGATGCAGGCGATTTTGGTGGGGGAAGCAACTGTCCCTCTCTAGTCACAATCGGTTTGTCCTTTTTAAATAAATTCTTGATCTTTCTAAACCAGTACTTTTTCTCTTTTTCTGGTGGATCATAATACATCATTTTGTCTTTTCAGTATCGCTAGATTTTTCCTTACGACTATTCTGCTGTTTTAACCAATCATAGCGCGACTTACACTAACGCACCGATCCGGAGCGTCTATGTCACTTCTGTAATTCTCTAATCCCAGCGCTACTCACACTAACGCACCAATCAGGAGCGTCTACGTCACCCTGTAATTCTCCACTCTCAGCGCGGCATGCACTAACGCACCAATCAAGAGCATCTACGTTTCTTACTTACTGGCCAATCCCAGCGCGGTCTTTCTGACGTCAGCTTTTCTCACTACTCCTGCTTCTGCTGACCCTTCCTTTACAAAATTTATCGGCAAACTTTCTAACTTTCTTTCTGACTCACAAATCTGTTAGTAACGACATAAAAATGCCACCATTATCTGTTTCGCTAACAAAACAATAGTTAATGACCTTTCTTACAAGATTTCCATCTTTCCTGAGAGCAGCGAACAATCTGCCCTACTACGGAATCGTTACTTCCGTTGATAAAGTAGCACTTCCCTTTACCTTACCCTTCAAACAAGCATTAGCTAACTGTTTCTCTAGAATTAAGACACCTTGTTGGAGACGCTCAGCTACTGAGAAATAAAACCAGAGTTTCACAATTAACCTGAATGCTATTTCATTCACGCACTTTCATACAGAAAATGTAGTTCATTCACACAGAATTCTGTCTTTCCCGAGAACAGCGAACAATCTGCCCTAGTATAGAATTATGTCACTTGTTAATAAAGTAGCACTTCTCTCTACTTTATCCTTCTATCAAGCTTAGGGAACACCTATTACCTTTCCAGTGATAAGCGTAATCAGAGTGCCTTTTGGACTCCTGGTACCTAGGACCAACATTTCTCAGGTGATCTTCGCTACCATACATTTCTCTCATACAGAAAATGTCCCTAGCGGCAACACACGACGATGTTACTAAATCGAACCCAGGCAATGTGTTGTGCAACTCCAATCGTTACACGTTTTTCCCCGTGTACCTACAGGGCAACAACAATTCCGTCTTTCCCGAGAGCAGCGAACAGTCTGCCCTACTACAGAATCGTTACAAACTTCCGACTTGGTTGATGGTGATTTAGAACCAGCTAAAACACATTATAAGAATCAGAATCCTTATTTTCTTAATGAAAAACCACAAACTCATATTTTCTTGTTAATCAATATTTGTTTATCTAAATTTTCATAATGATTTATATTTGCATTTGTCTCGCCAAAGTTCAGAACTTCTAGATGAATTTAAATAAATCGCAGAACATCATATTTACCTAATCTGGCTATTTGGGATCCTCTAACTCATTGGCTCTGCATAACCGAGTTTGTCGTAAAATGTCCGAATAAAGCAGGCCAAGGCTCAAAGTCCAAAGTCCTCTGCTCAGCACGTTACAGTCCCAAATTTATCAAAGGACCAGAAATCATGCAAGCATCTATCATAACCTGTGGGGTTTGGAAAGTTTGCAGTCATCAAGCGGTCAGGCAGCATCTGGACCATCAAGAAAAAGGCGTTGCGCCCCTCCCTAACCCACTATCCTTTTTATAATGAAAAACCAGGTTAACATTATACATTTTTAGGCCTAGAACAGTGGTGATTGGCTGGTTGGGATCTTCCGATTCTTTTTCCCAGATTCTCAGTACAGTCTGAGGGGTGAGGTCACTAGTCCGCTCTAGTATCGGCTTGTCCCAGTTTACTGTAAGGTTGATTGTTCCCTTATCTTGGCAGACCACCAAATTCTTATCCTTGACCAGGAACATGATGAGTAAAGGTCGCTAAGAAGTTAACGATACTGTCCGTACATGAGCAGTTGACTCCGCGCCTCACAAGAAGGTGGCCACTTCTGCGTGCGGTGTCAGCCACCATCTTGAATTAGGCCCAGATGTCAACTTAAGCCAAACAAACACAAAAGAACAATTAATACATAGAAATAATGATTCTAATGTTAACCCCTTACTAATCCCTTTATGTGTTTGTATTTATCTAGCATATAGCGACATTTAAAGCCATTATATTCACCTTTTTCGATCCTCCACGAAGATGCAAACGTCACAAAGCAACATATCATGCAATAGTCTATTACCACATTTACTATTATTAATATGCGTACAGATTTTTGTTATAAGAGTTATTTAGCCATGCAAATAGCAACATCCCACGTGTAGTTTAAAAAAAAAAATTATAATGTTGATTAGTATACATGCAGCACTCGTTTAATAATATTATAGTTAATAGATTATATAATTAGTATTTTCATGCAAGAATAGAGGAGGTATACAACATTTTGCACTACCTGCTCCATCAATGGCATGGGCGTTTTCTCGATCTTGACATGCCAGATGATTCTGTTGACCTGAGTGATTGTGCTGACATGCTTTCTGAATCAGATGGATCTTCTGGTGATTTCCATTGAGGACCATTTTTTTGGGTGTGGTCTGACTGGTGAATCTCTTGAGCTGATGGGCTGTGATGAACTGCTCCTTGAGTCGGAGCTATCTTTGAGACGTTTCTTTGGATACAACTCTCGAAGTGTCTTATGTGCTCTTTCTTCGGTGGGATAATTTGATAGCTGAGTGTTTATTTCTTTTGGTTTCCAAAGTCTGAGTGATTGCCCAATCTTATTTGGTTTGTTTCTTCTTCTTGCTTGTTGGGTAGACTGTCGTTAGTGCCATGTGTGTGATATGTCCCGCTGCTTGATGCTTCTTCGGAAAAGTCTAAACAGCTCAATGAACAGTGGGAGGCTCGGTTGTGTTTGTATACAGGTTTCCAGAGTCGGTGTGAAGTTCCCAATCTTCTGTAGTTTGTTTTTTCTTCTCACTTGTTGGGCATGCTGTCGTCTGTGCCATTTGTGTGATCAGTCCCACTGCTTGATGCTTCTTCAGAATATTCTGTGATGTTTAATGAATGACTCCTTGAAGTTATTTCAGTTTGGCTGTTACGATCCCAGATTGTCCCGGTCTTTTGTTTGCCATCCTCCACTACCCATTGTTTTGTTGAATCTGAGTATTTCATGTCACTTTGTCTATTGGGACATCTTGTCTCTGGTCTGCCTTTGCCATCACTCTTTTGGTCACTTAGGCTTTCCTCACTGACATGAGAAACATCTAATTTCTCGTGTCTTCCTTTCTTGCATTGATGTGCAATTCTCCTGCTTTGGCCCGCTCTCCAGCTTTGGCCCTCCTGATGATTTCCTTTCGTGAGAGCTGCTTTTACAGGATCTTGCGCTTTTTGTCTGGTATTGAACAGCCCTCAATTACCCTGAGTCGAATTGCTTCCTCATTTGTGAATGTATTGAATCGCAGTATTGTACCAGACTTTGTAACCTTGTAATGAAATTTGTTAATGATTCATCTGGTCCCTGCCATGCTGCGTTGAAGATGAGGCGTTCTTGATCCACGTCTGTCTCTTTGAGTTTTTCATATGTTTCTGCGTCCTTTTTTGAGTTTGGGACCCAAAGTCTGAGTGTCGGTCTGTGTCATCGGGGTGGCACTTCAATGCAGGGGTTAGCTTTTTGTGTTTCTTTTCCCACCAACATGATGGTGGAATCTGTTAGTATGATAATGCCACAGGACTGCTCACTATACTTCATGCATTATTTGTTGGCCCTCTTCGTTAGAGATCTTGTGTATAGTTGTTTTTCTTTTGATTTTGGGAAACCTCTCTCAAATGTGACCGCCATATTCTTTCTGGCAGCTTCACACTTTCCTCTTAGAGCTGTTCCATATTTGATGCCCACCGCTATGTGTATTCCTTCCAACATCCAACCTGGCTTGGAGTCTACACTTTGCTGGCTCAGCAGGCTTCAGTGAGCTATGCCTGGATTGCCTGATTCCAAAATGGCTGCCTCATTGATTTTAGTGGATTTGCCTCAGGGCGCCTGACTTCAAGATGGCCATCCCATAGACCTCAATGGAGTGTCCCTCAACTTGCCTGACTTCAAAATGGCTGCAGCATGTATGGCTTGTAGCTCAGAGAATTCCTGCTTTTCTTTATAGCTGCATGCTAGCTTCAGGTAATGTGTGCTTCCTTAGCACTCATACTTTCTTATGTTGCTTGCCTCTTTATCAGCAGGCATGATCTTTTATCTTACCCTCTTCGCCAGATGTCCTGTTCTGGATTAGTTTCTCTTCACAGTAGTGGCAAGCATAACACTCTGCATAAACATCACCTGGCATAAGGCTATTAAATCATCTTTATTAATTCCTCAGCTTTTGTACATGGACTACTGATGTGGAACTACTCTCCACATGTCCTCTTCTCTCTGCTTCCCTCGATGTAGTGAGAGGGAAAACTAGTGCTTCCTGTCTCCACCCAGGACATTCCTGGCACCTCACTTCTGTCTGGACCAGCTAGACCGCTGACCTACTTATATAACAATGTCCTTTCTTGCAGGACATGACACCGTGGTCAACTTGATTTTATGCCCTTGGATTGTGCACCTCCGCACATTGTTGAGCACATTGGTAGTAGTAGGTGGGATTCAGCGTTCTTAAAACTCCAGAACATTTTGTTTCTGTACAATTATGTACTGCATGTTTGTTTAAATGCCAATAAATAAAATTGAAAAAAAGAATGTAGAACATTTGAACAGTGTGACCAGTGGTAAAGGAGTACAGACCATTGATTGCATGGAAGGAGGAATACACACATTTGCGTTCGATATAAACAACATGACAGAGATGATTCAGTGTTGACCAAGTTTGCAATTCAGTTCGATGAAAGAGTTGAGAGTGTGTTGGCAGATTTAGGGTTTAATTAACAAAGATGATATGGTTAAAGCATTGTGAAGAAGAAATTGGAACTGAAGACATTAACATTAAGACTGGAGGTTAAAAACACATGAAAAGTGGAGAGTATACAAAGCAACCTATTTTGATGGAAGGTATGGAAAGAAAAAGATATCTTACAATGGAAGGACGACAATGGGAAATGTTTAATTCATATCTAAGGGACCCAATCTTCTATGGTGGAGCAATTAAAAGACGTTATTGAATAAGTTAGACCCAGATAGGCAAGCCTAGTTTCTAATTCTGGATAGTCATGCCCGACGATTATATATTTGCCTTGTTTTCAATAATGTTTACAGAGAATTCTGCTTTCCATCAGCATGTACAACATAAAAACTTTTTGAAGCAAGGTACATTGCCAGTTGTGCACAAATACTACCATTTGTGTAATTTGATGAGAAAGTAGCATCTAAAGACAGAGCCAGAAAGGTTAGTTAAGGAGGAGAATGTCGATGGAATGGAGTCGTCCATGTGAATCGGCATGGTGGTTGGGCTTCCGAGGGTGAAGAAGGGAGGCTGATGCTCCAAGAGACTTGACAGTGAGAAACTCAGCTGATTACACCACTATGGAGTCATGGCTGTGAGCCTTTAAGCTTTGAGAGATTGTGCTCCTCCTAATAGACACAGAGGTAAAATTGGTACCTTGCTCTGAATTCGCCACCTTGGGTAGCAGACTTCAATGGCTTTTATGACCCTTTATAACCACCAGCACTGAGTGAGTCTTTAGTAAGAGAACACTCTTACCGTTGCTACAGAGGGGGACTTCATCACCCAGAATCCCTCATTGAGCCCAGGAGGAGGGGTTCCAATGTATCTGCATGCTTTTAAGGGAAGAATTCGGGCAGGCACGGAGTGCTCTTACCGTCTCTGCATAGGGGGACTTCATCTCCCAGTATCCATCACTGCTCCCAAAAGGGGGGGATCCAACGTATCTACATGGCTTTAAGCCCAAGTACATCCCAAAGACCAGGCCAAGACGAGGCCCATCTGCGGATAAGGCCAGGCTGGGCCACCCCTCTGACATCTGATGTTTGACATCACGCTGTGAGTGTGTAGTATCTTCACTATTGCTCCATTGGGGTTTTTGAGATTATAATAGGGAAGCGGAAAAGGACACAGACCGCTGCAGGCAAGCTTAATTTGATTAGAAATGCTAATGCCATATATAACTATCTCTCCTGTGCTATGGGACTAATTGACAGCAAACTTGGGAGTGTTGAGGAGAGGGTGGTGGCAACCCAACATGCCACAACTGAAATTTTGGACAGACTATCGGATAATAGCTCAAAAGAATTGAACAAGTCCCCAGTAAACACATGTGCAAATGCAAGCAATAATCCTTATGGCACAACTATCCCATTGGAGAACTCTGCATATCATATCAAACACGATTCTCTACGACAGGTTCTTTAACCAATCAAGCTTTTTTTTACAAGGACGTGTATCTGTGACAGTCAATTCAATTCAATTCAATTCCTTTATTCGATATTTAAAAAATATCATAAAAGTACAGATATACAATTAAAAAAACAACATTCAGTTCATTACAAATCCAGTAGCTACACAGAGACCATTATCATCAATTCATTCCAAATTCACAGTTCATTCAAGGAAGTCCCCTGGTGTTCCTAAGTCTTATTGCAACTTTGATAAAATTTAGAGTACAAGCCAATGCTAGTGGGTTCTCAGATCTTTGTAAATATAAAAGAGCGACCTTAGCATGTCTAAACTTCATTTGTTTAAGAATCCTTACTAAGTATTTACGTCTAGGTATCGAATAAAAAGGGCATAGTAAAACAAAATGAAGGGTATCCTGCGGAGACCTATTGTCGCAGCCGCAGGTACCCTTCTGTTCGACTGTAACAGTAAAACCAAGCGGGTCAGCCAGTAGGTGATGTAGAAGGTTGAACCTAAATCGTGTAATTAGGAACCTGTCCTGTGCATTGTGTATGAGGGCAAGGTACGGTTCCATGCCTTCTACTGTCTTTACCATTATATGGGCGCGAACTGTAGGCTTACTTTCCTCAAGGACTGCTCTTCGTGTAATCTCTTTTCCGAAGAACATTCTTTTAATTCTGATTTTGTCCTCGGTGACTATTGTTAGTGGGTTATAAAAAAGATCCTTACACCCTAAACTCTCCAGGGCGACCCTAACATAGTTCAGCCATGGTATGCACATTCCCTTATCCCTATCCATGCAGTCAGTAACTATTTGTCTACTCAGTACCGCCTCTGGATTGGTCCAAATTTTTAGCCAGGCCATAATAGGTCTGATTTTGATCAGATCTTCCATATGTGCTCTACCCAATTCGTCATGGCAAATATGGGCCGGTGTACTTTGTGAGGTTTGGAGAATCTTTCTCAGAAATTTATTCTCCTCAATCTGTATTTGCTGGGTACCTACAAAACCCCACACTTCTGCCCCGTATAATACTTTGGGGCAACAGATTGAGCCATATAGGTGCATAACCTGCTCAGGGGACCACCTGCCCAGCCTGCGCCCATAACTCATTATGGCCCCTGTGGATACCACTAACTTTGACCTCCGCTCTTCAGTTAAAAGTTTAAAATTTAAAAGCCCATCAAAAAGTATACCCAGATAAGAGAAGGTTTCAACCTTTTCCATTTTATGTGTGCCTATTTTATATGAAAATCTTTTACAGGGTTTGGACCCAGCCAGCATCACATAAGACTTGGTTAGGTTGGCCGATAGGTCTAAGCTGGCCATGAAGCTAACGAACCCATCTAACATCTGTGACAGTCAATATACATATAAGATCCGTGCGGCAAGTCCAGAGCTGCGTGCAGGAGAGTCAGAGTCAGAGTGCAGCTCAGTGAATGCTGAGACACTGTGAGGAGAGCCGCGAGCCATGAGAAAGAGTCACAAGTGGCATGTAGTGAGCTCAGCCACCTCCCACCGCATTTGAGCAACGGGCAGAGCAGCGAGCGGGCGGCAGACCAGTACTTTGCCCTCTGTTTTTGCTGAACTAAGGAACCTTTGAGGAGCTATTTGGACCTCTGAGCGAGGTCACTAATCACCTTGGACCAGTCATTTCGCTGCTGGTGCCTTGACCGGTGCTGCTGCTCGGCCCCCAGCTCCCGCAGACCCTCTGCAGCCGCCTGGTGGGGGTGCTTGGGTTGTGTGTCACCAAAGGCTCTATAGACGTCAGCGCCTCACAGCTGCAGCAAGGGAGCGAGCCTCAATTCTGGCGTTGGGTGACTAGCGTTGGGTGACTGGTGTTTGGCGCCTGGAGGAGGGTGCAGTCAGAGGCAGCAGAGAGGCGTTAGAGGTGCCTTCAAGGTAATGGGCAGTTTATGCCGGGAAAGTGGAGCTAGGAAGCAAATTGTTTTGCCCCCAGGCCTCTGCGAGTCAATCCCAGAGCTCGGGCCTCACTGACTTTACCTTTTGGCTTCACCGGAGAGAGCTGCCCAGGCAGACGCGAGACATTCCCGTACCGGCCAACATTTCATTGCTGACTCGCAGATTAGTGGGACACCGGCACAGGAATTTGCACAAACCATCTGCTCCTGGGTTTCTGGGTGGAGGTGGTGGCCAGTCGGGCTAATAACTGGGAAAGTCAACAGCCCCAAAAAACATCCTGCCACCCCACCCGAACCCGGACCTGGGCATATAAAACCACTCAGCACAAGCCACAAGGAGGAAGGACAAGCCTGCCATGGCCCCTTACAGCCACTGACAATCTGGCCTCCCCACTGCAGGATGACCAAAAAAAGCCCTGCATCATCAAGCAAATGCTACAGCAAAGATAAAGCCTCTGAAGCAAGCATCATCCAGAATATTAAGGAGCTCCTGGAATGCAGTCCCTGACCTAAAGTCCTTTCTAAAGACACCAACAGCAGGCCTCATAACCCAATTTTTATACAAATGTTACCCCAACGTCGGAAACCCCCCTACCCCGTCTGACCCACTGGTAAGAGTCAAGGCCAGCAACGTAACGAAGCATTTTTCAGGGAGACCTCCCGTCAGCAAACCCTTTTCAACCCAAGATTAATGTATCCACATCGGGAGACGCTGGTCCCAATCTTGCCCTAGGCCATGCCGATTCCCAGGACATGAAGATAAATCTGCAAGAGCTTTACTTGTGGACACCACAGTTCCGACCCTAGGAAACTATGAGCAAGTTGTCACAGCCCAAATACACTGTCAATAACAATCCTTTCTGCAGTCCACCATCCAGTCAAGTCCATTTGAGCCATCAGGATACTGACCAACTATGACCGAAGTGTTAGAGTGTCAACAGAATCTTGGGTATCTATCACCGATATTCTTTAAAAATTTGGAAACGAAGATACAAAGAACACTGGAGCTCACTCCAAAGCTTTTTAGATCACCAGGGAAACCCAACCCTCGCCACTTATTCAAAGTTCTCAACATAGTTTTATCAATGACTCAGGACCAACTCCAACGAGTGAAACAATTCACCCAACGACAAGGGCACTACTCAGGAAATCGGATAAAATAGAGCTGCTAATTGCTCTCTTATCCACCATTGCACAACATATAGTGGAGCTGAGTAACAAGGTGGATCACATAGAGAATAAGCTTTGCGATAATAAGGATATCCGGCCCTGCACCTGCTCGTGTGCAGTCCTCATCGACAAATGGGCAACACTTCCTACAATTTTAAGTGACTTGGTAGTTTCACTAAAGGCACACAATCAGGAGGCCCCACCAGCTCACCAAACAACAGTGGTATTTTACTTACAACATAGTGTGCCGATTCGCAAATTAATCTGATTGAAACCAACTTGGGCATATCTCCAACAAAGCCCGTCGATCAAGCGCCACACAAGACCAACAACCCTTCACCGGAACATTGAGACCAAGTTCCTGCCTTCTGACTTCATACTCGGACCTCACTCAGAAAATTAAAGATGAGCCTCTCTTGAGGAGGGCCAAGAAAAAAACTAAATAAACAAGAGAAACAGTCCATAGCCTCCCAAAAATTCGCCCTCTCGTTGACAACTTACAATCACCACAAGCAAACAATGACAAAATACGGCTCTACACAATCTTCGGCAAAAAGAAAGCCTTAAGCACTTTAACACTCATAGCATCAATGGCAACCGTCGCTAAACAAGCGACTGACAGATCATCACCTCCAACTATCTGAATGGGTGACTTGCACAGCCTACCAGGTCCGGCAACCGAAACACAACCACCTCCTCTATTCAACACCACAAAGCTAGAGCATAATAGCCAACCATGCTTGCTCAAGGAACAAGATACTATTACCAGGGCACACATCTCTCAGGGGCTTCTCCCCCCGGACCCCCAGAGGATCCACGATGCAACAATCATGCCATTTCAAAGCCCCACTTGCAGTTTAAAGACCCGTCAAGGAGATGCCGGACCAGGCTGCAACTCTACTCAGATGGGACCAAGAGCACAGCCCAAAGCGAACCAAATCAGTAAAACAACCCATGAGGTAATTCTCATGCCCAGATATCACATCAAGGGCCAACATGACATCTTAAACAGGGGCAATATACTTTGCTTATTTAAGCATATCCCTACTCTGGCAGAAACACTATTGGACGACCTTGCCTGGGTCAAGTTCTTGAGCCTTCACAGTGATTCCCACGGTGAATCAACCTCAATTGGGCTGAGCCATCACCCCCGGGTGGGGCTCACACCAGAAGAACAATCGATAATGGCAGACTAGGGCATTGGCACTGCATTTCCCATACAAGAGAAATATCCACATGTGCTATCAGCACCCCCGCCAAAGAACAAAGCCTACTCTGTTTTAAGGGGGACAGTGAGCAAAGAACCAGGGAACAGTCCAGCTGCAAAGCCAATATACTATAACACTTATAAGATAAGAAGTACCTTTGACCACAGGTCCGTTTACATCAGTGGGCCAACATACACCTCCGGTCATGGAACTCAGACTCGTCCCGAAGATCAGCCGCTCCGACGGCACCACTAACTTCACAAAGGCCGTCTATCAACAGACCAGCACCAGGACCGCGGAAACTAACAAACAACTGTCTATTATATCCTGGAATGTAGCCGGGCTAAAAATACTATTTGGTTTCAACTCAGTAACCAATTACCTTAGAGAAAACAACATCTTGTGCCTACAAGAGACTTGGGCTATGGAACCCCTAATTTCCCCAGGTTTCTAGAAACTACATTCCGCAGTCATGCAACATCTTCGGGTGCGCATCTGGTGGTCTCTCAATTTTCATTAATCATGCTCGTAGAATAGAGTCTACCTTAATTGCAACCAACAATCCTGATCTGCAAGAGGTACTCATTCAATCAATTAATCAATCAAGATATTTGTAAAGCGCGCTACTCACCCGGAGGGTCTCAAGGCGCTAGGGAAAGGGGGGTCCGCTACTGCTCGAACAGCCAGGTCTTGAGATGCTTCCTGAAGGAGAGGTGGTCTTGGGTAAGACGCAGGTTTGGATGGGGAGGGAGTTCCATGTCTTGGCTGCCAGGTAGGAGAAGGATCTTCCTCCCATGGTGGCTCTTCGAATGCGTGGAACGGCGGCGAGTGTGTGGCTGGACGATCGTAGCTGGCGGGTGGAAGTGTAGAAGGTCAGGCGGTTGTTGAGGTGCCTGGGGCCCAGGTCGTGGAGGGCTTTGTGTGCGTGGGTGAGGAGTCGGAACGTGATTCTCTTGCTGACGGGGAGCCAGTGAAGGTCTTTCAGGTGTCCGGAGATGTGGCTGTGTCGGGGGATGTCCAGGATGAGTTGTGCGGAGGCGTTCTGGATGCGTTGGAGTCTTTTCTGTAGTTTGGCTGTGGTTCCGGTGTAGAGGGTGTTACCGTAGACCAAACGGCTGGTGACGAGTGCCTGGGTGACCGTCTTCCTGGTTTCGGTGGGGATCCATCGGAAGATCTTACGGAGCATGCGTAGGATGTTGAAGCATGATGATGAGACGGCGTTGACTTGTCTGGTCATCGAGAGGGAGGAGTCCAGGATGAAGCCCAGGTTGCGTGCGTGGTCCGTTGGTTTGGGTGCGCTGCCCAGGGCAGGGGGCCACCAGGAATCGTCCCAGGCAGAGGGTGATGGTCCAAGGATGAGGACTTCCGTCTTGTCTGAGTTCAGTTTCAGGCGGCTGTTCGTCATCCACTCGGCTACGTCTTTCATCCCTTCGTGTAGGTTGGTTCTGACGGTCTTAAAATTAACAACAAATCAATTCGTCTTCTGCTAATCAACTGCTACGTTAACCTCGCTGCCCAAAAAAAAAAACAAGCTTTAAAAATACTGACAACAAAAATGGACCTTCTTTTAAACGAATACGTCTCACACTTCCCTATTATTGTTGGGGACCTGAACACTCGTGAGTTAAGGAACTTGAAAATCCACTCCCTATCACACACCGAGGATGCATTCTTGCAGCAACTTTTTCACACTCAAAACTTGGTTTCGCACACAGCATCAAGACAGCAGCGGAACCTTGTTGTTTCCCTCTCTCCACCTTCAGGGACAAGTCTACAATCGATTACATCTTCATTTCAGCCCACGTGGTCCCTCACTTTAACAACTTTGAAGTGCTTAACTGGGGTGAGAGCAACCACAGACCTCTGAGGGTCATTTTTTTAGCTAAATGGGAAATCAGCACCGCGATTGGAAGCAATAGGGGCCTCTACTGGAGAACTGGAGAAGAGCACCACGAAGTCCTGTGCAGAATAAAATGGTCCACAAACCTTGGCCCAAAACCTTTGGAGTGGATAACACAGAAAGAGTTGAACCCTATAGATGTGTGCACCGCTATGCCCCCCCCCCCCCCGCAGAGCACTGGAAAGCACTTTTAGTGGAATTAAAACATGTTCTAGGGGTGCAACCTGGAATCACTCAAGCCCAGGTTACACACACTTACCGTCCCTCACTGCAAACCAAACCATGCGAACCTCAACAAACCAAATGCAGCCTCTTAAATGCCTTGAAAGGCTAGAAGAAAAGGAACCAAAGGTAATAACAGTTCTTTGCACTGAGCACAGAAAGAAAGTTTGGGAGGCACGAGCTAAGAAAACTGAGGCAGAATGGATGAAAATATTTACCCTCCTTAAAGAACGGGGTCAAATCCAACTCTGGAAACACATTAATCAACTTAGTAACACCAGACAGTCAATAGGGAATGGAGTGGCATCTACTGAGTGGGTCAAACATGCAAAACAGCTATACTCAACCCATCAGAACACGTCCCACACTTGTCTACAAGAACCCTCTTCAGAATCAAGCAATGCTGACAAAACACCTACTATCACAGAGGCCGAGGTAACCCTTCTGATAAAAAAAATGAGGACAGATGGCGCTCCAGGACCTAATGGGGTTCCCGCATCAGTGTTTAAAGCCTCTCATGCATTTCGGGGTAGAACAGCTCACACCACTCTTTAAGTACGCTTTCGCCACATCCACCGTCCCATCGTCATGGAAAGTTTCTATACTTTCCCCCATCTACAAAAAAGGGGACAGCACGATACCAGAAAATTATCGGCTTATTGCCCTATTAGATATTGAATTGAATTGAAAGCGAATGCAAGAATATTGCTGAAAGACCTAAAAGCCTGAGCAAAAGAAAATAACACCCTTCATTTTTTTCAATCCGGTTTTAGGCCTGAAAGTTCAACCACAGATAACATCATAGCACTGGGTCACCTGTTTCATCGAGCAACCAGCCATCACAATTACCCCTCTTTTGCTGTTTTGTGGATTTCAGTTCAGCTTTTGACCGGGTTGATCGAGGAAAACTGTGGGAAAAATTGGACTCCTGGGGAATCCCCCAACAGTTGAATTGCATTACATGAGGGGACTTGGATCCGCTTCAAGACCAGCCAAATGACCTTAACAGCTAAGGTACCAACTAATAATTGCCTGAAACAAGGATATGTCCTTGCCCCTTTACTTTTTAATCTCTATAAAGCCGACCTGGGAAAAGCCCTGGAAGGGGCACGTTTATTAACAACAAGGCTGGGGAAAGTACGGCTCCAAATCATTCAGTACGCTGATGACATTGTAATAATGGATCATATGCGAACAGGCCTACAGAAAGCCCTAAACGCCTTATAATCAAAAGAACAACCTATTGGCAAACCAGGAGAAGACTAGGATACTAATTGTAGGAAGTACCATCGAAAGAAAACAGCACAATGGTGCCTAGGCGAACTGCAACTCAAAACATGCCCAAGCTATAACTATTTGGGGATCAGGCATTCGGAAGGGGCAAAACCAACAGTCCATCTGAAACACCTAAAAAGTAAGGGGGGCGGCATTATTTACAGTCTGAGATGTCTAAACCAGCGTCTTCACAGTCCAACAGCAGAACCTATTTTGAAAGTTCTAAGAGCTAAACTTATTCCATCTTTTAATTATGGTCACCTGGCTTTTCCTGGTGCCTACAATCAGCTCCTCGTGAGCGTCCAAATTTCTGCCTACAAGAAGGTTCTGGCTCTCCTTAGACAGGTCAGGAGAGCCAGAGTAAGGCTGGAGCTGGGACTCACTCGTCCAGATATCACTGCCTCAGGGGATATATTAGGATACTATATTAGCACGTTGCGTGCACCTCCATCTTCACTGAAAGCGCAAATCAAAACAATCTTTGTAGAGGAAGGCTCTCCCTGGCAGGTCCAGTTGGCAGTAGCTATAAGTCTACTCGAAATAGAAGTCCAAAATCTGCACAATCAGGATATCCCGGTTACAGCCTGGAAAAATACGGTGAACACACAGGTCAAGAGAATGTCCTTTGAAAGGGACTTGGATAGCCTACACCATTAACCCAACCTCTTCACACTGGATGCCTCTTATATCCCGCAAAAACCGCAGCCCTATTTTGAGCAAGCTCCGTCAGCTCCGGCCCATAAAAGAATCAGTTATATGAGACTTCTAGCACTGCCCATTATGGACTTTAATCCTTCTTCGGCCCAGCAAGACAATTTAGTCGCCTGCCGTCTCTGAAGTTACTATCGAGAATCTCGTCTCCAACTGTTGTGTTGCTGCCCAAAGTTAGCCAGTGAGCGGCACCGCCTGGTACTTCCAATTTGCAGGTCTCACGGCCTTGGTCAATGCAGAGAAGCGTCAGACTTGTGTTTCTGCTAAGACAGTGCAAACCATGGCCCAACTAGGGAAATTAATTGATGCACTTCGGGCCGCACTGACACAAAACATTAAAGACACAAAAAGTTCTCAGTCGGCCACCAAACAAGAGTGACTATGATTAATCATCTCCCAAAAGTTCGACGCACCAGCACTTTAGTTTCAGCTTGGATAATTTTTAAGGTTTCATCTCATACTTAGCTTTTTAGCAAACCCTGTGAGTTTTACCCCTCTTTTACTTTTCTCATTTATAGTAAACTGTAATGATAGCATATTGTAACGATTTTAATTAATTGAACAATAAAGTACGATAACGAACTCTGCATCTTCACCTTCCTCATTGACTATTTCTTTCCTGGCTAAAATGAAAAAAGGACAAACCCAGGCTACACTTCCTAGCCTAGAGCAAACCGAAATAAAGCAATTTCCAGTCCAGTTCCAGTCCAGAAAAATTGAGAATTGTGATGAACCTCTACTACAAATATCAGTCTGTATTAAAAAAAAATGTGAATACCAAATTATGCTCGACAGAGACTTACCTTAAGACTGAAATGGAGAACGGTAAGAAAAATTTGGGGTCACTTAAATGTGTGTTTATCATTGTGAGTTGGGTATTCTTAATGGAAATTGTTGATCTAATGTGCAAAGGAATGAGGCAACACTTACATCAGTGTATAACAACACCTACTGATAATCCTTTGACACTGATAGGAAGTAGTGGAGTACATCATATTACTACAGTCCACTTAAATGCACATGAGGCAACTGAAAGGGCAACAATCCTTAATAAATAAAGGATGGATAGCAGAACTCAAAAGGCATTCTAATCTGTGGCACACGTTAGAAGCAAAGCACCTACATTGGTTAGATAGCCTACATATCAGGAGAAAAACCTATGTACCCAAGATGTCTTGCATTTACCCTCTAAAGCTGTACCGCATGTACATATTTTAAAAGGGGTACCATAATGAAACTCGACTGCTTCTGAGAACTGGGGGACGTTGAAAAATAAGGTAGTCTAATGGATCGCATGTTGGATTCCCAATACACCCAATTTATATAACAACATTATAATGGTCAGAAGAGTGAAATGGTTCGGGTACAGGAAAAATATGTGAAGGTGATTGCATTGCAATAAGTTTTTGATCACCTGCCCTGGATAAATGGGTATTAACATTACTAAGTACATTGAAAACTAGAGATATTACCAAGAGGTGGAAAATTGTAGCTGTTCCCTTGGGTTACTTCTACAGACCCTAGCACTTCTCAGACGTTAATTTACATCAACATTACAATGGGATGACAAGTTACAGTAATTTTGGAAAAATTACCTTATCTCACAGATATACTCCACTAGGAGACCTGAACGAAATAGATTGACTTGTGGAGTGTAAGCGGCAAAGAACTATTGCAACCACTATTTGAGACAATGGAAGTATAACAGGAACACAAATAAATATTGCCTCATGTAAGGCCCTTCAGACATGTATGCATAACATTCCGACTAATCCCACTTTGATAATGACCTCATGGAATATTGCTGGTTTATTATACAAGGTGGTATCTTCCCCTGAATGGATAAAACACACAAACACATCATTTATTATATGAATTCAAGAAACATGGTGTAAAGAGGCAATGATGGTTTTCTGTTAGCTTGCCTGCTGCAGTAGCCTCAAGATCAAAAGGGGCGAAAAGTGGGTTAATTACCCTGAGTTCAACTTTACTGATGGTTACAGAAAAAAGACACGAGTAGGATCTCCATATTATCAATTTGTGTTATTAAAAGTTAGGAATAATCCTGATATATTGGTTATACATGTTTGTACCTGCAGATTTGATATTACTCTCATATAGGCTGTGACTGACCTAGAGAGGGACGTAGAAGGCTTTTTGACCGTGGATGTTAAAGATTCTTATTTAATTTGGGCAGTAGATTCCAACATTAACAGATGTAATTTATCGTCTAGAGGAGTTTGTGGTATAGAAGACGTACTTGGAGAAGGACAGGTCAATTTTTGCCATAATTAGCATGGAAATGCATTGAATGAACTGATGCACAAGTACAAACTAAATTTACTAGAAAATTATTATAATTTAGACACATCTATATGGTAAAACAGCTATTTTACACATCCAAGAGAATTGTTTTAGGTGGCATTTGCTTGCAGTCTCAAAATCTACACACATTTTTCATGAGTAATTTGGAATTACTTATATTGAGGATGTTTTATGTTGGATGCTTAGTTTGTTATGGCATGCTATTTGGAGTAAGGTAGAGACCTTGTTGACAAAAGCTATTTTATCATGGATTATCATGGATTGCCTGTTCTCTTGACAATTTTAAAACAATTCCATGGCTATATGTAGGAAAGTGACTATTTTTACACGGTTACCCCCCACTTTTTGCCTGACCTCTGATGCAACCAGGCTTAATGTGCCCTGGGTCCCTGCAAATCAGGTTCCTAGGGCCTGTGTCCTTTCCCAAAACTGTATACTTGTACCCACAATTGGCACATCTCTGGCAACAGGTAAGCCCCTTGTAAAAGGTGCCATGGGTACCAAGGGCACTGTGATCAGAGAGGGTCTCTAAGGGCTGCAGCACCTATTGTGCCACCCCTAGAGACCCTGTACCTTAACCCACACACATTTCAATTGTAGGCTGCGTATCTTGATGCAGAGAAAAGTGAAGAGTTGACATGACACACATCCCTGTGTGCCATGCCTACACCCCACTGCCTAAGGCCAAGGTAAGCCACCCCTCTAGCAGGGTGCACTAGCCCTCAGGTGAGAGTACAGTGGCAAGAGCCCTGTACCCCCAGAGTGTCTAAGTCTATTTTTAGACATTGTAAGTGTAGTAAAGCCATAAAGACTATATGGCATGGGAGTTGGTCATTATGATCTCCACAGCTCCATAATGGGTTTACTAAAACCTGGGAAGTTTGGTGGCAAACTTCTCAGCACATTAAACCCACACTGGTACCAGTGTGGGATTTAAAGTAAAATGCACTCAGCGAGCATCCAAGGAACCCCGGAAAAACAACAGCCCTGGTGTGGTTCCTGAATGGCTGCCCACCATTAGCCACCACCAGACAGGTTTTTGAACTCCTGGGTAGAGAGCCTCTGCTTTATGGGTCCAGAAACAAAGCCCATCCTGGGCAGAGGTGTCATGCCTCCTCCCCAAGAATGGGATGGGTTCATCAAGGGGAAGCTTCAAAGTCCTGCCGCCTTTGTGAGCTCTCCCTGCCTTTTGCTGCCCCCAGCAACTGGCTTGCACCAGCGAAGGAACCAGTGTGTCCAGCAGCCCCCCCAGAGCCCAGAGGACCTACCCTGCACTCATCTTACAGAATCTCTCTCCTGTGAGGACCGGATTTGCTCAAGAAAGACTCCAAGACCAGAATACAGATTCAAGTGACTTCCCGATTCTGCACCACTCTGCACCCGATGCCCAGGAGGTCTCCCTAGCAATCCTGACTGACCTGGGATCTGATTATCCCCGACCTTCCTTAAGCTTCATAATGACGCCTGCAGCCTCAGCCTGAAGGGTCCCCCCCGACTGCGACTGGAGCTGCCTGCTTGACTCTTGAAATAAAATACAAGTATACCTTTTTTTCTACTTGCCCAATTGGTCTGGATTCTGTCTCTGAGTGTGCGCCATCATTCTTGATTGAGTGAATACAATGACTGCTGAACACACCCTCTGGATAAGCCTAACTGCTCACCCACATTACGACAAAGAGAGCTATTAGTACTTACCTAATTTAGCCTCTGCTATACCTCTGAGGACTCCATGGACTGTATACACACTATACCTTATTTTGGTATAGTATATACAGAGCCAGCTTCCTACACTGTACCATAATAGTGTGGCTTTGGGTAGGCTTAATGATTCTGTACTACCTGAAAAACTAAAATCAATAACCCAGTTTTCAAAGAAAGAATTGAAATTAGTAAATGTTAGTATTAGAGATGATCTTAGAAGCTCAAAAGAATTAAGTAAAACATTTGTCAGGGACTGTTTACCTGTTTCTTGTTCTGAATGTGTTTCATCATTTTATTTTGAAACGTCTACAGCTTGAAATTGTACACAATATGCTGCTTTTCCTAGAAGAGAACATTGGTGTAAGGAATTGCCAGACTGCCTGTATGATGGGAAATCAAAACAATTAACCTTCCACTTTACCATTTTTTTCTCATTTCAAACAATTTCAATGAAACGTTTTCTTAAACCATTATTTATTCTTAAAACTATTGTGGATTATAGAATGGCTTTCTGATGCTTATGCAAATTGGAAGATTTGCAAGTATATTTAGCTACACTGGCTTTTGTATTGGGGCACTTCAAGAAAGAAAGCAACTGAATCAATTAGAGTATATGAATTATGTATATGTGTAGTAAATATTTTAATACAGATTTTCAGTTGTCACATTTTTACTGATGCCATATATTGATGCACTTGCTTCTGTAATAAGGGCACTACAAGAAAGAAAACACCCAAATTATTAAAAGTGCCTTTATTATGAATATGTATAGTAAATATTTTTAATAGAGATTATATGCTGCTAAATATTTAATTAAATATTGATGCACTTTTACGGTTTACTTTGAATAAAAAAACAAATAAAGATTTTGAAATGTAATTAGTCCTCCATGTGGTTCACCACTGTGGTGTTGAAAATGTAGTCAGAAAACCAAAAGAGAGACCGCCCAAAAGGAGATAGGGAAAGAGCGTAACCTTTTCGTTGGACAGGGGAAGAAAATATTCTTTTAAAATAACTCTCACCCACCAGGGGGTTGCCCCATGGTGGCATGCTTTATGATAGGGTTCATCCCTGCCCCACTAAGGACAAGGGCGTGCTGCTACCTATGGAGACAATGGAGCACTTTGTAAGGATGTTCCTAAACAGCTATGCAATTGCTAGTTATTGGAGGTAAGTAGACATAATATCGAATTTTTAATATAGTCATTCTATAATATCAAATTTGAAATGTCTAAAGTCAAAAATAGCGTTATGTATAATATCAATGTCAAGAATATCGATTTAGTGTGTTGTACAAAATTTCGTTGTTAAGAATATCAATTTCTAAAATATTGTTTATAAAAAATATCAAGTTTGTAACTGTTGTGAGATATTTATTATAGTATATATTTGTAAATGTATTAATAATTTTTTAATAAAGTGTATATGTTTTATATTAAAAAAATTGTAGCGGGATGTTGGGTTTATAGGGTATAAGGGTGGGGAGTGTTCTAAAAACATCTTTTAACTTTTGTAATATTTTTAAAGTATTGTTACAGAAATACAGAATTAAAAATAGGAGCAGGATGTTGAGGTTATAGGGGATAAGGGTGGGGAGTGTTTTAAAAAAGTTTAAAAAAAAAAAAGTAAAATGTTTTGATTAATAAAAGAAATTTTACATTGTGTTTTAGGAGGGGGATGTTGGATTTATAGGGGATAAGTGTGGGGAGTGTTTTAAAAAATAAAATTTAAAAAATGTATTAAATTATATTAAAAAATATATTTATTTTTTATTTTGGAGCGGGAGGTTGGGATTATAGGAGATAAGGGTGGGTAGTTTTTGAAGATTTAAAAATAAATGTATATTTTATAATAAAGAAATTTAAATGTGGGTGTTAGCAGTGTGATTTTGGCGTTATAGGTGAGGGATGAGTTTTTAAATAATAACATTTTAAAATATAAATAAAAAAAATTACAAATATTAAAATATCTTTTTAATTATTTTTTTTTTTTTAAAATGTGAATTTGGCAAATATTTTTGTGGAGTAATGTTTAACAAATTTAAAAAATATGAAAACGTGAAAATGTAAATAGGAAAATTTATAAATACAAGAAAATTCATTAAAATAATAAAAAAAGTTACATAATTTTCCTATGGTTATATTTTTTTTATTGGGTATAGGTTAATGTATATGTATATTGTGTATTATTTCATATGTGTTTATGTATTTTGTGGGGGAATATAACATTGTATGAGTATATCATTTTGTATTTTCCTTGAGTTAATATATTTTGGGGTGGGAATAGTAAATTATATATGTTTAGTGTCCCGCACCTTCCCTGTGTTAATATAGTTTGGAGTGAGAATAGTAAGTTATATATGTTTAGTGACCAGCACCTTCCCTGACTTTTTCTAGTTTGGAGTGGGAATAGTAACTTATATATGTTTAGTGTCCAGCACCTTCCCTGAGTTAATATAGTTTGGAGTGGGAATAGTCAATTATATATGTTTAGTGTCCAGCACCTTCCCAGAGTTAATATAGTTTGGAGTGGGAATAGTAAATTATATATGTTTAGTGTCCAGCACCTTCCCTGAGTTAATATATTTTTTAATTTTGTTTTTAATTTATTTATTTACGTTTTCTGAGACGTATATCCAGCATAGAATACATAGTACATAGGTAGTTCCATGGTTATCAATGAGGTTTATGTAACAAGTAGATGCATACCATTGCCCGGGACTACAAAAGCATTAGTAAGCACATCTGTGCATTGCTCGTATGCAACAAGTCCACAAGTGTCAACAGGGAACATAATTGAGCGAGCGTAATACTTAATTTTGTAGCAAAATGCATACATATCACACAAAGGCGGTCAATATCTAGATATTGTGTTCAACTGCCAGTTACGGGTGTAGCGTTTAAGGCATCAGCAGGGTGTTCTAGGAGATGCACCTTTAAGGGGTCCCAGATATCTTGAGGGCGCGAAGTGATGGGGAGAAGTTCTACATATGTGTATGTTTGTTCCTGCCAGAATACCATGTCGTTAATCCACTCCTTAAATTTGGGTGCCCTACCCCGACCCCATTGACATGCTATTCTCCTCTTAGCCAGTAAGAGACCAAAGAAACAAATTTCCGATATGCCTTGACCAGGTTTTCCGTGTAGCCTAGTAGGGTCAACATGGGAGATGGCTGGAGCTTTAGGGAGGTCATCTACTCCAATTCTGTGAGAACTTGGCACCAGTAGACTTGGACAGTGTTACAATCCCAGGCAAGATGCAGGAAGTCTGCCGCCTCCGTCCCACACCTGTCACATTTGTCATTATCTCGCAGTTTATATCTATGCATTTTGACCGGGGTGTAATAAGTGTGATGCAGAAATTTGTAGTGCGTGCATCACGCGGATGCTACATGAGACTCGTTCTGTCTGAAGACAACAATAAGTCCATTGCTTGTCAGTGATATTATGTCACAACTCAGTAATCCATTTGTCCCTAGCAGCACAAGGGGTTAATGTTTTTTTTTCTGTGTATAAACTGTCGTATAGTGTAGAGACTTAGGGGTCTATTACGATGTTGTCCGCCCGCCATCGCATTGTGAAATGGGACCACCCGCTATGTGTGCGGCGGTCCCGCATGCACAATTAGGATGCGCCCGCCACACATTATTTACATTGCGGCGGGCGGTGCTGTCAGCAGTACCCGCGGTAATGCAAAAAAGGAATTTGTGAATTTGCATGCACAACGTGGCAGGCACTACACGGTGCCTGCCACGTTGTGCATGCAAATGCAGGAGAGTACCATAGGTACCTTCCATGTGCCCCCCCCACATCCCCAACATCCTGGGGGCCCCCTAATGTGAAAAATGCTTGGCTTTCCATGGCAGCAATGCTGCCACGGAAAGGCTGCTTCCCGCATGAATTGTAATATGGATGGCGGTGTCTGGCAGACACCGCCACCATATTCAACCCTTTTCCTCCCGGTCGACTCGTTGACCGTGCGGAAAAGTGGCGGACGATCTTTCTGTCCACCGCGGTACCCCCGGCATCATAATGTGGTGGGGGGAAATGGGAGGCGGGCAGGAGATAATGTCGGGTGGATTGCCACCGCCAAGTGGGAGGTGGCGATCCGCCCGACATTATAATAGACCCTTATTGTGAGGCAGTGTCAGTACGCAATATTGTGCGAAGAGGGGCTACCTACTGGGGTTCCCAGCGGTATGAAGGGGTGTACTCTTTGATACCCTGTCTCACCCTGACATATAGGAAAATATCCATAGGGTAGGGTGGTTGTTTTGAAAATAACTGCTGAAGAGTACGCAATTTCCCATTTAAATAGAGATCTTCCCAGCATGTAATGTCATATTTAGCTTTAGTTTTTTTAAAGGCACCCTCCATTAAGACCGGCATGTTAGGGTGGTATACAAGGGGAAGTAGAGGTGAGTACAGCATGGGGGTTTGTAGTTGTCTGGCAATGTGTTGTCATGCTTTCACCGTGCAGGCAACCGATGATGGGTTAGCCATCCAGGGCGTGACTGTTGTGAAAATGGCACCTTTCAACGGAATGGGATCCGCCAGCCAGTGTTCAGCAGCCACATGAGGTGTGTATCTGGGGGGATGGAACCAATAGTGGGCATAGTGTCCCTGTGTGCAAAGATAGTATAATTCCAAATTAGGGACATCCAACCCTCCCTGGGAGTAGGGTCTGGTAAGTTTCTCCCACTTCAGCCAAGGTTTTTTGCCCCCCCAAGTCAGTCGGATCAGTTACGAGCAAAGTGAGGAAAAGAAATGTCTGCCCGGGTCATACAGGATGTTTAAATAGAGGTAAAGTACTTTGGGGAGGATGACCATTTTTATGAGAGTGGTGTGTCCTGCCATGGAAAGCGGGAGAGCAATTAATCTCGTTATACTGCTTGTAATGTTCTCCAATGCTCTGCTGTAGTTGAGCCACATCAGTTCTTCACGGTCGGCGGTGATGTGTATCCCTAAATATTTCACCTCAGTAATGAACCACTCTATGGGATAGTCAGGGGTAAAAGCTGTCACCGAAGTAGTGAGTGGAAAAATCTGGGATTTCACCCAGTTAATGTGGATTCAGAAAAGTCCCCTGAATCGCACAAACTCCCGTAGCAGTGGCTTAAGGTTGTGTTGTGGTTCTCTAACATATAAGGTGACATTATCAGCATAGAGGGATATGAGTATTCAGCGGAGGAAGCAGCCTAATACCTTGT
The DNA here is from genome assembly GCF_964204655.1 of Triturus cristatus. Lineage (NCBI taxonomy): Eukaryota > Metazoa > Chordata > Amphibia > Caudata > Salamandridae > Triturus > Triturus cristatus. The sequence continues at coordinate 339,220,502 of NC_140587.1, read as the reverse complement.
CTTGATGATGCTGTTTAATTTTGGCCGCTAGGGGCTCTATTGATAGCGCAAAAAGGAGTGGAGAGAGCGGGCATCCCTGGTGGGTGCCCCAGGTGATACAGAAGGGGAAGTGTGGTCGTTGATTAAAAACCTTGCTTCTGGAGCTGTGTATAAAAGGTGTATCCATGAAAAGAAACCTTTACGCAACCCCATACATTGAAGAATGATGATTAAGTAGTCCCATTCCACTGAATCAAAGGCCTTCGTGTCGTCTAAAAAGACAGCCACTAGTGCCAACTGCGGATCTACGTTTTGTAGGATGGAGAAAAGGGTAAGGAGGTTATATGACATCACTCGACCCAGAATGAATCCAGCCTGATCTTGAAGGGCTAGCTTCTCCATTAAGAGACTAAGCCGGTTAGCCAGTACTTTGGCGAGGATTTTCGTATCATTGTTGATGAGAGAGAGAGGGCGATAAGAGTCACAAATGTCCGCAGGCTTACCCGGTTTCAGGAGAGAAGTAATGAGAGCCTCCCTCATTGAGTCAGGAAGTGTTCCAAGCTCCTGAGCCTCTACGAAGACTTGCTTTAGTATTGGAAGCAATTGGTCAAGGTAGGTCTTGCAAAAGTCAATGAGGAGGCCATCTGACCCCGGGGCTTTCCCAGACTTCATCTGCATAATTGCAGCTCGTATCTCGTCGTTTTTCAAAAGGTGCTGCAATGAACTCTCTCTGAGTATCTCCCAGCCATCCCAAAGATATATCCTTCAGGTATATGGAGAGATCCGGGGGCTCGCTTCTACGAGTGCTATATAAGTCTGCATAAAATTCAGTGAAAACTGTGAGGATATCGAGACTGTCTCTGTGATGTATACCATCCTTATCACCAATTTCTAGGATGTAATAAGAGAAGCGGGCAGCCAGATTTCCATCGCTAATGCTCTGCCTGGTCTACCACCCTCCCCGTATTTCCGTGCTGTAAAGTATTTTCCCCGCAATTGAGCTTCACGCTCGGCAGTGTCTTTGTACTCAGAGAGTTTATCTCTCAATGTTGTCCGCTAAGATCCCGAGGTGTCCCGCCAGAGGTCAACCTCCAATTGTTTCAGCTCCTCTTCAAGTATCCGTAGACTACGACGGTTGTCTCTTAAGACTCCAAAGCTCTTAGCGTTCTTTTTGATAAGAATCACTGTGCCTCTCGAATAAGTAGAGTTTGATGAGAAGACTCTGTTTGAGGCCCACTTATTTGCGAAACCGTGAGTGCAGTGTGGGTTAAAATGCGTTTCTTGCAGCATAGCAATATGAATCTGATGTCGATCAAGATATGTAAGGATTTGTCTATGCTTACGGGGATCTCCCAACCCCCTGATGGTCCATGTAAGGAGGTTTACCTTTAACCCCTCAATGTGCGTGGTCATAGCAGAGCAACCTGAGTTTATCTTGATGTGTACCAGACATGGAGCTGTGAGTGCATCTCTCTATGAATGTTTGCATGTCTACCTGCTGAAAAGTGATAGTCGTAAATATTTGAAGTCTCAATTCCTGTCCCTCCCACCTCCCCACAACAGCACCCCAATTGTGTTGGCATTTTTCCGCCCACCCAACTCCCAAACACCCTTAGACATGGAAATTCAAGTCAAATACCCCTAGAAACAAAAAACAGTAAGGGGGAACACCCATGCGGGGGTCACTAGTAGACTATGAGATTCTCCCAGAGCTGACAAGGCAGCCTTCCAGTGGCAGGGGATAGAGGGGGAAGAGGGGTGCTTGGCATAGTCCAAAGTTCAAGTATGGGTAATATTGTGCCCGCTGCCCAACAATAAGTGCATATTTCTTGCGCTTTATCACTTTTTTTATCAGAAACCTCACAAACTGATTGCCAAAGAACCGTGCCATGTTGCTCACATTGGGAGAAGTCTATAGCGTCTTGCCACCACTCGGGCATCCCAAGACTAGGACGCAGTACATGCGGAGACAGGTGTTAGTGAATTGTCGCTAGCACTGTTATTGTTTTGACCTTCTGAGTCAGTCAGTTGTGGAAGATGGAGATCTAGATGGGCGTTCCCTGGGGTCTTGGTGCGGTGAGTGCTTCTTGACATGTTTAGAAAATCATCTACTTGTTATGGATTTGTAAAAAAAATGCTGCTTGCTCTGATATGTAACTCGCAGACGTGCTGGGTACATGAACGCATATTCAATTTGCGCCTGCCGAAGTTTTTGTTTGGCCAGTATGAATTTGTGTTGCGCCTCTTGAACTGCAGCCGTGAAGATAGTATAGATGGTGAATTCAGTGCCTTCATGTTGAAGAGTCTTCTTTTCTCTGGCCAGTTTAAGAACTGTGTTGTGGTCCCTGTAGTTGAGGAGATGAGCTACAATCAGGCGTGGGGCGCTGCCTGGTGGGGGCCTGGGACCCAATGATCTGTGCACCCTTTCCACTATCAATTGGGGGCAGAAGGCCTCAGTGCCAATGGTGCTTCGCAACAGGCACTCAATGAACTCCTCCATACGCCCAGTGTTGGTGCTCTCCGGTATCCCAATGACTCTGATATTATTACAGCGGCTGCGCGTCTCTGAATCCTCATCTTTGACAGCAATAACTTTGAGGAGCTTGTCCATGTGTGCCATTTGTTGTTGTATCTGAGCCGTAGCATCTTCATTGTCTGAGATCCGCTTTTCCGCCTCCTTGATTTGGCCATCGTGTTTGTCCACCTTCTTTACTATAAAATCCATACGGCTATTCATGGAGTCCATTTTGCTTGAGATGTCCGCGAGGCTATGTTTCATGGCCAGTAGAAGAGTTTTGACTTCGTCTTCTTGGGTGGTCTGCGGTGCCTGCGCATGTTCTTCGTTGGGCTGTTCTGCTTCCTCCGAACTGGATCGTGTGACAGCCTTTTTAGTTTCAAAGGGGAGTTTGGATTGACGTCCTTCTGTCTTCCCCATTGCAGTGGAAGTATGGTGTGTTGTAGGTAAAGCAGCCTGGAGGGGAGGATCCGTAACGGTGTATCCTAGAGAGAGAGAGAGAGAGAGAGAGTACGTGGAGAGGTGTTGGATTGACTACACCGCCAGTGCTCCTCTCAGAGTGGGAAACAAGACAGTTAGTAAATCTCCAAACGCCGATGTAGGAACTGGGGTCACCAGTCCCTCAGGGGGTAGCTTGGCGCGAGCAGGTAGGCACCCGAAGGCTTACGTGTAAAGTGACCATACAGCACACACATCCACTGAGAAAGGAAGCGCACGCAATGACTGACACCACACCAGTGAGGTTGAGTAAAAACCAATCAGCTTTATCTAGGTCAAAGTCAGGTTCTCATCAAAACATTTCATTAGAGGACAAATCACGGCATGGGCTCTAGCGCTAACCCTAGCAGTCAATCAAGCGCTAGATATGGCAGTTAATCAAAGCTCTAGACATAGCAACTAATCAGAGCGCTAGACATGGCAATTAATCAAGCGCTAGACATGGCAATTAATCAAAGCGCTAGACATGGCAAGTGATCAAAGCGCTAGACAACGCAAATAATCAAGGCGCTAAACATGGCAAGTGATCAAAGTGCTACACATGGCAAGAGATCAAAGCGCTACACATGGCAAGGAATCAAAGCGCTAAACATAGCAAGTCATCCAAGCGCTAAACATAGCACGCAGTCAAAGCGCTAAACATGGCACGCAGTCAAAGAGCTAAACATGGCAGTGACACAGGGCATTACACTGAGCATTTCCCTTCAGAGCATTCCCCCCCAGCTCCTGAGGCGGCTATTCCTCCGTTAGGTCGGACTCAGCCCTTATGGCTATTGGGGGTGGACAGTTCCTCGAACCGGAGCAGTCTGGGCGATGTCCCTATGCCCCCAAAGTACTTCACTAAGCCCTTCAGGGGGCGAGGGTGGCCGCTGCCCTCGGCCGGCTTCAGGCCCTGTTCTGGGCAGCAGGGGGGCCAACCGGGCCCAACGATGGATTACCTCAGGGGAGGGGCGAGCTCCGGGCCTCTCTCGGGCCTCCCGTCCTCCTCCCCGGGGGTTTACCTGTGTCCGCAGCCTCCGAGACTGGAGCGAAGGTTGGGAGGGGGCTCACTCTCCTGTGGGCCCCTCCCTCCGGATGGGGACCTCGTGGAAGGGGGTTCAGGGAATGCAGGTGTTGCGCGGGGCTCCCGGCGGGTCCCGGAGTAGGCCGGGGAGCCCTGCGGTGAGGGTCAGATGGTTCCGGGCTCTCCTCTGCCTCCTGGGGGCCCAGGAACGTCCTCGCTGGGGTTTCGGGGGACGCGCGCTCGCAGCCACCAATAGAAGCGCGGCCTGCAGGGGCGCGGCCTCCCACCACACACGCAGGCAGAGGCGGGGGCGGCGTTTGGCAGCCCGACCCCCGTCACGTGATGCGGGTTCTCGGCTTCAGGCCTAACGAGGCCTCCGCTGGATTCCGGCCTAACGAGGCCTTCACTGGATTGCTTCAGGCCTAACGAGGCCTTCGCTGGATTCCGGCGGCCCTCTCCTTGCTGAGGGCCGCCACGGGAGACACGGACGTTGGGTCCCCACCAGGGGAGCGTGCCCTGAACGCGCTGGAGTCCCGGACTCCGCAGGGGGCCCCGGGAGGTGAGCTTTGAGAGCAGGACACCGGCAAGGGCGGGGGCATCCAGGCCCTGGTCTCAATTTGGGGGTGTCGTGTTGGCGCCCAGTGCTCCCCTGTGCCCAGCTACAGGCAGGACAGGCCAGAGGGGCAGGCCACACGACGGTGGTGATTTGGTGAAGGGTGGGGGGATCCCAGGTGGGGCCAGGGAGCGCAAGGGTGTCACAGCGCTGTTACCTGGTTGATCCCCAGCAGTTCTGTGGTGAGGGTACGAGGTCTTCTTTGGCGCTTGCTGGTTCCTGCACCGTTAGGACTTAGTTCCTTGGGGGGGTAGGTTGAGTTGGTGACTGAAGAGAGAGTCTTTAGTCAGGCTTTGCAGGTCGTCCCTGGGTTGCCCTCCAGCTGGGCCAGATCAGTGGGCTAGTTCAGTGTCCTTCACGCAACTTAGAAGGCAGCACCTAAGCCCTGTCACTTCCAGTGGTATAGGTCCCTGACTAGGCCCTACCGCCTAAATCTCCTGGGTAGGTTCCCCCAGGTCAGCGTCGCCCCAACTGACTGAAAACTTTCCCTCCTTTCCTTAAGTATGCCCAGGTCAGGTGACCACTCTCTAAGGCGGCAGAGGGTGGAAAAAATGAGGCAGGGGCAAAAACTCAGGGAAAGACCACCCTAGGGCTGACAGGTCTAACAGCCGATGTCATGTAGCAGGCGGTAGATCCTGCTTCAGGAATGGAGGGGTCACCTCAACAATGTCAAACGATAGAAGAACTGAATATTACATCTCCTATATCAGGCGTGTTAATTGTAGGCCCTTGTGCGCTCAGTAAATGAAAGCATCGGGGCTGCAGCAGCAGTGTACTTATAAGAGGATGTGCTCACCCCGCTTAGGCAGGTTTAAGGATTGGCATCCCTGGAGGTGAGGCTGGAGCCACCGCAGGTGTAAAGGCATGTGAATAGGTGTGAGCAAGCGCGGGGGTTGGAGGTTCTCTGTCCCCTTATGAAGTGGGATCAGGAAGGTCGGTATAATGGCGGGTAGTCTTGGGTCACAAAGGGCCTGTGCTGTTTAAGCTCAGGTTGCTAGCGCTATCTCATCTCAAATACACCTCAGCACAGGGGGGCATAGTTGGAGGGTGTGTGATCAGTCAGTCACCCCAAGGAGGGATCAAGTGATCTGGAATGGCAGGTCCTCGTTCAGTGCAGTTCCATGCCACATGCTTGATACGGCGCAACAGGCAGCAGGAGCGGTGTCCCTTTGACGATGAAATGAGTGGCACCAGATTGGTTACAAAGCAACAGACTGGTGGGGTAAGTTAGCAGCAAATGTAAATGACTTTGATGCTGTAGAAACCCATTATCTGCGTGGACAGAGGTCTGATGAGCAAATGTATCGGCAGGGCTGCGCAATCCAAGCAGTGTGCTTTTGTTTTTTTTTGTTTTTTTTAATCAGTCCTTGATGCTAATTGCTGCTTCTTACCATAGCCGGCTCGGTACCGGATGGTGAGCGTGTCAGGGTGTGTGGTAATCCGGCTACACTCGAGAGGTTCATGAAGCTTCAGATGTCAGTCTGAGTCAACCGTGGCCAAGACACCACGGGCCTCATGTAGGAAGCCAAATACCGGTCGGTAACGGCCGATTTTCGGTAATTATACCGTTACCGACCGGTATTTTGGCTTTTGAGATGTAGGGGGAGAATTTCATGATTCGGTATTTACCGAATCGGTAAAATTACCGAATCGGTAATATTACCGAATCGGTAAATACCGAATCATGAAATGAGATGTAGGGGGAGTGTGTGGTGGGTGTGGGGATTCGTTATTTACCACCAACTAAAGGTTGGTGGTAAATGACGAATAGGTGAAAAAAAGCATTTTTGTGCACGTTTAAGTGTGCAATGTGGCAGACATACATGCCCTTAGGGCATGTATGTGCGCCACATGTGCACACATGGCCGAATCAGGGGTGCAACAGGGTGTCAATGTGACACCCTGCCACCCTTGCATGTGCTCCCCCATTACCGAATCGGTATTTACCGATTCGGTAATGAGGCATACCTTCCCATCAATGGGAGGGTATGCCTCATTACCGAATCGGTAAATACCGATTCGGTAATTACCGAATTATTCCGATTCAGTAATATTTACCGACTCATTACCTACATTGCATTTACCACTTCATAAATACCGAATCGGTATGATTCGGTATTTATGAAGTGGTAAATGCCAGCCCACCTACATAAGGCCCCACGTGAGCTCCCCTGGACTCGCGTAGCGGCAGTAGCCGGGCTGAGCTCCAGCCGTGTTCCTTGTCAATCTCCGTTTAGGACAAATCACGCCCCATGATCTTCTCACCGTGTCCGCGGCCACTGATTTCTTAACCAGAGTTCGGCATAAGGATGAGGCACAAGCGGCGTGCCAGTTTGTGCGATATTGATGCATGTAAACACTGTATAATTATGCCGCCAAGCAGCAAGAGCCTCACTGGTGTGCAGCCATCTTGGTCGTGCACCACCTAGCGCCCCCTGAGTTAATATAGTTTGAAGTGGGAATAGTAAATTATATATGTTTAGCATCCAGCACCTTCCCTGACTTTTTCTACTTTGGAGTGGGAATAGTATATTATGTATGTTTAGTGTCCAGCACCTTCCCTGAGTTCATATAGTTTGGAGTGGAAATAATAAATTATATATGTCTAGTGCCCAGCACCTTCCCAGAGTTAATTTAATTTGGAGTGGGAATAGTAAATTATATATGTTTAGTGTCCAGCACCTTCTGTGACCTTTTGTAGTTTGGAGTGGGAATAGTAAAGTATATATGTTTATTGTCCAGCACCTTCCCTGACTTATTATAGTTTGGAGTAGGAATATTAAATTATATATGTTTAGTGTCCAGCACCTTCCCTGACTTTTTCTATTTTAGACTGGGAATAGTAAATTATACATGTTTAGTGTCCTGCACTTTCCCTGACTTAATATAGTTGGGAGTGGGAATAGTGAATTACACATGTTTATTGTCCAGCACCTTCCCTGACTTAATATAGTTTGGAGAAGGAATATTAAAGTATATATGTTTAGTTTCCAGCACCTTCCCTGACTTTTTCTAGTTTCGAGTGGGATTAGCAAATTAAACATGTTTAGTGTCCTGCACCTTCCCTGAGTTAATATAGTTTGGAGTGGGAATAGCAAATTATATATGGTTAGAGCCCAGAAGTTTTCCTGAGTTGGTAAAGTGTAGATTAGGAATAGAAAAAAATTGGTTAGTTATTTTGTAGCAAGGTTAAAAATGTATGTTTAACTGGTAATAGTATTTTATTATGTGTATTAAAATTAACTTAAGATAAACATTTTATTGTACATACAGAAACAAAAATATAGAAATTAAATACAAAACAATATTTATATATAATTTGTGTCTTAATTTTCATGCAAAGATTCAAGCAAAGAAATAATATGCATTCATTTGTATTAATATTGGTTACTATGGTGCCGATTCCGATCTGGTAAAATGGCCCTACGAATCGTCGTACGGAGCGTTTTCTCTGTACAACTCGTACCCGGTAAACTGTCCGTACAACCTAGGAAGTATGATTCGTACAGAAAGCCTATTTCCGTACGAATTGTACAAATGACCGTACCGGTAAAAAAAAACTGCGAATCACATCCGGAACAGCCTGTACGTGCCGTCCGTACGTATGTAAGCAGCGTTTTACGGCCCAGCAAGTACGATCTGTCCCTACGGCACTCCGTACGGCTCTTTTTTTACGGGAGCCAAAAACAGCCGTAAAAGCTGAGTCCCCAGGGGTACGAGTCATACAGGCCCCCCCCGTATGTACGCACCGTACCCTCACCACCCTCCGGCTGCATCCTCACTTGCAGTGCGGGACCGCTGCATGCATGGCGGGCGGTCTCGATTCCCACCCGCCATCGTAATGACCCCCTAAGTTATTTTACATTATTGCAATTTTTGAAACTGTGATTGATTTTCTTACAAATGTACAAAATATATTTATCAATTCTTTTAAGAAAAAGTTACAATTAGTTGATATAATATGTATATTTTAGATTTTTGCAAAGAAATGTTTATTTGAGAATTCATTTCATAATTACGATTTTTCTATGTTTTTCAAGTATTGTTTTAAAGTAGGGATTTAGCTATTGTTTCTAGATATTCTATCCCTTTAGTGGTTGGGTTTAGTCTTACTTTGTATTGAAAGTGCTCGAACATTGTTTTAGTTTGTTTAGTTAGTTTTGGACCTAGTTGTGTTACAGACTGTTCAAGTCTTATCTGTTTAAAGTTTTGTTCTTTTTGGATTGATTGTAGTAATTCATGTAGCGATGGTTGGGTTCGGCCTGTTGTGGCTTGGAAAGTATTATGCCATCCTTCCACAGCGTTATTAGTTTTTGCTTCTTTGTTTAGGGTACTGTTCCATGGAATGTGGTCGCCTGTGTCCAGACCTGCGTAGCCTTCCCACCCAGGTATCCTCGAAATAGTAGAGATAGGGACTTAGTTTAAGTTCATTTGTTTGGTAGTGGGGGCTTTCTATTAATAGATTGTAGTGTTCTGCTACATCAGTTATTGGGACGTATGCTAGTGCAATTAGCTTTTTAATTTCATATGCAAAATTGCTATTAGTTGCATATTCTTAGCTAAGGGGGTCATTACGATGGCAGTGAAACCATCACCGCCAGCCTGCTGGTGGCGGTTTGACTGCCATCGTAAGGCACTTCTCTGCCTGCCAAATTACAATGCAGTGTGCTGGCGAACACAAAGTCCATCCACTACAGGTCCACCACAGGCAATCATTACGATTGCCTGGCGGACAATATGGTGTCGGTGCCTAGCAGGCACCGTCCGCCATATTAAGATGCTGTCTCCCCACCAGCTTGTGTATGGCGGTGAAACTGCCATTCACAGGCTGGCAGGGATTGCATTTTGGGGCCCATAGCAGGCCCCCTTTGTGTTGGGGGGAGGTGGGTGTGCACTGGGTTGGTACCATTTCCTTGCACCAGGTGGCAGGCACCATGTGGTGCCTGCCGCTTAGTGCAGGGATATGCAAACAGTGCATTTAGGACATTGTGGCGGTTGCTGCAGCCACGGTGGCAGTCTCACCGTAATCTGATGTGCGGGAACACCGCATTACAGGCGGATGTTCCCAAGCCCGAGCGCGATGGCGGACGGATGGAAGTCCGCCATCATAATGACCCCCATAGTGTAGATTTTTGAAGGTGTCTCCATATGCATTGAATAATGTGGTAATCGCAACCTTGTATTGCTGTGTGAGGGTAGTTTTTCAGGATGGCTTGTATCATTGACTGTTCAATGTCTATGATAATTTTTGGGCGATAGTAATTATTAGTTTCTTGCTTAACTTTTGGTAAGAGTTCTACATAGATAGTGGTTTGTTTGTTTGGTAACAGGGAATATATAAAGGGGATGTAGGTATTGTGATACAGTCCATGGATTGTGTATAATTGGTAAAATGGTTTGGGACATATTTTAAATGTTCCATCCATTATCTATGTCTCACAATTCTCTAATTTAAGTAAGTTTATAGGAGTTGCATATATTATAATCCTTTTGTCATTAGATTTATTGTCATAAAGCAGAAATTGCTCTTCATTATTAGTTAGAGTGAGTTCAGGTGGTATCTGAATTTCACTGAAAGTTTTGGGGGTAGGTGGGGTGGTAGCAGCGTTTTTTTTTGTTCTAGCTAGTAGCCCTTTTAACGTTGAGACAGAGGGTAATTGGCTAGTTACATGTTCTGGAATTCTGGGGAGTACGTCTTTCACTATTTCAGGAGTAGGTTTTTGAGACCTAGTGCTAGCTTCTTTCAGAGTGTCTAAAGCTTCTCTCACTTCTATTTCAGCTATGTTAGGAGGTGGTTATATTCCTTAACATTTAATATAGTAGTTTATTTTCTTGTAGCCTTACCATAACAATCATTTGAATAAGATTTGCTGCATTTCCAATTAACTTTGACGCCTCTCTGTTTTTCTTGGGCTTTAGACATATCCCATATAGCATAATACAAATTTTCCTTTCTGGGAAGTTATGAATTTTGCACCTTCAGTCATTCTAATGTTTCAAATGCTATGAGAAATGTATGTAAAAAATGTAAATGTATTGTAATTGTTTTTATTGTAATACAGATTTTCATATACAAAATTATAATTACATGCTTGAATATGTTGAACTTTTATTGATGCTGGTGTGTTTCTGTTGGTGCTTGGCTTTTGTGTTTCTTTTAATTTCCTGCGGAAATAAATAATAATTTTAATAAATGTGTTTAACAGCATTTTCTGTATTTTGGGGTTTGTGTGGTTAGTGGGCATTTTGGGTTGGGATTTTTCGCTGTTTTAAAAGTTTAAATTAGATTTATGCTTACTTTTTGGGCAAGGTGGTTTTTTGATGATGTTTGTAGTTAGGTGAGTTTCTGTACAGGAGATATAATTTAGAAAAAATACACATTAATTATTTAATAATTGTAAAACGTGATTTACAATTATTTTATACAGTTGTAACATCAAATTAATATCTTACTTACTTTGCAAAGCTGAAATCAGAGCTTTCAATGAGGATTCCAATGATGCAGAAGCAACCCGGCTGAGATTCCCCTTATTCTTCGTTTTGTTGTTGGAGCATAAAATAATGTTACAGTTTCTTTAGTTTATATAGTGTCTGTTTAATTGTGCTTTCAATCTTATTGGTTTATTTAAGTAGTAGGTGTTTTTATTGGTTGTTACTAATGTTTTCAATTAATTTGGAAATTGCTTCCTTATATGGGAAACGCTAATTAATGTTCAGTTAAACCTTTTTTATTCTTACTTTATTTAAAATTATAATAGTATATTATTTGTAATTTACATTGCATTGAATGTGTAATAAAAATTATTTATTTTATATATTGTGTTTGTAAGGAGTAATGCATTTGGTGAATTTAATTATGTTAAAGGTATTGTTTTATTCTAATTTATTTCAGTTTAATTTTATTTATTCAATATGTTATGTGTGTGTGATATTCTTTTATTTTTTTGATGATGTATACTGTGTTACATAAATATTGGTGTTGATATTTTGTTTGCGTGCTATGTTTGATATTTTGTTCCTAGCGATAATTGTGTGGTCTGTATTTTTGTTATTGATATTTGTGTCATTTTGTATGTTATTTAATGTCGATGTTATATCAGTGATCTGTTATTGGAGTTGGTTACTTATATGAAAAAACTTTACTGGTATCTGACCTACAGTTTCCTTGATCGACTAGTTTCAAGACATACCTCAAGGTATTTCTTCAAGACCTCAAAGGAGAGGATGCTCCCACTCCTAAATTTAGATTTATCTCATATGTAACAATAACAAAAAAGTGAAAAGAAAAATGTTATACAGCACCTGATTGGTCTGTTTAAATTGTAAAATTCCTACAAAGGTTGGGAGAAAAAAGTTAACAAAATTATATGCACAACCCATCCGGCCAAATATCATATTAAAAATTGTTTTTGATGATGACTTGGTGAAAATAGTAGAGAAAAAATATAGTGGGAAAACTCACTATGTACCACGCACTGTTCACTGGTTTGAAGAACCTACAAACCGGAGTTTAACAGGTAAATAAACACGATTGTAGACCAAAAATTAGAAGATAACGTTATGCATTAATATTTTGGCACATCAATACAAGTACAATAGTAGGATTTCCATTTTTACATCACAATCAAATGAGGTACAGGTACAACACATTAATTATGCTTAATCGTGTGTACAGTTATCATAGGAGATTTCCAAGAGTACAATAATGATAGACTTCTTCATCTTTTCTTTAAAAGTGCCCGATGCATTTTGGGATCGTAAATCCCTTCATCAGGGGAAAACCTGAGATGAATGCAAAGACTAATCCATTTATACAATTTATACAGCTTCTGAAAGGATGCTACGGTGGTAAATGTTATCAAAATAACCAGTGTGATCATGCGCTAACGGTGATGGTAACTTAGACATTCCTGTGTGGCATAGTGGTGAACTAAATGAAGAGAAATGGGAAAAATATGGGAGAGAAGAGAAACAAGAATAGAGAAAACCCCAGTCCTTAAGCTGGTTAATGTTAATGAAGGTGATAAGGTAAATGAAGGTGAAGGTGGAGGAAAACAACAGTGTGGCGTGAAAACAAGCGCTCACCTAGTTTTGTAACGTTGATTCTGTTCTGTGTTGAATGGCCCTTCTAGAAACAGCCAAGCAAATGGAAAGTAGACAAAGGAATACAAAAATGGAGGAACTAATGAGAAATAGCTAATGTGGAAAACTTAGCAGATAAGATTGATGGGTAACGCGAAGCAGAACAGGGAAGAAGTCTCTGAAATAGCCTGTTCAAAATAAACATAAAGTTCTCAATACGGAGTAGCATGTAGCCGAAAAACGTGATGCACTAGTAAAGGCAATGCGCTTACCGAGTTCGATAATCGAAAAATCCTCGCTTATGTGATGGAGTCAAATTGGAAACAGATAATTCCAACAGGGTGCGCAGTGGCTGAATGTTCAAACGCGCGAAAGTTTAAAGGAGCAACCCGGTAGACGGCAAGGCGCGATGTGTCATGTGACTAGCGTAATGGAAATGGTAAATATGCTAGAGGCAGTAATCGTAGCAGACTGCAACTACTGAAATGCTCGTAGCGATGAATATGTGATATAAAAATTATGTGTACTGAGTGGAAAAATAAAAAATGGCAAATAAATGGCTGAACGAAACGCAAGAATGAAGAAATAAATTCAAATTAATAAAAAAGCGAAACGAAAAAAATGAACAAATGAACAATGGTGTATGACCATTGTATCTGGTGAAAAGAACAAAAAAGGGAGACAAATGACAATAACCACCTAGTGGCGTGTGATGAGGAGTAGAGGAAGTAACATCAAAAAAACATGTGGGTGGAGGAAAATGCTAGTTAGTAGTGGAAAGGATGGGCAATTGTAATGTAGATGGTGAAAAGTGTATAGTGAGCATGAAAATGTAAATGTAGAGAGAATTTAAGATACAGTGCTGAAGTATTTAGAAGGTGAAAGGAAACTGAAGTGAAGGTAAAAAAGAAAGAGAAATGAGTACTTAGAGGAGGGATGAACAAGTGTAAAACAGTGTAAATGGATAATAAGTTCAACCAGATCACATTGAAATTTCGGACAGTGAAACAGGCAAAAATATTTAAAAATGAATGATTACACAAAAAACATCAAAGAATATGCCTAAAGACCAATGTTAGTGTACTTGCGTAGAAGGATCTATGGGAACCTAATGGTGTTGAAAAGTTATAATACTTTTTAATGAAGATGGATGTCATATAGTGGGTGATGAGATCAAAGGAAACAACTCATATCCATGCGGTCATTAAGACCGAATGGCATCATGGTATTAAGCAGTTTTATCCAATAGACTTCTCTTTGGAGAAGTTTTTTAGTGGTGTCTATGCCTGGCCTAGGTGTTACAGACTCAACAATTTGGAACCTAAGTTGAGATATGATATGTCTGGATTCGTTCCAGTATGTTGCAAGAGAAGAGGTGGAACTCTGATTTCTAATCTTGCTTTTGTGTTCTGTTATTCTGATCTTGATTTTTCTTTCAGTTTTCCCAATGTAGGCTTTGCCGCAGGGGCATTTGATTCAGTAAATAACATTCATGGAGTTGCAGTCACATGAATGTTTAAGATTAATTGGTTTTCCAGATGATGGGTGGGTAAGGACATTGCCACTAATAACATTGTTGCAATGAATGCAATTGTTGCATTTCATGGTGCCTTTATTCTTTGTGGTGGTCGGGATTGGAGAAGAAGAAGATAGTAGTGCTTTCAAGTTTTTCCCACGTGTGTATGCATACAAGGGTTTAGTGGCAAATATGCCATTGAAGTCATTTTCAAGTTCAAGCATTTCCCATCGGGAATTGATGATTTGTTGAACCGATTTTGATGCTGTTGTAAATTTAGAGACAAACACTAAACGATCTGATTGTTGTTTAGTTGATTGATGTAATAACTCCTGTCGACTAAGTTGTTGTGCTTGTGTCAAACAGTCATGAAGGACATTGTCAGGGTAACCACTGTCCTTAAAACGTTGTATGAATTCTTGTTCTTTAGACTTAGTGGTATCAGGATTAGAACATATACGTCGAACTCTGAGTAGTTGGGAGTACGGAAGATTCCTTAATAGACTCTTGGGATGGAAACTGTTGTAGGTCAATATGCTGTTGCGGTCTGAGGGTTTCTGGAAAACAGAGGTTTCAAAGTTGTAATTGTCTGGAGACTTAGTGATAAGAACGTCCAGAAACTGGATTTTTTGTTGTTGGATATTGTAAGTGAATTGAATCCTTGGATTGATTGTGTTGAGTTCATCAATCATGGTTCTTAGATGGGTACTAGTATCTGTCCAAAGTATAAAGATGTCGTCGATGTATCTCTAGTACATTAGAATATGAGACCACCAGTTGGGATTTGTCATGATGTTTTCTGATTCAAAAAGGGCCATAAAGGTGTTCGCATATGCTGGAGCTCCAGAAAAGCCCATTGAAGTACCGGTTAGTTGGGCGTAGAAGTGACCCTCCCATTCAAAGTAACTATGGTTGAGGCAAAAATGCAGGATTTTCATGATGAAAAGTCTTTCAATGTCAATATCAGGTGTGTTAAGTAGTGCCCACTCTACCTCTTCAAGGCCAGCTTGGTGTGGTATAGATGTGTATAAAGCAGTAACGTCTATAGTGCACAAAATTACATCTGTGAGGTCCATGTTGTTGATGGAGGTGAGTTTTTGTAGGAAATGCGTGGCATCCTTCACATATGAAGACCAGCGTTGGACAAATTGTTGCAGGTAATGGTCCACAAATTTTCCTAAAGGATCAAAAATTGATCCTCAGCCAGAAACTATAGGGCGGAATGGTGGATACTGAGGATTTTTGTGTATTTTTGGAATTATGTAGAGTTTTGGTCTTCTGGCATTTTTTGTGGTTAAATAAATTCTGGTGTGATCAGTAATCCAACAATGATCAATTGATTCATCAAGCAACCCTGAGAGAGGATATTGTCAAGTTCAACAGTGAGATCTTGAGGTAATTGCATGTAGGTGTTGGTATCTGATACGTGAGTGTTGACTTTAGTATAGTACTGGGTATCCATTAGGACTATGGCACCGCCCTTGTCAGCTGGTTTCATGATGATGTCTGGATTATTTGCCATATTTCGGATAAGTGATCTGTCTTGATGAGAAAGATTATTGGGTCTCATAGACTGAAAATGAATGAGAGAAAGATCTTTGAGCACTAGATGTTCGAAAGAATCCAGAAATTTATGTGAGACAGGTGGGATGAACTTGCTGCGAGATTTAAAAGGATTTACAGAAACGATGGCAACGTTTTGGTCAGGGGGGACAATATTCGTGAGAAAGCGACGTAGACGGAGTAGTCGCATAAATCTGTATAAATCCGTTCAATGTTCAAAAGAGTGGTCTTATTGGAGGGAACAAATGACATGCCCATTGTAAGAATTCACTTTTCTTGAGTGCTCAGTGTATATGAAGAGATATTGATAACTAAGTCACTGTCTTCCCGCTGCGAAGCGGTTTGCCTGCTTTTTCCCTTTCCTCTCCTGATTTTTCTGACATGGGTCGGATATTGGTATCTGTTGTTAAAGGGGGGCGACTGTGATCCGGAGCTACGATTAAAAAAGACGGATGAGCAATTGTTGACGATGATTGACTAAATTCGGTTGATAATCCAGATGTAGGTGCTTGCAATGACACTGCATGCACTGGTGTTCTTTTAGTGGTAAGTTCTTGGTCTGATACCGTACTTTCATCTGATGATGCAGTACCTTTTTTGTCAAAGCGCCTCCTTGAATAAATGTCAGCCCAAGTGTAGACTTCATTAAGTTTGTAGTCAATAGTGACTCGTTTGCATTTACGAAGTTTTCCTTCTTGTAGTTCCTTTTCATATTTATCCAATTTTTGATTGAGGACCTCAATCCGTAGTTTCCATGCCTCAGTTTCCAAGCGTAGTTGTAATTCACCTTTTAGATTGAAGATCTCTTCTTCCAGGTCCCAAATCATTTTGGACAGTTCTTCAATTATAAGCAAGATTAAATCAAGGGAGCATTTATTAAGGATTGCATACCATTTGTCCATGAAAATTGGGTTGAGATGAAAACGAAACAACATAGGTTTAATTGCCAGTCTTAGGCCCCGAGGTATACGTTTAGATTTGTGATATTGAACAAGCGTGGATGCATGCAGTTTTTAATTGAGTTGTCTCCTGGAAATAAATTCGAGTTGTTTGAGCTGTTGAGTGCTGGAACCACCGTGGGCATCAGAGAATTTGACTTCTTGAATTAATGAATACATTTCTGTTGCTTGATCAGAGGTGTATGTTTTTGTGGCTGCCCTCTTATCAGTTAAATTAGTTATTGTGTCAAAAGACATTTTTCTTGAAGGGTGCTGCCTTTGTGTAACAAAAGGAATAATGTGAATATATAAAAAGGTGCACACCTATTTACTCAATGAAATAGAAAAGCCTATAGTTAATCTATAATGGGTGCTGTGGTACTGAATCCGTTGTCACAACGGATATGAAACCGTAGAGAAAAATATCTGACCTACAGTTTCCTTGGTCGACTAGTTTCAAGACCTACCTCAAGGTTTTTCTTCAAGACCTCAAAGGAGAGGATGCTCCCACTCCTAAATTTAGATTTAACTCATATGTAACAATAACAAAAAAGTGAAAAGAAAAATGTTATACAGCACCTGATTGGTCTGTTTAAATTGCAAAATTCCTACAAAGGTTGGGAGAAAAAAGTTAAAAAAATTATATGCACAACCCATCCGGCCAAATATCATATTAAAAATTGTTTTTGATGATGACTTGGTGAAAATAGTAGAGAAAAAATATAGTGGGAAAACCCACTATGTACCACGCACTGTTCACTGGTTTGAAGAACCTACAAACCGGAGTTTAACAGGTAAATAAACACGATTGTAGACCAAAATTTAGAAGGTAACGTTATGCACTAAAGAACAGTAAATTAAAGTCCTCTATACTGGTAAAATTGGATTTTAATTCACATTTCTGAAAATGTTAATTAGAAAATTGGCAGTTTCTTGTCCCAACAATTTGGTGTCTTCAGCCTGTTTTCTGGGTCACATGACCTGGTGTACCTGGTAGTTTGTGTTTGTGTATTGCTCACAGACAGTGAGACAAAGGGTAATAGGTTTTTGTTGGTAATCAATATATTTCACTGTAAGCCTTGAGAAAACCCCAGGCCTGCATGTCAGGAAGCGGCAAAACACGTTTGCTGTCTGTTTGTTCTTGCTCTGGAAGAATTATTCTGGACCATCAGAATGATAATAATAAAGACACATACACTTTGATTACCCTGGAACTTTATTCAATTTGGAAATATTATAAATCAGAGGATCTAGTCTTCAAGCGTTGTCCTTTCTTTAGTTCCAGTAAAGAGCAATAGGTGATGGCAAGGTGGGCCATCTCTCACTTTATGTGGGAGGGAGCTTCCACCTACCACACATCACAAATGCTCTACCTGGGCACTCTTTCAAAGGGTTTCATACTAGTCTTTTGTGACCCCAGACAAGCTGGGGCAAGGGCAGCGAGGCAGGAAATTTCAAACACCTCTGAGGATTGAAACATCCAGAACCTTCTCCTACTTCAAACCTGGCACCATGTATAAATAGTAGACCCTCAGACCCAACTTTTCAGTGCACCTCTGGACCTGTGGACGACTGAGAAGGACTGTTGTGCTGCTCTGCAAGAAGGACTGCTACTCTGTTGCCTACTGTCCTGCTGCCTGAGTGAAAGGATTGGACCTCCATCTTGAATCCAGGACCACCAGAGTGACTACAAGGGCTAGTTGGCTGGACTCCTGATCAGAATCTCAAGTACTGAAAAGACTGTAGCACATGGACTCTACTTGCTGTGAGTCTTGCCCCTCAATTGATGCCACACCATCCTGGACCCTTGAAAATAGGCCTGAAGGTGCTCTGCCAGCCCAGCTATCATCCTGTGATCAGGACCAATGTAGTGCAATGCATGTCTTCGCAGCCGCATACGAATCGCTGCAGTGCAACGCATCCCTGATGCTGGGATTCCCATTGCAGACTGCAGCCTCATCAAAACAGCTGCTGTGTGACGCATCCTCAACAGAGGCTTTCACATCGCAAGCCCATTGTTGACAGCATCCTCAACACATGACTCCGGATTGCAGCTCAGCAGCTTCTCGAAAACCACTGGTCTGCAACACATTTTCGACAGAGAACTTCTAATCACAAGCCCCTCGTTGATGGCATCCTCAATGACGGAACAGGACTCCGCATTGCAGGCTCCCAGCTCCTCAGTGCTTGTGTTGTGTTTTCCCTTTACTACTGTTTGAAGTGCTGCATAAATATGTTACTCACTGCTCTGAGTTGAGCCTGACTGCTTTGTGCCAAACTACCACTGGGTTAAGCACAGGTTAATTTGGGGTTTGCTTGTGACTTCACCATGACAAAAAATGTGGCTGCTGCTCAAGTAGGAATGAATCCGCCTCAGCCAGTAACCCTATTTCCAAGAGATACTGTGTTCGCTATCATCAGTCTCCTATCTGCATTACCATGGGATGGTCCCTACCCAGAATTGCATCATTTGACATTACTTCTTATACCCATATGGGATTATGAATACTGTTGCATGTAATTTGCATTCACTTCTGTGTCAGAGGTGTCTCAGAGATTCATGATGATGTTTTTGAAGAATTGATAATGTTCTGTTTTTTTCAGGATGATGAACCAGTATATAGAAAATCCTGAAACATGGCAGGTACTTGAAGAGATTTATGAGTATTTTAGTGATCAAAGACTTAGAGTTGAGAAGAATAAATGCCAATTGAGAGCGAAAGCAATCAACCTCTTAAGAAATATTTTAGCAACGAATGGCATAAAGCACACATTTGACCTAATCAAAGCTATGAAGAAAGCACCTAAGACATCTAACAAAGAGAAGTTATACCTTTTTTCCCAATGCTTCGAGATTCTAAAGGTACACATCATTTGAGGATTCCCCGGGAGGGAACAGAGAAAATAGACAAAATATAGCAAAAGTCGTTTTTTGGGGGAAAATTGTAAAAAATGCTATCCAAGAAAGCTAATATTTTTTTCTAAAATTGGCATCAATAACATGTTTGCTGTGGTATGATCAGCATCTTCCCAGATTTCAGGAACAAGCAGAGTTGTGAAAGAAAAATAATTTTTAGCATTTTCCTAACTGATAGTTAATTTGTTGTTTGTTGTTGTTTTTTGTGGTTTCTACATACCTCCAGTTTGTGGTGGAAATTGGTGTGAAACAAATGGGTGAACCCTAAGTACAACACATTTGTAGCAACTGGACATAGCTACAAATTCAGCTACAGCTAATTTATGTGGATTGCTCATCTTTTTTCCCAAAGAGACTACTCGTTTAAATATAAAAGTAAGACAATAAATAGCAATTGGTGACAACATTTTTATCTGTAATTTTTAGCCCTGATGCCAAGGTTACAAAAGTAACATAATGTTACTTTTATCTGTTCTTTCTGGGCACAGATTTATATAGTGTTTGTTGATTGTCCAAAAAATTTGCTACCAAGAGCCAAAGACTGAAATGCGGTTTATAATGATTTTTATGGACTGGCTTGACAGCACACCTGTCACCAGACAATTACGTGAGCATCACTAGAGAGGGAAATTGGCTCCGTCCACGTGTTGGGAACCAGGAATAAATGTTTTTATTGGGCAGAATTTGTATGCTTCCACAAAATATTGATTGCCTTCCATGCAGCTATGATTACTTTGTTTATTTACCCAGCTGCCTGAGCTGACATTTGACAATGTAAGACTGTCCACGTGTCTTATATAACTAGATAATTTATGGTGTTTGTCTATGTCTGGCAGCAGCACAGATGGGGAAAGGGCAGCCATAAGGAATGTATTGCAGTCCTATCAACTTCAGAGGGCAAATTTGTGCTTTAGGCCAGTATGGGACTGCACTAATCTGCATGGATTTGTAGGTCTGGCTTGGCAGTGCAACTGTCACCTGAACTTATGTGATCAACCAAAAAACAACTTTTAGAGTGCTACTGAGAGAGGGATCAAGCCTCCATCAATATGATGGCTCCCCTGAGAACTTTTTGGCTTGTGATAAACTTTATACTCAATACAGGACTATGTTGGTTATGGTGGCAAGCCATGATCTGTTTAGGAAATGTTATGATACAGTCACTAGGCCTGACATATTGATTGTGAAAAGTAAATGTGAAAGTCAACAGGCATTGAAATATCGATTGTTATTACTCTATATTAAAGCCTAACAATAGGTATTTTGTTACATGGAATCTCACAGATTACCATAGTAAGCAATCGTTTTGTTGTTGATTACCCTATGTGACAATCCATGGGTATAGCTGTTTTGTGAGAATCCTGGTTAGGCGACCTTAGAAGACCCAGTATTTTGCTTAGCCAATGTAATTTTGTATTCCTTTCTAATATTAGGACTGTGTTTCCAATGGGTGCCGTGTGGAAAAGCTTATGCTCAAAACTATAAGCTTGAGTTAGTTATGGTGACAACATATAGGCCTGACTGTTTCACTGTAAAGGTTATATCAGATTCCTTAAGTTTGATCTGTTTATATGGAAAGGTTATAACAAAGCACTTAGGCCTTATTTACTTACTGTGAAGAGCATGTTTTAAAGCAATAGGCTTTTAAGGACAAATTGTTAATATACTTTGCTAAAGCCTGGAGGTAGGCATTTTGTTGCATGGAATCTTGCAAATTACATTAGTAGGCAAGGGTTTTGGTTCAGACCCAGCCAGCCAAATCATGGGGATAGACGATTTCCACTATGGTAATCCCCATTAGGCTCTATTAGTATGTAATTTATATTGTTCTGACAACTGTGTTGTGTGCGTATTTGTAATTTTATTATGGTATATCTAATGGTTGCCTTGTGGGAAAGCTTATAACCAACATAGTAGGTCTGTGTTGGCTATAGTGACAAACCAGTGCTAATAGCTAGAGATCAGATTGGTGCACTAGATACAAATATTTCTGCTGTAATAGATCTAATATTTTATTATGAAAAGCTATGAATAATGCAGAAGGCCTGGCATATAGATTGTGATACACATATGTGAAAGTCAATATGTATTTAAGGATGTATTGTTATTTCTCTGTATTATAGGCTACAAATAGGTATTTTGTTAAATTAAATGTATAACATTACCTTTGTAGGGGAGGATTTTGTTTTGTTTGGTTATTATATTTGACAAACCTAGGGGGAGAAGATTTGTTCTTCAATAATGCTTGCTAAAATCTTTTCTTAGGTGTCCGCCAGGATCCTGTAGAAAATAATATATATATATAAATATCAACAAAATCCTCAGCGTATGTGCGCTCTCAGTAACCATGGACTCCGACACCATAGAATGTCCACAAGATGTTTATTCCACCAGACGTGTTTCGGCTTACTGCCAAGCATTGATCACGTGAAAAAAGTGCACATGTTGTCAGGCACAACATAAAGCATACAATGTGTCATGAACAAGGGACTTCACCAGATAGGAATACATGGTGGCCATCTTGTAGTGAGTAAAATACACAATACAAAATACATTTAAATATCAGTGCTATCTATCATTTTAAATTCATGGGTAACTGTCTTAGTGATAAAACACTATTTGAATGATCGCAGGATCCATCTCTGCATTGACAGACACCATCATAAGATACATTTAGTGCACATACAGGTTTGCACAGTAGAAAACTTTATCGATTCAAAAATGACAACTTGCACTTAAAGTCTGCAAGAAAACCTGTATGCTTCAATCGTACATCAATGCACCGTGTTTCTCAAATATCATGTTGCATAATTAGTCAAACGCGACTGTCATGGTATAATCGCAAAAAGTGAGAAGGCTAATTATTGCACAGCGATACAGGTATAATGGTAAATTCCAAATATAGTAATTCATCCTGTGAAAGTACACCAGTGTAGATCAACAATTCACCGACCAAGGGAGGAAAAACAGAATATGCATATAGTGTATATATATGCCCATGTATATAGTGAGGCACAAGTGTGCCTGACAACTTTGTAGATTGAAAGTCAATGATGGATTTAACCCAGATCTCTTGACTGGGGGTGAATGTTTTGATTTGTTCTGCATTCCGTCCATCAATTATGTGTCTTTTGCAGTTAATTTAATGGCAGTGTAAAAACCGACACGTTTCGGTTTTATGCCTTGTTCACGCTCGCAAATATACAAATTTGCCATGATTAAATACACCTCATCATCTTCGTTAAAGGACGGACTCACCACACAAGTGCCTGTACATAGTAGCAACTGTTGCGTCCATTTTTAAATGTTACAAATATCATTGATAGTATTGTATATATCGGCCAAGTTCCGTTGGATATAAATTATTGAACCACATTATGTTCATACAAAATTATATATCACAGTAAATATACATCTGCTATTAAACCGTCATACTCAAAGAATATAAATGACGGTCACAGAACGCCCAATAATATGTTTCAAAATCTTATAGACTAAGATAAGTCTGTACATTGTTCACCATTCTGTCTATTAGTTAGAAATATATGTATAATGTGCTGTGAATCTGACGCTCCACCCTTCCGGGTGTGCTCACTAGCGCGTTCTTTAACCGATACCAGTGACGTAAGTTCCTGTTCGTTACTGATCACTAATAAAGATCTAACATTCAAATATTCCTGCATAAAGCAATACTGCCCAAGTGGGCTTCATAATACAGCAATATATACAATATATACCTACCTCTGCCCCAGTGGGCAAGCTTAGTAACCACAGTTCCGGTTTAAAATCAACATTAATGGAGAACAAAACAATATATCCCAATAAATATAGGCGTCCATGTATAGTCCATGTGGTAATTTCCATCGATCCAACGTATCTTCTTAGATTACAAATTAACAGTTGCAAAAAGAAGCGCCACAACCTGTAAAAATGATTCAAATTATTGATTCACACAAACTGTTATACAGACAAAAGTTTCTTATATATGCTCAATCGTTTACATGAATTGCCATTTCTTCACTTAAGTTTAACCCCTTAGGTGCCAAACTCTCCAGATCAATAATGTATTGTGATTCCAATTTTCTCAAGGACAACTCTCTATTGCCCCCTCTCACACCCAGATTCACATTGTCGATAGCCACCATACGAACCAATGTATCATCCTGCATGTGGCTCTCATAAAAATAGCAAGCTATAGGGTACTGTCTGTTATTATTTCTTATAGCACGAAGATGTTCTAACACTCGCTTTTTTGCTTGATGTTTGGTGCTCCCACATACCATCTGTTACATGGGCACATCAAGACATATACACAATGAGTTGTATTGCATGTAAGATCCTTCTTGATTATAAACTCCCTCTTGAAGTTAGGTAACAACAATTTATCACAGTCAAGACTCCCTCTACATGCCTTACAATTTCAGCAACATTTAAAGCCAGGTATACCCCTAGATATGGCATAGCAATAAGGAGCCGAAGGGGAAAGGAAAAGACTGGGTCGTCCCCCACTCAAAACAGTTTTCCATACAAGAAAGACCCAAAATGAAGTCCTGTTGCCCTGAAGAAATTGCTGTAACAGTAAGGCAATGAAACATGTCGGCTTTTTGACTTCTTGTCTGTTATACTACAGCACTTTTTATTTTTGAATTGACCCATGAGCAAAAACTAAAATTATGATGGCCATGGTTCTCTATCAATTTTAATTCAGGACTACGGTGTGTGTTGTTCACATACTTTCACCTTTTTTGTTGTTGGTCAAATTTTTCAATTTTCTTTGAGCAAGGTGGCAACCTATGATGAGAAACGTGGCAGTACTGGTGATGATCTAACCAGTGTCAGCCCGCTAAGGTGTTGCGCACGTGAGGTGCCTCCTTGCTCGGCACATATTTTTTTTCTCACTGATTTTTTCTCACTGATCTTTCACGGTGTGGGGTGTTGTATCCCTGTGAGTGAACTGTTTTCATCACACACGTTTATATATATAAAAAATATATAAAACTTCTTTTTGAACATAGTGACTGCTACATTGATTTAGGGTTACTGCGAAACCTTTTTTATAAATTAGTACAGTCCCTGGTAAATTGGGAATCCACCCCATAGTTTCAGTTAAATAGGGGTGGTTTTGAAGAGGTTAATCTGATACCTCTCGATTCCTTTTGTTACACAGTGTATAAAATAGTCCTGTGCTGAATGGATTGGGTCTTTTTTGTTGGAATACCCCTAGATATGTCTTGTTCAGTAACATGATTGTGGCTCACCCCATCTCTCAATGATCGACCCTTTCTAAATGTGATCTGTGGATTGCTGCCCACATTTTTCTTAAGATGATCATCGGTAAGTAATACATGCCAGTTTTTCTTGAAAATTTTGCGTACCTCATTCGCCTGACCAGAGAATATTGTAATGACCCTGATACAGTCACTACTCTCCTCATCTTTCTTAGAGTATAATAATTCATTTCTGGATTTCTTCTCTCCTCTAGAAATTGCTTCCTGAATGGTCTTCTTGCTGTAACCCCTGTCCTTAAACCTCTGACACATGATTATCTCTTCACATTTATAGGCGAAATCAGTGCTACAATTCCTCTTAGCGCGTCACATCTCCCCATAAGGTATGTGGGGTGTGTAGCACGCGGAAGTGAAGACAGCAGGCTGTAGAGTTATTTGAAGATCCTTTAATGTAAGAGGCAAACTAGAGACCTCATCCTCCAACAAGTAAATCCAACTGTAGTTGTATTCAAGAAGTAACATTCCACATAGGAACATTCTGAAACGGAACACTAAAGAAACACAAGCACAGGGGGAAGGAATGCATGACATAAGTATGTGACATCACCAGGTCAGAACACTACATCACCTCCCCCTTTTCATCAATGAAACACAACAAAAATAATATTTTGCATTTAATCTTGGAAACGTAAAGGAATTTTCTTTAGCCTGACTGGCCTAGACTCACACGAAACTTCTGGAGCTGCAAGAACCTCAGGTGGATCTCCTCCGTTACATATGGGAGGGCATTTGGCTACTCTATTGAGGTTCCACACTCTGTGATCTTGCGTTCTCACTGCATTTCCTAGAAGTTTGGTCACTTTGATTGGCTGACCAAACTTTGATTTACCAAACCTCCTCTCAGGGAGCTTTATCCTGACCCAGTCACCAACTCGAACAACCGTTTTCTTAACAGCCTTCCTCGTATCAAATAGATCTTTTCTTTTTGACATCTTCTCCAATTCACAATTTTTCCAACCCACCATTTGATCACTAGCACCGCCCACTCTTGATCTTTTTGAAGTTACCCACGGAGGATTGAGTTGAGTGACAGGAACCCTCCCTTTGAACAGCACAAACGGAGTGACACCAGTTGAGGAATGGGGAGTAAATCTATACTCATACACTTTCTTCTTAACAGCTTCTTCCCAGTTCTAATTAGAAACCAAAGCTAATTGCATAGCCTCCTTCAACACTCTCACAAATCTCTCAACTACCCCATTGCATTCTGGGTGATATAATGCTGCACGTTTATGAGTAATCCCTCTAAACTCGGTACATGGTTTCCTACCTCTCAGTAGTTCAAAGGGGGACACACCAGTGGAAGAATGAGGAGTGGTTCTATAAAACCACAACATTGTCCTGACACTTTGGGGAACAGCTTTGTGGTGGGCAAGAGCCCACTTGACACAATCACCTATGACTCTATTAAGTCTCTCTACCAAGCCGTTAGTTTGAGGATGATAGAGAGAACTTCGGTGATGAGTAATGGCAGATTCTCTAAGAAACTCTTGTACTTCAGATGATACAAATTGTACTCCGTTGTCTGATATTAAAGTTTGGGGGAACCCTTCTCTCATAAATGTTTCCCTTAAGAAGTCGATGATTTCTTGGGAATCGACCTTAGAGACAAACTTGGCCTCGGGCCACTTTGTGTAATAGTCCACCATGACAATAGCAAATCTGCATTGTTGGGGTAAACTGTGAAAGGGTCCTAGAACATCTATGCCAAGTTTTTCCCAGGGTCCACCCGGGAGTGGAATTGGTGTAAGAGGGGGACTACTAGTGTGAAGACTTTTGTCACTAGACGAACAAACAGTGCACTCTTGCACCATTTCCTCAATATCTCTATCCATTTTAGGCCACCAAAAGTACTCTCTTACTCTACGCTTGGTTAATGTGGCACCTAGGTGCCCATCATGTGCTTTGGTCAGAAGAGTGGATCTGATGTCCACCGGTGGAACAAGTTTTTCTAACCTGAAAACTAGACCATCCTCAATCGAAAGTTCATCACACACCTTAACATAGGGTTGCAAATTAACATCCACATTCCTTTCCCTGGGCCACCCTTGGGAAATATATTTCATCAGTTTTTTTGAAACTTCATCACCAGCCAACGCCTCCCTCCATTTTTGCTGATCAATAGTACAAACGTTATTAAGTTCAACACTTGCTATAATATAATCCTCCTTATCATCAGAACAACATTCATCAATACCTTGTATGTCCTGACTGGTGTTAGCAGGTAAACGTGACAGTGCATCCGCTCTTACATTTTTTCCCCCAGCAATATGTACAATATCAAAGTTGAATTGTAAGAGTTTGGAAGCTAGGCGTGCGATGCGGGGAGTGGCCCCGCGGCTGTTGGTACACCCTAAAATCGCAACCAATGGTTTGTGGTCCGTTTGAAGAATAAATTTTTGTCCCCACAAATAATTTTTAAATTTTTCAATGCCCCACCAACACGCTAGAAGCTCCTTCTCAATGACAGAATAGTGAGTCTCGGTAAGGGAAAAGCTCTTTCAGGACCTATATAATTTTATTTGAGACTACAAAGAGTTCTCACCTGCCATCATCAAAAAGGTAAAATTAAACAAAAAGAAACATGTATTTATTAACAGTTTTTATTTATATTTTTTTGAATTTTATGAATATTCATTAAAAGAATTTCACTATTATTATCATTGCTTAATCACATATATATTTTCATTTAACGATATCCAAAACACCCTAACACATGATCTCGTGACTAATCATATAAAAATACAAATCATACTCTCACACATACATCAGTCATACTCATATTAAAATATAGCACTAATCATTTGGTTGTTTGACATAGTCTCCAGGACAATATAACAGCAAAACAGTTATATCAGATATTATCGGGTCTCTGGGGACCTCTCCTCTGGATGAAAAGGGGCCTACGCGCGTTTCGGTGACAAGACACCTTCTTCAGGGCCACCAACAGGAGGGGCAACAAGCCCTAAATGATGTAGGGAAATCTTAATAATTTGATTTCAGAAAAATGTACTTTGACAAAGCCAATCTTGCTCGGTTACTATTTTTCAGGAACTTCTGCGTCTTTACATATATACTCTTTGTTTCATTATTGTAGAAACCATGTGGAAATGCAAATAAATTGCTACCACTTCTATCTTAGCGCAGCATCCAAATGGATCCGAGATGTAGATATGATTTGACGCGTTCCTTAAAGGGGCTTCAAGCGTCCCAGAATGGAAGTTTATGGTGGGTCCTTAAGGTGTGAGTTGCAGTGCTCTAGTTCTGTACGATCGGTTTACTCTTACTGGTAATCTCGATGTCTCTGACTTCCGCAGAGTGTGGACCTCACTGGTACGTCTATTTCCGAGGAGCAAATAGTGAGTCTCTGCTTCTCTTAGTACTCTGGATGCAAACCCTACAGTGTGTTCCTTTTGGTCAACAATCTGTGTCAAAACAGCGCCCAGTCCATAACTGCTAGCATCAACAGTCAAGGTACACTGGACCCCTTGTACAAATGGCTTCAAGGCCTTGACAGTGCTAAGTTGCTCCTTGATCCAATCGAAGGCGGTTTTGCATTCATCATCCCACACAAATTCACTTCTGTCTTGGAGCAGCTTGGAAATGGGACGAATCTTTGTAGCATAGTCTTGAATAAAGCGGGCATAAAATTCTGTGAGACCTAACAGTGATTTGACACCTGCTTTGTCTTTGGGAGCGGAGGCATCAACAATGGCTTGAACCAAACTCGGTTTGGGCGTGACTCCTTCACTTGATATTGTGTGACCCAGATAATCCATCTTGTCTTTAGAGAATTCACACTTGTCCCTTTTTAGGACCACCCCATGTTCCTGGAATATAGACAAGATCTTGTTCAGCACTATGTCGTGTTCTTGTTGGTCTTTTGCGAACAGCAGAATGTCATCTTGGAATATGGCCACGTTTTTTATCCCCTTAAGTAAATTGACCATAACTCTCTGAAAGACAGAGGCTGCTGAGGCCAACCCAAAAGGCATTCGACAAAATTGGAACAAACCTGCAGGAGAGTTGAACGCAGTGAAATGGCGTGAATCCTTGTCCAGTTCAATTTGGTGATATGCCGAGGCCAAATCTAATTTGGTGAAGACCTTGGCACCTTCGACTACACCCAGCATTTCTGATATATTCGGTAGAGGATGCGAATCCACCCAGATGACCTTGTTTAGATTGCGCAAATCAATGCAGATTCTGAGATCATTATTTTTCTTCCTTGCCACGACCAATGCTGAAGACCAATCAGACGATTCTATGGGTTCAATAACCCCTCTTTTTTGCATGGACAAAAGTTCTTTTTCCAAGTCTTCTCTGATGCTGAAAGGGATACTCCTTATTTTGTGTTTTACCGGTTCCGCATCACTCTTTATCTTGATCTTGTGTTTGAATCCTTTGATTTTCCCCAATTCGCCTGAAAACACTCTAGGATATTTATTGAGTAGTTCCTCAACATGTGTTTGGTCCCGAAGAACCAGAATCTGTTCCTTTGCTCCAGGGCACAGCATCATACTGAACAAACCTTGGTGGAACCATCCCAATATGTCTAATCCATTGACAGCGACGTATACTTTTCCATAAATGTGTCTGTTCTTGAAAATCAAGATGTCCTCAAAGTACCCCATCAGTTCTATACTTCTCCCTTCATAGGATACAGGTTCACGGTCAGGCGGTTGCAGAGGTCTGTTACCCCATTTTTTCCTGAACAAAGATTCACTGATCATTGTGATCCTTGCACCAGAGTCTACAAGCAGTCTCAAACTTTCTTCACCTACTCCAATGATGGCATAGGGATCTATACAGTCATCAGGGTTACCACTTCTTATGTTCCCTTCGCTGACAACTACAACCATGTCCTTGAGTTCACAAAGAGTGTCGTCGCTGTCACTACCACTTGCATCCATGGCACATGCTACCTGTTCTTTCTTATATTTTTGGCTTTGGCATACTTTGTCAAAATGTCCCAATTTCCCACATTTGCGACAGGTTGCATTTCTCGCAGGACACGGTCTACCACTTTTCACATGGGAGGGATATCCACATCTGTAACAGATATCAGTCCTTTTGAAAAAATTACTTGGCTGATAATCTTTTTTCCTCTCATACTTTTTAAAACGGACAGGGGTAACAACTTCAACACTTTTACTTTCCAGTTCCTTTATTGAAGATTGTGACGTTTCAATACTTTTCGCTATGCGAATAGATTCATTCAGGGAGGGATTTTCCAAAGATAAGAGCTTTTGTCTTATGGTTTTGTCCAGACATTTTCCTATGAACTGGTCACGAATCAATTGTTCACTGAAATTTTCAAAATCACATTCTGCCACCAACTTCCTCAAAGCAGTAATGTATGTGTCTACATCTTCCTCGGTTTTCTGCACTCTTTTAAAGAATTTATGCCTAGACACCACCACACTGGGTTGCTTATCAAATCTGACTTTTAATTTCTTCACTGTGTCTTTGTATTCATCCGTATCTTCTTCTTCTTCACCCACTACATCAGGTAAATGTTTAAGGGTTTCTCTCCCTTCAAACCCCAGAGAATGAAGTAGTAAAAACGTTTTCCTTTCTGCCCTGAACCTATGTGCTCCTATTGCACCCAGGTAATTTTCAAACGCATCGAACCACTTTCTCCAAGGCACAGGAGGTTCGCCAGGTGTGTCCAGGAAAGGAGGTGGAGGAAGAATAGACTGCATCATGTAAAGTTTTCTTCAAAAGTGCGAATGAGGAAATGTATATATATTTATTGTTCCTACTTATAAGTGGTTAACGGTGGCAAACCCAAGAGTGTACGAAATTACATCAAAGCCAGTATTCTTGATGAGCCACAACGTTTGAAACAGCCTCTATTACTCCAACAAGAGAGACTGCGAGAAGAATTATGTGTTTTATCCTTTTTTTCTCAAGATCGTGCCCACGTCATGTCCTATTTGCCAAGTGCAGAGTGAGTAACCCTTTTTGCCTTAATGCGTTTTTCTTCACACTTGTAAATACTGCCAAGAACACACCAGTCCAATTTTTCCAAGCCCCAGCAATATTCGATGATAAGCCTTGCGCAGCAGACCATATGCACTGAAAGTGACATAAACGAGGCTGCCTCTTTAAGAGCTGGGCGGGGAAGATCGTGTGTCAGAAGGCAGAAAGGGAAGGACAAACAGCGGAGTCTGCGCGCCTAACGCCTGTCGTCACAAGTTTCCTCACCTCAGGCTTATCGGAATCGATCACCAGGAGACATGAGGAAACAGACGCTCGCCTTTCCGTGTAAGGCTGTGGCAATGGATCGATACCGACCATCACGTGAGGAATGCGCTGGGCGTCCGATACCTCAGGTACCTTTGACCGTAGTCTTCTGTGGGTTCTGTGGGAGTCGTACTCGTCGCCACTTTCTCATGTAATGACTGGAAGGAGTCAGAAGTGTAGAACAGCAAGACTTTATTCACGAACTCCCACGGGCACGAATCCTTGCCTGTCGCTAACCACAACACACGTTATCCTCAACTGTCATTAACCACTACGTCATCGCAGGCAGCGCGAGACGCTGAATGTACGCCTCGCGCTCAGGCAGCGCGAGGCAGGTCAAGCCACTACAGTCTTCCACTGCTCTGGAGACGAACTGCACCCCATTGTCTGTCAACACAGAACTTGGCAACCCTTCATTTGCAAAGAGGTCGTCCAGAAAGTCAATAACAGATGGGGAATCTACACAATTGACTATTTTGATAGTTGGCCACCTGGAAAACATGTCAATGCACACAAGAACGTACTGATCTTGAGATCTTACTTTGACTGGACCTAAAATATCAATGGCCACATCTACCCACGGACCAGTTGCTTGCTTTCTAACGATCATCGGTTGTGTTCTACATTTAAGAACTTTATCACTACTGGCACACTGGGGACATGAACGTACCAGCCTCTCAATCTGTGTGTCCATTGCAGGCCACCAATATATTTCCCTAAGTCTTTCTTTAGTTTTTGCAATCCCCATGTGACTAGCATGAGCATTATCTACTAGCTTTTCCCGTAAAGTCAAAGGAACAACAAGCCTACACCCCCTGAAAAGGACACCATTTGAAAAGGACAACTCCTCTTTGACACTCCAAAAACCTTTGATATCTTCATCACAAAGACGCTTCTCGCACTACCCATCACGTACAAACCCGATGACTTGTTGAAGAACAGAGTCCTGACTGATCTCCGCATTCCATTCTTCCTCAGAAATTACACCTTGAGTGACCAGACACACTTTCAAACCTTCTTCAGTATCTTCCCCTAAGAAACAGTCGACATCGTCACTATCACAATCATTGGAACCACCCAACCTCGATAAGCAATCTGCCAGAATATTATTAGTTCCGAGTAAGTAACACACTGTGAACTCAAAATCTTGTAGAGCTACAACCCATCTCCTTATTCTATGGGAAACGCGATCAATACCTTTCTTCTTGAATACTTCCTTCAGTGGCTTATGATCAGAAATTACAGAAATCTCTTTGCCCCACAAAAACCTTTTGAGTTTCCTAACAGCCCAAAACACGGCCAATGCTTCTTTTTCAACAACTGAGTAATTGCATTCCGCACCTCTAAGTGGTCTTGAGATGAACAAAATCGTGTTATCCACCTTTTCACCAGGTTGTAGAAGCACGGCACCAAGTCCCTTACTACTAGCATCCGTCATGCCATAGGACTCTTTCATGGGGTCAAAACTAGAAAGGCTGGGTGCTTTATTCAAACAATCCTTGATTAGGTTAAACTCCTCTCCACAAGACTTGCCCCATACAAATTCTCTCCCTTTCTTTAACAAAGACCTGATTCTTTCAGTTTTTTTAGCAAAGTTGGGAACAAATTTATTGTAAAATTCTGCCATCCCTAGAAATTTTACTAGCTCATCCTTATTTAGTGGATAGTTGAGGTTGGAGATTGCTTCCACTAAAGATGGTTTAGGTTTGATACCCGACCCAGAGATTAAATGCCCAAGATATTCGATTTCTTTCACATCAAACTTGCATTTATCTAGCCTGAGAGTGAGTCCTGAGTCTTGTAACCTGGACAATACTAAATTCACTCTCTCGTCATGTTCTCGCAAATTTGAACCATGAACAAGAACATCATCCTGGTAGACCTTAACACCATCAATGTCACATAAGATGCCCTCCATTACTCTTTGGAACACCGAGGCAGCTAAGATTAACCCAAACGGCATTCTAAGAAATTTAAAGGTGCCAAAAGGTGTTATGAAAGTTGTCAACTCTTGACAGGAGGGATGAAGTCTGACCTGGTGGTAGACCGAGGATAAGTCTAGGGTAAAAAAGTGGGTGGCGCCACCCAAGGAGGACAACATTTCTGTTATGTTTGGAAGGGGATAACGATCAACCACCACTGCTTTGTTTAGTTCTCTCCTATCAATGCATAGCCTGGCCTCTCCGTTGGCCTTCCGGGCCATAACAACCGGAGAGATCCATTCAGTGGCTTCTACTTCTTGCATAACACCATTATCCAACAGTTTCTTTAATTCTTCCTTAATTCTATCTTTGACTAACAAAGGCACGTTTCTGACTTTAGCTGCAACAGGGAACGAGTTATTTTTTAGTTTGATCAAATGTAGGTATTTTTTTAAACAACCAAGATTTTTATTAAAAACTTTTGGAAATTTTTTGACCCAAGAGTTGTGATGTGAGATCAAGGCAATAGTGGGAAGATCTCTCAAACACACCGAGGGAGATTCATTAGGATCAAGGAGAACTCCAAGATCACGTTGATGAGACCAACTAATCAGGGAGTCACCTTTCATTGAAACATATATTTTGCCTGCAGTAATTCTCCCTTTGAAGTCTATTGACCCCATAAAGTATCCTAACAAATTTATGACTTGACCCCCATAGCCTCTTGGAACAATATCTGGTTTGAAGAGTTTCACCCTCATGGAGAGATGTTTCTCATAGAAAGCTTTTGGCACCAGCGTAATTTTTGCCCCAGAATCAAAAAGCATATCAACACTGCTGTTATCTATCAGAACCTTTTCCATAGGACCATCCATAACTTGACAGCAGATTTGTGATACAACAAGGTTGTCATCATCTTGTTCGTAAAGATTCACTTCCCACACATTCTTCATACTTCTATTGGACCTGCAACAGTTAGAGAAATGGCCTTTCTTTTTACAGATCGAACATACAGTCTTCCACCCCGGACAGTCTTTAAAGTTGGCAACATGACCCGCATTACCACACCGAAAACATCGCATGGAAAAGGACTTAACATTCAGGTTTGGTCGTGCGAATTTCAAATTACTAGAGGTGTTCTGTTGAGGAGTTTTGGAAGATTTATCGGAGCCTGCAGACGATTCAGCCTTTATTTCTTTGACATCAGACTCTGTGCTTTTGTTGTTATCTGTAACTTTGCGTATGGCTTCGGAGCATGCTTTAGAATGTTCATGCAGTTTAAGAGTTGTGATAACATCTTCAAGGGACGGATTATCTTTTTGCCATAGAGCATCTTTCGCTTTGTCTATAGAGGAACCCAACATGAGTTGGTCTCTGAGCCTTTCATCTAAGCTCCCCCCAAATGAACACGTGGAAGCAAGATTGCGTAAAGAAGTAACATATTGTTCCACTGACTCATCATGTCTCTGAACCCTTTTGCCAAAATGATAACGTTCTAAAATCATGCTCATTTTAGGCAGATAATGTAAATCCATTTTTCTGATACAAACTTCGTACTCATTGAGAGAGTTGCCTTCGCCATCAGGTAAGTCCGGAAGGTGCTGAAACACTTCCTGTCCCTCGGAGCCTAGACAATGAAGAAACAGAGCAGACTTTCTTTCCGCACTCAGAGACGTACCAGAAACCCTAGCATACTTAGCAAACACTTTCTTCCATTTGAGCCACGGTATGAGTGGTTCTCCTGGAGCGGAAAGAAAGAAAGGAGGAGAGGTGACGTTCTGCATGGTGATGACGAGCGGGTGGTGGTGTGAGTATGAACAATCTAAAATAGTACAAAAGATTTGTCAGATTCGAAAGTTGGCTCTAACACCCTGACAACGACTTTTATCGAAAAATACCATACATCAGATCACACCTGTAAATTAGAAGTCATGAGTTGAAAAAGCATACAAACAACATAAGATTGCGCTCTCAATTTTTTCTTGAGTGTAGGACAAAAGTTGTGTACCTAGACTACACCTCCCATTTTATATGAAGAGCTAAATTATGTAGGGTGGTTATATAAGCATAGTTTAAATTAGATAACGGACAGGAATACAGTTTTAGAAGAACGCTAAACTGACACACTTTAAATAAAAAGAACTTCCTCCTTTCCCTTTTTTTTTACAAAGTACACAGTCTGCAGGGAAGTTTTGGCAGAAGACGGCTGTGCAGATCAGCGAAGACGTCAAACAACACCTTTCTTAAAAGGTACCTTACTTTCGTTTTCCATTGAAGCTGGAACCAGTAAGAGCAAAGCAAAAGGGTCCTAAAACACTTTAGCAGTCGATAAAGTACTTTTTCTCCTTTATTAAAATCACTGTCAGGGAGACGCTCACTGCGGTCCAATCTTCTCACAGTGTTGAGACACAGAGACGCACTGCGCAGAGGTGCGCTGACGATGATGCGCTGACGGCGAGCCGAGGAAGATCACAGGAGCTGTATGGAGATGCGTTAACGTTGACGATGAGAAGGCATGCCAGGTGGCGCGTGTGACGCGTGTGATTGCCGGTTAACAGTGATGAAGGTCCAGATAGGCCTGAAGGGGATGACGTAGGCAACAGTGATGGGGGACTCGGCAGCCCCGACGTGGATGACGCGTCAGAAGTCAATAGCATGAGAAATGGAGAAAATCTGCGAGAGTCTCACCAGCATAAACTCTCTGCTGACAATGGCTGGGCAGAATCGCGGCATCGGCAGAGCCCAGGAGAAACAGCACGTAACAGGAGTGTACCTCTCGTTGCCTGAAGATCCTTTAACGCCTCAACAATTCCCTCTCCAACTTTCCAGTGACAAACGAAGCAGGAACAAAGCTAAGACTCCGCTACTGAGCACGCACGGGTGAGCAGGACAAAGTATGAAATGAACAGGGAGCTCTCAGGGATGCATCCCAGGCACCACACTCTTCGTGAAGGAGTGGGTTCTGCACCGTGCTAAAAGCGAAAAGTCTAAGGATGGAAAAGGTAGAAATGTTCTTCTTGTTTTCTCAGGGAGTCTGGATGGAGATGATTTTTTTTTTTTTTTTTAAACGTTGAAGACAAAATGTTGAGTTGAGGTCTCTTGTGATGATTTCCACTCGTCGCCAAAATGAGGTGTGTAGCACGCGGAAGTGAAGACAGCAGGCTGTAGAGTTATTTGAAGATCCTTTAATGTAAGAGGCAAACTAGAGACCTCATCCTCCAACAAGTAGATCCAACTGTAGTTGTATTCCAGAAGTAACATTCCACATAGGAACATTCTGAAAGGGAACACTAAAGAAACACAAGCACAGGGAGAAGGAATGCATGACATAAGTATGTGACATCACCAGGTCAGAACACTACAGTACGCTGTGCACCAAGTTACGAGGATGGCTACTACTGGCACTGAGGATACTATTTCCCGCAGTTTCTTTACAAAATATTTTGGTCGTCAAGTTGTTGTCTTTAACTTCCAAAAGGACATCCAAGAATTCCATTGATTTTTTACTTATATGTTCAGTACATTTCAGGTTGAGTCTGTTTACATTTAGTTTATCAATGAAAGCTCTAGCTGATTCCTTATCACCACAGCAGATAAAGAAAATATCATCGATATAGCGCAGTCACAGGGCCACATTGTTGAATTCCGCCATTTGTGCGACAACCTGCTCCTCCCACCATCCAAAGAATAAATTCGTATAGCTAGGTACGCAGAGAGACGTTGTGAGCTCCATTCTGCCATTTGTCTTTCTGAGTGTCATTTACACTCTGCTTCCATTCATAACTGTGTACTGTATGGGGTAATGGTTCTGTCCACATCAGTCATTGGCTGCTGTGCACTGTTAATGATAGCATTTTCTGATCAAATGTGCACATTCACCTGAAAATTAGAATGGCTCAGTGTCAGGGCTGGTTAAACAGTCCTTTAGTTCTCAGTTTTCTCCTTTTATAGCCTCCCTTTCTTCTTTTAATTTTTACATTTCTTAAGATGATACTAGCTCCCAGACAGTGCTTGCCGCTCATTTCATCTGCAGTGTACTGCTTCAAACTTGCCTACTTCCTGTATAAGAGAAGACTATGATGGAATGCTGTTGTCCATCGTGTATCATCATTTTACCATGCCAAGATGGCAAACACGCTGCTTCTAAATGTGGTAGCCATGCTAGAACTTTAAAACAATGATGGACTATTTACAATACCTCTGCAAGATAGACAATCACTACTCTGTTTAGTTTTGGTATTTCAAGCATATGCTCACCGTACAGCAGAAGGCTTTCTTTTTTTTTTACTTGTATTCTTTCAATTTATTGTGCATTTGTTGAATATGTGTGTGCTTTATTGTAATTGTGTCAAAGGGTGAATGCAATAATAAGTCAGCGGGTGGCTGAATGGATACATGAGTGCAAAGATCAGTGAGTGCCTAAAGTGTGAGTGATACAAGAGGTACATTAATTTATATGCCAGATCTTTTGACATTAGCAATGAGTTTTCTTTGTGTTTATACTGGTCATGTAGCATATGGTCAACATCTAATGAATGAAAAATGGGTATAAAAAAACGTGGATTTTCCTAATTTCCATAAAATACTGAGATTAGAAACAGTGTTTGTGTACCAGTCTGAATGTGGGGGTTACTTATTCTATTGTGCATTTCATAGGGCATTTTCCAAATGTGTTTTTGCTGCTCACTGACATACTATTAGTAGCCAAAACAGGGCAAAATTCAATAGATAATAACTAATGATCTTTTGTGCTGCATTCCTACATGTGTCCTGATAAAAACGGCACCCCACTTATGTAGGTAGGCCTATCACACACAACAAAAAAGGCCCTAACATGTGATGTGGCGACATCAAATGTTAGCAATGAAAAATTACCAGTTGTTGCCATGAGGGAAGCTACGGGATTGGAAAACACACAGGGAAACCTACCAGACCCAGGCCTTTCTGAAAACTAGACACCCTGGAAAGTCCAGTGTAGTGAGACTTGTGTGGATGCCACTAGGTATTCTGACCCATAATACATTGCACACCTCAAACCTTAGCTGCAATCATGCATTTTCCTTACATTTATTTTTAGGAAAAGTTCCGGAATCTGGAGGGATCCACAATCTTCCTACCAAAGAGTAATCCCACACTTCTTCCAATAAAAACAGCACCCCACCTTTGTAGCTGTGTGTAGCACCAGTGACAGGAAAACTCCCAAAATGCAGCTGAGAGACATCACAATTTTTGCATAAAAAGGTCTATTTTTGCTGATAGAATAGTTGCAGATTTTGGGCCCAGATGTGGCTGCTACCCAACGAAACCAACCAAACCCAAAGATCTCAGAAAAGCAGATACCCTGGGAAGTCCAGGGTGCTGTGAATTGTCAGGATCCCACAATCTTTTCATACCCATTGTGCCCTACAAACCCCTCAAAATGGGGCTAGAATCATGCACTTTCCTCTGAGTTTTGGGAGGGAAGGTTTTGGAATCTGTGAGTATCCACAACGTTTATACCACCTAGCATTCTTGAACATCTTTCAAAATGCTACAGCACTTGTGGATTTTGGCCTAATGGCCGCAACACAAAAGGTCACAAAGTGAAGCATTAACACATTAAAATACTAAAAACCTACATCTCCCCCATCTGTTTTAGCAATTAAGAGGTGTCTGAAAGTTTCCTAATCATTTTCAACAAACACATAGCACTTTGGTTAGCACAATTTATTTTACGGGGATTGAGTAAAAAAAAAAGAAGTCAACAACAGTAAATAGCCCACTTGGGCTTAATTATACATCCAAATGAAGTATTCAAAATCTTGAGGTCCTTTTAATGAAGTATTCAAAATCTTGAGGTCCTTTTAAGGTTATGTTTGGTATGAAGTACACTTACAATACCTCACAGGAGTAGCACATTATTGAACATCATGTATGCTACATCATTGCGTACTCTAACAA
This sequence comes from Triturus cristatus, assembly GCF_964204655.1. NCBI lineage: Eukaryota > Metazoa > Chordata > Amphibia > Caudata > Salamandridae > Triturus > Triturus cristatus. The sequence goes on along the minus strand of NC_140587.1, from coordinate 339,181,479 downwards.
GCCTACTAGGGCTTAATCACAATGTGTAAATTGACTGATGTCTTTTAGAATACTAAAGTAACAGAAAACAGACAATGCTTTAATTTCAACTTCATGCTAATTATTTATATTTTCATATGTATTTAAACATTGAATTGTGCCTTAGCATTTTTATGAATGTATTTATACATGATATGCAAGACACTATTTCAAGGGTATGTGCACTTGAACAAATAAGCAAATCTGTTGTCTCTTTCTATGAGAAAGGAGGTAATGTGCACTTTAAATGTTTCAACTAATTATGGCACCTCTGTCTGTGAGCAGGAGCACGAGAGCACTTTAAAATAAAGCGACACTGAGCAACATTTCCTTGTTATCGTCTGTCTTTTTGCAAAGTACACTAAAAAAGACAACCTGTATATATATAAATTGATGAAGGCGAGAAACCGAAATGCATCCTAAAAGACCGTGTTCACGTTGGTGACAAGTGAAAAATAAAATCCACTTGGAAAACAGCCCGGAGTGCACCACCTTCTTTGTTGAATTGTTTGTGGAGGATTGGAGTAATCTATCTATCTATCTCTCTATCTCTCTATCTATCTATCTATCTATCTATCTATCTATCTATCTATCTATCTATCTATCTATCTATCTATCTATCTATCTATCTATCTATCTATCTATAGATATATCTATAGATAGATAGATAGATAGATAGATAGATAGATAGATAGATAGATAGATAGATAGATAGATAGATAGATAGATAGATAGATAGATAGATAGATAGATAGATAGATAGATAGATAGATAGATAGAATTTTACATTTGTGGGCAAATCAATCTGAAGTCACACAATCCAGTCAAAATGTGTTTATTCCAAAGCAAAAGTGAGACTCGTTTCAGCACCCCCGAGCACTGTTCACATATACTATGACAATGTACTATTCTAAAGTGCTCTAGTAATATGTGCAAATTAACATAGAAAAAATACTTGCATAGCCCAGTCCCTCATGGAAATGGAAAAATACATATCAGCTAAATACATTGTTATATCACTTTTTCCGGCACATTGGGAAATTATAAAATATCACTCTTCCATTGTAAACAATTGTATTCTATGTTGTGCCATCTCATTCAAATATTGTGGTTTCAATGTATCTAATTACTACTAATTTCATGTTTGCTACTGTACTTTTGCCTTATCTGCCCAAGTGGTCTACCAATTTCAATTAACCACTGTCAATAAATATGAACAGTATCCTGAACCATATCCTGCAGCAATTCAGGGAGGTTTTTCAAGTAAAAACATTTAAAGGTTTTTCTCATTTCATATATGCAAAATATCAAATGAGATAAAAGGACTACCATCATTGAATCCCTCCTGGGAATGAGAAATATATTCACTATATTCTGCTCCTTTCCCCATTTGAGGGGGGGGGCTAGATTATATGTTCTTCATTTGTAATGCAGATTGTTTTTGTTACTTTTCATAATGGTTGAATAGTACCCTTATAACGTCTAATCTCGTTCATACTGTTTGCATCTTCGTCATATAATATTTACATTGTCAAGTTCAAAATTAGTACATATTATTCCTTAGGGATATAAAATTACTCTAATTTCTCATTTTTCAAAGTATGTAGACAAAATACGAATTCTAACTCTTTAGATCTCATATGCCATTATTGTTCTGCCCTAGTGGTCTTTCATTTCCCATGTAATGCAGAAAAAATGTAAATCATTTGTCATGATCCAGACTGTGCAATGAGACAGAGACATTTACATATCTACTGGCATCTCTTCATCCACATTGAGGCTTTCTGGAATTTTAGACTGCAAGTCCAGAATATATTTTGTTTCTAGGACCCTTAGTATGTTTACTCTGTCACCCTCTTGTTGTCTTCGAAGCACCCCGTAAATACCAAAGAATCACAACTCTTTTCTGTTATTGTTATGTTTGTCCCTGAAATGTTGGGCCCCTGGAAAAGTATTCTCATTATTCCATATAGCCAGAGAGTGTGCCAAGATAATTTTTTTTGTGGGTATATCATGCTTCCCACATAGTGCTATTTACACAGACCCTCCCTAAGACTGCGTCTGTTTTAAGAATTGTTCAGTTTCTGTGGAGTGCACCACTGGAGATGTGCATTTCACAACTTAATATGGGAGAAACCAGTCCTTGTTGCTTATGTTCTGGTTCAGGGGAGACCTGGCCTGGCAGTTTGGACAGGACTGTTCCCATTGGAACAGGGTCAAGCCTGATTTGCATATGGCTGGGTTCACACTGAAGTGGCATGATGAATGAATGAATTTACACTTATAGAGCGCATGGCTACCAAAGGCCTCCCAGCGCTAGAGACAGAGTCATCAACCGAGATGAAGCCGAGGATTCAAGGCAACAGCAGAGTCTTCAGGAGCTTGCGGAAGGAAATATAATTGGCCTTAAGCCGAATTTGGTCTGGCAGCTGATTCCAGCATTTCGCCGTAATGAAGGAAAACAGACGTCCACCACTCCAAACTCGGTTTACTATGGGGACGGCTAATAGATGTTACTTCTCGGAGCACTGTGTTCTTTTTGGGAGGTAGGGGGAAATTATTGATCGAAGAATCATTGGGGCCCTAGCCGAGAGCGACTTATGGGCAATGCACAAAGCCTTAAACTGAATTCTTTTGGCGACCTCAGCTGCATTCATCTGTATATGGATGAGTCTTTCTGGACTTGAGGTAAGGGAGGAGCTGACACCTAAATCTGGCCTTACACAAAACACTAATTTACCCCCCACAGTTAGATTAGCAAATAGAGCTGGGCTGAAAGGAGACCTGTCCATCACAAAGGCTTTGCTTTATAGTCACCTCCACTTCAAGGACATATTTGAGTATTAGTATTGGGTCTATGACCCCCTCTCACAAGTTTACTTTGGGGTCCTAAGGAAGCTCTGCCAAGAAGAGAAGCTGTGCTATAGGAGAGACTGTCACTATGCTAAGTGCTTTGCTGAGTTGGCCTGGGAACTGCTGGACTACAGGAGGGACTGTTACTTTGCTACCTGCTCTGCTATGTTGGCCTGATGCCTGCTGCCTCTGACCTGGGCGATGAAGAACCGGATCTGTTCTTTACAACCTCTTACAACCTAAGCAAATCCAAGGACTTGTTGTCTTGCCCCCTATTCAGGAAATCTCAAGGCCATCACAGATTTAATTCACACAAATGACCACTACTAGGCTCTGCTAATCTGGAGTCTGACTCTTCTTGACTTTCTGCCAACTGCTTTTGGCTACCCACATGCATCAGCATGGGGCACAGATCAAGAACCACTGTGTATGCATGCTCAAGCGCAGTCCATCGCGTTTGTCAACTTCGCCGAAGCCACTACACCTGAAGGCCCTCCAGCACAACCCAGAGCACTCTGCACGCATCAAGAAAAATCAGGCGTCTGCCCTCTGTAAATCCAATCACCGTATCATATATAGCAAGGGGACACTCCAGCAATGTGGGTCCCTATGCCAAGGCCAACGGCACCGCTGCAATCCCAGAGAAAGGTACTGTGACATTGCATTTTAACTGTAATAACTTTGGAACCACTGCTTCGCACCCTCCTCCCCACCCCCGAGAGGAAGTCTGTTCCTGAGCCACGGCATGAATCACTGTCATTTCCTGAGCATAACTGTAAAGAACCCACTGAAAGCACAAGGGCTCTTTCAGCATTGTACATTCTTGAAGTATTTGTGACTTGAGAATCTTTAATTGGATTCTTATTGTTTTTATCTTGTTTTGAAGAGTAAAAGAGGTACTATTTTTATACCTCGTTGTGCAGTCCTTTTTGTGGTGTTTTCAATTTGGTACTGTATCCACTCATGCACAACTGCTTTACATATTGCCTCTTATGTTAAGCCTGACTGCTCTGTACCAAGCTACCAGAGGATGAACATGGGATGATTTAAGTGTGACTGACTAACCCTAACTGGAATTGTGGATCCCTACCTGGACAGGGTGCACACCTCTGCCAACTAGATACCCTATTTCTAATAAATAAAAATACATTCAAGCATTCCATTCAGCATTTTTTGTATACTTTTCTGTGACTGTTTGGCAGCACCTCCAGGTCAGAAATGTTCACACCCAGGGGGCATGGCTTGAGCCCGACGAAAATGGCTGCACACTGAGCATGCTACACTAGCCATCGGAAAATATCCCCATTAAATCCGTCATCATCCGTCTGAACAGGGGACGCTGAGGCACTGGGGCAGTGGACAAAGCGCTGCAGCCCTAAACAAAAACCCGCAGCGAATCGAGAGGCAGTGGTGCCTGTGAGGAAAGGAAAGGCTGCCAGGACTACAGCACAGCAATATGGCACCCGAAGGAGCGTCCAAGGCTAGGCCGGGGCGGCGTACACCGGGCTCTCCCATGCAAAAAGAAAGTGTGAGCCCTGTGCGCAGCCCCCTGACCTATGGCCATCTGAGAGGGAGTGGTGCCCGTTGGGAAGTGGGGGGCTGCAGTGGTCACCGCACAGCAGCACGGTGCCGGCCGCGCTCTGTAACTGACCAGGGCTGCTGATGCACTTGCTGCAGATGGGCTCACTGACGGCCTGATCATCACTGCCACCATGGACCCACAAGCCTGGCGGTGCACCAGAGGCAGCACCTGACAACTGACTGCAACCAGACAAACATCGAGAACCCAAGCAGGTGAGGCTGGTGCCTGGGAGACCGGCCCAAGGTCGGGCCGTTGTGGCGCACATCGGGCTCTCCCACACAAGAGGCTAACGAGGGCCTAACACACGGCTATCGGCCCCGGCGAGATACTCTGAGGCCCCACGGGGACATCTGACACTTGAGGAAGGTGCACCGGCTGCAGAGGCAGTAGCGGGGGTGTGATTGGGGACCCCCGTTGTATAGGGGGGGGCCCCTGTGAGGAACCACATACCCGAAGGCATCCTGGGAGACCTTGGTCTCCCCACGGTGGGAGTATTGGGAGCAGAGTCCCAACTGCACACTGCATAGCAATGAAGGGCCTCCTGGTCCATTGCAGGATTGCAGCCTCCGCCTGACTGAAAGACCAACAGCACAATGGCACGTACCAAGGGGCCAAGCCAGGCCAACCACATAGACAAATACACGGTGGCGATGGGCCATGGCGGTGGCGTGGCGGGAGCCCCCCCACTGCATGAAATGGAGGAACAAGGGCCGGACCCCTCTCTAAATGAGATCATGAGGGCGATAACGGACCTATGAGGCACCCTTGAACCTAAACTGGATTCCGTAACGGAGGAAGTGAACCTCCTCAGGGTGGACTTGAGGACGTTTGCAGAAAAAACGTCTACTGCTGAAGCGAATATCGGAAGCCTCCAGGCTAAGACCAAGCACCTGAAGGAGCAGGTTACTGTACTGACAAATCAGCAGACAAACATCATAGCCCAACTGGAGGAGTAGGGGGGCAGGGCCCGTCGTAATAACATCCACGTGGTGGGTATTCCAGAGGGAGCCGAGGGGCAGTCAACGGACGTCTTCTTGAAAGATTTGATCTGCCACACCCTCAAGCCAGCACAGCTGTCCAACTTCTCCGTGGAGCGTGAGCACCATGCGCTGGGACCGCGTCCACGACCTTGGGGGTCCTCCGCACGATTGTGACCCGCATCCTCAACTTTAGAGACAGGGATTGAGGTTCTGTAGCGATCCAAACCCGTGAATTCGGTATCGTAGTACTGACACGATTTTGGTACCAATGAACCGCAAATGATCCATTATATACATGACAGTGTTTTCGCTGCGCAACGAGCATGAATTCACTGGAAAATAGGGCATTCTGTCATAAAAGTCATGGCATCCATTTTAGTTACGGCATCCATTTTGTTTCTTGCCCTCACATAGTCAATGAACGGACGATGACCTCGTAAGCTCGAGCCCCGAGAAAGGCTGACGCTGCATGACTAGGCAGAATCAAGCTACCTCCCTTGCCTGAGGCCACTCCTGCTATACTGGTTCTCGTGTCCGTTGTCCTGACTGAAAGGCCGAAGACGGTAGCCATGCCCGTTTATGATCCATAAACACCTCTTATCCTACATTTCAATACTTTGCACCTGGCTCTGCTCCTTACCTTCTGGGCTTTTACAATGGGGAGGTTACGATTTTTATGATGGGGAGGATCGGGCAACGAATGGAAAACTGTCGAGAGGACCTGATCGAATACCGAAAACCTGCGACTAATTATTGTTTGATGTCAAATTTACTGTTTGTTTGGGATACCGGGTTGGGCATGAGAAATATTCGTGTAATGTAGCCTAAAGACATTTTGCGTGTATTTAAAGAGTAACCCACTTAATGCAATTTGAACAGTCTCGTAGATTCTGCCTCTGTGTGGTTCCTATGATTTCTGTGTCCCTGCAGTAAATAAACCTTGGTCTTTGACGCCGCCATCGAGAAGCCCGTGTCTCTGTTTATTTGTGCACCGGAACGGGGGGAACTCAGGGGTCTTCGGGTGTTGTTTCCCTGACACCTCTGGACTCTTAAAAGTCCAGAACCTCAAATTGGCGCCCAACGTGGGGCGACGTCATCCGGTACCGGTCCAAAGCCTGAAAAGTTCGAGAAGTTTCGTGTGAAGATTCCGGAGGGAGGTACCCCACTTCATCGATCCCTGCATGTCGTAAAAGTGGCCCGACGATCTCTTCCACGAGGGTTCCCGTTCCCAGACGGCTACAGAGGACCGCTGCCTTGACTGTCGCCCTGTCTTGGACCCGAGGTGCAGACCTTAGTACGGCGAGACGTAGACGGGTTCTCCTTGGTGACGTCTTCCACATTTCAGTTAAGTATTAAGTGGGCTTCGCTCAGTTTGGTTGTTCCTAGTTGCTTTGGTTTAATTCGTAGATTATCATTGGTTGCTCTTGTTTAGATAATCTTTGTTTTGGTATTGGTTCATTTTGGTAGGCCTAAGTTCTCTGCGCATTTTGGTTGGAATTTGTCTTTGTTGTCATGACTACCAGTAGTAACTGTTTCTTGTCCTGGTTACGTTGCAACGGGGATTCCCGGTTGGAGGATTCGTGTTTGGTTCCTCCGATTGGAACTCCTACATATGAGCTCTATTGTAAACATGGTGTTGGTCCTATTACGTATAATGAAGTATGGGTCCGTTATACCAAAAAAGATGGTGTCCTTAGTTGGCCACCGCATGGTAGTTTCGAAACGGAAATACTAGACAATCTAGAAATGAAGTTGTTCAAGAAAAAAGCCCGGCCGGCAATGTTTGATTCTTTTCGCGTATGGCGCAAAGAAGCCAAACAGAGAGAAATTAGGAAAACGAAGAAAGAACAGAAAGAGAAAGGGTTGACTTTAATGGAGTCTGCTAGGCAGCTGCATGTCAACGAGACTGAGAAAGCAATGGAGATGGCGAATAGAAAATATAATTTGGCAATGGATAAATGTTACCCTGTATTGCCATCATGTCCTACTAAGCCGATGGAGGATCATGAAAAGGATCCTCTGTTGTCTTACCTGTTGAATTCACCCCCACCGTATGCACAGGGTATTACAGTACCACAGTTGCTACCTGTTGTACAGCCAGCTGCTGGTCAGCCTGGAGTAGTTGCTCCACTTCCTTTGATTCCAGCCCCTATCCTTCCCGTGGTTAATGTTCCTTCGGCACCCCCTCTTCCTGGGGCGCCCGTTCCGCCTTTGCCTGTTGTTTCGCAAACTGCTTTACCTGCTACTCCTACCATTACTATTTCATCTGCTTCAGCTGTTCTGTCTCCAAAACCCTGTGAACATTCTGACTCCGCTTTCCGTTCGTCGGAAAATAACCGACTCTGTAACTAATATCTTAACTCCTCTCTACAGGTCTTTAATTGGGACCCCCGTTTCTGACTCTATACAGAGACGTAGCCAGTTTCCTGGTCCCCAGGAACGAGACACGTTAGATTCGACAGCTCTTAGGTGGATGTCGAAAGCTGCGAAGTATGATGCACGGAGAGTGTTAGATACCTTTATGCAATGGAATGAACCAACCCAACGTTACGTTTTTGACGTGATGTGTTCTCTTGTGCGTGAAGAATGGGAGGATGATGATTTAGACTCCGTCCCCTCTGACCTGATAAATATTCAACAGAAATTTGCCGCAGGAATGGTGATAGGTCCAGAAGTAAGGGGAGCGATAGAACTGATTTTAGCTTATAGGGATGAGTCCCCTCTTCGAGCGACAAGAGACCCTGATGGTTCACCGATTACTACTAGGAAAAAACGAGGTCAATATCCGATGAATGAAGTTCCACCGATATGGCGTGATGCAGTTCAAGCTGATGGGAACTTGGGTATTGCAGCTGCTCCGGCACATTTGCAGAGAGTGTGGATACACATCCCTTGGAAACAGGCCGAAGTATTAGCCGTAAAACAAGCATTACCAGACCCGCGTAAAAATCCTGCTGGTTATTACAAAGAGTTAACACAAACAGTTCAAGCGTGTGTCATGAATTTAGCAGACATTGAAATGCTATTTGGTAATGTGGTGCCACAGCCTATATGGGCTAAAATTCGGCAAGAGAACCACCCAGTCGCCTTAGGAGGTGATTGGGCAGCTATTATAGCGGCAGATGCGCAACAAGTTGGCGGTGCTAAACCTGAACCTCTGATTGCTGCCTTACCTGGCAGAATAATTACTCTGATGAAAACGCTGATGCCAGCGTTACGAGTAAATTGGGATAAATTATCGGCATGCAAGCAAAAGAAGGACGAAAGCGTCTCTGACTTCTTCACTAGATTTGAAGAGACCTTCGTAGACCACAGTGGGCAAGATATGAGTACTGAGGGAGGCCAGAGATTGTTTGTCGACAAGTTTGTGTTTAATTTACTACCTGAGCTTAGTAACAAGTTAAAGGATTCTGAAAGTGCATGGGCAGTGTCGACAACAGCACAGATACTTGCAACTGCTCAGTATTACTAGAACAGAGAGAAAGAAGAGAAGGAAAAGTCAGAAAAGAAAACAAAAGATTTAAAGACTAAAGTTCTTCTGCAACAGGCGTATCCGCCTCGTTCGAATCAGTCAGATTTACGGCAGCAACCCCAGTTTCAGCCACAACCACAATTCCAGCAAGGGACGGCCCAAGGATTTAATTATAGTTTTCCGCGACAACAGTTAGCATGGAATCAGTGTGCTTATTGTAAAAGGGAGGGTCATTATAAGAATGAGTGTCCAGTACTGCACCCACAAACGAGTGGTGTCCCAGCTCAGAGAGGTAATGTTGGGTTTATGCAAGCTCCTAGAGGTAGAGGACGTGGTACGATGACACCACAGGCCGATCGCCAATCGAATTATTTCGATCAGCGAAATGCACAATCTGCGCAAACAGGTAGATCTCCACAGTACCATGTTGAAGATTACTATGATCATAATGAGGAGATTCAAAGAAGCGAGCACTAGGACAGCCGCAGGCAAAGAGAGGGAGTAGTATCAGTTCCAGTTGATCAGAGTGGACCTTATGTCGCAGTAGTTACCTCAGGCGTGGTCGAACCGTTTCTGTTGGATACTGGTGCGGCAAAAAGTTCAATTATGCATGCGAAACTCCCTGGCGCACCTTTGTCTGGCTTAACGAACACTTCGGTAGGATTCTCAGGCGCCCCTGTTCACAATCCTGTTTCTAGTCCTTTGTCAATATCTGTTGGGCCATGCGAACTAGAAGCACCCCTTATCTTAACAACCGGTTGTAATGAGAATCTGCTTGGTTTAGATCTGTTGAAACGCCTGCACGCGACACTGTACTGTTCTCCTTCAGGAGTACAGCTCACATTAGGCAAAAGAGTCATCTCTCCAATGTATATGTCGATGAATAAGCTCCCACCGGAGCTGCGTTCTCTTCCTGATACTCTTTGGGTGACTGGTCCTAACGATGTAGGCCTCTTGGAAATTCCCCCTTATGTGGTAAGTCTGAAAGCTAATGTTAAATTCCCACGAATCCCACAGTATCGGATTTCGAATGAAGGGGAACAAGCACTCTTATTGATTGTGAAAGACTTGATACAGAAAGATGTGATTGAGGAAACTAGAGGGAACGTCTGCAATAGTCCTGTTCTGCCGATTTTGAAACGTACCGACCCTTCCAAACCTCCAATTTACAGATTTGTGATTGACCTCAGAGAAGTTAACAAAATAGTGATTCCACAGTTTCCTGTAGTCCCAGATATCACCGCATTACTGACGTTGATTCCTGCCTCAGCGTCATGGTTTACAGTGATCGACTTGAAAAATGCCTTTTTCAGCATTCCCATAGCCGAGGAAAGTAGAGACATATTTGGTTTCTCCTTAGGAGGTCACAGCTTCAGGTTCAAACGCGCTCCACAAGGTTATTGTGAGAGCCCTTCAATTTACAGCCAAGCATTGAAGAGTCAATTAGATGCCCTTGTACTACCTCATGGTGTTGCTCTGATCCAATACGTAGACGATCTTTTACTGGCTGCTGATGACAAGGAAACTTGCAAAGCAGCTACAATTTCTTTATTACGTCACTTGTCAGACTTACATCACAAGGTGTCACCTTCTAAACTGCAATATTGTTGCCAAGAAGTGACCTACTTAGGTCATCTTTTGTCAAAGGAGGGAAGAAGGTTGACCCCAGAGAGAATCAAAGCAATTTCGCAGATGACTGTACCAAGCACACAGAGAGAAGTGCGTGCGTTTTTGGGTATTACGTCATACTGTAGGCAATGGATCCCAAATTTTTCTCTCATGGCGAAACCATTGGTAGCCCTGACTGGAAAAGGTGTTCCAAGCCCTTTGCCATGGTCTGATGAATGTCAGCAGAGCTTCTCTGACTTACGTGATGCGCTGTGTTCAGCTCCTGTGTTGGGTACTCCTGACTACAATAAGCTGTTTACTCTATATGTCCATGAAAGAGAAGGTTGTGCATTGAGTGTATTAACGCAACAATTTGGTGACAAACAGCGGCCTTGTGCATATTTCTCATCCACATTAGATCCGGTAGCCAGAGCGTTGCCAAGTTGTTTGAGAGCTACAGCAGCAGCTGCAATGTCTATTCGACAGTCTGCTGGACTAGTCATGAACAACATGTTAGTAGTCATGGTTCCACATGCTGTGGATACACTCATGAATCGAACAAAAACTCAGCACCTCACCAGTGCTAGACTATCAGGCTATGAGCTGACGCTTTTTGCAAGTCACATTCAGATCAAGCGATGCAACATATTGAATCCAGCAACACTGTTGCCGACTACTCAGGAGTCGAGTGATTCAGAGCCCCATGATTGTTGTTTCAGAACTGAGGAAGAAACAAAAGGTAGGATTGATTTAAAAGACACTCCGTTACTAGATCCAGACGGCACTTTATATGTCGATGGATCTTGTTATAAGCTACAGAATGGTGATGTGACGGCCGCGTATGCAGTTATGACTTTGAGTACGATTGTTGAGACTGCAAGAGTAAGTCAGAATTCTGCCCAAGCTGCAGAATTAATTGCACTAACAAGAGCGTGTGTGTTAGCTGAGGGAAAGAGAGTGAATGTGTTTACTGATAGCCAATACGCCTTCGGCGTTGCCCACAATTTCGGGCGTCTCTGGAGAGAAAGAGGTTTTCTCACGTCCCATGGGACTAAGATTCAACATGGACAGTTAGTCAGCGATCTATTGGAATCCCTGACTCTACCGAATGAAGTTGCAATTGTGAAGTGCAGTGCACATCGGAAGATTACGGATGATGTTGGCCGTGGAAATGCGTTTGCTGATGAGGTCGCCAAAGAGACGGCCAAGAACATGACGAGCCGAATGTATGTTGCAACGTCTGCAAGATGGATTGCGGAATCAGGGATGTGTGAGAATACGATTGAAAGTGTGAAAACAATCCAGAATGAAGCAACTGAAAATGAGAAGAATGAATGGAAGGAGAAAACGGGTAAAATGGATTCAAGTGGATGTTGGGTCGATTTGTCAGAGCAGCAGCGTTGGATGTTACCTGATGCGTATGTACTTGCAGTAGTTACGATGGCGCATGGAGCGGCGCACATCAGTTCGAAAGGGATCTGTAAAATGTTAGCTCCAGTATGGAAGAACGATGGAATTACCAAGTGTGCAGAAAGAGTGGTGAAAAATTGTATGGTATGCCTGATGCATAATCCTGGCAAGGGAACCCCAACCCCAACTGGCCATTTTGCTCCCCCTTCTTGTCCCTTTGAAGTGATTCAGTTGGACTATATCCACATGGATAGATGTAACAATCTCAAATACGTCCTAGTGGTAGTCTGTGCCTTCTCAAGATGGATTGAGGCATATCCGTTAAAGGACAACACTGCTATGTCCACTGCCAAAATCCTCCTAAAAGAATACTTCCCCAGGTATGGTATGCCACGGATTGTTTGGTCGGACAATGGAAGTGAGTTTGTAGGGAAAGTTATGAAGAGTGTGTGTGCGGGTCTGGGTATTTCCCAAAAATATCACAGTGCGAATCACCCACAATCAGCGGGTTTGGTTGAAGGGTACAATGGCACCCTGAAGCTGAAACTTGCGAAAATTCAAGCTTCCACTGGTCTCTCTTGGCCAGACGCACTGCCTTTAGCTTTACTGTCCACCAGAGCGACTATACACTCTCGAGTAGGGCTTAGCCCATATGAGATTGTGTTCGGCCGCCCTGCTAATGTTTGGGGAGTCCCTAGGCCAAAGGAATTCAAACAGATTGAATACCCAATGTTGATTGATTACCTTCATGATCTGACTGCTAAATTGAGCCTTATTCATCAACAGGTATTCGAATCCTTGCCTAAACTGCCGGAGAGTCCAGGCCACACGTTGAAACCAGGCGACCAAGTGGTGGTTCGGAACTTTGAACGTACCCGGAACCTCCAGCCAAGATTTGTTGGTCCGTTCCAGGTCCTCCTCACAACAAGAACTGCAGTACGCCTAGCTGGAAGGAAAAACTGGGTGCACGCCAGCCATACGAAGCGTGTCCCTCTTCCACTCCCCTATGATAACTGGGTTAGACAGGGAATTGGTGCATCCGAGACAGAACCTGTTCCTAGGCACATCCCTTTCAGTGATGCAGAGTACATAACGGACCACCCACGAACGGGAACACAGAACTTTGACACCCCAGCAGGAACTACTCCTTTGAATCCCGAACCAAGTACTGTACAAAGTGAACATTTGTCACCTGTGGAGTCGAACATTTCCGCACCTGTAGACCAGCTATTTCAAGACCAGACAAGACCCGGAAAGTGCAGATATAATCTACGTTCTCATGTTATGAACTAATGACATTACATAATTACCATTCTGTTTGAAAACTGTTTTGATCTTACTGCATTCCATTCAGTCAGGAAGTTTGCTCAAACTTTTTATCTTTTTGTTTTTTTATTATTTCTCTCACCTTGCCATCTGGGTTACCGTAGGGTCGTAACGTGTGCCTTGTTTTAATTTGCAGGGAATCAGACACTAGGTTGGTTTCTTCTGTTTGTCTTGGGAACTCCCAGGATAAACAGAGGCAAGTTTTTACCAGGTACAAACCATCCGTTGCGAACGGTTGTAGAAGATGGAGCTTCCTGAATTACGACGGGTTAATGTCATAAATGTGCACAAGACAAAGCTATATGACATATTGTATAGCAAATGTTTTCTAATGCAATGTACTCTGACACTTCTAATTGTTTTAATAACTTTGGCAGGCGGAATTATTTTTGGTATTCAGTTGATCTTTACACCTGTTGCATCTACAGTATCTCCCCATGCTCCTGTTTCTCCGACTGTTGTTTCTCTTCATTCTTTCCATCCTTTTCCTGCCCACGAGCAAGTCCGACGCTCTGAGTTTATAAATAACACTTTCATTCAACTCTTGCACCAACATCAACTAGTGGTTAACACAACGAACTGCTGGGTGTGTGGTTTGATACCACATACCATGGACAAGGGCATCCCCTATCTGGTCCTGCCTTTTAGTTATAATGGATCATTCTGGGCATTTCAGACCATGTTCGCTTATGCCCTAGAGACCTATCCTCCACGACCTCCGCGTTCCACCCGGTATAACTCTGCTAATAGAGCCTTGGTAAAAGGAATCACTGACATGGTGAGAGATGTCAATAATACTCCGTTCATTCCCAAGGATGAATTGCGAGTTTACATGGGTTGGAATGTTACGGAATATGGCATTACTCTGGGTGAGAACAAACGTAAGAGCTCAACTCCGATCTGGGTCGTACCCCACCAAGGTCAAGTCTGTTTGCAAGGAAATGGGAGGAATCCGAAAGCTCGACTAGGGAAGAGTGACTGTATCGAAACATATGTTTTTCCGTCACAGTCTTCCCCGGCATTCTTAGCTGCTAAGGGTACCTATTTTGTTTGTCAAGACATAGCATACACATGGCTGCCTGCTGACTTCTCAGGCTCATGTTATATCGCTCAACTGTTACCTCCGACATATACTGCTGCACCGGACTATCACAAAACTAGAGTTGTGAGAGGTGTTTTCAGTAAAGAAGATACTGCTGGCCAAGAAGCAGGAGACTTTTTCAAGGGTTTCCTCCCATTCTGGGGGCCTATGGCCAACAGTAGAAACTTACGACAACTAACACGGGTAGTTGAATCCACTATCACTGAAACGGCGGGTGCTCTTAGTAACCTGACAGCTGAGCTTCAAGCGGATCGCCTCATGACGTTACAGAACCGTATGGTACTTGACGTGTTACTTGCAGATCGAGGTGGAGTATGTAAGATGATCCAATCAAGTTGCTGCGTTTTATTCCAGATAATGCGCCAACGGTGTACAAGGCCATCTCTAAGTTACATAAGATTTCTGACTCTATTCATGTAGAGGAAGGTGACTGGTCCTTAATGGGATGGTTCTGGAGCCTGTTGTCTGCGTGGGGATGGAAGGTTCTGATAGTCACTGGTGTTGCATTAGTATTTTTATTTTCGTGCTGTCTCATTGTTCAGTGTGGTCCTGCCTTATGTAATCTCTGCATTTCTACATGCGTAAGAAGACCACCTGTTTTTAGAGATACGCCACGGGATAGAGTAATGCTCCAACAACATATCAGTGACCTGATGAACATAGAGATGGACTCTGACATAGAGTGAGTTATTGCCTATGTAAGGGCAAAAGGACGGTCTGAGGTTCTGTAGCGATCCGAACCCGTGAATTCGGTATCGTAGTACTGACACGATTTTGGTACCAATGAACCGCAAATGATCCATTATATACATGACAGTGTTTTCGCTGCGCAACGAGCATGAATTCACTGGAAAATAGGGCATTCTGTCATAAAAGTCATGGCATCCATTTTAGTTACGGCATCCATTTTGTTTCTTGCCCTCACATAGTCAATGAACGGACGATGACCTCGGCAGAGTCACCTTGTTAAGGACACGTAAGCTCGAGCCCCGAGAAAGGCTGACGCTGCATGACTAGGCAGAATCAAGCTACCTCCCTTGCCTGAGGCCACTCCTGCTATACTGGTTCTCGTGTCCGTTGTCCTGACTGAAAGGCCGAAGACGGTAGCCATGCCCGTTTATGATCCATAAACACCTCTTATCCTACATTTCAATCCTTTGCACCTGGCTCTGCTCCTTACCTTCTGGGCTTTTACAATGGGGAGGTTACGATTTTTATGATGGGGAGGATCGGGCAACGAATGGAAAACTGTCGAGAGGACCTGATCGAATACCGAAAACCTGCGACTAATTATTGTTTGATGTCAAATTTACTGTTTGTTTGGGATACCGGGTTGGGCATGAGAAATATTCGTGTAATGTAGCCTAAAGACATTTTGCGTGTATTTAAAGAGTAACCCACTTAATGCAATTTGAACAGTCTCGTAGATTCTGCCTCTGTGTGGTTCCTATGATTTCTGTGTCCCTGCAGTAAATAAACCTTGGTCTTTGACGCCGCCATCGAGAAGCCCGTGTCTCTGTTTATTTGTGCACCGGGACAGGGGGAACTCAGGGGTCTTCGGGTGTTGTTTCCCTGACACCTCTGGACTCTTAAAAGTCCAGAACCTCAGGATGCCATCCTACAGGTGGCTCATGCATGGGGGGACCTCCAATATGAGAATGCCACTATCTCCTTTTTTCCAGATTTTACACTTTAGGTACAGTGCCAAAGAAAAGCCTTTGATTCAATTAACAAGACCCTCAGGGACAGGAATCTGAAATGTATGCTGCTGGTCCCCGATAAGCTGAAGGTGTTAGCCGATGGGAAATCATATTTCTTCACAACTCCAGAGGTGGCGCGGGAATGGCTTGAGGTCCCCCGCTAAGAAATATCAACCTCAGAGGAAACAGGGCCTGACCTCCCCAACTGGGAGATCCAGCCAATTGGAGCCAGATACGTGACACTGGAGATCCACATGCTGCCTCAAATCAATTATAAGTTTTGGGCACTGAGGGTGTGAGACGGGATGGAACCGTGGACTGGGGGTGACCCTGGGTTGCTTGTTCTTTGGGCCTCCATCTGGGCCTCTAGACTCTGTCTATGTATAGCACCCTGTTCAGGGGCTGCCTTTGCGGGATGCTTCCCATACAGAGTTGGAATATTGCCATATCGGTCTTAAGTTTTGATGCCTACAACGATGGTGGCACACTCGCTGACCCCCCTTTTGACTGTTATGAACACCTTGTTTGGGTGACAGGGACTCTGCATGTTGGGGATACAGGGGGTTTGTAACTCACAAAGCAGGGGTGCAGGGAGGGGGGATTTAAGGGAATTGGTTGAATGTTATGTTCTGATGTTCTTTATTGCCACCATGAAACCCAGACTGCTTCGGCCACCGAGTGGCGGCTCACTCTGGGGACTCAGCGGGGTCCCAGGGCGTGGGCATCCTGGTGCGAAATTCCCTGTCTCTTACAATCCATGGGGTCTGGAGCGACAACCCTGGAGTGTGGTGTGGCCCTGGCAGGTAGTTGGGAGGGTCGCCCCCTTGCCCTGTGCTCAATCCATGCAGCCATAGTCCCAAAGATTGGTGCCCTACTAATGGAACTGCCCTTAGGCACTCTCCTAGCGGGAGGTGATGTTAACGCAGTAATGAACCCAGAATTGGATTGGTTGAGCACTGTGGAGGGATACCCAGGCGGGCAGATTCTCCTGGGCTTCCTGGCTGCAATGGGGCTAGTAGACATATGCAGGGCCCACAACCCACATTTAAAGCAACTCACATACTAGTTGGCGCGCCATGGGTCATTTATGAGTATCGACTACCTACTCACACAGCAGGACTGGGTTGGGAGCTTCGAGAACCCGACACAAGTGGCAAGGGGAATCTCGGACCACTCTCCCCTAACCGTTACTCTCAAGGGGCCAACTATTGATAGAGCAGGTTTCCCCAGGATAGATCCCTGGTTCCTCCAATACCCTGAGCTACAAGATAAGCTAGATGAGGGAATTGATATATACTCCAGGGAGAATGAGGGGACGGTGATATCCCATCCAACTCTATTGAAAGCTTTCAACACCGTAGTGTGAGGGCAGGAACAGAAAAGAGTGGTGCAGGAGCAGGAAGGGATTGAGAGCAGGAGGGCAGACCTGCCACGTAGACTGACTCTGCGACAGCGGGATCTGCGCGCAATGGCCGACGATGCAGTGCAGGCACATGCACTTGCCACGCAGCATTGGCTGTTTGACATTGAGGCAAAGCATCTAAGCTACTGGCCTGGTTAGATAAACAATGTAGAGATAGAACATGAATCACGGATCAGGGATAGCGAGGATGTCCTTCACACTACCAGTGCCCAAATTGCAGAGACCTTCACATCCTATTAATATGCCCCAGTTGGCTTAAGATCAAATAAGGACTGCGAGGAATTCCTGGCCCACTTCTTGATACCGACACTAACCGTAGAGATAAGCGACACCCTTGAGGCTGACCTTACAGAAGAGGTATTGTCGGTGACTCTGGGGTCCCTAAGGTCGGGGAAGGCGGTAGGCCCAAATGGACTGCTAGTTGAATTGTTTAAGGGCCTGGCCGCCAAACACAACCAATGCTCAATATGGTCAAGGAGGCCAGGGAATCCGGTTCACTCCCAGGAGACCAGCACACAGCCACAATTTTGGTGATACGTAAGGCAGATAAACCCCCAGAAAGCTGCAGCTCGTACAGGCCAATTTCCCTGCTAAATATGGAAGTGAAGGCATTGGCCAAGGCCCTAGCAAATAGAATAACCACGGACTTAACTACCATTATCCACATAGACCAGTCAGGTTTTATGCCACATAGAAGTACTCATCATAATTTGCGGGCACTGAATGGAGTTCGACATATGACAGATGCCCCCTCATCAGACCAGTCAGCTCTAATGGCGTTAGATGCCTCAATGGCCTTTGACAGCATAGAGTGGTCCTTTCTTTTCGCCATATTGACTAAGCTGGGTTTCGGTCCGAGGTTTTGCAGTTGGGTAAAACTGCTATACGAGGGACCACTTGCAAGAGTGAGAGTTAACAGGGCGATGTCGCAAAATGTTATGCTGGGCAGAGGAACCAGACAGGGCTGCCCCCTGTTGCTGCTGTTGTTCAATCTGGTGCTGGAGCCCCTTGCGCACTGTATTAGAAGAGACCCAGTGATATGGGGTATCCCAGCACCGGGCGGATGGGAGGAGTGTATCTCCCTATACGCCGATGATATACTTCTTTACTTGTCAAGGCCCTACTACTCCAAAGCAAGAGTCCGCCACATTTTTTAGCTTTTCGGAAGGTATTCTAGCTACACTATAAACTGGAATAAATCAGTTGTGCTTCCTCTGTCGGGCCCTGCCCCGAGATTACCGACAAACTGTGCAGCTTTGCTAGTGGAGGAGGGGCTCAAGTATCTGGGCATATATGTAACGAGTAGCCCTCAGACATTTTTACAAACAAACCTCTTCCCCCAGCCTCATAGACTTCACCCAACACAGTGCATTGGCGCACTCTCCCTCTGTCCTTGATGGGCATGGCTGTGCTCTGTAAAATGATGACTCTGCCAAGCCTCTTATATGTGCTACAGAACACTCCCTATCCAGTTCCTGCCTCCTTTCTCAAACAGGTAGCCCAGGAGCCCTGCACCCTTATATGGCAGGCAGGGGTGCCCCGAATAGCTCTAAATAAACTACAGAGGGCAGTCTACAATGGCAGAATAGCTGTCCTGGATGTTAGGTATACTACTGGGCCTCCCAGTTGGTAGTGATAAACGATTGGGTCTATGCGAGGAGGGACGAGCCGGCCTACAAAATGGATAGAGAAGCAATGCCAAATGGGAACTATAAACCTTTCTTATATGCCGGTAGGTCTCACCAACGATGGCCAATGCACATGGCAACAGTGGTCAAATGCTGGAAACAGGCAAACAAGTATTTGGGCTGGCACGACCGTCTGACAGCAATGATGCTGCTGTAGGTGGGTGACCAATTGAAGGAGGTAGCCACTTTGACAGGCTTTTCAGAGTGGTGGGACATAGGCATTTAGCACCTAGGAGATGTGTTGAAGGATGGAGCGCCCATATCCTTCGACGATTTAAAGCAAGAATTTGATTTAGCACTTACTCATATCTTCCCTTACGCACAGCTCAGGCACACTCTAAATAGGCACATAAAATGGTGAGAGATCGTCCCAGACCATTCCCCTCTAGAAGACAGGCTACTGGTGGACCCCATACTCGTTAAAGGGACATCCACGATATACAAGAAACTAATAAATAATGCACCAGACCATCTGACCTCCCTCAGGACCGCCTGGATAGATGATCTGGGCACTATCAAAGATGAAGAATGGGTGGAGGCTATGCAGAGCCCGAGAGGGATAGCGATCAGGGCACGATTCAGACTGTTACAACTCAGGGTCCTACACCTCTCATACAACCCTTGCACGCTACTCTACAAATGGGGAAAAGTGCAGTCACCCCATGCATAAGATGCTGCCAGCAGAAGGGATCCTTCTTCCATACTTTATGGGAATGCCCAATCATTATCTCATTCTAGCAAGGGGTGACAACAGTGATGTCTAGGGTGCTGGGAGTGAGAGTGCCCGTAGATACCAACTGCCTCTTATTGATGATCAGGGGGAGGAAGACTGGCCCAGACATAATAGAGTCTGACCGGCCTTGGCGGCCGGGATGGCAAACCGTAATATAGCATGCAGATGGAGGACTCACAACCCCCCATCAGTGATGGAATGGGAGGCGGACCTTGACGGATGTCAACAAGCTGAAAAGGTGATTTACGATTACAACAGTAGGGGCTGTAGTAAAAAATGGGGAAGAACATGGTCCCCCTGGGAGAAATATAGACACACATAAAAGGAACTGATAACCTGTTAACACACATGCTTGCCTGACGCCCATGAGTGAGTAACACCAAACCGGATGTGTCTCCATACTTGAAAAAGGTTGATTTGTGATGTAACCTGCCTTATGTGTACCACACTGACCATTGTTTTGTTTGCTTTGGCATAATGTAACAGAATGCCGCCTGCATGAGCGATGAAATGCATGTGCACACCTTCTGTCTTGATGTACCTCATGAGCCTGTTTAATAAAAAGAGTTTTAAAAAAATGGCCACACCAGGGTCAGTTTTTAGGTGTTTTCCTCTGTCAGAGCTAGCAACCATTGATCCACTGGTCTCGCCTAGGCAGCGCTTGCACTGTCTCATTGAGACATGCAGTACAGACTACAGCAGGGAAGCATTGATTATGCTCCGCCCACTTCCCGCCCATCTTTTGGATTGGCTTACATCTTAAATGCTGCATTCTGATTGGTTTTCGGCTTGTTAGTCCCTCCCCATGATGGCCATGTCATCATTTGTGTCCTTCCATGGCTATCAGCCCCTTTACTGCAAAGACTAATTTCTTCCAGTCTCTCCCGCTCCCTCCCTCAGTCCGTGACTTCTTGGCGGCCACGCCCCCCCTCCAGGCACTTCTGGTCATGCTCGTGCCACTACGGGGGCCCAGCCTTTGCCTTGTTTGCAGTGGTTGCCCCTGTCTGCAGGAGGAAAGCGGGAGCTCCCCCGTTGTTGCGTGCCCTACGTGTTGCATTACAGTCCTCCTGAGCGTGTGCGTGCTGTGCTGTGAGCAGCTGTGCGGAGCTGCTGGCAGCCACTCTCCCCCTCCCTCCCGCAGTCCATGACTTCTTGGTGGCCCCGCCCCCTTCCAGGCACTCCCGGTCGTGCTCGTGCCACTACAGGGAGTAAGGTAGATAATTATATACTTCCCCTCCACGTTTCCCAGAACATAGGAAAACGTCAACTATAGGGTTAAGGGAGCGAGGTAGATAGTTTCCCTCCACCTCTTACAGAGAATAGGTGACATCAGCCAATGTTGCTCTTCGAGGTTTATCGGTAACATGTTCTAGACAGCTACTTCTATAATAATTGTCTCTCTGTTCAGCCTTAATATTATAGGAGTCCTGTGTTATGCTTATCCCACCGGGTACTGATGATGCCTGGGGATTTTACTGAATAGGGTGAGTACCCAATACTATTTCTGCTGCTGCATCATGGTTTTCTACAAGGGCTTAGAGTCACATTAGCTCACTGTGGAGACCCACCACCTGTGCATTTTAATGTTTATTTTAACGCGATATTATCCACTACACGTGTGCTAATGATTAGAAATTAGAGTCACTTTGAGACCGTGCCTAGGTTGATTATGTTCTGTTCTCATACTGAAATGAATTCATACAATTTTTGTCTCCCTGAACAGGTAGATCCAGACACATTAACCAATAAGCACTTTTACTGTGAGTAGTAAATTACCACGCAATTTATGTGTAGATAGTTATCTATTCTATGGTCCTGAAGAATCGCTTGGATATTCATCCACTAGCGAGAAACATGTCGACCCACACCTGATAGAACAAGGAAACACACTACATGAGACATTACACTCAGACTAGTGCCTTGCTCTTTATTTTTAATTAGGGTAGGAGACCCCCAGAATAAAAAACTTGTTTACTTCGGCACTCCCAACTCTATTTTAGTTCACTTCATCTACACAATACTGGCCCCATACCCGCACTTCACCATACGCCATTTGGATAAAAAGATCTCCGCCAAAGAGCCCCTAATTTTAGGGAGCCCGCCGGGTATTGCACTGCCGACCCGACGAGGAGCAGCCCAGATGATGAAGCATGACACCTGCAAGGGTGTGTGAGGGCATTATTATCCAAAATTTTGGATTCCCAATATTTCTCCATATTATTGGAATCATGGGTTCCTTGTCTTTTGCGACTCTCTAATTTCCGATTTATAAGGAACAGCATAATCTCTTTTTGATTAAACTACAGGGGCCCAGCCTTTGCCTTGTTCGCCGTGAGCTGCTGTGTGGAGCTGCTGGAAGCCGCTGGAAGGGCTAGAAGGCCCATAGGAATGAATAGGAAGACATTCTTAATTTGCAATTCTCAATTAGAGAATCGCAAATTGAGAATGCAATTTCAAGGTTGCAAGGGTGTCAATAGGACACCCTTTTGCACCCCTGAAATAAACATGTGTGCACATGTGGCGCACATACATGCGCTAAGGGCATGTATGTGTGCCAAAGGGCACTTTGAAAAATGCAAAAAAGTGCATTTTTCAAAGAAATTGCAAATTACCACCAACCTGAAGTTGGTGGTAATTTGCGATTCCTTAAACCAAAATCGCACAACTTGGGTGCTTCCTACATTGCATTTAAGGAATCGTAATTTGGGATTCCTTAAATGCATTAGCAAAATAAGGAATCGCAAATTTTGCGATTTCTTATTTTGCATGTGGGTTTTTGTGTGCTACATAGCACACTGCCCAAATTGCAATCGCAAACACTGAATTTCGGCGAATTTCAGCATTTGCGATCGCAATTTGGCTTCCTACATATGGCCCTAAGTCATTTACAACCCCCAATAGCTCAAATTCACGAATGTGAGACCAATTTGCATTGCAAATGCTTGTTTAAGACTGGTGGTAATTCATTTCTTATAATGCAGTCAGTAAGCATCTGGAGACTAACTGCAATCCTCCTCTCGGTCACTTTCCCACCCCACTCTAAATAACACCAGAGACATAGGATGGAAAAAGTCATGCCCATGGGCCTGAGTTCCCCAGCACACCGGTCTAGCGAACTGCTTTGGAGAAACCATTCTTTCCACCACCATGGACTGATTTGCATAGGTGTCCCTTCAGGACAGTGACAAGTATCTCATTAACTTGGAGAATACCTCCCAGGTCTACCCTCTGCTCCTGGGGACTTCCTCTTTCTAAGGCCACACTGGCCAGCCCTGTAGGGTTCCTACCAGTGGGTTTTTTCTTAGGGCAGACAGAGCCCCCCTGCTTGTGTCCTAATGGAGAACAATAAAAGCCCCAGGGTTGGAAAAGGGGCATCCCGGGCCACTGCCCCCCAGAACCCCCTGCCCCTACTCCTAGAAGCGTCATGGGAAAACTTTTCCCCACCTTTCTTTGGGACCGGGCTGTGTCACTTTGGACCTCCCCCTCACTCTGCTGGTAAAAATTGAACTGCCCTCTGCTGGGTCACTCCGAAATACCTTCTTGGTGACCCTGGTGCTGAGCCAGAGGTCCAATACTTTGGCAAACTCCCTGGGGTCAGTGAGCTTGAATTCTATTCGGTGCTAGCACAGCTCTGGAAAACAACTACTGAACATGTGCCTTCTTGCAATCAGAGTGTACAGCTCATTATATTTACTCACATTACTGGCAAACATCCAGTGCCTTCCAAAAGTAATCCTTGAAATCCATACAGGACTGTTGATACAGTTTCTGACTGTCCCTGAACTTCAACGTGTACTGAGAACATACTTCCTGACAAGGGTTTCTTAAATTATTGGGAACTTTATCATGTCCCTGTTCCCTAGGGCCAACAAGTAATCCCTCTCCTTAGTGGGTATATGCCTCCAGAGGCTGGCTCCCTAATTCTCCCCAGTGACCCTGTGCATCTCAAGAGCTCCTCCATATGCCTCAAACCACGTGTCTATGCTATATTCCACCTCAAAATTAGGCATCAGGTCCTTAGATATTTAGCCCCTTCTGTCTCTATTGGACAATGTGCAGTCTCTGCCACCATCGCTTCTATTTAAAAAAAAAAATTCTTAACATTATTTCCAACATTATACGAACATAGATAAGGACATCATGTACATGTATTCTTTACCATCATGCCTTCACAGGGAGTGGAAACTTACAATGGAAGAAAGCATCAAGCATACACATGTCTGGTATTGGCTCAGAGTACATTATACCAGGCGATTCCGCTCACCCCTCTGTCCCCCACCATCAACATATCTCAAAGTTCCTCTAGGGAGAGCAATTAAATGTGCAGCGTATACAGAAATAGCCAGAAACAATAAAACCATGAACACGACCGTGAATACAAGCAATGGGTTCCAGATGGGAGAGTGCCTAAAGAGCTAAACAGGAGGATACATACGGGGGAGATGTAGCGAGTGGGGGGAGTTCCCAGCCATCCAGTCCATGAACTTTTCAGACAAGATGCAGCCACTCTCAACACATCAATAGTATCACACCCTGGGAATGGCTACCAGGATCGGAGGGCCCCAAAAGCCCTGTTCACAAATCACCAGTACGCTATCACTTCTGGCATTTGCTGCTGTGTCCTCAAGCATGATGTGAGGCAATCATTCCATTCTCACTCTCAGACCCCACTCTTCCAAAGATGAGTGGACATGATGTATGGGTCTTTCAAAGGAATCCAACACCTCCATCCACAGTGGGGCTATAGGCGGTTTCCAAACCCTCTGCACCTCCTCCTTACGGAGTGCCAGGTCTTCTGCTCTGGCCCAATCCCTAACTGTCACTTCCCATTTAGCTTGCGCTGGGCCAACTGCCAATTTCCAAGGCATAGCTGTTTGTCGTTTGGCTAATATGAAAGCCAAATCTAGGAAACAGTTCCTCACTTTCTTGGATATAGGATGGTAGAATAAACCCAACAGTAACATCTCTGAGGAATATGACACAAGTCAGCCCAGCATCTTATTCATCCTCTTCACTACTGCGGTCAAGAACACCTGCATAGGAACAGGTCATGTACCAAAAGTCTGCCTCTACCATTGCACACTGGGGACAGCGCTTAGGCTCCTCCCATATCACGTTCAGTTTCTTTGGGATGAGGTAAGTCATGTGAAGCTAGTTAGATTGGATTACTTTAAACCAGTTATTCTGAGACACCCCTGCAGGTGAGCCAGCAGGTTCATCCAGTCCCAGTCTGTTACCGCCCTGCCCCTGCCCAGCAGTACTTTGTCAACAATTGCCTCGAGGGGCATCAGCGTGGAAACCTTATAACACTTGCCCACCATTAACAATCCCACCTCAGTCAATGCAACCAGATGTAGAGCTGTGAAGAAAGTAGAACAGTTCCCATATAGGAGTCACATTAGAGGCAATGATGGGACCAACAACTGGCATTCCTGTGTCTGCCATATGCAGTGTCTCCAGCATGGAAGCACCATCTCCAATAGTATGCCTTCCCCTCTCAAGTGTACGCCTCAGCAATCAGGCCAGAAGTGCTCCATGTTGGTGTCATCGTATGAACCATTGCAGCTGGCTGCCAGTTAGTACACATCAAAATCTGGTACCATCAATCCTGCTTCCAGGGTAGGTTGTCTGAGAATGTCTAAAGACACCCTGTGTGTCCCCCATCCCAAACTAGCCCTTGTACTAGTAAGTCTTGCTGTTTGAACCACGATATCAGGAGCCAAGTCGGGAGATTGTTAGAGTAATAAAGCAGCTGGGGTAACATAATCATCTTGACCAGGGCTATACACAGCATAATAGGAAGACAGGGCGAATGCCAAAAGGCCACACATACTCTTAAAGAACAGAGAACCACTCCAATTTGACCCTCCTATATGCCCTTCAAGGTATGATAAATTTGGATACCCAGGTACCTGAACATGGAGGGGGCCAGCTAAGATCTGATGGGAAGGTCTCCGTTTCACCCAACTCGGGCAAAAGTTGAATGACACAAGTCTTGGCAAGAGTCAGCATAGTCCAGAGAGCTCACCATACTCATGCAATAGCTGGAGCATGAGTGGGATATCAGTGGTCACGTCAGACACGTACAATAGTAAGTCATTTGCATATAACAATATCAGATGTTTGCCGTCAACCACCTGTATACCCCTCCCTTGCCTCTGCTGCCTACACAAATCCACTAGTGGTTCAATGGCAAGGGCAAACAGGAGTGGGGATAGTGGCCCCCCCCACGTGGTACCTCTGTATACTTCCTAGAAATTTGACACATTAAGACCTGTTCAGACCCAAGCAATAGGGTTGGCATACAAGAGACGGAGCGATACCAAAGGGGATTATGGACGGAGCGTTTGAGCTAATCAAACACTCACCCCCAGTCAACTGCTCTGGGTTTAATCCATCAGCATTCTTTAGCTCACTCCACTACCCCAGTTCAGACATGGCCATATGCAAATCAGTCTGACCCTGTGCCTCATGGGAACAATCCAGCCCGAACTGCCAAGCCATGTCTTCCCTGGACCGGAAACAAGCATCCTGGGACCGGTTTCGGGTTCATAACCCTCTTCAGCCAGGCTATCTTGAATCCAGTGGCAAAGTGAGCAAGGGACCCACGTCTGGGCATACCCTGCCAACTTAGGGCGAACAAAGCGATACCAAAGGGGTTGATGGACGGAGCGTTTGAGCTAATCAAACACTCACCCCCAGTCAACTGATCTGGGTTTAATCCATCAACATTCTTTAGCTCACTCCACCACCCCAGTTCTAGAGATGGACACATGACGCACACAAGGCCCACAAGTGCATTTGGTGGATGACTACATCTAGATAGCCCAGCTGACAGAATCAAAAGCCTTTTTCAGATCCACAGCCATCAGGCCTGCCGTAGTTCCATCATTCTTTCAAGAAACAGTACTGAGTACAAGCGATGTAGAATAAGATAGGTGTTACATAGTGGGATAAATCCACACTGGTCAGGTTTAACCAATGCCTGTTTATAGGGAAGGAGGTACTTGGCCAGTATCCTACTTAAGCCAGTGACGCAGAAAATGCAGAGTACAATTCGGCCCCGGTGTCCTTGCCCGTGCCATGCCTCTAATAGTTCCCTTAATTTCCTGTGGCATCATGGGGCCACTCAGCTCCTCCACAGATGTATGGGGCAGGCTCTGTAGTGGTATCTTGGCCAAAAGCCCTCCAAATGTGTCCTCGGGCCATTTCCCATACAGACCCGAATAGACCTCATGAAAAGCATCATTGATCTCTACCTTGGAGTGTACCCGTTGCCCGTCAGACCATGCTAAGCTAGTTATCAGTGCCCTGTATGTCTCAGACCGTACCAACCAGGCCATTAGTGAGACTGCCTTACCCTCACCTGGCCATACAATCCTTATCATTATGGCAACAGAGCTTTTTCAAAAGGATATTATATCACTCCCTGGCCTCTGCCAGTCGTGTTCTCGCTTCAGGGTCAGCATCCACACGGTTACCTAGGTCTTAAATGGTCTTGTCAAGTGTCACCAACTTAAATGTTACCTACTCTATGAGGAAATCTGTAGCAAGGTCCAGGTTGTGTGCAAAATTGTCAAGGATGGCTACCCAGAGGCCCTCCCAGTAAGTATCACCCTCTAAGCCACTAGGACAGAGCCGCCACCCAGCGATTGCTGGCCTGGGTGCACCCAATTAGACACCCACCAGCAGCGGACTATGATCCGAAATGGTGTTGCAGAGGTATTCAGTACGGTGAATTTATTGGCAAAGGGAAGCTGAGCAGAGGACCTTATCTAGGCGAACATGTAGGACATAAATGCTAGAATAAAAGGAGTAATGTCTTTCCCTATCATGTTGGCTCCTCTAAACATCCTCAAGTCCACAACCTGTAGCCCAGTTTCGAACTCCTTTGCAACCCAATGGGGAGCAGTGGATTAGAGTGATCCAGAGTGGTGTCAGCTACGCTAATAAAGTTCCGTCCCCCCAGGATCATGTCCCTTTCATGGAAAGAAACCAGCTGTGCCACTAGATGGACCAGGAAAGATAGCTGGCCCTGGTTAGGGGCATATACACATCTGAGTAAGGGGCATACCACCTACTCTACCATCCACTAGAACAAATCTACTGTCTCTGTCTACACTGCCCTACATGGTACAAATCATGGTTCCCTCAGAATACGCCAAATACCCTGTGTTGTAGACCTGACCCCACTGACATCTCTGGAGGTGCTGTACTTCCACAGGGGTAAGATGTATCTTCTGCAATAGAGCTATATGCACAGCCCTGTACTTGAGGAATGTGTAAATTTGATATCACTGGGCTGCTGTTCCCATACACCTAATATTCCAGGTCAGTAATTTCAATTTACTATATACTGTGATCCTAGGCATATGGCAAAAAGTAAACATCATTTACCCCGCATGCGAAACAACACATGCAATTACAACGTGGTCATTACAACGACTGCGTTGTTACATCGCATGTCAGTACAATGCAGGAACAGAAGGTATTAGATTTTAAATCCAACACCTTCCCTATTGTTGCACAGACTCGAGTTGGAATTTTAAATTATACTATTCCAACATCCAGCGCCCCTCCTCTACAGCAAGTCATTAATACCGCTCGAGCAGCTGAGAGGCTTTTTGGGTGGATTTATTTCTCTTGGAGTTGTTTTCTTTTGTGCAAGAAGCCTTTGTTTAAAGCTTTTTTTCATACAGGTCAGAAGTGCCCCAGAAACTCCAGCTTCCTGTTCCTGTCCAGCAGGCTCCTCCCAGTACTTTGTCCATCTCCTGGTCGCTTGTCATGAGGATTTGGAGTTGGAACAATCACTCTCTTTGTCTGATGGATATATATCATTGGATTTAAGGACTTTGTATTTGAGGTTTCACAAGTAAGTTCTAAAACTTTTGTATAAGGGTGTTGTTTGAATAGGATTTATTTTTACTTTTGTTTATTTTTAAAATGTATTGTGGTGGATTGCCTGCAGTTTCAGTAAGGGCTTAGTTATTGTGTTGCATGTAACTTTTCTTCTTTTGTAAATGAAAAATGTTGCACAGTTTAGAACATTTTCTCCATTTTTTAAAATAAATGTAAATATTCATTTAATTCAGTATGTGGCCTAGTCTGCAAATGGGCTTCCAAGCCAGCAGGCCCAGTACTAGTCAAGGGTGCATGAAACAACTGTTTCTGTGGTGTCTGTTGAATTGAAACATCATTTAGGCCATGGATGGCCTTGGACTAAATTACAAAATTTGTTTTTGGGGGTATTTCAAAACAAAATTCTGCAAACTGTGCATAGGTGGGGCAGCACATGTAATGCCTTCGGAGGATGTGTGCTGTAAAATGTTTTAGCCCTGTTAGATTTAATTTTTGGCATTGCTGAAGTTCATGCTGTTTTCGCCCGCGTTACCAATGAACAATTAAAATACTTCCTTTCTTTGTGTGGCCAGTGTGTGAGTGTGTTTGAAATAGGCCACAATTTGTCTTTGTTCTCCAAGCCATGTGACCAGGAGCTATTTCTTTATTTAGTGAGTGCCCATAGGCCTGTATGTGTTCTTTGTTTCCATCCCTCCTGCTTGATGCTGTTTGACACTTGACTGGTAGCCAGTGTGCTTTTGCTATAGGCCTGCATGTGTTCTTTGTTGTGGACATGACTAATTCCTGGTTGTTGTGACCATGTGACTGGTCGCTAATTTGTCTAGAGAGCCAGTGTGCTTTTGCTATAGGCCTGCATGACTTCTTTGTACCCCATTCCTTTTTGCTCAGTGTTGTTGTTGACCATGTGGTACTGATTGGCAGCCATTTTGTGCATCCAGCCAGTGTGGCTTTACCAGAGGCTTACATGGAAGGATGAGATATCAGTTTAATAATATGCATGAGGATTATTTCACTTATTTAAAAAATGTTATTATAATTTTTAAATTAAGTTTTTACTAATTCAAATTCCTTATTTTCATTTTATTATTTTAATTTTAACGATTTTAAAATAATTGTGCATTTTTTATTGTAATTTTATTTTTATTTTTGTAATTGTCATTTTTTTAATCACAATTTTTCTTACTTTTGTATTTAAATTTTTTATAATATTTTACTGTAATTTTGTTTCAATTATTTTTTCCTTTTAATTTCTTTCTTTCAGTTTTGCCTTGGTCGATCCATCATCCATTCATCCATCCACCAAAGACACACAGCCACGCAACAGCATTCAATTTTTTGGGTATATAATTAAATTTCCTCCTGGCTGTGGTGCACTTTAGAGTAGACATTAGCATCATTCATTTGTGTAACGATGATGATTATTCCGTTACCCCCCTGGACCACATTGCCTGCAATAGGCACACACTAACCTCCATTTTTTTAAAGATTACTATTCCATTTACCCATTCAGTTGACCGAGTGCCACAGGTGTCTTTTTAAGAATATATGGACATAAAGGAAAAAACTCTATCATTCTGTATATTGGGTGTTATTCTTATGGGGAAACACGGTATGGTGGTGTGGTTTAACTTTAAAGTGGTTACCTGAGTTAACAAAACAACCACACTAATATTGCCTTTGTCTGTACTAATTCAAACTGTAAGCAATGCCACATTTCGCACTAAATGCTTTTCTTGCTTGTTTGCTTTTAGGTGCACCAGAGACAAGGCATCGCCCGCAGTACTGCCAAATAGAAGGCCTGTGCAGTCACATGTCAGTTGTTCAATCTTTTCTGCTTGAGCAGCTTGGTGCAATTGCCAACTGAGAGCTTTAAGATGGCCACAAAGAAAGATGCTTCCAAGAAAGTGGTCAGTGAGAAGAAACAGCTTCCCACCAGTGGCATGTTGCCCCAAATCGTTGTTGGGTCATTATGTCGTGTGCCTGCCCCACTGGCTTCTGGGGAGCAAGCTGAGAGCAGCAATCCTGCATCAACAGCAACACCCCAACCTAAGCCCAGGACGATGTCTGTCAGTGAGGCAGCCACTGCAATTATGGCGACGCCGACGAAATAGTGACGATGAATTAGACTTGTCCCTTTCGCAAAGTAGTACACAATCTTTCAGGAAACATAGCAAAGTGGACGGCAGCTGCAGCCAGCAATAGTACATTATCCTGATGTTGGAGCAGAACAGGAGATTGAGCATCCTTCCGAGCAAGAAACTCCTTTTTTAGAATCATTGGCTCCCAGTTCTCCAGCAAGGAAAAGGAAAGGTACTACTCCACCATCTTCTCCAAGCCGCCCTTTTGATGAAGATGATAGGGACATTAAGTGAACCCCTTCAGAGTCCAGGAGACAACAGGCAAGGGGAAAAAAAAATCCTGAAAGACTTAGACTTAAAGAAGGGGATGATGAGGAGGATGGCGACGACAGGGCAGTCATTGTGCAAGAAGACACAGAGGAGTCTGACATTGCTATTCAACCTGATCCAAGGGATGTGGCACAGGTAGCACCACCAGCTCCCATACTTGCAAAGTCTCAGCTGAGACCTGCACCAGGCCCTACCTTAGGATAAGCAGAGAGGCAATTGACGACTCACTCACCTACTTCCACTTATGCTTCAGGCATTGGAAGTGGCACAGTAAAAAAGTACTTTTCCCCAGTTTGGGACTTTTTACAGTTAGCAAAGAGGGAAAGCACATTGCAGTATGCAACATTTGCCATACGATTGTTACTCAAGGTAAGTCTGGTACAAATTGTGGTACTGGGGGCCAAACAACCCATATGAAAAACACCACACAATCAAGTTGGAGGAGCATCTTAAAAAAATTGCTGAACACAGTCATGGTGGTGAGGATAGCAATCCAACAGCAGATAAGGGTCCAATTATGGTGGGAGGTGATGATGAGGAAAAAGAGGGTGACATCTTCACGCAAAGCAGCTCTTTTAAACCCCTGAAGAAGTTGCGGGTTATTCAGCGTACTAATAGAGCATTAGTTAAAGCTTTGATGCAGGAGGTGCTAACACGTTGGAACTCAACCTATTACATGTTGCAACATTTGTTTGAGCAGTGCAAACAGAACAATGACTATGTCCTTCCAAGAGGAGGGGATGCAGTTGGAAAAGCTATGACCATGGATGCGGGCAAATGGGGCCTAGTCAATTGCATGCAACAGATGCTACTCCCTTTTGAGGTTTTCACATAGGAAGTTAGCAAGGAGGACATTAAGATGAGGCAAGCTATCTCGTTGTTGCATCTGCTACAGGATCAGGTAAGGAAGGTGTCTGAAATGTTCGCCCCCGCAGATGTGAATGAAAACACAGAAGCGCATGCCTTGGTTGAGAGCTTGATCCTTTGCTTAGCTTGTAATACAAGGCTACAACATGACATCAATGCATACAAAGAGTACATCTGTGCCACACTACTTGATCCACGGTACAATGCCTTGGTTGAGAGCTTAATCTTTCGCTTAGCTTGTAATACAAGGCTGCAACATGACATCAATGCGTACAAATAGTACATCTGTGCCACACTACTTGATCCACGGTACAAAAAAATACTGCCCACTTATATTCCTATTTCTGAAGGGGATGTTTCAAAATACAAGCAATGGATTGTTGAGCAAGCAGGAGACCTGGAAGAAGAACAGCTTTAAATAGAGTCCCACCCCGCTGTTCTGAGGTCCCCCATCCACAGGATGCTCCAAGTATATCTAGATGATCCAAAGAGGTCTGTGTGGATCAATCAATCAAGATTTTTTGTAAAGTGCACTGTACACCCGTGAGGGTCTCACAGCGCTGGGGGGGGGGAGCGCTGCTACTGCTTGAACAACCAGGTCTTGAGGAGTCTCCTGAAGGTCAGTAGGTCCTGGGTCTGCCATAGGTCGATGGGGAGGGTGTTCCAGGTCTTTGCGGTAAGGTGGGAGAATGATCTGCCACCGGCAGTCATTCTTTGGATGCGTGGGACGGTGGCGAGGGCGAGGTCAGCGGAGCAGAGCTGGCGGTTCGGGGTGTAGAAGGTGAGTCGTGTGTTGAGGTATGCTGGTCCGGTGTTGTGGCGAGCCTTGTAAGCATGGGTGAGGAGTTTGAAGGTGATCCTCTAGTTGACAGGGAGACAGTGCACGTCTCTCAGGTGTTCTGTGATGTGGCTGTGGCGAGGGATGTTGAGGATGAGGCGTGCGGAGGCATTCTGTATGCATTGGAGTTGCTTTTGGAGTTTGGCCATGGTTCCCACATAGAGGGAGTTGCCGTAGTCCAGTCTGCTACTGACGAGGGCCTGGGTGACCGTCCTTCTGGTTTTGATGGGGATCCATCTGTAGATCTTACGGAGCATGCGGAGGGTGTTGAAGCAGGAGGATGAGACGGCGTTGACTTGCTGGGCCATTGATAGCGATGAGTCTAGGATGAATCCCAGGTTGCGTGTGTGGTCAGTGGGTGTCGGTGCAGCTCCCAGTGTGACCAGCCACCAGGAGTCATCCCAGGTGGAGGGGGTGGGTCTGAGGATGAGGACCTCCGTCTTGTCCAAGTTCAGCTTCAGGCGGCTGTTCTTCATCCTTTCGGCGACAGCCTTCATTCCTTCGTGGAGGTTGATTTTGGCGGTGGCGGGGTCCTTGGTGAAGGAGAGGATCAGCTGGGTGTCGTCGGCGTATGATATGATGTTGAGGTCGTGTGATCGGACGATGTTGGCGAGCGGTGCCATGTAGACGTTGAAGAGTGTTGGGCTGAGTGATGATCCTTGGGGTACGCCGCAGCTGATCTTGGTGGCTTCCGAACTGATGGGGGGGAGTCAGACACTTTGTGTTCTGCCGGTGAGGAAGGAGGTGGTCCAGTCCAGGGCTTTGTCGCTGATCCCTGCGTTGTGGAGGCGTGTGCATAGGGTGTGGTGGCAGATGGTGTCGAAGGCGGCCGATAGGTCCAGGAGGATGAGGGCAGCAATTTTGCCATTGTCTAGCAGGGTCCTGATGTCATCGGAGCGGCGATGAGGGCGGTTTAGGTGCTGTGGTTGCTGTGGAATCCTGACTGGGATGAGTCCAGAGCATTGTACTCTTCGAGTAAGTGTGTCAGTTGCCTGTTGACGGTCTTCTCGATGACTTTCACCGGAAACAGGAGCAGGGATATGGGTCTGAAGTTCTTGAGGTCCTTAGGGTCTGCTCTGGGTTTCTTGAGTAAGGCGTTGATATCGGCATGCTTCCAGCTCTCCGGGAAGGTGGCGGTCTCGAAGGAGGTGTTGATGATTTTCCAGAGCTGGGGTGCGATGATGGTGCTTGCTTTGTTGAAGATGTGGTGCGGGCAGGAGTCGAAAGGTGAACCGGAGTGGATGGTGCACATGGTTTAGATGGTGTCGTCGTCGTTGACATGGGTCCAGGAGAGCAGGAGGTCGGTGTGGCTGGGGGGCAGTGATTCTGAGGTGTCAGTGGCGGTCAGGGGGGTCTGGTTGTTGAAGCTGTCATGGATGTCTGCGATCTTGCGGTGGAAGAAGGTGGCTAGGGAGTTACAGAAGTCTTGCGATGGTGGGATGTCGTTGGAGTTGGAGCTGGGGTTGGAGAGTTCCTTCACAATGTTGAAGAGCTCTTTGCTGTTGTGTGCGTTTTTGTCGATACGTTCTTTGAAGGAGGTCCATTTGGCGAGTCGGATGAGTTGGTGGTGCCTGCGGATGGCGTTCTTGTGGGCTGTGTTGTTTTCTGGTGTCTGTTTGTGGTGCCACTTCTTCTTGAGTCTTCGGCAGGTCTGTTTGGATGCCTAGAGGTCAGTGGTGAACCAGGAGAATTTCTGTTGGTGCGTCTGTTGGAGGGTTTCTTGATCGGGGTGAGAGTTTTGGTGCAGTCATCGATCCATTGCATGAGGGTGCAGGTGGCAGTGTCGGTGTTGGTGGAGTCGCTTGGTGGGTTTCGGGCAAGGGTGGCAATCAGGTGGGTTTTTGTGACCTTGGTCCAGCTGTGGTGGGGGATTATGTGTGGTGGGTTTCTCGAAGGTGAAGTGGACGCAGTGGTTGTCGGTCCAGTGGAGTTCGGTGGTGTGGCTGAAGGCGACGTTGTTGCTGGAAGCGAAAATGGGGTCGAGTGTTTGTCCGGCGGAGTGGGTGAGGGTCGTGACAAGCTGTTTGAGTCCGATGTTGGCGAGGTTGTTGAGCAGGGTGGTGGAGTTGTTGTCATTGGCGTTCTCGAGGTGGACGTTCAGGTCTCCGAGGAGAATGTAGTCCATGGATGCAAGGGCGTGCGTGCTGACGAGGTCGGCGATGGCGTCGCTGAACTGTGGCCAGGGTCCGGGGGGTCAGTAAATGAGGGTTCCTCTGAGGGCGGTGTTTGGGTCGGTGTGGATCTGGAAGTGCAGTTGTTCGGCGGCGCTGAGGATGTCATCGGTGCTCGTCGAGATCCTGGGGGTGTTCCTGTGGACGATGGTGATCCCTCCTCCTACTCTGTTGGTGCAGTCCCTGCAGGTGATTATGTAGCCGTCTGAGATGGCGATGGCGATGTCAGGTGCCGAGGAGGGGTTCATCCAGGTCTCCGTCAGGAAGGCGATGTCCATGGAGGATGAGTCGAGTAGGTCCCAGAGTTCGATGGCATGCTTATGTGCGGAGCGGATGTTGAGTAGTATGCAACTGAGGGTTTTGCGTCCTGACAGGGTGGGTGCAGCGGTGGCTTGGAAGCTGGTGAAGCTGCAGTTCCGGCAGGAGAAGGGTCCATGGGTGCGTTTCGGGGTAGCATGGTAGCAGTTGGAAGAGTGGTTGGTGTTGAGTGAGTGGAGGAAGTTGGTGTCGTAGCGGCGTCGGGTTTCGTGGGGGCTAGGGGCTCTGGCGCTAGGCACGGTCCAGGTGCAGATGGGCGCAGACGGACTTGCCTTTGCAGTTGCCATAATAAGGGGAGGTGGGAGGGAGGAGCAGCTGGGAAGTGGGTGGCGTGGGCAAAGGGTCAAGCGAGGGGGGTGGGGCCACAGGGGAGGCAGCGGCGGGGAAGGAAGTCTGGAGGAGTTACGGCACAAAAAGGGCAACAAGACAGAATACAGAAGCGGAATAAGAATACAGAATACAAACAAAATACAGTACAATACAGAGTCTAACAGATTCCAAAAGAAATACAGACCAGATTACAACAGGGTGAGAGCACCCTCAGACAGTGGGCATGCAACGGGGCAGAGCGATCAACCGATACCGGAGGAGGGGGGCCTCGAACTCACGGCAGCAGCGAGGTCAGGGAGTTCAGGGACATGGGCACAGGCAGGTGGAGCTGTGCAGTGTAGGGAGCGACCTGCCTGGAAGGGTCGAGGGATCAAAACCCATTGATGTATTAGTGTGGGAAGATGGGCCAATGGTCAGAGCTCAGCAGACTAGAAATAAAGTATCTAGCTCTTCTGTAGCTAGTGTTTCTGCTGCGTGTGTGTTCAGTTCAGCTGCTGTGGTTGTTACAGTGAGAAGGACAAGTCTCTTGCCTCAAAACATGGAGGGAGAGATTGACTATGATCAAAATGAACCAACATTTTCATACCACACAATTACACTGTTCTTGAAACAGCACAGGAGGAGGATGATTGGTCAGAATCTAGTGTGTTAGCTGACCAACTTCTGGGAAAACCACCTAAGTTTGAGGACGAACGATGCTTCCCGTACTAAGTATGCCAGTGCCCCAAAGAACCTTTAATTATTTCACGTTGAACTTCTATTTTTCCAAAATAAAAATAAGTAGCTAGTGGAACATTTTTATTTTTTTGTCAGGTTTATGCTTCCCCACCATTCACATATATTGCCGGATTGCAGTTGGACCACTGTGCATTGAAGAAGCCTTCACAATTTCTTCATGACATTATAGACAATGTCTTCCCCCTCACGTGCCTATCCATTTTTACATCACTTAGCACTAGCAGGGCTGCCCCAGAAGATCATTGATTTACAAGAGTGATAATACCAAATTCCAACGTGTTGCCTGCATCAAAGAAGAATACCTAATACCTAAACTACCCATGCTTGGATTGGGAGAGATAACTACAACTATTGCAACAGTGAGTGAGTGATTGTGTGAGTGATGATGATTGATGATTCATGTGGTGGCCTGAGTGGTGGGCAATAATGTTTACCTGGAGGTGATTGGCCTTTACAAACTTACTTAGAGAAAATTAATTAACGTATATGGTCCTCCCCTATAATCCTTCAGTTTTTTTATCCCCCAGGAGGACTGCCCCAGACGATCGTTTGATTTACAAGACTGACAAATTCCAATCTGTTGCTTGTATCAAAGGGGAGATAGTGTTCCTATCACTGTGCTTGGATTGGAACAGGTAACCATTGTACCAAAGAGTGATCTGATTATCGAGTGATTGTGAGTGGAAGACAGCGAGGGAGGGTATTGAACTGTAATTTGGGAACTTGCTTGAGATGATTGAGTTGCAATGTTTGGGACCTGAGTGATGGGCGATCATTTTTTCCCTGGAGGTGATTGGCCCTTTCACAATTAGTCAGATTTACTTGCATGGTCCTCCTATTTTCTGGTTCTTCAGAGACCAGAACAGTCACTTTAGTTAACAAACAAAAACCTATGCAAAATACTGCAATTCTGTTTATGTACTTGTTCTGCAACAGAAGGACACTACACGTCTATTTTGCTCGAGTCCTGACTTTTCCAGGACGGAGTTAAAGAGATATACGACAGCTTTGACTGCCTCAATACACAAGATCTTCTCACCCCACCCAACCCCCCGCACACGATAACACCGGACCCCCTGAGACACTACTCAGATAGACACCCCTCACCACTGATGACACCGTCGAGATCATGAAGCGCATCTTCTTTGGAGCACCCTCGGACCCTTTCCCACACCACATCATCAACAGAGCCAGCACCTCCATTGCCCCAAAACTCTGGCGCACCATCAACTGCTCCATCAACTTCGACCCCTACCCGGAAGATTGGAAACAAGCAAAGATCAACCCATTGCTGAAGGAACCCTCAGCCGCCTGAGGGACCTCAAGAACCTCAGACCCATCTCTCTGCTCCCCTTCCCAGCTAAGGTCATTGAGAAGGCCATCAAAGTTCAACTTTCCGAGATAATCAAAGCGAACCACATACTGGACCTCTCACACTCTGGCTTCTGAAGCAACCACAGCACCAAGACCACCCTCCTCACTGCCACACATGATGTCTCCACCCTCCTCGACTGAGGCGAAACTGCAGCTCTCATCCTCCAGGACCTCTCGTGGCTTTCAATACCGTCTCCCACTGCACCCAATGCACAAGACTCCATGATGCCAGCATCCACGACAAAGCCCGGGAATGGATCCGCTCATTCCCCACCAGCCAAACACAGAGAGTCAGACTACCACCGTTCCACTCTGAGCCCACAGAGGTCAGCTGCGGAATGCCTCAGGACTCCTCCCTGAGCCTCTCTCTCTTCAACATCTTGCTCGTAGCCATCATCAGGAACCAAGGACTCAACTTTGTCTCCTACATCACCAGCTAATTCTCTCCCTCACCAATGAACCCACAGTTGCCAAGAACAACTTCCTCGACAGGATGAAGGCTGTTGCCACCTGGAGGAAGAACAGCTGCCACAAGTTCAACTCTGAGAAGACAGGAGTCCTCATCCTGTGCTCAACCCCTATGCTTGGGTCGTCTCCTGATGGCCTGCAGCACTTGGAACCCCCATCACACCCACAGACCACGCACGAAACCTTGACATCATCCTGGACTCCTCACTCACCATGAACCGCCAGATCAATGCCATCTCATGATCTTGCTTCCAAAAGCTACTCTCACTCCTAAAGATCTTCAAGTGGATCCCCGAGTCCAGAACAACAGTCATCCACGCACTCATCAGCAGCAGAATTGGCTACTGCAATGCACGCCTCGCTAGAATCACTCAGTATCTCCTCACGAAACTGCAGAACATTCAGAATGCCTCTGCCAGAATCATCCTGAACATCCCCCACTACAGCCACAGCACCGGCAACCTGAGAGACCTCCACTGGCTCCCAGTCAACAAAAGAATCACCTTCAAGCTCCTCACACATGCCTACAAAGCCCTACACAACATAGGACCTGCGTACTTTAACCACTGGCTCACATTCTACGGACCAACCACAAGCCTCCGCTCTGCCCAACTGGTGCTGGCCACCATCCCACGTATCCAGAAGACCACGGCCGGAGGAATATCCTTCTCCTATCTCTCAACAAAGAGCTGAAACACCCTGCCTTTCCACCTCAGGCAAATCACTGTCACTGCCTCAAATCAGAAAAGACCTCAATACCTCAAGACCTGGCTCTTCAACTGAGCCACAGGGCCTTCAATAGATCAGCTGTCCCTTCCCCAGCCCCTTGAGACCCTTATGGGTGAGTAGTCTTGCTTTACAAGACACTTGATTAATTGATTGATTGATTGATTGGTTGATTGATTGATTGATTAATTGAGTCACAAGGAGATTGGAAGAACTCAGGGTGGTAGACGTGAGACTACCTCATCAACAGCTAGAAGCAAGAAGTTATCAACTTCAAAGGAAAACCATGAGTCTAAGGCCTAGTACTCAGCTATGTGGAATGGAGAGAGGTGCGTTGATTTGTGAAATGCTGCTGTGTGCGAGTGTGTTTCTGTTGTACTGGTGGAACTTGTGTTTTTTTGCTCTGCCTCTGAGTCTTCTTGAAACACTCCTCATGAAGCTTACCTTCCTTCTGTCCTTCTCCATGACTTTAAAATACACCTTCTGTTTTACAATCCGCAGGCCTTCTAGTCTCCTGAATGAACGAAAGGTGAAAGCTGAGATCAACACTCCTGCTTAGCTACCAGACCAGTC
This sequence comes from Triturus cristatus, assembly GCF_964204655.1. NCBI lineage: Eukaryota > Metazoa > Chordata > Amphibia > Caudata > Salamandridae > Triturus > Triturus cristatus. The sequence continues at coordinate 339,141,914 of NC_140587.1, read as the reverse complement.
CAGACGGGCACCAAAGAGTGAGGGACATTACCAAGGAGAATGCAGATGCACCACCTAATTTTGAAATACAGTCTCATTTTTCTTTTAACAATCATATTGGAGAACTGGGTGGGTGGGTTCACTCCATACCTAGAAGACAAAAACATTTAGATATTTGATAACTTGTGTTTTGGGGCAGAAGGACTGTTTGCAATGCATTTAACAGTATTGTGTCATACACATTCCTTTGTTTCCTTCAACAACAGATTGATGACAAATGATATGCTGCTCATTGACCAGAGGATTGTTGTCCTTGTGTAGTGTTTATCTTTGTCAAACCTTTCCCCAAATTCCCAATCCCATCAATTCATCAAACACCTAACCTTCTACCCCAGGCTGTGTTTTTTGTTAGTTGAGGCTTAATTTACACCATCAATGGATCACACACTTGGTAAGGCAGATGTGGTCACAGCAACAGCAATTCACTGCAGAATCTTCTAATCAACAGCCCACACTGGCCCCATTTACCCACCTTGCATAAAAAGTGATCCATACATTAGATATAGAACTAAGAACATCAGTTGTCATTATCATCATTCAGGCCTTGTATTGCGTAACCGTAAACGCCTAACTTAAGCTTGTCCACTCCAGACTTTGAGTCCATTCTTTATGACATGAGGATTTCGTAGGTTACTAGTAGCCTCCCATTGATCAAGTTACTACTATTGCTATTTTTTGTTACTTTAGCACTATCAGGAATTCTTGTGTTATCATGTAGTAGTCTGGTGTCAATTTTTTGTAAAGCTTTGATATATCCTACTAAATAGTGTTCTTATTTCCATTTAGTTGCCTATGATGGATAATCCTTCCAATTAATCCTACAGTTGGAGCTTACCTGGGTGGAAGTGGGACCTCGCTTGTGATGCCTTCCCTGTTATTTCTTTGTCTATATTTAGGTGAGACAGTTCTGGAGAGAAGTGAACTAGCTAAGTTAGTAAGTAAGTAAGTAACTGCTACTTCAAGTAATTGTTTATCTAGGTTGCTATAGACAATATAGGCCATGGCAACATTCCCCCTAATGGTCAAGATAGAGAGGCATACCTCTATAACTTAGCAGTACAATATTACAAGCACATAAAAGACTGCATAAAAACTTAAGACAGCACTGCAAAGTAAAAGTAAAACAAACTACTTCAGGCATAACTTTCAATAAAATATAGTACGTTTCTCCTTATTTATTTACAAACAAACCCACCCTCTTCATCCAAACACAGGCCCACTCCTCTCCCCAAACAAACTGGCCCAACCCCCAATATAAAAAAATATGAAATGGGGGCGTGGCCTGGCGTCAGCCAAGATGGCAGCCTAGAGGAAGGGCTCCCTAGAGGCTGAAGCAAAAAGGCCAATATATCCTGCATTTCTCCTTTGGGGCGGCGTTGCCATTGTCCGCATTGCCAGCTGAAACCAGCCGTAATGAAATGAGCCCAACAGCGATGAGCTGCACCCAGTAATGGGCAAGTTCGCCAACTGTTAAGCCATGCGACCGAACGCATGTGGAGTCCTCCGGAGGTGAGGGACGGAGCTCGAGTGGAACCCGACAGGAGGATTCTGTGGAGGGCGGCGGCGGAACCGTTGCACAGAACTATTGGCACAGAGCTAGTCAGAACTAGTGGCAGCCGGACTTGTGTTCCTGGGGCCCCTGAATCTTGCCCCTACCCGCTCCATTGAGCTGAGGAGCTGGACGACATCGAGTGACTGAGGGATAGCGGCATCATTGGTGGCCCACTGTGAGTACCCCAGGCAGTCGGGTGGACTGGGTCCTCCGCCAAGTCAGAGGGCCTCCAAATGAAGCCTCCACCGACAGTATGCGGTAGCCTCAAATTGTGTGCAAAAAGGGGAGGCTCCTGGAATCCCAGACACATCTCCGTCTCAGAATTGTCCCGGCAGAACGAGATAAGGCAGAATCGACGGGCAGCATATGAAAGGCAGCGTAACTGCGTGAGGGGCAGCAGGGGACATAACGGGGGTGCCTGCCAGGCTCACAGCAGTGTTCCTGAGTATGTGCACCCACCAATCGGAACCGGCCCCAATTACAGTAAGAGCACCGCCGGAATACGGCCCAAGAACAAAATAGCGGCTTTCGACCTCACCGCAGTGCCTGGTCCAAGGACCTGGACCCAGAAGCATTTGAGTGGTCGTACTGGGGCACAGCCTCACCTAACGAACCGTGGCTTTCCGAAGGGGGCTATGTCAAAGGCACCCATATTTAAAACCAGCCCACTTCAAAGCATTTCTGTAAGCCCCTCCTGTTTTGCCCCCAAAGAAGTTGTACAGGGGGCTATATCCTCCCAGTGCCGTGTCGGAGCTAAGGCCCTGAACTATTGACAATGCCGTAGGGAGGATCTGGTAGGCATCGCACACTGTGGCATCCATGAAAGAGTTCAGGTGCAAGAGAGGTGGGAAGAGGCCCACACGGGTGGCCGAATTGAGGGGCACATCTAACTCCGCACCCCGGCGTCCTAGCTAAAGGGCCCAAGAGTCTTGCGGCAACCGGACGGACCAGGGTGGTCTCACCAGGCCACACTGAAGAGGGTTACATCGGAACGATCCATGGCGATTACCAGGCCCCCGGGGACATACATCTGGGCCTAGAGGGCACCCTCTTTCCCAGATCTTGCAGAGGTGTGATAAATGCAGTGGGAAGGGGAACGTCCCCGCACATGGCGTGAAGCACGTGCCTACAAAGCGGCCATGCACTAAGAGAGCATGGGGGTTTAGTGATAGCCCCCTCCCTCCCACTGAGGTCTTCAAGTCATCACTGACCGGCCCAGGCCACCCAGGAGGGGCTAAGAGACTGGGATATGCTTCTGAGATATTGTGTACCACTTCGAAAACGTTTGGGATCCTCCCACTATGAAGTCGAAAGGGGCCCCCCCGGTGCAATCTAACAAACTCGACAAATATGCGGTCCCAAAATAGACCTCCACGGATGGCTGCAACTCAGAAGGTCCAGCTGAAGCTTCCTAGCCATCGCTCAGCTCAACTATGGTAGCTATTCAGGTCCTGATAAAGACGTTGGAAACAAAAATTGACAAAGTCTCGATTGAAATGAACCTCCTAAGGGCAGATATGAACAAGACGTCGGAGCGGGTGCCAATGGCGGAGACGAACATTACGCAGTTGCAAACTACCACATGTAAATGAGAGGAAAAAGCTCAACAATTGATCCACCAACATCGCCACGTGGCCCTGACGCTCGAAGATCAGGAGGGGAGGGCTCTCCGGAACAACATCCGAGTGGTGGGGGTCCCGGGAAGGGGTCGAAGGCCCTAGTATGGACCTTTTTCTCGAGGACTTAATCCTGAATCACCTTAAACCAAAGTGGCTTTCCACCTGTTTCACTGTAGAGAGGGAACACAGGGCCCTGGTTCTCCCCCCATAGCCTGGGGCCTCCCCAAGAATGATCATTGCCAAGATCCTCAACTATAGGGACTGAGACGCCATCCTGCTAGCCGTGCTACTTCATGGAGACCTCCCATACAAAAATGTGACTGTGCAGTTTTTCCCAGACTTTACCCTCAAGGTGCAACAGGAGCGACACACTTTTAATGGAGTGAGGCGAGCCCTAAGGGAAAAGGACATTAAATACATGATGTTTTTTCCAGCAAAACCCAAGGTCATGTCTAATGGAAGGTCTTGGTTCTTCACAAATCCGTCGAAAGTGCAGACCTGGTTGGAGGAAGGGAGCCCGCAGAAGGACAATCGTAGTGTTGGAAGTGGCTGGAGGGATACCTGCGAGCGGTCGCCTGGCTCCTCAAGTGGGTGGGAGGGACCGGATAAACGAAACCACCGGTCCTGGTGCTCCAGATCAATGAGTCCAGAGACCCCGGAGACCCACCAAAAATGATCCTGCCGATACAGAGACCTGGGTACCAGAATTCAATGCCGCCTTCCGTAATGTACAGGGTCGGAGTTCGTAAGTGGGGAAATGTACTCTTGTTAATGGATGGTACAGAGGATTTGCGGTACACTGCAACAGTATTCTGTTTAACTGGGGCTGGAAGCGGGCATCTGGGAGCCCCTGGGAGGTGACGCCCGGTGACCCCTGCAATAGTTGATTGTTTTCTGGGGCTCTGCTAGTTGGGGATGTGGGTAGTTTCAAACCTACGTTGCAGGGTAGCAGGGAGTGGGGTGACTGCTGATTGAGGTGTTCGTTTTGTAATGGTGTCAATATGCATTGTCCAGGGTCTTGAGACACATTGTACCACATTGAACCTTGAGGGTGGAGGGGAGGTTGCTCGAAATGTGGAGGGGGAGGGGATTAGACAGTTGCACAGGGGACCAGGGAGGGGGGTTGTTGGGAAAGGGTTGGAAGGATACGACACGCACAAATTCACTTGATATGGCAGATCAATAGACGACGAACACTTTACATAGACCACTTTAGATTTAATGAGTACGCAATGGGACAAGAGCCTTAAGCTCCTGAGTTGGAACGTCAACGGGCCCGGAGATAAAGTAAAACGTAGCATAGTATTACAGTATATCAAGCGGCACGCCCCGGATGTAGTGTTGCTCCAGGAGTCTCACCTGGTGGGCAACAATTGCAAAGCATTAAATAGGTGGGGATACAAACTAGTGGCCCACTCCAGATTCACCTCTGGATCGAGGGGGGTGGGTATCCTGTTCAAGCACTCTTTCCCAATCTACATACAACATACATGGACCGACAAATTAGGTCGGTATGCCGCAATCTCTAGGCAGTGGGAGGGGCATACACACACAGTGATGGCCGTCTATGTTCCGCCGGGCCTTCAGGGCCGGACCTTTAGAGACTTGGACACCATCATGCTCTCATTCCCAGAGGGTCACATGATTGTGGTAGGAGATTTCAACTCGGTATTCTCGGGTCCCCTTGATCGCTATCCGCCACGAGACATTGGGGCCACGAGTAGCTGGCTCCCAAACTTCTTAGAAGCATTGGGCCTCACGGATGTCTGGAGGGTGTACCACCCAGATAGTAAGCAATACACGTTTCTCTCAGGGGCGCATAACAGCTTCTCCAGAATAGACTACTTTCAAATGCCCGCATCCCAAATAGCAAATGTACGTGAAATATGACACATGGCAAGTAGGATATCAGACCACTCCCCGATGTGGACCCATCTGGTCCTGGGTGAAAAAAGAGTGGGAACCATTGTGCCCATAAACCTGTGGTACCGTTGTAGCCCTACAGTGAAAATCGCGCTCATTCAGGCCCTAGACCACTATTTCCAGGGAAATGAAGGGTCGGTCAGATCACCCCTGGCTCTCTGGGAAGCATTTAAAACAGTAATGAGGGGACAGGCACTGGCGTTAATTGCCGGAGTGCGAAAAGAGAAGTTCAAAGATCTGGCTCACCTAGAAAATGAACTCCTCCGCCTTGAGGAAGAGTTGGGAGAAGTAAACCGGCAGGAGCAACTCCATGCCCTGAAACTAAAACGAGACGAGTATAAAGCCATCACTACGGATATGGCCAAAACTTTAGGGAGGGACAAGGTTGGCAGACTGTATGACCAGGGAGATAAGGCAGGGAAACTGATTGATTGGCTGGATAGGAGGGAGAGGGCAGATAGGTTGATACCAGAACTGATAAGCCACTTGGGTGACAAGATAACAGATCCCCAGGCCATAGTCAACAACTTCGCAGACTACTACAAGGCAGTATATCAAAGAAGCTCGGACTTGCCAGAGGAAGACTCAAAAGCTCTTCTCACTGATATCAGTCTGCCCACATTGTCTGATGAGGAACGGCAAACATTAGACAGTGCCCTTATGGCTAACGAAATAGCGCAGGCGATAAGGAAACTTCAACCTGGCAAAGCCCTGTGTCCCAAAGGCTTGCCCATCGAGCTATACAAACTAAAGCCAGATAAGTTAGCCCCACGTCTTAAAGACATGTTTGAGGAGAGTAGGGAACGAGGTCAGCTCCCACAGGACCAGAGGGTAGCGACATTGGTCACTATACATAAGGAAGGGAAACCGAGAGATGAATGCTCATCATATAGGCCCATCTCCCTGCTGAATGCGGAACCCAAAATACTGGCAAAACTACTGGCTAACCGCCTGACCCAGGTTATATGTAAATTGGCACACCCAGACCAGTCGGTCTTCATGCCGCACCGAAATACAGCATTAAATTTGCAACGACTATAAGGTGTGCTGGGAAGATTGGACACGATTCAGGAGGACGCAGTAGTGGTTTCACTAGATGCCACAATGGCATTCGATACTATTGATTGGCCATACCTTTTCGCAGTTCTGGCAAAGTTGGGCATCGGGCCCGGCTTCTTCGGGTGGGTGAATCTTCTCTACTCGGCCCCTCTGGCACAAGTGGTGGTCAACAATAAGAAATCAGAGGTATTCACTCTGGGCTGAGGGACCCGTCAAGGTTGTCCCCTCTCGCCCTTACTATTTACGCTCTCTCCTTGGAGCCGTTAGCGGTATGGATACGCAGAGATCCAATGATCAGGGGACTCAAGTAGACGAAGGGGTGGGAGGATTGCATCTCCTTATTTGCTGACTACATTCTTCTATATCTTGCCTCCCCGAAAATATCACTCCGCATAGTACTCAACATTTTCACAAACTTTGGGAAAACCTAGGGGTACAAGATCAATTGGAGCAAGTCCCTGCTCTATGTTCTCCATGGGAATCCTCCCTACCACCCAGGGGTTGCCCTATTCAAATAGCAAAAGTGTGCTTCATATATCTAGGAATTTATATCACCTCTGATGCTAAACTCCGTTATGAACGCAATCTCCTTCCCCCATTGCAGAGACTGAAGCGGGATGTTGCGAGCTGGAAGACATTGCCATAGTCACTGCTGGGAAGAGCAATGCTTTTCAAAATGCTGTCCTTGCCGCGCTTCCTCTATGTCCTGCAGAACTGCCTGGATCTGGTCCCAGCTAGATATTTCAAGGAGATAGAGGGCCTCCAGAGAGAACTGCTGTGGGATAGAAGGCCCCAAATAACTCTGCATAAACTCACACTCGGATGGTATGATGGAGGAATTGGGCTTCCAGACATTAAAAAATATTACTGGGCAGCCCACCTCGCCGCCATAAATCATTGCACTTATTGCCTTGGGGACGATCCAGGGTATAGAATGGATACATAGATACTCCCTTGCGGAAACCACAATAGAGCGCTCTACTCCAAGCCCCAAAGGTATCCTTTAACGGGACCAACTAAACAAGCAGTCCAAGTCTTGCACGCTGTGAACCGTAGCTTGGGGGTGGGACAGGAAACTGACGCTAGCCACCCCACTATGGGACTCGGAACTATTGGGCAGTCTGGGGATGTCAAAAGGATTCGACAAAGGGATCTCATAGGGTTATCAAAGATTGGGGACCTATGGGAAGGAGGTGAGGTGATGACGTTTGCATCACTTCAAATCAAACATGAGCTGGCTGACAGAATATTTCAGGTAAGGGCAGGTCCGACATGCCCTCAGAACAAATCTGCCAGAGGGAACCTCCCCCCGGAATCCTCCCCATTAGAGGACAGGTTACTAGATGGCTACCTGCCAGAAAAAACAATTTCCCTCACCTATAAAAAATGTATTAATAACTCAGCAAATTCCCTGCGACCGATACAAGAGTGTTGAGAGAGGGATGGATTGGAGCTGGACGATGAGGAGTTGCAGGAGGTGGTGGCCTCCCCACGAGAAGTGGCGATTTTATCCAGGTTACGCCTCGTCCAACAAAATATTTTAAATAGAGTCTATATCTCAGGACCCAGACTAGCGCAAATGGGTAGGGTGACAGATGGTAAATGCAAGAGACTGTGTGGCCTAGATGGCACTTTTATGCACATTATATTGGAATGTGGGTGTGTCCAGAAATATTGGAAGAAGGTGCATGACACAGTGACTAGACCCGAAGCAAAAAGGTGTTTCCTGAATGTATGGGAGCCCACAAATCTCAGTATTAAAGACAAACTGTGGGTCACTTTGGGTGTAACGATAGCCAAAAGAAACATCGCACAATTGTGGGGGGCAGAAGTGACACCAAAACTCAAGGCCTGGAAGGCAGACATGGACTGGTGCATGATCAGAGAAAAAACGGTATACATTGCACGTGGCTGCCCTAAAAAACGGACTGCTATTTGGGGCAAATGGAACGCTTATCATGGAAATATTTGTGTACCGCCTGCTCCCCCCCAGATGACGTGCCAGCCTCACCATAAGGCCTGTAACTTGCTATATCTCATTGAAAGGTACTCTGTAACAAACAATAATTATACCGTTGGAATAGTTCAAATCCTATATATGTGAACATGTGATGTCGAATTCAATAAGGATCAATAAAAAGAATTATTAAAAAAGAAATCTGAAATGTCCAAAGAATAAAACCCGGTCCCAACTCCCTTCCCACCCTGTCCACCCACAGCAAGGCCCTCCCACCAAAAAAAAAACTTAAAAACTGGGCTAGAAGAGGACATTCGAGATTTGGGTCCGGAGCTGGTCCAGGCTCTGCTCCATCATGGCGACCCGGATCTCTATAGTGTCCAGACACTGGAGGATGTGCTGCAGCAATGACCTGCTGCTGTCAGCATGAAAGGGAGTGGCAGGAGTTAATTTTAGCTGGCAGCGGTGATGAGATAGGTTAGCTGGGAGGCTGGAGGCTGGAGGCTGTGGAGGATGGGCTATACTGGGGCCCGGCTGAGAGACATCTATTTCTTCCTCCTCCTTTTTTTGTTGCATTTGTCACCCTGAGTGGGACGGGTATGCCCAGACGTGGGTCCTGTGCTCTCTATGACACTAGTGTCAAGCTATCCTGGCTGATGAGGGGGGAAACCCCGAAACCGGTCCTAGGATGCTTGTTTCCAGTCCAGCGAGGACCTGGCCTGGCAGTTTGGGCTGGACTGTTCCCATTGGGCACAGGGTCAAGACTGATATGCATATGTCTGGGTTCAAACTGGAATGGCATAGTGAGCAATAAAATGATGGATTTAGGCCCAGATCTCTGTACTGGGGTGAATGTATGACATTGTTCTGCATTCTGTCCCTCAATAGTTCCTGTGGTATTGCTGTTGTATGCAGTCCAGCCTCTGCCGCTACACATGGGCCACTATCTCCTGTCTCGTGGGTGGTATGGCTGGACTAGCAGGTGCTATATTGAGAAAAACAAAAAAAGACAAATTGAAAATAATGCTATGTGCAAACAATTGTTTTAAATTAGTCAATGGCTTAGTAGAAGTAAACTGCTGGTCCCCTATGGACATTGGAATTTGATGTGATCATGATTAGGAGAGTCGTAAGGCCGATTATGTTTTACTCACACATGCCTCACATAAAAAGCACTGACTGTGTGGCAGAATAACACTGGATTGAAAAACAGAGAGTTGATTGGTTTTTCCTTCTAAAGGCTTTTCAAGTAAGTATAAACAGACACATAATAAATTACCTCTTATTAATTAGTACAGAATTATGCACTATGGAGTACAAGTTGTGTATTGTGCTAAAATAATGGAGCAATATACACATTGCTAGCCAGCATGTCGGGTATTTTGCTACTGTCAGCAGCTAGGGCAGCTGTAGTTGACAATTATCTATTTTTAATTCCAAAGGCCCTGCTCTTTTCCAAATGCCTTTCTCTTTCTGCCCTAACTCCAAAGAGGCAGATGTATAATAAATAAGATACTATGTCACGCACATCACATATGAAATGCGGATATTATCCTGTCTGCCATAAGTAGACATTGGGCAAAATGATGCACTGCACTACAGGGAAAGGAATGGGCTTTATAGATTGCATTTTGCACATTTGTCCCAGTGTCTCCCATATACCAAACTTGACAACAAATCATGCACTTGCTCCAACTTTACTCACTGGCCTCACCCACCACCACATACTATTTCCAATAAATTAATTCACTGGGAAGTATGTAAGGAAGGGAAACTTAACTTACTCTACTGCAGAGTAGGGTAGAGGGATTGGGGGTAGACTAGAGCTTTTGATAAAGAATAGAAGGGTCACTACACTGATCATTAATTCATCACCTTTGGCTTCTTCAGTCAGTACACTAATCAACAGAAGTTGAAAGGGAAAAGTCTGAACAGGTGTAAAACAAATCTGTTATGGGACCCCGTGAAACATATACGGGAATTGTTTCACTTCACATGGTTATAAAATCAAATGTGGCACATGTGAAGGATTTTCCAATTTTTGGGAGGCTGGGATGGAAGAATAAAGGAGTGGAGTACTAAGAGGTGACTGAGTGGGAGAGTGTAAACACACCTTGTGTGTTCAGTTTGCAATGCATTGAAAACTTTGTAAATGATTCATTAACTGAAGCAGACGCACATTTGCGCAGCCTCAGCCATCACTGCAGTCATGAATTGAATTATACTGCACTTTGGTCGTAGGAGGCAAAATGCCATGGGCGGGGTGATGAATGATGGGTGAGATACATCTGGCTTGCTTAACAATACAATGTCAAGGGAGTAGAACATATATTTTAAAAATACCACCCACTCTGAACTATAGCTTCGATAAACCTGCATAAACAAAGAAGGTGAAGTAGGTGAGCAGCATGACCCTCTCCATGCGAAGAGCTCCCTTGCTTATTCATCCAAGCAATATAAATATTCATTCATCCTTCCATTCTAATTCACCCATAGCCACCATGATTAAGCTTTACTTTCTCTATCCAGTCTTTCTCCAAAATGTCCAATCCATTATCCATCCATTTAATAGCCACCCTTTCTTCAAAACATCCTTTCTCCCATCTATCCCTTTACCCACCAATTCACCCTTTCACCCACCCACACTTTCACTCATATACCATTTTCCTTTCTTTTAACTTTCCATTCTTTCATGTTTCCCTCAAGCCATCAATGTTCATTAGGTGAGCTATGGTGAGTTGTAGATAGAAGAGGCCATAATAACTCAATCACTGCTTCACCTGGTAAGGCTGGGGATTTCACGGTCACGAGATGATGACACCCTGGTACAAGCTAGTGAGTATAATATTAATGGTCAATAAACAACCAATTATGTGACTTACCAGATCCCGTTCCTGCCACCGCTTCTCTCCCTCCAACTGAGTGTCCTCCTGCACAAGCACTACTTGAGCCATCATCACTGGTGGTATGTGCAGCTAGAATAAGACATTATACATAATAGTTTAGATGCCAGATACCCCTCCCCTTAATTTTTCAGTCAAACAAATACAACTGCAACGCATCACTACAGTTTGGTTCGCACTGCAGTATCTTCTAACAAAAATATTACTCTGGGTATTTTGTTGGTTGATAATGTTTGACAAGCCAAGGGTGGAATAATGATCAACAAAAGACATATGGTGTTGGTTGGCAAATGCAATGGGTGTGGGACCTCATACTTTTTGTTCAGCCAGGCTGCACTGTCATGGAAAACTGCTGGTATACTGTATAAATGAATGAAACAGCAAACAACATTAGGGGGGGTGGTCCATGACCATGGCCACTTTCTCGTTGGGCCTGGGCGGTAAGTTCCGTTCCGCTCGTGGAATTTGCAGAATTTGGGTAATTTTGCGTTCTGTGGAGAACGCGGAATTGCCAAAACTTATTCGATCCACGGCTTTGCGGTATAAGTTGCTTGTTCGCGATTTCAAAATGCGTGTTTGCGAAATATTTCCCCCCGAGCACACAAACAGGGTTCGCAAACAGGAAAAAAGCATGGCGAACGGGTGGAACAAGCAATTCCGCGTGTTCGCGGAATTCTCTGCGTTCTCACTGAGATTTTTTACCGTTTCGCTGAGCTTTGCATAGCGCAACTACGCAAACTCCGCCCACCCCTATTTCTCGTGAGTTCAACTGTTAAAGCATGAGCATGAAAAAGAAAGCCTTCTCAACAAACATGCATGGTGAATATTATTTATAATACTAGCTTACTTGGGCCTGAAATCTTCACGCTAGACAGTAGAGTACCAAAAATTTCTTCTTCTTAGTCTTACTCTTACAGTACCACAAGATATAAAGGAGAGAGGGTAAGATTACCAAGAAACAGAACATAAGTGAACTAGTAGAGACTAGAGACCGGGCAAAACTCAGCTACCAAAAAAGAAAATATGTATATAATGCAGGGATAACAGGAATGAAACAAAAATTAAATAGATTGCGCTTTGCACTGTTAAATGGTAGCGGCACCTTCAGTTGATAACCTTCAAGTATTGCCCGGCGGTAATCACCTCTTATACCATTCGATAATTAACCAACAAAAGAGGCAGGCGCCGGAGACTGGAAGGCAGGAAACAAAGTTTTATTCCATCGGAGCAGAACACATCAGATCAGACAGCAAGGTATCGTCACGAGGTGCTCTAACCACATCTCTGAGGCCTGGCCTCTTATACACAGGTTTATTGCTTTATTACATGTTACACATTCTTGTTGAGACTTTGATGTATGGAAAGACATCCTTGGAATCCCCACTTCAGGCTCGTTCCCACACATATCTACAGTGGAAGTCCCCACCCCACCCACAGTAGGAGATGGCTATCACACAGCGGGACATTCCGCCAATTCCCGGGGGGTGTGTGCGACTGGTTGGGTCTCAGGGGGTGGGGGGCCTTGATCTACTGTAATCCCTTTGATGTGGGGTGTTTCCCTTACAGTAGGGGCAATAAACTGCATCCGCAGGGCTAGGTGATGGCCTGGGATCGGTTCGGACAGTCGGGCGCAGAGGATGGGGGTTATCAAAGGGATGTATGACCATGTATGGGATGAAAGAAGGTGTCGGTCAGGCGTGGGATGTGGTTCCATGGCAGGGTCGCGCAGAAGGAGAGGGTTTATGGCCCACGTATGAGAGAGCGGGGGTGGTCAGCGCGCGGGGGGATGTTCACAGCGCCAGAGGGACGCGCTGGCGATCGGCAATGAGGTCATGGTGCCTAAAAAGGCCGTCGCGCGTTTTCTGTGTGTGGCGCTTGGGGAGAGACAAGATGGCGCAGATAATGTTCAGTTACGAGCTACATTTCCACAGCACGAGTGGGTTCATTCGTATCCCGTCCTCTTCACAACTTGGAAAAAAGACAGCAGAAAAGGTTGTTACAGCAACTTTATTTCTCACCAGCAACACCAGCCCCAAGGCAGCTACTCCTATCCTGGAACCCAGTGCCAAAATTTCAATACCCCAGGATTCCACCCACCGCCCACAACAATCCTGAAACCCAACATTAAGGAAATAATAATAATAAATACTAGAACTTACTAAGGTTAGCAGAGCCCTCGCAGCGGTGCTGATGATCGGCCCCTCCTACTGGCAAGCTACTACCACCCCTCTTCAACGTCCCTCTTCTTGCCCTTGAATGCAGATGTAAGAAATGAAGGAGATTAAAAAAATAGATGAGTGATTCAGTTAATCTCCACAAAATGAGTATGACAAGTAAACCCAGTCACATAATTGTACTTCTCTAAAACAGATCAACTCACCGATAGTACTAGTTTTGAGTTTATTGACTATTGTTGAGTTGCCCATACTAATCCTAAAATCTGTTTTACAAATTTCCTTAACAAAAATTACATTTAGAACTAATGCATTGTAGTAAATGACCTTTGATTCTATTCTCATTTCTCAACGTCCTTGAAGGACCAACTTAATCTCCCTTTTTTGCAATACATAGATGCATACTACACATTGCTGTGAAATAGCTTAGAACTGTATGAGCTACATAAACAGTTACAGAGAGAACACTAACTCAGTGCTTTTACTGATTCACTATGGTGACAGTACTCAGAGAAAAGTCTGCAATGGCTTCTTATTAATCAGCCAAAGTGAGTGGCAATGAGGAGTACGATTAGGTAGCACTGAGCACCTGCCTAGCAGAAACTAGAAAGTGGATCACATAATAATATTCCAACGTAAACTAAACGTGTGAGCAACATGCTATTTGGTTAAAAAAAAATTGCATTGTAGAACACAAACACAACAAATAATTAATACTCACGAGCCCCGGAATCTCAATGCCTAAGAGGTCGAGCATGTCCTGTTCCAGGTCAAAGAAATCCACCCAGTGGTGCGTCGGCTGCTAGACATTGCTTCAAACCTGGCTGGGGTACCGTAGTCACTAGCGTACCCTTCTCCACTGCCACTAATGCACCCACATTGGGTACCCACTCCTGGGCCAGCCACCTGCTGCCAGCATGAAGGGGAGGTGGTGTTGCATAAAATAAAATAGTGCTGCCACCTCCATGCAAAATATCACCCAGGGCTGTACACCTGGGTGCCGCTGTCACTGGCAAGGTAGACAACCTGCTGCCGTGGCGCTGGGTGGGGTAAAGAAAGATGAGAAAAGAAAGGAAAGGAAAGAAGAGATAAGGAAGTAGGGGGGAAAGAAACAAAATACAAAAAGTCATGAGAAGCACCCAAAAAATGACCCAAAAATTTAAAATACACAAAGACACACACTAATATAATAAATAAAAATGAGGGGTAGATACATTTGATAGGGGGAGGATAAAAAGATTAAAGAGGGGTTGAAACTTAGTCCCAGCACCATAACAGAGAGTAGAAAAACAAGATGGCCATGCCCATGAGAACCGCATGGTGCCTTTTGTGTGTAATAGTGAACGCGAGGACGCACATCAGAACCATGTGGTGCCATTCACGTATGATTTGGAATACGAGAACACATGAATGGGCACCCGGCAAACTCTGCCCACATGCGGAACTCCATGTAATGATGCAAAGTTTTTTAGTCACTCCGCGAAGCTCCTCATAGCGCAACTCCACAAACTCCGCTCAAGCCTAGATCTAAGGATGAGACAAGATTAGGACCGGGTGTGGAGTAGCTCACCTCTAGTACATCGGCCATCTTGTCTAGCCATGTCCCACACTATTAGACTCTGTTAGTTTCTGTGTCTTCAAGTCCAGTTCCTTTAGACTCACTTCATAAGCCTATAAATGTTTCTTTTCTCACAGATCTAGCCTTCTCTCCCTGCAGGGACAGGGCACTTTCTGCTCAGCCTTCTCCTCGGCTCTTTTTGCCTTGGCCGATGTCACTTTAGTAGCAAATTCCAACTAGGCCAGCTGCAGCTTAAACTCCCTTTCAGCTATACTGTTCTCCCATTCCTCAGGGGACCGGTGGTGATAAGACAAACTGCTTCCTATGCTGGACCCAGTAAGGGCCTTCACTCATGTTGGTCTCCCTCTCTGCTCTGGTTAAGGGTTCAGGGGCAGAAGGTTCTCCTCAATTTCTAACTCTGAAGATGTTGCCACATTATCCTCCATAGTTCAAAAAAACAATGGTCTGGGGAGGTCAGAGATCCTCAAGTAGCGGGACTACAGTTATTGATTTAAGAAAAAATTCAATTGTAGTTGGGGAAATATAGAAATCAATTAGATCCAAAATAAGAAAAATATACAAGGGCACAGGCAAGTAGAGGAAGACATCACATTTTATTATACATCATAAAATGGAGGCGCTTCCGTTTCTACCATTATTGCATTTAGAAAGTATATACACAAACACAAGTGAGGGTGCGTGAAGTGAAGTGCTTAGTGACAATAAAAACATTTCATCGCATTGAAAACAGGTCAAAAGAACCCAATTAGTTTAGACAATGTTTAGGGAACTTTGAATTTGCAGTCCGGACTGTTGCCAGCGCGCCCCTGATGTGACACGGACTACCAGCGGTGTTTCTCCATTGATCTTGTTTCTCGTAAAACCTTGTCCATACAACGTCTTGGGACGGTTAAATTCTTTTTTGTGCCCCGATCAACACGGGCGTTTTTTGGAATACTCTGGGATACTCGACCCACCCTGCAGGCCTTTATTGCCGTTACCACGATTTCATGTAATCTCATGTGCTCGCATTTTCATTGTCCTGATGATGATCTTAATTCACTAAGATCGAAACGCCGTCGACTACAAATTCAAAGTTCCCTAAACATTGTCTAAACTAATTGGGTTCCTTTGACCTGTTTTCAATGCGATGAAATGTTTTTATTGTCACTAAGCACTTCACTTCACGCACCCTCACTTGTGTTTGTGTGAGCACTGTATATACAAATTATATACTTTCTAAATGCAATAATGGTAGAAACGGAAGCGCCTCCATTTTATGATGTATAATAAAATGTGATGTCTTCCTCTACTTGCCTGTGCCCTTGTATATTTTTCTTATTTTGGATCTAATTGATTTCTATATTTCCCCAACTACAATTGAATTTTTTCTTAAATCAATAACTGTAGCCCCGCTACTTGAGGATCTCTGACCTCCCCAGACCATTGTTTTTTTTAACTATCTATCTACCCCAGGTCACATTCGTGAGGGGTTCCCTTGTTTTTCATACACATTATCCTCCATGTCATCCTTATCCTCATCATCATCATCCTGTTCCTGTGTTTCATCTTGCATTCTGTATACCTCCTCCCTCGCTGGGAGGGTTACTTCATATGCAAGCTTTGGAGAGCTCCTGAAAGGCATCACTCTCCTCTTCCTGCACAACTTTTTCAGCTCTGCCATAGTGCGGTTTGCAAGGTTGTCAAGAACCGACTCCATATTTGAAACCAAGAGTTAAAGGAGAACAAACTGCGATCCAGGGATTGGATTTGAAAAAAGGAAAAATTAGAGCCAGTCAAGGATTCGAAAAAAGGAAAACGTGTAGTCAGTTAAGGAAAATTTGAAAAAATAGTCAAATTTAATGTCAGATTATTTAAATTTGATTTTTAGTTTTGCACAAATCAGTAAGTGGCACTCCACCAACACAAATACTGGATCCCACTACTGAACACCAATGTAAGAAATTGCGTAATTTGTTGACAGGGGTGGAATCCCCAATGAAGCAACAATGACAAACCTTGTCAAGGTAAACCATAAAAGTCACTATATTAACCTGTATTTAGCCCTCTGGTAGGTTGGCACAAAAGCAGACAGGTTTAACTTAGAGGTAATGTGTAAAGTATTTATGCAGCAAACAAACAGGAATAAAGTGAAAATACAACACAAGAAAAATTCCAAACAAATTTTGAAAAATAGAGGAACTTTTACCAATTATTTGACACAAAAACGCAAAAAATCCAATCAGTAGAATCAGAGATATTCAATTTCGAAGATTTAAGGTAAGTATCATGCCACTCACGGTTAACTGGTCATGCTAGACTGGGAGAGGTCACAAGTTCAGCCTGACCACGATAAAGCGTGGACCGGATATAGGGACCAGGTTAGTACCGCTGAAAGAGTTACCTTCTAAAGTCCAGCACAAAAAGTCCCGTTTGCAGTGGAGAAGGCCACAAGGAGCAGTGAGAGCTTTGCAGGTGGTCATTGCTGTAGAGCGAAGATCCTGTTGGGTGTTGCGGACTGTTGTTGCTGGAGCACAAAGTACACTACAGTCCTTGCAGGCTTTCAATACTGGAGCACGAAGTGCACAGCTGGCATTGCCAGTCATTGTTGGTGGTCACTGGAGTGTGGGTTTGTTTTGACGGTCAGCTCATGTGGCAAGATCTTGGTGCGAACAAGCCTGTTCATTGTCATGAAGGGCCCAAAACCTCAGGAGTTCTCCTTTTCATCAAGAAGGAGCTCAACTGATGCCACACCAAGGGTCCAGAACCTGAGGGGTACCTCTTGAAAAATAGGAACTTAATGCAGCAGAAGCCAGCATGGCTCAGGCAGTTCCAACTGCATGCATAGTTGGAGGTCCAGGCAGCACGTCAGCTGGGCAAATGCACGGAGGCCTTTGGAGCTTGTTATGTACCTGTAGCTCAGAACAAGAGGTCAGTCAGACGACCCATGGAATCACTACAACCTGGGATGAAGGGCCCACATCCAATCTTCTTTCTCTGCAAGCAGGGAATGCCTCAAGCAGCAGTGCAGCAGGGTGTCTGCTGTATAGATACTTTTCCCCATTACCTCTAATTTAAGCCTGACTGCTTTTGTGCAGCGCTGCCAGAGGGTTAACCACAGGTTAATTAAGTGACTTTTGTGGATCAGCATGAAAAAGATTGTGGTTGTTGTTTCAGTAGGGTTTCACTCCCCTCAACCAATAACCCAATTTCTCACAATGTTTATATGCTCCTGTGTGCTTTTTTAGTGAAAATCCAATTAGTACAGAAAAGGTATTATTTCCATAACACTTGGCAGCCATAAATATAAAACATGGTATAAGACTTTGGGTTACTAATTGAGAGAGATTAAACCCTACCCAAGCAGGAACCACAATCCTTGCCATGGTGTGGTCAGAAGCAATCGCTAAATTGACCTGTACTCAACCCTCCAGTACCTTGGCACAGAGCAGGCAAGCTTAACTAGGAGGCAATGTGTAAAGTATTTGTACCTGAGGAAAAAAAGGATAGCTCACATCAAACTTAATGCCTCAATTCTTAAACACACTCACCTGGCATAGTGGAGGAGGAGCATCCACCAGCCAAAAGGACTGACAGGGCTCTTGTTCCCTTACACCAAAGAATAGTATTTCTGTTTTTTCCGCATTACATTTAAGCTGATGGTGTGTCAGCCATTGAAAGACCGCTGTTAAGCAGATTCTGATGATTCCACCTTGGAACATCTCATCCCTGCCCCACGCAAAATGTAGATGGGTGTCATCAGCATAAGGAATAATTTTCTGTCGCAGGGCCTTTACCAAAAAAGCAATGGGGTGAGATAAATAATAAAGAGAGCTGGGCTCAGAGTCGAGCCCTGTGCCACACCCACTTGCAGATCACCAGACCCGGACAAACAAGGGGGGGGGGGGGGCACCATGCCTCCTGACCTCTTCCCTTTAGGAATGAAGCTAACCGGTCCCACGCAGGCCTCCCACTTCCAATGAGTAGAAGACGGGCCATCTGAATAGAGTGAGGTGCCATGTGAAAGGCAGCTGATAGATCAAGCATAATCAGTACCACCCTGCCCCCAACATCCAAGGCACCCCATATGTAAAATACCACTTCCACTAGTGCAGTCTTTGTACTGAAACTGGGGCGAAAGCCAGATTGGATTGGATGCAATAAGTTATTTTCCAAATACTGGAAAAGCTAATCGTTGACATGCTTCTCTAAAACTTTTGAGATTGCAGGAAGCAGAGGGACCAGTCTGTAATTAGGAGGTTCAACAGGGTCAAATTGGGCTTTCTTCAGAAGAGGCAGTATTTCCGCCTGTTTCCAGGCACCTAGCACAATGGCTGATGACAAAGAGGCATTCAGACGTTTGTTCACCTGAAGATTGATCACATTTGCTCCTACGGCCCACAGGCCCAGCAAACACGGGTCACATGGGGAGCAGGACTTAAGGTTGCAGATTGCTGAGAAAGAATTTTCCATGGAAATCAACTTAAACCTTTTGAGGGTCCAAGAGGAATCAAGCTGTGGACGTGAGTGTGACAAGTTCCCCATAGTCTCCTCCTGCTGCTTGAAGGAAGAAGGATTGTTTCAATTTTCTGGATCTTGGTCTGAAAGTCTCCACTGTCTTTCGAGATGCTCACACTCAGCATGACCCCTTTGAGGGAGTTCATGTGACAGGAAGGCTTAGCTCTCTGTGCGAGCCGCTGCAGTTCCGGAGCTAGCTCACGGGTGGTGGAGCTCATCCACCATCCAGAAGACCAACATCAGTGAGCACGTCCTTTACTCAAGTGCCTTACTAAAGGATTCTGAGTGAGTCGTGCGGCAAGCTCTCGACGCCCGAGACCCAGCCAGTGGAGTCCTTGCAATTTAAAACTGCACACACAGCCTGAGGTGACAGGCCTGGGACATGTTTGCAAGGCTACTTAATTGGGTGGCACAAGTGCTGCAGGTCCAACAGTAGCATTTCATTTACAGGGCCTGGTTACATGTTGTACCACTTTACTAGGGACTTTTAAATTAAATTAAGCATGCCCTTTGGGTGTAATCCAATTCTACTATGTTTAGAGGAGAAAGCACAAGCACTTTAGCACTGGTGAGCAGTGCCAGAGGGCACAGATTCTTAAAACAAAAACGAATTCAGAAAAAAAGTGTAGAGTAAAGGCAAAGTGTTTGTCGTTGGTCACCCTGCAGAAAGGGCCAAGTCCAACACTTGAGATTAATTAACTGGTATGTAATAGGCGGGCCCCTTCTTTTTGGATGTGCTTCCAAAGGGGACCTTTGCCGATGGGTCACTGCTTTGACAGCTTCTGACAGAGGGGTGCTCTACCCCTGCTGATCAATAGGTATGTATGTTTCATGAATGGACCCTCCTCCTCTCCCTGCTGCCTCACATAAGCATTCCCTGTGCATGGGACAGAATATCATTGCACTATTTAACTATAATTTGTATTCTGCAGAGTACATTTCCCATTTCATTCCGAGGGGCCTGGATATCCTTGACATTAATTCACAGGAATATCCAACTTGAGTTAGTCCACTATATATATTGTTATGAACCCATTATAAATACCTTTCGTCCTGTAAACTATCCTAAATTGTACCTATTGTAGTTACTGGTCAGGGACCTGCAGTACAGACCAATCAGGAACCCCTTAGGTAAAAGATAAGCTCTTTATCCCATTAAAGAATCTTAGTTACAGCTACTGTCTATTACCATCTCTCAAGTCTCCATCCTCCACCAAATTAGTAGTTGCCAGATTTCGCCTAGCACACAGACCCCAGCAGTCATGCATCACCACATCACCACATTCTCAAGTCTACACTTATAAAATGTACTAAGGTAATCCCAATGTTATCCTAGGGGAGAGAGAGAGTTCTTGCAATGGCGAAAAACAAATGTAAGACTATTTCACTACCAGGACATGTAAAACTTAAAAGTACATGCCCTACTTTTTAAATACACTGCATCGTGCCATAGGCTGTCCAGGGCCTACCTTAGGGGAGACCTATATTTAATAAATAGGAAGGTTTGGGCCTGGCAAGTAGGTTAACCTGCCTGGTCAGCATGACAGTTTAAAATTGCACACACAGGCTCTGCAGTGGCAGGCCTGAGACGTGTTTAAAGGACTACTTAAGTGGGTGGCACAATCAGTGCTGCAGGCCCACTAGTACCATTTGATTTACAGGCCCTGGGCACACGTAATGCACTTTACTAAGGACTTATAAGTAAATCAAATATCCCAATTGTGGATAAACCAATGTTACCATGTTTTAAATAAAGAGCACATACCCTTTGTTAAAAAACAGTAGGTCGGAAGGCAAAAAGTCAGGGGAAACCACGCCAAGGATGCCGGATCTAAAAAAATACAAATATAAGTACAGACATACATAAATTAGTGAACTACTTTCTCTCTTTGTTTTTCCTGTTTGGCTTCGACTGTTCTTATCGGACTTGATGGCATTTCACAAATTTTTTTGGTTGCCATCGTAGCCTCCGTCATAGTACACAGCACAGCTTCTTACATAAAGTGAATGCAACTGGCAGCCGTATGTGGTACATGAAATTGTCAAAGCAGGCAGCTGAAGAGATTCTCTACTAGCCCACATTCATAAAAAATTGTTATATTTGTGTACTGACCTTTGGTGAATTACAAAATTGTCATGCAATTTTTTTCATAGTAACATTTTTTTCAGAGTGGTTGATTTGAGAGCTGAGATCACTTGTGCACAATAAAGCATGTTCTAATCTATCACAACTCAAAAAATGACATTAAGGCCTCAATTACATGTAGCCTAATAAGTCCCAGGGGCACGGTAACTGTAGTTACCACATTATGAGTTGTGACATTTGACCCGGAGATTACAGCTTCTAGAAGCAAATGATTTCTCTATGTGAGACAATCATGAATGTTATTTTGGGGTCACCAGGGGTCACAGCTGCCATCCCTGGCTTGCCCCTTGTGACCCCTTGCACTGCATTTGCGACCCCTGGCGTCATTGGTAGCAAAATCAATGCCAGGAACACAGGGGCAGATCATCCATATGGACATCGGTTGGAGCTCCAATATCCTTGTTTTTTTGGCAATTTTGTACTGCACTAATAGGGAATAGTGATATATTATTCACTAGTAGTGTAATTAGAAAGGGATTAAAGGTATCTGGAATATGACCCTCCCTGGCAGCAGAGGTAAGTAAAAATACTTCAAAATGTTTGTTGTGTGCATGCGTGCAGGTGAAAATGTGTTTATGTGCGAGAGAGTGAGTGTACGTGTGATTTCATGTGTATGTGTAAGCATGAGTGTGTGAGTGAAGGACAAGGTCAAATGGTGTGTGATGTCACTTCTGCTACCCCTTCCTTTTGGTGATTTAACGTTCATGTAGACACCTGGGGAAAAACATGAGGGAACTGGTGCTGTAACACATATTCCCATATATCGGTACCCAAAATCTTGTAATCTACGTTATTTGCCCAATCTTTGGTAATGGCAATTGTGGAGCAGGGAAACGGGATGTGTTCTGGGCCAGTCATACCGAGGGCCTTCGTAGGACTCGAGAAAGTTATGATTCATGCCTATTCAGGAAGCAGGATTCCCTTGGCAAATCCTGCCAAAAGGCTGCAAATGCAGGGAGATAGAACAGCAAGGGACTGTTGATCTCCACTCCTGCTATGCATTCACAAACCCAAACAGTGGTGCTGTTCCCTAAAAAAGATAGGTGCCACCAATGTCCGCCTCTCCGGGTAAGCATCGACTCAGGGATGCGCTTGCAACAACTTCTCTCTTCATATGCGCTGGTTGATCTTTGTCATTTTGAGAGACCTAATGACCCTGGCTTTACGTTTTATTCTGTCCCCATTAAATCCCTTTCATGCTATGATATGTTCCTAGTAAGTAACACGTTGGTCTCATCTTCAAAGATGGTTTTTAATCTGAGAGTTATTTCCGACCATAACTCTTTTTCTTTGTTCACTCAATCTAATGGTCCCATTGAGTCCTTGGACCCCAGGGATGGACATTCGAGTGAAGACTGCTTTTAAAAGAGGGTTACATCTGCTCCATGAACTTTCATCTATGTGAGTTTTTGGCGAGTAATGTTGGCCCAGCAGCAGTTGCTTGTGATTCACTTAAGTCTTCCTGTCGGGGACAAAGGCTTCAGTTTGCTGCTCCCCAAGGAGGTGGCTATGTCAGAGGAGATTGAGGCTCATTGGACTATAAGTATTCTAGAGACTAATTTGGGACGTAGTGTGATTGCGAGGGATGGGCCCCAGATTGACGCTTTTTTTAAACAGTTGACTGGTATTCTGGCTTCTCATATGAAGCGAATTTACGATCGGGTGGTTAAAAACTGCTGTGCTAGGCAAATGTTAAGTTTTGAGAAGAGACGGGCGACTGCTTTCTGTTAGAGTGAAGGACAGCTCCAGCCTCAATACCATTCAGCAGATTAGGAGTGAAAAAGGGGAGCTCATTGTCAATCCAGTTGCCATTAGGCAAGTCTTTCAGCAGTATTATCAAGATCTCTATCCAGAGAATTGCTTTCCCTCTGCTGAAGCTATTTTTCAATTTGCCGGGTGGTTATTTCCATCGCAAGTTGAGTCACATCCAGCAGGCTAATCTAGAGGTACCCACAACTCTTTTTGAGGGTAAAACTGCCATTGGCTCTCTAACCTAGGGAAAGGCTTCTGGTCTTGACCAGAATCCATTAGAGTTCTATGCTACTTTTTCACATATTCTAGCCCGGTTCTTCAAGAGTTGTTTAACTCCTTCAATGCGTCTGGTCAGGCTCATGGGTCCTGGGGTGAGACCAGTATTGTCATCTTTCCTAAAAAAGGGAAAGACCCTACTCTTTGCAGGTCATATTGCCCAATTTCTCTAATCAATGCTGACTCAAAAATCTATACATTTATTCTCCCCAACCGACTATCAGCAGTCATCATGGGATTGACTGACTTAAACCAGCATGGCTTTATATCGGGACGTGACACAACCTCACACGTCAATACAGCAATAACGGTCATGGAGTCTGCTTCGGCTGTTGAGGGCCCAGTGGGTATGAGTTTTGTTGACCCGGAAAAGGCTTTCAACAGGGTCTCCTGATCGCTCCTTTGGGAGGTATTGGAGACCGCTGGACTTGATTCCGGCTTTGTCTCCAGAGTCCATCGACTTTACACTGGTCTGAAACCAAGGATTCGCAGTTCGGGATCTCTCTCCAATCCCACTGTTATATCCCATGATACCAGGCAGGGGTGTCCTCTTTCCCCTGAGTTGTTCACTTTATACATTGAGCCCTTTATTCAATCCCTCACATCGGCCGAGGATATCAAGCCCTTGAGAATACACCAATTTGAGGTTAAGGTCCTAACCTATGCAGACAACATGTCAGTTTTAAATCCTACCCATGCTAGAGGCTTAAGGGCAGGATAGGCAGCTACTCACTCAGGGAATTTTCTGGCTATAAGCGAACTTTGGATAAAGCACAGGTTTTGTCTAATGTCATTTCCCCCTTTCAGGATAATAGATGAGTTACAGGCAGTTGTGCATCTTGAGGTAGAGCTATTGCTTTATATTGCTGAAAACAACTATGGGAAGCTATATCAACACACAGTTAATGTTTTTACTAAGTGGAATAGTCTTAATCTGGAATGGACTTGATTGGTCACTGTACCCTTATTAAAATAATTATCCTCCTGAGGTACCTACATCTCTTCCACTGTATTTCTCTTTTCCTCCCTTTGGCTTTTTTTGATAAGATAGAGTTTTCAAGGCAGAAGTTTATTTGAGGTTATAGGAAGCCTCGCTATAAGATACAGTTTCTTCAGCATCCTGTGCCAACGTGGAATTCACATCAAGGCGGTAGCATGCGATAGTCACCAGATAACCCACCAAATCTCCACGTGAAAATCAACGCCACATAAATGCGATACGCGAACGCACAAAAACATGCCATGAGGTCAACAGCAGTGCAAAAAGTAGCAAAAACCAGCCACAGGCCTGCAAATCCCACACATCTGGCGGAACAAGGCACCATAAAAACCACAGAAAAAATACACCAAAAACAAACCAAAGCGCGTAGCAACATGGATGCACCCTGACACAGAGCAGAGGCCAACTCAAACCCCATAACCCCCACAGACTACTAGCAAGGAACAACGAGGTCGGGGAAGGCCAAGGAGAAGAGGGAGAGGAAGACGGAGTGCAGACCGCAGGAAAACAAGACCAGCGTCACGGAGGTGACTGAACACTACCAGCAAATGACCCACTAGCAGACAGTCGGAGTGCCCAAGAGGCCAATCCAGGAGGCCAATAGGTGCTGGCACGACGTGACTACCTAAACCAGGCACAAACCCGCTGCCAACAGGAAGGCAGCAACAGCGGCAGAAGTTGGCAGTCCAGCGCCACCGGAGGAGCTGAAGGAAACCCAGGCCACAGTCATCAGTGTGGAGACGGTGCAAGGAGTAGGGAGTACGGACACAGCTCAAGAGGACCTGACACAACATCAACAGGGAGTGCAACAAACAGGGACTGGGGGAATGGGGGGTGAGGGCACAATGGCAAACATGCACAACAAGGTGTAGCACACTGCATACCCACAATCACCCAGGTCCATGGGCCCGATCCCCTTGGCACACTGCAGCACACACACACAGCACTAACAGCACACCCACATTGCCACCTCTGTGTATGTGACCCAGGTTTCGTCCAGACTGAGCCGCATCTTCCACTTACTCCTCTCCGTGCGTCCACTGGTGTGGACTCTGCCATTTGTGGTTTGCGCCTAGGTGCTGGATAAGGGACCTACTGGTCCACAGGGTAGTCCTGGTCCCTCATCCACGTGTCGCCAGCTGAAGTTGAACAGGGTTAGTGGCACCACGTGTCGCCGGATGGTGTTGAACAGGGTTAGTGGCACCACTTGTCACCGGCTGGCGTTGAACAGGGTTAGTGGCACCACGTGTCGCAGGATGGCATTGACCAGGGATAGTGACACCATGTGTCACCGGCTGGTATTGAACAGGGTCAGTGGCACCACGTGTCGCAAGAAGCCCATATGGAACTATGCCTCACTGATCGAAGGGAGTCTGATGCTGTTGCCGGTGGCCCGGATTTGGGGTCACTGCCATTCATGACTCAGGACACAGTTTCACACATGGGGCCTCCTTGACACACGCCGGTGTCGGCAGGTGATCAGTGAGGCCTGGCTTCGCAGGGGCGGGCCTGACGGGTTCGTGGTCCGGCAGGCGCTCAGCGTTGCAGGCAACTCTGCTCTAGAGGACAGCTTCGGCCTCGTGGTGGGAAGAGAGGCACCGCCCTGGCAGAGACGTTGGGCTTTCCGGAAGAGGACTGCGCACAGGGCTACCTGCTACTTATTCACACCCCTATGCTGGCGTGTCGTACGCCTGGCCATCCCACTCCGTTTACGCTTGGAGGGGCGTAACAGGCAAGATTTCCGCAAGGTCCCCCACTGGCTGTGGTGACATGGTTGCGTCCACTGTCCACTACACTCCATACACCAGCGGTGGATGTCGCCATGGATATGGGTGTGTGCTGCATACTTCAGTCTGTCCAGCCCATCTCCGGCACTCTTGGCATTGTGTACTTTCCCAATCATGGTACTACTGCATCCTTCACACATGCCTGTTTGCCACCTCTCCCCACATTCGGCTGTTGTGTGGCTGAGGTGCCATGCCGTTGATGGCTCATGTTCACGGCTCGGCCAGGTAACCATTGTGAGTTGTTCTGTCGTGTCTGGTGGGTGGGCATGTTGTTGTGCATGTTGGTTGTGATTTTGTGACGCGTGAATTGCCAGAGTTGTGATTTGCATGGTTGTGGAGTTGAGGTGAGTGGGATGTTCATTTGGAACTTGCCAAGGGGATGTGCATTTCCCTTGGTGCCATCCTGGGAACGCTGGTTGCTGATGGACTGTCGGAGGATGGAGAAACCATGCACACTGGCTGTGTATTTGAAGGCGACATTTTTGGAGGTTCCACAGTGTTCTGTTGTTGCCTGCACATTGGGTCTGGACGTGTGCTTTCTGTTGTGGTGATTGTGTGCTGTGTCACCATGGGGCACAGGTGGGACATGTGTGCTGTGGATTGCACCCAACACGTGTGCATCCTGCTATGGCATATGATCCTTGCTTGGTCTCCAGCGTGACCTGTGCATTGTGTTGGACGTATGGGGACTGGGGTACCAGGGTGGTGGTGATGTCCAGGACAGGTGTGGGAGCCTTGAATGTGGTAGGCATTGGGTCTCCTCCGACTCTGGTGGGTGTTGGTTGGGGGTGCCAGGGGCTCACAGGTGCAGCCAAGCCAGCAGCTTGGTGTGGGGTGGGATGTTGGTTGTCGGCTGTGTTGGTGCCGTAGGCCTGTTGGGCGATGATGGTCAGGATGCATGCGGTGGTTGTTCCTTTCAGCCTGTGGTGGACAGTGACATTGTCAGAGGTTGGGTCTGTTGTGAGGCTGGTACACTTCCTGGGGGTCCGCTCTCTTTGTCTGCGCTGCGTCTGTGGTGGTCTGGGGCGGGGGTGTTCCGGGTGTGGGTTGTGGTCCTGGGGTGGTGTTGGTGGGTGTTGTGGCCCTCTTAGGTGTCCGGGCTGCATGATGGGTGGCTCCATGGCATCTGTTGCCCTTCCGATGTGGCCCTGGGCTGGTCTCCCTTTTGTGGTGCAGGCTGCCGTCCGATTTTACACCAGGTCAGAGCAGGTGTAGATTTCCTGGTGCTAACGTGCCTTATTGCCTGTTTTGTGTTTTTATCGCATTTTGTCTGGTCGTTGAGAATATTGAGGTGTGATGTTGTCATGCCTTTTGGCACGGAACACCCACTCTACATCTCATTAGCGATAGTTGCGGAGGGCCTCTGTGGCTATGTTTTTTGCGTCTGCTATCGCGGGTAAACTGATGCTGTGGGCTGTTTACACCGGCTTGTGAATGGGGAGGTATTTTTATAGCAACTTTGGCTGCGATAAAGTGCCGTTCACTCGGCGATAGTTTCTTGTGAATATGCCCCTAAGTTTCTTAATACAGAGGTAACAACTGTGGATTTGAGGCATAGTATTTTCTGGCACCGTTGGTTCTGAATGTGTCGCACATTAAGGTTCATCATATTAGATGTAGCAATGTTTTTTATTACACTCCTTACCACCTTCGGGTCATGCAGCTTTGGGTGGATGATCGCTGCTTCTGCTGTGGTCTTGAGTGAGACGATGTAGCTCATGTCTTTGCCTCTTGCCCTACCCTGCAATTGTTTGGGGTTATCGTCTTTGGGAAAACTAGCAGTATCTCAAATTTAGCAGTAGTGTGGGATTCAAAGCTTATCATGCTAGGGCACTCATTGTTTATCCCTCAGCACTTGGCTGTCTTATATTTCTTCTCAATCTTATTGGCTAGACTGGTGTGGGCACGTTTCTGGCTCGCAAGTGGGGACCCTGATCCTTGGAACTGGTGGAGTGAATTTCTGAACATATGCCTGTTGGAGATGACTTTGTTAGAGAATGATGCATGGAGGTGGAGGCTGAGTCGTATATGGGACCCAATTGGGCTTTGGATGAGGGAAACGCTTGCTGGTCATGAGCCTGGAGTTTAGCTTATACTTATTACCACAATGCTCCCCTCTATTTCGAATTTTGAATTCTAATTCTTGAATCTGGATACTGATTGTTCTGTTGCTTCCTGTCTTATGTTTTTCGCTAAATGTTTTGTGTATACTTTATGCTGGGTACTTTGTGTTTCGATTTTATCAATAAAAATAGAAAGGATAGGTGCTGAATTTAAAAAAACATTATGAGGAGGGCATTAGAGGGAGCATGAAGTGGTCTACTAGACAAGTGCTTGCTCCCTTCAGTGCTCACAGTCTGCATTCACAAAGTGGATACTGTCCCACACAAACAGCTTCCACTTTCCAAATTAATATTACCATCTTTCAAGTGTCATCATCCAATCAATAGGTTTCAAGTGCAATTGGGGTCAGAAATCATGGTACATCTCAATACGACTTGCTAGGAAAGGGGGGTATCAATGTCCTGTCTGCTTCATAAGCAGTCGCAAAGTGTAGAATTCAAGCTAGTACCTTTCTTGCAGGTTCTGCAACCAAAGATTTTTTGTGACAGCTCTTCACAACAATTCGAGTCTAGAACTTGATAATTAAAAGCTTGCAGAGAACGACTTTTTACCCTTCTAAAAACACAGCACTTAAACGTTACAAAGAACACAAATCCTCCCTTTGATGATTTTAATAACCCATCAAAACAAAAACAAATCTGATTTGCTTTATAGGGACTTCAGACTTTATAGAAATATGTAATTTCTTAAAAAGCTTTTCATATATCAGATGAAATATACGGCCTGCAATAATAATAGTGGCATGCGGTTAAGGAGCAAAATACAATAAAAAACTGAATAAACAAAATGTTTTTGGCAAGCCGCTGTTTGCATTTGGGTATAAATCGCGCTGCCACAATAAACCACTTTATTTTTTACTAAGTCCTGCATTGTCAGATAATGGCCTTGACTGATCACAATGCTGGCATCCCTCTCGAAGCTGTCTAATTCTCTTTCTCAGGCATTTACTGTGCCCTTATTGCTATAAATAAAAACATCTAACATAAACGAAAAGAGTATTGCTTGCCAGCGACTTATTCTGTTCTGAAAATCTTTGCTAACACTACCGCTCTCGCAGGCCACCTTCCCTAATTTACAATGTCTAGACACTCCATGCAATAATATATTGTTTTACCTTTCAAGCACATGTACATTAAAATCAGGGATATTTATTAATTTGGTTCTACGGCAGCTCCATTTTTCTTCTTGACCTGCATAGTCGGAAAATGTTTCAATTTTCCAAATTGGTATCATAACAGCAAGGCACAGTTGTACGTACTGAGAGCCATAAACCTTAGTTCACGGCATTTCATGAATATTTCCAGCATGTGCTGATGAAATGAGGAAGACAATAATTTGGAGTACCCATAAATTGTGCTTGGCTGGCTTGCAGAAAAGGTCTTAAACTTGAACAAGAACAGTTTTACAGCCACGAACACTACTGCCATTACACTGGGATCAACAGCTAACCCACACGTCCTATTATCTCAATGAATTATAGCAGAAGGAGCAGAATTGACCACTGCCCTGAAGATGTATTTGTTTATCTTTCATATTTCATAAATTGTTCTTGGCTATTTTCCCCTTTGTTAAATCCACATGAATCCTCTCAATGGCCTCGTGATTTACATCATAATTGTCTGGCCAGTGCTTCTGTTTTAGTCATGTTTCTTTTAGGTCAGGGTTCTTTCCGCTGATAGGGCATTTTTTTTATTTTTTTGTTTTCTACAATGATTTACCCTCTTCATGCTAATTATTCAAAGTGTTTGGTGTAAAGAGCACTGTAAAGCACTGCTCCACCCAGCAACTTTTCATTCTTTTAACGTCAGAATATGAACCAAACCGAGGGCCATTTTTATCAAGGAGTTGCGCCGCTTTTGCACCGCACAACATGGTGCTTGAGTGACGCAACTCCAAAACGCGATTTATCAAGCCCCGCAAGGCTAGTTTGTGTGGCCCTGAGTGGCTTGATAAATCCAGAGCAACGCAGCGCAGTGCAAATTGCTGCATTTTGTTACTCTGCCCCAGAGAGTCATTCCTTCGGTATTGCGTGCGCGTTCCCACACAACACCCATGGATTTTGACATATTCCCAGGCCTACTATTACTGATAGACCTGGAAATGCACCAAAATGCTGCGCCTTCCCAAGTGAGGTGTTTTGGGGAGAAATAGCTTTATTTTCCCTCGTTACTTCCTCTTTCTAAGTGTGCTGCAGAAAGAGTGCTGCATTCTGCAGCACACTTAGAAAGAGGGAAAACCCTCTGGAGATTGTCTTTGTGCAGGAAGGGGCACCTTCCTGCACAAAAACAATTCTGCATGCAATGCAGACACCCTTGCACCACAGGTGCCTGCATTGGCCCTAGTCATATTATCGTGCACCAGCACCGGGAAGAGACAGGAATGCACCATATTGTGATAATTACGGAGCATTCCTGATTGCATTAGGTTTGTAGGTTTTCAAAGCGTGACAATCGCCTCTGGGTTTCAAGTTACAGAGGAAAATATGCCAAAATAATAACAGTGGCTGCAATAATAATAATAATCAAAACAGGAAAATCCTAAGGAAAGAGCCAGGTTTTCAGGTTTTGTTCCTGAATCTCAGGAGGTCGCGGAGCACTCAAAGTGATGAAGAAGGTCTAGAGTAAAGCAATTGATGCTGAAACAGATTTGCCTCCTAATCATGCCCATCTGAAAATAGGTACTTGAGAGCAAAAGCTGGGTTCATGCCATTCGAAGTGACTAATGAGGGGTGAACAACGCTCAGCATACAATGTTTCATGGATTATACATAGTGACTTGATCGTGATACATTATTTTACTGGAAGCTAGTGTAAAGATGTAAACATAGGTCGTAATGTGATCATAGCTGGGAAAACCAAGGAGGGGTTCGGCTGCAGTATTCTGCCCCAGCTCACAGAATTTCGCTTTTCAGGAGTCTAACATGACTGGATGTAGGTCTAGTGTTACATTCAAAATGATCACTTGTTGAGCCATTCCACTCAGGAAACCACCTATCCAGGGCTGGATTTTGGCATAGGTGAATTTCTCACAAAATCAATTTGCAAAAAATATATATAGACACCTCAACACCATCAATCCTGTTCAAAACCCACACTCCCAAACTTCATA
The DNA here is from genome assembly GCF_964204655.1 of Triturus cristatus. Taxonomy (NCBI): domain Eukaryota; kingdom Metazoa; phylum Chordata; class Amphibia; order Caudata; family Salamandridae; genus Triturus; species Triturus cristatus. The sequence goes on along the minus strand of NC_140587.1, from coordinate 339,110,419 downwards.
GTGCAGTGGGTTGGTCAAACGGTGAATTATTTATTATTTATTGTACTTGGTAGATTCCATCACCCAGCTCACAGTGCCGATCTCTATGCAAACTCCTGTTTTCACAAGAAGCACAATTTAGCCCCGAGCCTGTAATTAGGTCCAGTTATGGAACCAAGGTTGCATGAGTATTGTGTATTCCTTTTGATTCCACTGTAGAGGGGAAGGTAGTTAGCACAACCATTACATTTATAAGTGTATGAGAGAAATAGTTAACCACCAGGTTGTTAGGAGGTACTTTTTTAGAGTGGATTATTTTAGTTGACTCCCTGCCCAACGAGGTTCTGTTTGGGCCACTAAAGAAAGATCTGAGAGTAATGCATTTATCTGCAAAAAGTACACACTAATGCTAACGTGTCTCATTATGGTGACCACCAGGTTTTTGACCGCAGTGCAAAAATTATCCCAAGGCCCAAAGCCTCAGTTTTCTCGGAGTAGTTTTAGACCTCTATTTAAGATTCAGTTGTAGAGTCACAAAAAAAGACCGCAATACCAGGTGAGCAGATAGTTTGCAGTTAAAGGTTTTCGTAAACATCCTGGGCGCGTATTATCATAAGGGTGCACTTTCCCTGTTGCGCCACGGCGCACCGTAAAACAGGTGTGCCGGGCACAAACATGGAAAGTGCTCTCTGTCATGTTGAATGTGCTGCCCCCAAGGCAGTGGATTCAAGTGAAATACAGAGCAGCTGCTTCAAAGTTGCTTCGTGTTTCACAGTACAAGCAGCATGCCACCTGCACTTTCAAGAGAGGAGAGAGATCACCTTGTAATGACTCCATACACCTGCAAGGTGATGTCTCGGAGGTCCATGGGACCACCTTTCTCCTCCCCAGAGGGCTGCTTAAGGAGGTGCACTGTGCCTACAAAAGGCATATTTGCCTCTGTGCCCACATTCAAAATATGGCCCGATGAAAATGAGGGAACACCCTCTACTGATAGCACTGGTGCTACATGTGTGCCAGCTCTATCTGTATCTCTGTAGTGGGCCACTCAGGCTGTCTCTGGCCCCTTCTGTAATACCAAAGTGCCCTCTGTTTGTGCAAAGCAGGAGATCATGCCGTTTCAGTCCCCGGGGCACTCTCTGTAACACAAACTCTGGTCGTTACTGGCAATAAAGAAATGGAATACAATTTACTTAGAACTTTTACGTCAGCAGACGATTTAAGCAATAAAATAATTATGGTTGACTTGAGAGAAAGTGGAACCATACCTCATTAAAGTGAAATATTCATATAATGGCACCGCAAACTTAGTGATGTAGACTGCCTTCCTAAGGCACTGAATATCACTGTCTATAGCAGTGTCTCTAGAAGTGAGTAGAGTTAATTTTACAAAGTTTGGAAGACACCACTATAGAGGATGGATATGGTCAAGAACAGGAATATCAGAGGAAAGAGAAGTCTGGGTTAAATGCTGATATTCAGTAGAGTTAGTGTTAGGATTGAAAGCAAAATAAATCTGTTTAGCCTTATCATGGAAATACCATGAGAGATCTGCACATTGCTCTAGCGCTAAAGCAAGGGAGTCCTATTGCACATGGAACAGCTTAGATTGTTTTGCAAACTAAAACTTGCTTTTGAACACGTTAGCAGCAGTGGCTCCTCCGCTAAGGTGGAGGATCGTCACCCCACTGCTCTCCGAACAGTGCAACGATAAAATAAAATGATAATAACAGAACGTTATTATCATTTTATTTTTACTATGGAACTTGTAGCCAGGTTAGGGCAGGGCGGGACTGGGCTCATGTGACATGACATGAGGGAGGAGGAGTAGTTGGTGCACTATAAATGCGCATGACGGTTTGACCGGCTGTCTTGGGCTGGCCAAACTGTCATGAGCACTTAGCATGTTCTCCGCCAGGGCTGTATTGCACGGCCTGGGTGGAGAACATGCACAGGCTCACACTTCCTGTCTGAGTGCCGAACCACATCGCTCAGACCAATCACGAGGCTGTATCAGCTAGTGACAGCATCTTTTTGACAGGCCAAGTGAGTCTGTGAGCCTGGGTGCTGCTAAGAGCCAGGAGAACAACGAGGATGGAGGAGAGGCGATGGCTAGCGACTGGCGACCAGCAGGTGAATCTCCTTTTTCTTTTTTTTCTAACCCTCCACCCTGCCCCCACCACCATTCCCGGCCAGCTGCAACTGCAAGTTAGTAGATTAACATCTTAGTTGTTGATAATATTGGTTATGAACAACAAGGATACCTATTTTATGAACAAGATGTGGTTAGTGAAAATCAATTTTTATCATAAGGCAAGTGTTTTGATGCCACTGACATTCAGCACACTGGTAGTCATATTCCAGTGCAGCCAATTTGGGGCAGTATAAGAGAGAGCACTGGTTTTCTTTTTGGCTAGAGGATGTCAAGATAGCATTGGATGGCAAGGTAGTATAGGGACTTATCTTGGGCTCCCAAGTTATCTAACACGTTTGTTACCTATGGCTTAAAAATGCAGACCCACCTAGTTCCCAAAATAGTTATAGTTATGAAAAGAACAATTATATGATACTGTATATAAATGGATGGTTCATCTGCTGCATTCGCCTGGCATTGTTAGCCTTGGGCGCAGGGCTGAATCGCAAAACTTGAGCGCTTAGCATTCTTCTTACAGATCAGATGACCTGTGGAGTACAAAAATAAAATGTCAATATTGGAAAGTCAAGGTTAGAATGATGGTGGCTGAAGAGCAAGATGGTATAGGCTGATGCAGTGTTGTGTCTAAGAGGTTAGAAGAACCAATTTGTTACCACTAATCACAGGCAACTAACTTTCATTTACCTGGTTGATCACGCTAACAATAAGAACATTTTGCTGTGTGCAGTAAAGCAGACCACAAGTCAATCAATAAATTCGAGTTTGCCATTTGAACCACTACTTTCATTTTACTAATCAATGCACCGCTCACATCCACAAGGTTAGGCTCCTTTGAGTCCTCTTGCTTACCAATGGACTAGAAACTAGCCAATGGTCCTTTGTTTTGTCATTGTCAATTTAAGATTCATTTCAACTAAAGAGATAGTCCTGTAGTGTTGACAAGAAAATTACAAGAATTTGGGGATTTAATTTTAGTTTAGTCTTGGTAAATAAACTGACTGGATTCAGAAGAAACTACAGTTCATGGACTTAAGTTAACTAAAGGAAAATGAAAGTATATATTGATGCACAATGATCACCCCAAACAATGCATTATCAAGTGTAGTTTAACAGACCACCCGTCCACCACACCATGATGAAATATTTATTTGGTAATAGTCATTGGTGCAAGTAAGGTACCTGCTCCAAGTGTGTGGTGTCCCTATGTCTCTGTGTTCTCCATGGATGCAATACACAGAATAGGACAGTCTCAGCTTGCAATAGGAAAGAATAAAGGAAAGCCCAGCAAAGAAAAGAATAAAGGATAGGGATGGGAGACATCTTCTTTTTCTTTTACTTTTCTTTTAGGAAACGGGGGCTTTCATTTTTATTGCAGCATACAGTCACCATTTGCTCATTTCAAAGTCAAAGGTTGAATTAGTCTTTCTCAGGTCTTGCTGCGTAGCCAACCCAGGACAAATAATTTCTGTGTCTTCCTTGATTGGCTATCTGTGGCATGTATAATGGTCCAATCTATTTAGGTTATTATTTACAATAGGTGGTGTAAGTAAGCCGTACACTAAATCTAAATTATATATAATGGTTTGAATTTTTTAAACAGTCCTCCTATATGTAACATCTGCTGCATTAGTCTGGAAAGTAAAGTTTGTCCTCAAACTCAGGGAGGACATCCAGAGGATAATCACTGACTAATGTTCAGATGTGTGACCAATTGCCCTTGTCATCCTCTGCTGTTTCAGGAGCATTGTAATCTTTTAGAATAAAGTATTTGTTCTCATCACCAGTCACACCACATTTTGAGGAAAGAGACAGGTCCTTTTGGCGGCTACCAGACATGCAAGATACTATATTGCAAGTCTGTTGAACACTGGCCAGGGTGCCCTTTTGTCATACCAATGGATCAATGGGTCTTGATCCAGGTAACCTCTGTTTGGTGATCCAGATTGTCTTGGACCATCTTCTGTATTGTCATTGGTGCTGCCAGATGTGAAGCCTACACCTATGCACTTGAATTAATTTCTGCTGAAAGAAAGCAACCTATTGCAAAGGTTGGCTGTTATCATAAAGCAGTGGGTTTTGGATTAGCTAGCAATGGTGCTGACTGCTGCAGTATCTGTGAGCAAACAGCACTGTCTTCTGTGGGGGTTGAATGGTGCATTTCAGAACCTCTGCCCTGGCCCAAAATGTGTGCCCAGTAGACTTTTTTTATACTGTACCACAATGATAACCTTGCATCTAGAGATTGAACCCTTTGTTGCCTTGGCCAATCCCTGAGTCATAATTCCAAAAGGAAGTAGCATTTGTTTCAGGCACTCCAGTAGTCCCCATTTGTCCATCTCCATTTTTATGGCTTTGGCAGTTGCATCCCCTCTCCTTTGAACTACATCATTGTCAATAGACTTGTATTGCTCAAATAGGCATTCTCGCATGTAGTAGGTTGAGTTCAAAAGTATTGGCTTCTCAGGGACAAGGCCTATTACAGGTAGTTAATTAGCACACTGAAGGATCCACAACTCTTCCCAGGAGTTGGATGAATGACTGAAATGAGCGCATAGTGTATTTTCTGACTAGCTCTTCTTTTTTAAGAAAGTCCTGCACAATTAGATTAAGAAAATGCGCAGAACACAGGACTTTGAAACATCTACCGTCAGCCATGGTTTTTATTATCTTACTGCCATTGTAAGCAGCAACAGTACAAACTGTGAGACTTCTGGGTTTAAGGCATTCATAGACCTTGGTATTAAACTGATCCCAAATGATGGTAGCTGTATGAGATTTCTCCATGGCAAATATTGCAACTGTTGCATGCTGTCAAATGCCCTGAAAAGCACAATTTGCAGTGAAATCAACAGGTAGCCTTTGACTAACTTCTTGGAAAGACATTCAGTGTGCAGTGATGCACATGTAATCTATTGAATGACAACTCATCCACATGTTCTTAGTGAGGTGGATGGACTGAACAGCACTCTGCTTCATAGTTTTGTGAACCAATTGCAGCACTTCAGGATGTAGGGCTGACACAGCAACTCTGGCAAAATAGGTCCGGCTGGGAACCTTTCACTTTGGGCAGAGGGCCTCCACAAATTTAAGGAAACCCACTCATTCCACAGAAGAAAAAGAGAGGAGGTAATGCACTAACAGTTTAGTGAGTTTCTCATTGTGGACCTTTTCTGGTGGTTCGGTGACTCCTTGGTTAACATAGCCTTAATAGTTTCTAATTTTCTTGTGGTATTACAGCTACAAGAGACCGAAGGGGTAGCAGCAGTAGGTAGGCTGCCTGGGCACTGTGGGATGGAAGTTGCAGTATTCCACTGTGCCTTGTGCCATAAAGAGGTTACTGTGGGTGAGGACTGTATACTATGGGGAGGCTTACAGGGCTGCTTAGCGAGATGCTGCTGGTATCGTCCTCTTCTTCCTCTTCCTTACCGTCTTCTTCTATTATTTGAGCTGCCACTTTTCTTTCACCACCAGCAGCTAGGTTTTTAAAGAGTACTTCCCACATGATTGTATGTTGTTTTTTTAAATGGGACAGTTGGTCTCTGGTACTATAGTGCCCATATGTCTTACCACAACAAATTTTCTTGTGGGAACCAGAGCATATCGCAATGTAATCCTCATGCAGGCTACACATAAAGGAGTTTCAAAAGGGTGAGGAGAGCTCAGTTATTGTGCCAAAGCTTGAAAACCTAGAGGTAAGGCTAGCTGATGTGTTGTTATTTGCATCTCTGTAGGGGATGCTGCCACTGTTATAGGGGTGGTGGTAGTGGCAGCTGCAGGTTTCTGGTTGGTGGAACCACATGCTTCTCAGCAGGTTCAAGAAAGGTGATTTGTACCTCCACTGTGCCACTCTCCACACTGATGAGCACTGGCTCATCATCATCATTAGCATGAAGACAAGGCTTTCAGGAACCTTCCAGTTCCTTTTTCTCTGCTGAGAACCAATCCGTGTCCAGATTATCAGAAGGTGGGCTTGGAGAAGATGGGGGAGTACTCTTTCCTTTCCTTGCTGAAAATTGTAAAGCTAGTGGGGAAAAAGCAATCTTCTAAAAAGTATCTTACTCAGCAAGAACCTTAACCTTCTGTTCTGCTTCTAGATCTAGAGTCAATTCCATTTCAGATTTACTGGTCTCCATGACTGCAGCCACTACAGTGCTAAGAGGCATGGCCTTAGGGTTTGCTGTTAGTGGTACTGTTGATTCAGGAGTCAAACTCTTTCTTCCTAGAGCAAGGTGCAGCAGGTGCATTACGTTTCCTGAAATAGGATGAGGGCTTGATGCCAGTGGTGGCAGCTGGATTCTTTCCCTCTCCAATAGCCATTTTTGGGGGTAATCTTCTTAGCACTAGCATTTAGGAGTAGAAGCAATTAGCAGTGGAGGACTTAGGTTTTACTGTCAGCTGATTCCCTCACTGATGTCTCACCCTATCAGTACAGTGTGTGAGGTCTTTTGCAGCACCTGCAAGCAAAGCAATGAAAAAGTCAGTGGCACTTGGGCAATCAGAAGAATCTATCCAATGTAAGTGAAGTCATCATCCCAATTGCTTAACAATAGTGTAACCAAAACATTCAAAATATTTTTTCACATGATGTTACACATAAAAAGTGCATTCCTGTCCCTCCAGAGCCATCCAACCCCTATAGGAGTTCGGGATGCAGGAAACAAGTAAAATAAATAAATTAAATATTTGCTGGCGCCCCCCCCCAAAGCTCAGGGGATCTCTATAAGAGACAGAGGGAGGCAGGCAGACATTTAAAAACATGAATAAAAACAACATTACTGTACTAAAATAGCCACAAGCAGCACAACTTCATAAATGAGGAAAAATAAATAGGAGGAACTAAAATGTAATGGGACTCTTCTTCAGTTTTCCTAGAAAATAGCTTTTAAAAGTGCAATAAAGGCTGGGATGGAAGCATCCAATAGCTGCACACAATGTTGAAAACTAGCTCATCTACTGCATGGCCAAGACAAACTAGAACTGTGAAAAAACACGCACACAAACAAACCCACACACATACACACTCACACACACACATGCAGGCCACTGCCGCATGGGCAGCAAAGAAAGTGACATGTAGGACAAAGAAGACAGTTGCCCTGTTATGCATGGAGAACCTTCCCCCTTCGGAAAAAAACATCTTGTAGCATTGCAGGGAAAGTGTTGTGAAGATGTGCAAAAGTAGGTCGCACGCTGCTCGTCACACCAGCAAGTTGCCCCAAAGGACTGTGGGAAATGTAGTGGCGACGGCGGGTACGCCTATGCCACGATATGTAAATAGAACAGTATGTGTTGCGTTAGCCATCCCTGGACACGTGTTTCGAGGTAGTTGCCTCTCGTCAGCAGGGAGCAGGTCAGTGTAAGGGGGTGCCGTGTGGACTGCCAAAATGTCATTAAAAGCAGGTCAAGTACCTCTCCTGGCGCTGGTGCAGATCCAAGGCTCGTCAGCCCGTTGGCTCAAGGGAGCCGTCTTAAATTGTGCAAAAGTAGGTCGCACACTGCTCGTCACACCAGCAAGTTGCCCCAAAGGACTGTGGGAAATGTAGTGGCGACGGCGGGTACACCTATGCCACGATATGTAAATAGAACAGTATGTGTTGCGTTAGCCATCCCTGGACACGTGTTTCGAGGTAGTTGCCTCTCGTCAGCAGGGAGCAGGCGGGTACGCCTATGCCACTTTTGCACAAAGTGTTGTGAAGATGTTTTTCTCCAATTGTGTCTGGCGCAAACATGCAACTGCCTTTTACCATGCAAATAAAATCAGCAATGAAAATTAAATCAATTTAAAACATCCAACAACCACAATATCAACTGGGTCAAACATACAAAAACTCACAAAAAAGGGTGGGCACGAAAAAGGTAGCTGAGAACAAAGGAAGATGCCACCCACAACCCACAACCCCCTTAATGTTTCTAAAAAGGTTAGAGCACAGCAGCAGTGAAAATGTAAAAAATATATAAAAAATATTTAATCCCACATGACCCCACCACTCCAGCCCAATTTCAGGCCTCCTACGAAGAAGGATACAAAATAAAAAAATAAAAAAGGAATAAAAACTACTGCCTTGAAGCCACAAACATTTTACAAAGTGCTGCCCTGAGCTTACTGAATTCTCCCAAAATTTTCCATTGAATGGTGTTGATAAAGGAGGAGTTGAAAACAAAGAGAGAAAGTAATGTTTTTCCTCCAAGGGCATGACAAAGCAGAAAGAGGAGTCTTCAGGAGAGGAAGAGGAAGTTGGTACTCTGTGTCAAAGCCTCACAGTCTTTATAGCACTTCCTTCCTGTTTAAAAAAACGTTAAACAGAATAAAATGTGCATTTTGTGCTAAGAAACACCCAAACATTCAGTTCCTCTACAGTCTAGTGTGATGCACCAATCCTATAGTAAAAATGGATTCTGAGTGCAGACTGAGTGTAGACTCAATGCCATTTGTGTCAAATATGCACTCCTGAAATTAAATATTTTTCATATTTCTCTGACTCAGCTCTAAATTATATTCCTGTCTTTCGTTTCCCCTGCTGGGCCAAATAAATTACACTGCTGACCCACTGGGCAGCAAAGGCTTCAGTGGGCCAATAGAACCATTTGCCAGTGCTTGGATTCCTGGGAAATGAAATGGTGAGGAAGGAATCTGCATCTTATAATTACTTCTCATACTGCACTACGCATGAGAAGGACAAGAAGACCAGACCTCTGGAGCCAATCACAAAGTTGAAGTTGCACTCTTAGGGGAAAGGGGCAAGCAGCTCTAACGGTAAGGGATGTGGTTTCAGCTTCTCAGAGAAGTCATACAAAAGACCGCTTTAAGATCGAGCCTTAAAATGGCCTAAAATGTTGTGATTGTGTTTCACCTTTCAGATTGGACATAAATTTCCGCCCATAGTTAAAGAACTTTGAACAGGGTAGAGAGAGAAGGTAGATTTTTCAGGACCCTTAATAAGCTCAGTCCCCCGTTTGGGGTGCAGGAGTACCCTGGGCTAAGCTTGGATAGGACTTTGTGGATTAAGCACTGCAGGGCCAGTAACAATGGGCCCCTTAAACCTTCTGAAGGACAGTAGAGAAATGGGCCTTTGAGGGGAGCATGGATGAGATGGGTTTCCCTTGAACGTCTGAGGACTGTGCAGCAGGAGGTTATATATCATCAGAGGATGGTCTACTTACTTCTGCTGTCACATGGGTGCCCCTCAAGTGCCAATGAGCCTAAGGCTGAAGTGTGTAGGCATGTCATGGAGGTCATTAGTAGGGGGAACAGCAACAAAAATAAATCAAGCCCTAAAGATTTTTAGAGACCAAAAACCAACAATCCTGGGGTCTAGAGGTAGCCACCAGGGGCAAAATGGCATCTTACCCTCGGAAAATTGATACCAAGAAAATGATGAGATAAGTAGGGTCGCCCTGGGGGCTCGTGTCTGAGTGGGATGCAAGTAGCGTCACCCTCGATATTTAAGAATGCTTCGTTAAGGGGCAAGGGTACAGGGTTGCAAACGGAAAATAAGGCTGGGTTGCAGGATATGTGGTGAACTTCCCCATTGGTGAGTTTGCCTCTGAAGGCTCTCAAATCTATATGAGCCAACACCAACAAAGGAACAAAAGTAAACCTAGACCACCGCTGTGGCATGTCAATGTTAGCGGCGTACCAGCCAGCACTACTGAGAAGGTTCACCCCATAAATCCCCGGGTCAGGTCTCAAAATCTGTATATGATGCCTTGCCATGCTCCAGACATGGCAGGGGTACCACCAATGTATTGCAACGTGGTTTGGGGGCTGCCAGAATGAGGCAGACCAGTGGGCCCCAGCTACAGTTTTTTATTCTCACCCTATGTCTCCCAAGAGTCTGTGTTTAGGAACCCAGGAGATAATTTCTTTGTTTTCAAGCACTGCTGGAGCTTGGTTTTTTGTCTAAATGTTCTGGAATGGTGTGATCTTTGTTTGTGGGGTCTAATGCTGCGTTAAAGCATGTGTGAAGTTGTAAAAAGATTCCTGCTTTATTGTCAAAGATAAACTAAGAGTCAATCATTATATGATTTTAAAAAGGCAATTGAAATGGTTTATTTACAATGTGAAGTTAGGTGCATCATTATGTACGATAATGAACATCATTGAAATGCTTTATTGGCAATCAGAACTTAATAGTGAGTCATGACATGTTCTAACGAATGTCATTGTAAGACGGTATCATCCATAGAGATTTTAATACTGTTGCAGTGGTTTATTATGGCGTACATCTGCTTTAATTAATGTGGTACCACCCTGACAAGCCAGTAGGACTGCCTTTTCATAACTTTTCCCTGTTATACTGTGTCTAGAATAATTGTGGAGTATTGTACGTACAGGGTTCAAATTCCGCTGGTGGTGTGAACTGTTCAAAAGGTGACACCATCGGTATTTCCACATGCCATCATGTGTATATTTGTAAATTCACATGTAGTATTGAGTAGAGTGTGCATAAGAAAGTACTTTATGGCTCTATTTGTTAAAGCACTGCCTGAACATTGATTTATTGGGTGTCTGTTGCATACCTACTGATAGGGGTACTGAAACACACGGGGGCAGTCACTTTGGGGAGAAGGAGATCATCCATATATTTTTATCAGCTAATGAAGGATAACTATAATAATTAGTACCATATGGAGAACTAACTCTTGTGTCATTAACATCAGAGTAATGAGATTTTCACAGATGTGTGCATTTGGGAGTCAGTATACATATGTATTTAATATTTATTTAACAGAGCATCACAGTTCTCAAAGATATCTACTTCTTTTTTTTAAGTTTGAGTTTGTTAAAGAATAGCAAAGAATTAGAGATATAACAATATAACCATATAATAAAGCATTATTTGAAATAAAAATTAAAAGGTAAGAATGAGGGTACATAATAATATTTGTATCACATGGTAAATAAAGTTGAAATGCATCATATAAAACAATAAGAAAACGAGGGGGGGAGATTAAAAGGGAAAGCAATAAATAAGAAACAATTGAAGTTCAGAAACATACTATATAAAAATATTTAGCCAAGTAAGCATAACAATAAATGAGTTTCTAAAACAAACAGAGTAATGGAACAGTTAATAATAAAAGACTAACTAATCATCTAGATTAAGAGGCAAAGGGGAAATCTAAGGTGGTTTTAGTACATCGTCTGAACTATTTTTAGAAGCAGCGTTAAAAGATGTAGATAGGGATAAATAAGTTGTTAAAGGGACCCATAAAAGATCCATTTTAATTGCAAGGGATATGGGGGAAACATAGTTAGTATCCAGTCGGTGATGAAAACAGACTGCGTTCCACCAGGATTTAAAATTGACTTTATCAGCTTGCTTCCAATTAGAGGTTATTAAATGGAAAGCAATAGCAAACAGTAAATCTAAAAGCTTAAAACTCAGAGGAGACTGAGGCAATTGGGGGGATAGAGTACCTAAAAAGATGTGAATGTAAGAAAAAAGGAGTGAAATACTAAATATTTTATTAATTTGAGACCAAACAAGTTTCCAGAATTGATGAATTGGGGAACATTCGAAAAACATGTGTTTTAGATCAGCATTGGGACAAGGACAGGACCAACAAGTGGAGGGTGTGTTTGATGTAAAAGAGGCCAAATGCACTGGGGAAAATAATACTCAATGATAAATGAAAAAAAGGGTTTGTGTGGTGTTTGCAGCTCTGGACATTTTATGAATTTTAGACCATATTTTATCCCAAGTAAGAGTTGCCCATTCTTGTGAAAAATCTTTTTCCCAGGCTAATTCAACTTTTATTTTGTATCTGTCGGGAGGAGATTGCAATGATTTATATATATTGGACGCTGAGGGAGAATTGTCTAAGACTTGGAATACATTTTTATACAAACCAGAAATATCATGAGATTTAGGAAGATTTTTAAGATATTGGATGAGTGAAGACTGAAGAAATTTATATTGTGATCTAGAGGAGGAAGGTAGAGAAAATTAAGCTTGGAGATCAAAAAAAGTAAGGGGTTGACTATTAGTTAAAAGCTGGGATATCCAGCTTAAACCTCTAGAATGCCAAGAGTTCCAATATATAGAACGTTTACGAATATGTAATAATTTATTGTGCCAAATGGGTTGCTGATGTAGGGAGCTATAAGAGGGATATGATGAAAAGAGTGCAGGGATCAAAAGTTTATGGGAAATGGTAGGAGAACAAAGAGAGGCAGTGTTGGAAGTAAAGGTTAAAATTTCTTGAAAGTCAAAAGGAGCAATAAAAATGTTTTCCATTTTTCACCAAAGGGGGGGGATATAAGGGGAGATCTGTAGATAACCATCTAGCTGTTTGCTTTAATGAAAAAGCAGAGTGATACGTTTTAAAATCGGGAAACCTAAGACCACCATTAGGTCTGTCTTTTTCCAAGGAAGACTTAGCTATACGAGAGCACTTACCTTTCCACAAGAATTTTACTAATGTTGAATCAATTGTAAAAAAATTATATTCAGGGATGTGAATAGGGATCATGGAGAGGGTATATAAGATAAGAGGAGATAGCATCATCTTAATTGATTCTAAATGACCCCACCCAGATAGAAAAAGGGGGTGCCAACGCGTGATGGAATCTTTCAATTTTTTAATAATATAATCAAAATTTAATTTCAACATCTCAGATAATAAAGGAGCAAACCATAAACCGAGATATTTAATTTTTAGAGGTTTCCAAGAAAACCCGGAATTATTAAAAAGATGTTTCTGGCACAGAACATTTAACTTCACATTTGTCTACATTAAGGCGATAACCTGAAACGCTAGAGAAGGAGGACACCTGTTGAAGAAAAAGAGGAAGGGAAGAGTCGGGATTAGAATAATATAAAAGATATAATATAATATCATCTGCATAAACTCACATTTTAACTTGTTGGGGGACAGAATGAAATCCAGAAATATGGTCATCTTGTCTAATTTTAGTTAAAAAGGGTTCCAAAACAATAACGAATAGTAGAGGGGACAGGGGGCAACCTTGTCATACTCTATGCAATGAAAAATATTCAGAGGTCATACCGTTAACAAAAATTGAGGCTTGGGGATCAGAGTACAAGAAAGAAATGAAAGCAATTCATTTAGAAGAAAACCCGGTCCATTTTAAGGCATGGAACATAAAATCCCAACCAATTCTATTGAATGCCTTCTCAGCGTCCAAGGAGATCGTGGCAAGAGGATGATCCAAAGAAGAGGCTTTACTTAAAACATTGAAGAGAACTTGTGAGTTGTCAGAAGCAAGTCGTCCCTTCACGAAACCTGATGGTTCTGGGCCAATAAGATCAGGAAGAATAGGGTCCATACGGAGGGCCAGAATCTTTGCAAAGATTTTATAATCTGTATTGACCAAGGAAATTGGACGATAGTCCTTACAAAGGGAATGGTCTTTATCCTCTTTAGGAATCAAGCAAATCAGCACTTCTTGAAAATTACCTCGAGAAGAACCATGGTCAAGGAAAGGTTGAAATAAAAGTAAAAGATTTGGCAAAAGTATGTTTGCAAAAGAGATATAAAATTCAATGGTAAAACCATCTGGGCCAGGAGCTTTCCCTCGACGTAATACCGATACAGCATGGGAAATATCCTCTAAAGAAATATCAGCATCCAAAGAATCAAAATCAATGTGGCTGGATGGAGGGGGAGGAATGGATCAGAAGTAAAAAAGAAGGTCAGACTGATCTGGTGGGTTCTCAGAAGTGTACAAATTCTTATAAAAGGAGACACATTTGTTCAAAATATTCTTATCTTTGAAGATAGGGGTGCACGCATGACCTTGCAATGATTCTATTTTTGTTTGTTTGTTTCTAACTTTTAAATAATTCACTAATAATTTCCCCATTTTATTCTGTGCTCCATAATAACGGGAATTGCTTTTCAATAGAAAGTTAGAGGCAGCATCAGTAGAGAGTCTGTTAAAGGTAAGTTTAGCATCAATAAGATTTTTCAGGGAGGATTCATCATTTGAGTGATAATATGCATATTCAAATTGTTTAATTTTATTGAGTAATTGAGAGGATTGGGTTTCTATGGAATTCTTCTTTTGTGAAACAAAATTAATGATAAAGCCTCTGGCAGCAGCTTTAAAAGAGTCCCAAACCATAACAAAAGGGGAGTCAGGAGTATTGTTAATAGCAAAGAACTAAGAGGCGAAGGAGTTAAACTTTTGACAAAAATTTGGATCAAGGAGAAGGGAGTTATTAAAGCGCCAACGTCCTGGGTGAGGTTAAAAAGGGGTACGGTCAATATGTGGCGTGTTGGGCCAGGGATTTACTCAGGAAAAGATAATCAATACGGGATTGCGAATGATGTGGGGCTGAATAAAAGCTGTATTCTCTAAAGTCAGGATGGCAAAGTCTCCATAGCTCCACCAAAGCTTTACGACGAATAGTTGAGGTAAACTGTGAATGCATTTTAGATGGGCAAAACTTAATTCTAGAATGTCTATCTAGTATGGGGTTTGAGGATTTGGTTACAATCACCACAGAATATAATGTAATCATCATTATAAGCAAGTAATTGTAAGAAACATTGGTCTAAAAAACCTTATCAACCGTAGTAGGGGCATATAAATTAAAAAGGGTTAGAGGAATCTTATCTATAAGAAGTTTAACAATAACCCAATGACCTTCAGCATCAATTTCTTGATGAACAATTGAAACATGCAGTTTTTTGTGTCATAAAATTAAAACTCCATTTCTTTTAACCAAGGCTGGAGAGTTAAACACATGTCCCACCCAGCATCTTTACAGGTTTGAAGCTTCATGTTCAGAAATATGAGACTCTTGGAGTAAAGCAATATCGGTTTTTAACTTGGCAAGGTGAGAAAACACCCGTTGCCTTTTGATAGGTTTACGTAGGGGCATATTATCAAGAAACAGCGTTAAAATTATCACTGCTTTAGCGGCAGAAAACTGCCGCTAAAGCGGCGATAATGGGCTTGATAATATGCCGCAGAGAATTCCAATAGAAGCCCATGTTGACACCAGAACATGGGCTTCTATGGGAATTCTCACGGGCATATTATCAAGCCCATTATCGCCGCTTTAGTGGCAGTTTTCTGGCGATAACTTTAACACCGTTTCTTGATAATATGCCCCTAAGTCCTTTAATGTTCCAAGTTGTAACCCGAAATGTAACTCAATTAGAAAAATGTGAACAAGTTTCATGCTTACAAGAACAAGAATTGAAAATGATTGAAAGAGATATAGAGAAAAAAGACAAGAGAAATAGAGCAATTGTTGTAGAAAGGAATACAAAGGAAAAGAAGGGGATAAATAAAGATAAAAGAGCAAAAGAGAGGGTGACAAAGAGGCCATGGAAAAAGTAAAAGGAAAAAGGAGAAGATAGAGAACAAAGAGACAGTACAAGCCATACATGAGACGACTGAAGAAAATACCTACAGATGCAAACTAAAATGGGGAGTGACTACACCAAAGATGACGACGTCAGCCGCAAGACTCCACCAACAATCCGACGGACTACATCAAAGACTTCCACGTAACAGGGAGAGCAAATAAGGAACGCAATCAAAGGAATAATGCACCTGTGTATAAATGAAAGAAGAGTTAATAAAAGAAGAAGCAATAATATTGAGAAGACAAAGGAGGTGAAAAGAATTTATAAAACCAAACACAATATATTAAAGCATTACGAGAATATAAACGAAACAACATTTAATATATAACCAAGACAAGGGAACAAATACACAACATGAGGCATAACATCAGCTCCATGAAGTCGAAGAAATTCTTGTAGTGCCGCAGGTTCTTCAAATGTTGTGGGCTTTTCCTTATAAGTGAACTTGAAAAGGCAGGGATGTAGGAGACCAAATCTGGCATTAATAGCACGTAGTTGAGGACGAAGATCAAGAAACTTCTTCCGATGATCTGCCGTGACTTTAGCAACATCTTGAGAATGAAAAAGACGATTACCTTCCCCAAAAATTTGTTTTTTAGATTTGATGGCTGACAGAACATGAAGGAGATCTGTGTATTGCAGGAAAAGCGTGATGACACCACGCGGTTTCACAGAAGTTTTAGGACCGAGTCTATGGGCCCTTTGAATATTAAGGTAAGGAGTAGTTGGTAAGTCCAAAAGCTTAGGTAAAAATGACTGAAAAAAATCAGTTAGATTGGAACCCTCAACATTTTCAGGGAGACCATAAAGTCTGAGATTATTCCCGCGGTTTCAGTTTTCTAAATCCTCAGCTTGTTTTTTAAGTAGGGATACCTCAGATTCCAAAAAGGAAATGCGGGAACAAGAAGCATGGAGGGATTCTGTTGTTTGTTCCACAATGAGCACTCGTGAGTCCAGCGAAGACCATTTGTCATGAAGAAACTGCTGAGTATTATTAGTAGCCTCTACGAAAGGTTTTAGTACCCGAACCTCTGCAAGAATTAACTCCATGGAGGCGGAGGAAGAGTTCACTGGAGAGGGAGGGTCTTGTTTTGGCCTTTTTGTGGAAATCACTGGTAATTTGCTTGAGAACTGCGTTTTAGGAATGGTGCCTGATGAAAGATCAGGTTTCTGAGAAGAAGACTCATCCATTTAGTTGAGAATGGAGTCAGAGTCCGAGCACGCAAACCTCTTGGAAGAAGCAGCAAGCTTAAGATTTTTCCCCATATAGGGATGGTGGTGTTTAATGAGTGAGGACAGAAACTAAACTCTTAAAGATGTACTCTTCAATTAAAAGATTCACTGTAGGGTACAACAGCAAGAAGAAATGGGCAAGTAGCAACAAAGAAAAAATCACAGGCTTTGCAGTTAATGATGTAAAAAAGTAGCTCAGGGAACTGCGGCTTGGATATAAAACATTCAAAATAATAAAGACCTCCCTTTTAAAGGAACAAGCTGTTATTCAAGTAAAAGGCTAGAAAGCATGGCATCAGTAGGAATTTCATGTTGAAAGCCAATTGACTGAAAAATACATTCCATGAGTAAAAACAAGGAGAGCACAAAATGGCTGCTAGCTAGGGTGTAAGCAGATTATTTTGCTTATATGGCAGAATTTTTTTAAGAGTTCCAGCAGGTGAGAGGAAATTTGTCCTTCACAACAATTCAGAGCGGAAGAGCTCCATAAAAATAGAAAAATTAGGCATTATAGGATTCCCAAGTTGTTCGGCTGACGAGAGATGGAGAAACCAAAATGGCAGCCGTTTTGAGGGAAAAAACGGTTACGCCGCCGAAGATGCCGAGAATGGAAGAAAAACAGCAAGATAACTGCCCCAAAGCTCACCGCTGCATCCAGGCGCAGGAAACCAGCATCGTTGGGACAAGATGAAGTAATTAGTCTCCCGTATATGAAAAGTGACGGGAACAGTGGTGCGGAGCTCCGCACTATGCCGCCATCTTGATCGGTGTCTTAGCCATGCTACAATTAAAAAAAAAAAAAAATGTATCTACTGCTAATTTTGGAAACCTCTACCAAAATTTCCATCTCAGCACCACTGGGGAGACTGCCCAACTTGCTTTTATTCTGGCCTGTGCCCATGAAATGCTAGTCAAGTAGTTTTGTTTATTGTTGGTTATATATCCCGTCAAATTATAGGATTCGGCTGGATGAACATTACGCATAGGATGCCAAAAACAATTTACAGAATTATTGATTAATCACAAGGGCTTCATGTCATCTATTTTATTCTCAAAACCCAAAAAACAGGGATCCTTTGGGACCACTATTATTCCAACCTGTCGGCTTTCTGTTTTACAGACATACTGGTTTATCAAACAAGCATTGGCATAGCCAATAGGTCTCGCTTTTGGGCCCTTATAAGTATTTAGTTATGCATCACAATATCCTTGGTGCAACAACATCAACTGTTGTATGGCTAAACACTTATAAGGTCCCAAAGGCGAAACCTATTGGCTATGCCAATGCTTGTTTAACTGGTGTGCACGTGGTTACAATTTACAAGCTGACGGTAGCAGTGAAAAAGAAAGCGCTATTTCAAGGGCAGCCGAGGTTAGGCTGTTGAGCTAAAACTGGGACAAAACGGGAACCTTTTTTTCGTTAGGTCTATGTGGCTGTTAACCCTTTTAAGACCAGGCACAGTTTTAGTGGCGATGTATCAGAAGTGTTAAAGGTCCATATTTTGGAGAGAGAACATTCGGAAAATAAACGAAAAAGGGCCAAATGAGGCTGTAGCGAAATTCCTCGACCAGCCGCCTACACTGCCAGTGCAGAGCACACACTACTTTATTATACTTTAGCCGTGTGGCCTAACGCAACATTTCTGATCTTGGAGTCATTGCTTGTGCTTGGCGGTTCGTATAGCGTCACTGTAAGACGAGCGGCCTGGAGGTGCTTTCTTTGTGTGGAATCTTACAAGTGATGGAGTGTAGGGAGGGGGGCGTACTGTGCTACAGACTGACCTCTGCTGGCGTCTTGCACAAGGGGCATTTTGCGATTCTTTTTTTGGATCTGGGTGGACACTTGGGGATATGTTGATGTACATACTTACAGGAAGAGATAGATGGGGTGTGAATGAATGAATGAATGATGGGCCTTTTAATGCAGACAACTGCGCCTACTCGCTGACACTCAAAGGCGGCAGGTTCTGGGATTCACAAAGCTGCGTGGGCGAGGTCAGGTAATTGCTGCCAAGTGAACCGGTGTCGTGTGTGAGCGTCGGCCTGTCCTGTCCTTTTCAGCCAAAAATTCTTTATATACCGATTTAATAACACCAAAGATTAAAAGCGAACACAGGAGCTCTGGATTGCAGCTTGGTTTCGTTAACAAGGCAGGAGTGGCTGAAACCGGTGTCTCCACGAGAAGGGGTAGCATGCCAGCTGTGCCCGTGTTGAAGCAGCATCCGTTGAATTAGAATCAAATTGTAGGAGGTAGCGAAGTTTAGAGTTAGGATGGAATTAAGTCTATTGCATTTGCAATTATTGGACTGTTTTGTGATGCTACTTGTGGCTACAATTGGGATCACAGCTTGTTACAATCTTTATACCGTAGGAAGCGCAGATTCTCTCTGGTTGAATTTAAAGCCAGGCTACGAGTCTAGCTGCGTGGACAAGGGTGACACGTCATGTCCTTCCACTCGGACTGTGGTTTGCTATTTATTGCACCTGATAATATCCTATGCCCCGGGCTCCATAAATAGATTCTATAGTAGTTTTCTCATATGATTGGGGATTAAGAGGGAGAACTTGGTCCTTTCGGCATAAACATCTCAATGTCCTTGTATTTGCTATGCCCTTTCCCCACCTTCGAATTCAGCAGGTTTGCCCTGCCGGAGTTTAACAGGGAGAACTGCAGGGGTGTAGATTTCTTGTGATTGCGTTTGCACAGGTGTTACAAACTAATGACACAAGAAGGCTCACGGTGAAAAGAACTTGTTCCAGACCCTTCATGTGACATGGATGTTACGAGTTCGAATCCTTTTTTAGTTACTTTGACTTTATTGCGTAGGGAATTAACACCATTTGCAGTCTTTAAAGCATCAAAACTCAGACGATTAAGTCTATTGCTTGGCAAAGTAAGTCTAACAAGCATTGGCCGCGCACGCGCCTCAAAGTAAAAAAAACAAAAAACAAGCTGCGAGATGCGCTCTGTAGTGGGGGAGGGGAGGGGAGGGGCATTGAAGCGCTTGGTCAAGCGAGAGGAAAGCCATATGGCACCTCTGCTCGTGCCCGTGCATGTGAACGCAGGCAGAATGCCAGCAAAAAGCGTGAGGTTGCACTTTTAAAAGCCCCATTTACTAAATGTCTCGCCGAGCAGCGCATGCACTGGCTCAGGCGAGACCTAAAAAAGATGCTGACCCTCACCCACACTAATTGGCAGTCTTAATCAAGGGATTGAATCCTTCTCTAGCAGCTGTTAATGCAAAGCGGGCTCATCCAGAGATTTTTCCAATGAGTGTTTTTTGTATGCCTTATCTAATTAAATCCCAGCCAGTTGATTTTTAACTGACCTGGGCGAATTGTTTGAGGTATCTGTGGGATGAACATGTGTTGCACGGATACGTTTATTTTTGGGAGGAGAAGGCGCAACCTCATTAGAATTTCCAGATGACTTGTGACCTAAACTGCTTGATTTTTAAACTTTTAATTGATTGATAGGGTTGATACTCATAGCCTACAGGTTTTAGTTTTTTACCTATGAGAAGATCACTTGAATCATTTTGGACAATAAACCATTATTTTTTTTGCACATTTAAAACTTGGCATGTCGATGGGAAAGCTCATGCGGTTCTTCCTTGGGTATAGCGTTCATATCAACCATGTTTGAAGAAGGAGCCATTTTCTTTGCACAATAAATAATAATTATGCGGTGTACGTCCTTCTCATTAACTCTTGAATCAGTAGCATTATCTATAGGTACAGAACGGGGGCATGGCCATGCAAGATGGCCGACAGGACGTGCCTCTGAGAGGCTCCCAGTCAATCCTGCTACATCCTGCATAAAAACATTTTTAATCCATATTTGTAAAGCGCAAACTACTCACTCTTATGGGTCTCAAGGCACTGGGGACCGTTGTGGAAATTAAGTGAGCTATTGCCCAGAGTCACATGGTGCTGAGCTGAGCTGTTGCTGGAGCCGGGGATCGAACCGTGAACCCTGTGCTCTGAAATCAGCTGCCGTTGTCGCTGCACCACACCTCTCCATTAGGCTTTAGTTGGCTACCCACAAGGAGTCCTTACCTGAGTTTTGCTGATCCCAGCATTGTAGACAGCGGCAGAGTGCAGGAGGGTGATGTCGGAGAGGCCCGCTGCGATCCCGGGACCCAGTAGGCAGAGCGCTCCCCCCTCTTTGGCCGGTGGAGCTGTTGGGTGGCTCGCAGGGGAGCTACTCGCCTGCCCGTGCCTTTGGTGGGTGCACCATGTTCTGGCCCTTGTGCTTCGAGCCGGCAGCTTTAGTGTCCTGGGGCACTGAGGAAGAAGCAGTGTGCAGCCCATAGGCTGACATTCATTGTGCTGTGAGAGGCGTTGCTGAGTGGAGCAGCGTGGTGAACAGGTGCCCTCTGTGCGTCCTGTCCTCCTTTTGCCTGCACCGGAGTGGAGACTTCCAATGGGGGCTGTTGGTGAGGAGGCCCATCTGGCATTGGAGCCGGGAGGCCTGCAGAGCTCTACCCGAGTGGCCTGTCTGCTGGGGCCTATGACGGTGAATGAAGCACACTGTCCTTAAGGGGTGCATCAGGAAGGAGATTGGGACGACCAAGTGGGCCTTGCCACTGTGGCAGCACCTAGAGACTCTGCCTAAGTGCCAAGGCCAGGCCTCTTTCTCTGTGGCTCCCCTGCTGCCAAGGGGTGTATTAAAGCTACCTGTCCAGATCTGCTGCTGGGAGACTGTGCCCCCCTCCTATGGTCCCACAAGATATGGCACAGCATGGCCTAGGCCATACATGGGACAAAATCAACCATTGGGGGGGGGGGCCTCAGGTCAATACCATGGATCATTATACAACACCTGCTTCTGCCTTGCAGCGCTCCACACAGGCAGCAATGGGCAGAACTGGCAAAGACACTAGGCAACCGGCGGAGGAGCCCACGAAGGCTGACCACTTGGAGGGTATTCAGGGCTCCTGCCATGCCATGGAGAATAAGATTGAAACTGTAGCCCTAGAGCTCAATCTCTTGTGCAAGGTCTCAAACAAGGACAAGTGGTGGTAGGGTCCATTGAGGGATCGCAAACAGAGGTGGCCTCCTTGGAAAAACAAGTCACTGAGGTGACTTCTCGATCTGGGGTCCTGGAGGCAAGTGTAGGAGACACGAAGGGCTGCTCTAGCCGCAATAATGTGCATCTTCTGGGATTTACGGAGTGACTGAAAGGGGCTCGCCCTCAACAATTCATTGAGTCTTGGTTCAAGAACACACTGAAGCCTGCTGGATTGTCTCCCCTATTCACTATCGAAGGAGCTCATTGCGCATTGGTGGCTCTGCCTGCGGCATGGGGCTCCTCTGCGGGCTCTGATTGCACGTATTTTGAATTATAGGGACCAGTACAGTATCCTCCGAGTGGCTTGAGAAACAAATGCTGCTTAGTATGAAAACCATAGGATCTCAATTTATCCGGACTACACAAATAAGGTGCAGGGGGCCCGATAGCCATTCCTGGAAGTCAAGGTCAAATTGCGCTTCATGGGACTCAGTTATATGTTGTTAAACTTGGTGCGCAGTTCTCTCTGGGGGTAAATCCATTTTCTTAGAATCACCTGAGGATGTGGCTGGATGTGTGGGACAAGGTCCCCAGAGAACATGCTGGCTCCTGGAATCCAGGGTTGAAGCGAAAGTTGCTGCCGAGGGGCTCTGGCTTTACAGACTACGTGGATCCGGCAGCTGGACCTCCTCAGAACCCAGGGAGAACAGATGATGCCAGGGTTGAGATCCAGGAAGATGGCACCATGGCTTTGGCTCAGGTTGGGGGAAGCTTCAGGATGGAGGAAGACATGGCGTGACAGAAAGAAGATGCACAGGGAGCGGCCCCTGAAGAAAAGACTTGAACTCCCGTATACAGTTTGTTTAATTGTTTGTTTTCTATCTGCTGGGAGTCTTCATTGTTGCATAGTGGGCTAGGTTGTTATCCAGACTATACAGGAGGGAGGGGTAATGGTGTCAATTGTTATTGTGGAATTGCAAACACAATATGGGGGGTGGCTTGTTTTTCCTAGAATCGTGCAAGTACTATTGGTTTGGTAAAAATGGGAAAAATGATTTGTTGGGTAGTGATGTCGCGGAAATGGGTGGGTAATAATATCCTTATACTTACTAACCACACCAAACTCTATAATAACTACAATAACATAACTATAATGTTGAGCCCATAAGATATTATTCCACAGGTAACTATAACAAAGGTCCTCTGACGGATCTTTGTTAGAGTTGAAAGGGACTGTGTAATTGAAACAACGGTAACGCTATTTCCCCATGAGGACTTAGAATGAAGGAAATACGCTAAACATAAGCCATAACATTCGGCAAGTATTTATCTATCTCATGAATAAAGACAAACACCCTTTCTTTTGATTACTCTTGTTTTTGGAATAATGAATGGTCAATTACAATGTCCAAATAGAATGACATCTAAGTACACAAATGTT
The DNA here is from genome assembly GCF_964204655.1 of Triturus cristatus. NCBI lineage: Eukaryota > Metazoa > Chordata > Amphibia > Caudata > Salamandridae > Triturus > Triturus cristatus. The sequence goes on along the minus strand of NC_140587.1, from coordinate 339,087,250 downwards.
ACAGATTATCGTATATGGCAAACATATTCAAATCACAATATCAGATTCATCAATAATAGGGGAGAGAGAACAAGAGAAGAAGACAGCAGCAGGGAAAATACTTCACCTATGAACGGAAATTCTAATGTTAAGCGAACATTAGAAGAAAATCTATTCCCACGGCCGTTAGGAATAGCAAAGGCAGCACCATCAGTCGATGATGTGCAAAGTCTCAGGTAAATTCAATGGATCAGCAGGTTTGCCAGCCAGAATATCAGGAACCAGCACTGCATGCAGCTCACACCACGCAGGAGGAATCCCCAGAAGCCTTGAGAACAAGCCGTAGAGTACCTTCCCACGAAGGTCTTTATACAGTGAAACCTCCTTCCCTTGGTTAACATTGTATCACTCTTCTCTCTCCATGAACATTTTCATTAGCTAAAGAAGATGGTGTGGCAGTCTTCTGACAGCAACCTAACCATAATTTTTAAACACCCTTTATCTAATACATTATACAGCTTCCAAAGTAGGAAGTGGAAGTAACCTAGCTACAAGTGTATTTTTATTAATGAAACAGTAACTTCTTAACATCCGACTACTCTCGCTCAGATAGGAAAGAAAGCAACATTTTCAGACAGATTTAGGCTAATATCTACATTCTAATAAACAATTTGTAACATGTGAAGGCCTAAAGCTAAGGACAGCATTGCATTACAAATCATGGGAAAGGAGTACGTAAACACATGCCCTAATATTTTTAGGCCTAGATTTTATTTTAGCAAAGAAGGAATTATTTCTCTAAAATCCTGCTCAATACTTTCACGAAGAATTATGCTTTCTCTTTGTCGTTTTAATTTTCTACAGCAAAGGAGACAGAATGAAAATTATTAGAACATGCCTATAAGCTATATTAATTCCATTCAGTCCTCATTGTGTTTTATTTCATTTTGCTAAGTAGGACAATCCTTGTGCTTTTGCACATTTCTCATGTTGTACACTATTTAGGTTAACGTTAGTAGTTTTGTTTTTCATATATTAGTATTTATTCCATCTTGACAGGTGGAGTTCATTGAGCAGATTTTATTACAGAAAACCATGCTCCATCAGTAGCCCTCCCACATTTGTGGTAGATAAAGGTTGGGGGAGTGGGGTTAGTCTGTAGGTCCTGACTGCAAGATTATCCTTGGATTTGCAGTGGAAAAGGAATGTTGTTACACTGTTTGTCCGGGGAGAGGGAGGGGAGTTCTGAAATTTCCCAGATGGGGATCCATCGTTTATTGTTGTTCTGGTTTATGCTTTGCTACACTGTGAAGTGGGGATGGCTTTACAACTTTGCTCTTGACGCTATTGGCTGATACAGTGTGGATATGATCTGTTTCATGTTCTGCAGCAGTGTGGTTGGCTTTCCGGGCCTTCTTTTGACCCCCCTGAGCGATGAGGGAGGGGATGGGCAAGACGGAATATCCATCCGAAGTATGGTTGACTGACTTAACATTGTCACGTGAAATCTTCGAGGTCTCCGAGACTACGCCAAGCCCTATAGTGTTTATTGCTTCCTTAGACACCACAAGATCCAATTTGCCTGTTTACAGGAGATGCCCCTTGGGAATGCTGAGTTATCAACATTTGCAAACAAAGTGGAGGGGGTGGAGTTCTCTGCTTCTTACTTCACCAATGCTAGGGGGTGGCCATATAGGTGGCCCCAGAGATCGTATGCCCCAACCTAGATGACAAGCTCGTTTTTGAGGGGTTACAGGATCTGCTATCGGATAGTTTAGGATCCCCCATCATATGGGCGGGAGATTTTATTTGTGCTTTGGATAGTGTGAGAGACCATCACCCCCCTCCCCGATGGAACCAAATCCATGTTGACATGCGCTCTGGAAAGGTTGATGTGAAATCTGGAGCTGCAGGATGGGTGGTGCCTTCATGTCATTCCCTAGCACACAATACTTATAGTCGGCTGGACCGCTTTTAAGTGGGCAGCCTGGATCACTCTAAGATTAATGCTGTGACGCACATGGCCCTGTTTCTGTCTGCTCGTGCCCGGCTTTACTGCAGTTGGACTGGAGTAGGGGGTCGGATGGCTGCAGATCGTGGCGTATGCCCTCCAACTTGCTGGAGGACTCCACATGTAGGGCGGACCCCCACAAGTAGGGAGGACCTGTGAACTGTTCTGAACACATACATTGACAACAATTGGGGGATACTGAACACCTGGGTCATTGAATGGGAAGCATTAAAGGCTTTTGTAAGAAGAAAATGTATTAGTAATGTTTCTGGGGTACGAAGGAGACTTAATGGCGGCTGCTGTGCGGCAAGAAGAGCAAGACCACTGACCTTACTGGTCAGTGTCACTACTCTCCCCGTGCAGCTACACCGTTGAGGGACTGCCCTCTGAGCCCGGACCTTCCGTGCCAGGTAGGTGTTTGAGGTCCCCCTCCACTCACAGGATCCTGCCTGCGCCTCATCCCTGGTGGTCCAGTGGACCACCAGGTCATTTCAGCTCTGCTTCTGTGCCCTCTGTGCCCTTTCTAATATCTTTTGCTCTCCTTTATCTCTTTTTACACCTCTATCCTTTTAGTGCCTTTCTCATGTTTTTGCTCTTTCCTTCCCGCGCTGCCCACCACTGCTGCCACCGTGGCCACTCCCCCCTCCAGTGTGTCAGTGTGTCCGACCAGGAGGCCGCCTCGTCCCCCCATGGAACATCTCATCTTCCAGACCAGCCCCAAAACAACTCTCTGTGGAACCTTCATCTACATACCTCCAGGGCCCCGCCCTCTTTTCAGCGAGATCATCGCCGACTTCATCACACCCCACGCCCTCGCCTCCACAGACTACATATTACTCGGAGACCTAAACTTCCACCTGGACAACCATGACAAACGCAACACCACTGGCCTCCTAGAGGACCTCACCAACATGGGACTGAAGCAGCTTGTCACCGGCCCCACCCACACAGCAGGGCACACTCTCGACTCCATCATCGCAGGAAGAAACAGCGCCTCCTACAGCAACACCACCGAACTGCTCTGGGTGGACCACCACTGCATCCACTTCTCCTTTAGAAAACCCATTGCACACAAGCACACGCGTCGCCTCCCCCGCAGAAGCTGAAACAAAGTCACAGAAGCACATTTTACCTCCACCCTTACCAGCACTCCACCTCCAACGACTCCAGACGCCAACACCGGTGCAAGCAACCTCCACTGCTGGATCACCAACTGCGCCGACACACCCACCCCCTCCAGAAAGCTACAGAATGACACAACAAGAAAGCAAACTGGTTCACCATGGTACTTCAAGAATCCAAGAGCTCCTGCCGCCGGCTTAACAAGACATGGAGAAACAGCAAAACCCCTGAATCATGCACCACCTACAGAACAGCCACCACAGCACACCACCAACTCATCAAATCCACAAAGAAGAACTTTCTCCAAGACAGAATCCTCTCCAATGCTCACAACTCCAAGGAACGATTCTCCATCATACAGGAATTTGCCAAACCTGACAGCAAAACAACAGACGTCCCACCCTCCCAAGACCTCTGCAACAGACTCCACTCCATCTTTCACCTTAAGATCAAGACGGTCTAAGACAACTTTGACAACTAAGACCTCTGCACCACCTCAGCCCCCACCCCCGTGACGCCACCTACCAGACTCTACTCACTTGGACCCCGCTCATGACCCCACTCATGCCAGAAGACACCTTAAAGAACATGAAATTTATCCACTCCGGAGCACCCTCAGATCCCTGTCCGCCCCACATCTTCCATAGGACTGCCACAGCCATTGCACCCGAACTACGGCAGATGATCAACTGCTCCCTTGAGACTGCCATAATCCCTGATGACTGGAAGCCCACCAAAGTCCATCCCCTTCTAAAGAAACTCTCCAGAGACCCGACAGACCTCAAGAACGTCAGGTCATCGAAAAAGCAGTCAACACTCAGCTAGCAAACTTCATCGAAGCAATGTCCTAGACATCTTGCAATTTGGATATGCTTGTGCCTCACAGGAAGAACACAGAGAATCAGACACCAGCCCTACCTCTCAGATCCGACAGAGACCAGATGGGGAGTACGCCAGGAATCCTACCTCAGCTCCACCCTTTTCAACATCAACATGGCGCCCTCGCAACCATCGTCAGAAACCACGGGCTCAACATCCTCTCCTACACCGATGACATCCAGCTCATCCACTACCCCACCAAGGAACCCAGCCTCACAGGGCACAACTTCCAAGAAGGGATGACTCAACTCACAGAAAACAGAAGTCCTCATCCTTGGCCTCGCCTTCTCAGTCTGGGACTACTCCTGGTGGCCCCCTGCCCTCAGAAACACACCCACCCGACTGACTATGCAAGTAACCTCAGCATCATACTGGACTCATCGCTCACTATGAACCGCCAGATCAACACTGTATCCTCGGCCTGCTTCAACACCCTCCGGATATCCGAAAAATATTGAAATGGATCCCTCCAAATCCATAAAGACGGTCATGCTCTATGCCGGAAGCAACAAAAAACTCCTCTGCAAGCTCCAGACTGTCCAGAACGACGCAGCCAGACTGATCCTTCACAACCACATCACCCAACACCTCCGCAATCTCCACTGGCTACCCGTCTAAAGAAGAATAACTTTCAAGCTGCTGGCTCGCATACAAGGCTCACCACATAATCGGAGCAGAATACCTCAACAACCATCCAAGCTCCCAAGAGAAACCTCCGATCAGGACCAGTGCGGGTGGAACATCCTTTTCTGACCTTGCAGCCAAGACCTGCAATGACCTCCACCTCCGATAAGGCCCTACACTGCTCCAGTTCAGGAAGGACCTCAAGACCTGGCTCCTGAGATGACCCCAATGAAGCCACAATCCCCCCCCCCCCAGAGCCTTGAGACCCTAACGGGTGAGTAGATGAGCTTTACAAACTCCTTATTGATTGACTTATAGCAAATTTAAAAAGCCACCAGCACCAATTGGCCACTCTTCAGAAACACTCGGACACCTTGGACAAAACAGGTCTCAAATCCTGCTGCCAACAGCTGCATAAGGAAGGGGACAAATCTGATGAACTGTTGGCATGGATTCTAAAAAGAGAGGTGGAGGTGCCCCTCATTGTTTCAATATGGGATGCACAAGGTCACTTGCGCTCTTGGTGCCAAGACGTGCTGACAACGCTTTTGGACCACTTCAAGTAAGTTTATAAGGCAGGGCCCCTAGATGTTGAGGGCAGGACAGAGGGCTTTCAGGCTTGGGCGGGGCTACCACAGTTGTGGAGGACAGTCATGTTAGAATTGGAAAAGGGAACTCTCACTGGAAGAGGTAGGCGAGACCATTAAGTCTCTACGCAATCTACCCCCCGTCGGGGATGGTTTCCCTGCGGAATTATAGCAAGCTTATTCCCTGACTCTCAGAGAGAAATGTTTGAGGTTTATCGGGAAGCTAAGGTTAAGAGGCGTTTACCACAGACTATGAGGAAGTGGTATGCTTAATGTTGAAACCTAGAAGGGGATCCTGTGGACCCATCTGTCTACTGGCCCCTTACTATGCTTAATACCAATCTAAAAATCTTCTACAAGATTCTGGGGGAGGTTATCCGAGATCTAGTCCATGAGGACCAATGTGGTTTCATGCAAATGTGTGGTTCTGCGCATAACATTAGTAGATTGACAGCTGTGCTCCATGCTGCCCTGGATAGAGAGGGGGAGATGGCACTGATCTCATTGGATTTCGAAAAGGCATTTGATACATTAGAGTGGGACTTTCTCATGGCGGTATTAAGGGGTATGTTGTTTGGTCCCAATTTCTGTGCCTGGATTCAGCTTCTAAACACTGAGCCCCCGATACATATCAGGGTGAGAAGGCAGCTCTCGGGGTCCTGGCCGGTGAGGAGGGGGACTCCCCAGGGTTGTCCCCTCTCGCCTCTGTTGTTCTCTTTGGCGATTAAGCCACTTGCACTAATGCTGCATGCAGAAATGGCACCTTTGGGCTTTCGGGTAAGAAATAATAATCATGTAGTCTAACTCTACGTAGATGATACAATGGTGTACGTTTGTGAGCCGGGAGAGTCCATCCCGTTGTTAATGAGGCATCGGAGTGATTTTGGTGATGTATTGGAACTAAAGATCAACATTCGCAAGTTCTTGGTGTTCCCCCTGGGGGACTGAATGGGAAACTGCTGCGACAACTACCAGTTGTGGGACTCTGCTGGGGACTGGAGTGGTTCCGATACCTGGGAATCTGGGTTACCAATACAGAGGCCCAGAACCAGCGTCAAAATGTTGACAGCGTCTTGTACGGTCTGGAAAACTCCATGTCTTGTGGAATCGCCCCCCTCCCTTTCTCTAATGGGCAGGGTGGCGATAGCAAAAATGGTCCTACTCCTGAAATGTCTGTATCTTATGCAGAACCCTTTGTTTCCACTTAGGGATTGCTTTTCCTGATGACTGGATAGCCTAATTGTGGCACTTCTATGGGTGACTAGGCATAGTAGAGTTGTGGTAAATAATTTAATTACCGGGACTTAATTTGATACAGAAACATAATGAAATAGCTCAGTAAATAAGAGGCAGAATCCGTGGTATTAGAGGTTCGGAATGGGCTTTATTCCAGAGGTCGATTATAATCGGTTGCTCCAGGTTCCATCACCACGAAGGTTCAGGAAGTGAAGTACATACGTTATTGACAATCAATTACTTTTATACAATAAGCATTACAGTGAAGCAAATACAAGAGGCGTAACAATTGATAGTGGAGATAATATATTCATACGTGGCAAAGATAGGCGTAATTGGGTGTGTTTAAAGAACGTCATCAGATGTGATGTCATAAGAGGGTGGTTACATGAAAGAATTTCGCAATGTCAGCAGAAATACTTGGCAGAAATGCGCGCGCAGCAGCATGACGTGTAATTGACGTGCAACTAGGGGGTGAAGGGGACTTGACATTTAGCTCTACATGTGGCGACAGAAGTCTGGAGGGTCAAGTCAACCTAATCCCAAATCATATCTAACATCCTATGTTTAAAGAACTAAGTTATCCAAAAGAGAGGTCTCTTCGAGTGGAATCTTATTCTATACTGACTATACTGACTATTAGTGCGTGTACAAGCGTTTAAGTGTCTATACTAGATGCGAGGGCGGAATCTTCCATAGTAACAGGGCTATGAATTATTTGCATGAAGACAGAGAAGCCGGGCCTTTGCTCGGTAGCTGGCAGAATGTTTACTTAAGCTACTAGACAGGAATGCGTTGGGCAGGGAGCGGAGCAGATAATTTTAAAAGGTGAAATACAGTTTTTGGCAGGCAGCAGGCTGATGTCAGGCTTCGTGAGCCGCGCAGAGAATGAGACAAAGTTCATGGTCACAGGTGCAGGCTCAGACTGGGGCTTTCAGAGGCAGAAGGCAAGAAAAGCTTGATGACAGAATCAGGGCCTACTTGCCTGGACTGTAAAATGGCATAAGTGAACCATATAAAGGCGGTGGCCTTTCGTACTTAGGAATGGAATATCCGGCCCATTCATGGCGGATCAACAGAGGACAGGTTAACGGTGGACGCACATGTATTTGCGTCTTCATAACTGGAACTGGAGGGAACATACATGTACTTGTAACATGCACATAGAACCGTTGGGGTCCAAGATAGGGGACATAACTGACCAGAAAAATCCATATTTCCACATTCCCTCCTTGTCCCCTACTTGCCCGTCAAGAGATATCAATCTTCATTAATCCATTGATCTGTTCATATAGCATCATTTGTTATTCTTTCTTTTTCCGGGATCTTGAATGAAAATCTTGATGTGGAATGCACAATGTGGCACACAGACCACAAATCGCTGGTCCACATTGTAGACATAGACAGCAACTGAATAGTATGAGAAGTCCAATACCTAGGAAGGATAGAACTCTCCATCCAAAGGTAGATAATACACTCCAAAACCAACCGGACCAAGTCCAGGTGCCTGGATTCTGGTGTATCTGGCTTGCAATCTTATGAAGACGAGTTATGGCTTTATATATAGATGGCGAATTTTCTGGTATGAAAATGCAACAGCTTGATCCGATGACCCTACAAGCTCCGCCCCTATCAGCCAGGATGACGTCAAGGACAAGACGATTTTGAAGCACAACAATCCGCATAGCAGACTGCTCTTCTGTTAAATTGCCTAAGGCGGAAATAGTTTCGTTCACTACTGCTTCAAGGGTTCTAGTTAATCTACGTATCAGCTTACTATTAGTAACGGTACCTATATAGGGAAAGAGACCTTTATTGAAATCTGTGTATTTTTCCCATGCTGTTTCAGTGTAGTCGACTATTGGGAGATCTCTCCTTACTCTATTATATACTAAATGAATATTTCTGTGATAATCAGGAGGAGCTAGAAAAACAGGTGGCAAAAGGAATCCAATGTAGCAAGTACCATCCCAATCTAGAGGCAAACGTACATATGCCGTCTGACCACATATGAAATAGGAATGGCGGGAAGCTCTAAATGTAGACTTGCCTTGATCACTAAATTCTACTACAGTGGTGCATTTACTATGGCCCATGTGTATGGAACCATTCTTTCTTATACATAATTCACCTTTTACTGGAAGAATTGACATAGCGGGCAAAATTGAAGTAGCTTCGGATTCGACATTCAGGATCAGGAGATTAAGCGTAAAGTTACCTAATCCATATACTTCATTTTCTAGATCAGTTCCTGTTCCTTTGGGAAGTCCCTCCTTGTTGTGGTGGCAGACCTTAAGTAAAACTAAGTTCAAATTTCCCCATACCCCATTGTCTTGATAAACTGCAGAGTTCGAATCTTGGGAATTAATTAAACTAAACCATGCTCCACAGGAGCCGTTGTGTGTGAACGGGTATGGAAAAAGAGGTAGAATTCCTTTATAATTCTGATAGGGAGGGAGTCGGCCACATATCCAACAATTTGTAGCATTGCTAACCTGATGGGAATGATGCAACATACTAATAAACGTGTTATTGCGCAGTGCAAATCTATAAGACAACTCAAGCGGAGGTAATTTACTAAAAGAATGTTCAGCAGTAACATTGTAAACATGTCTAGAAATAGGATAATATATGTGCAACAATATACTTGCAGTAATTATTAAAAGACTTGAGAGAAATAAAATTAATAACGTCACTATGCAATGACTACGCAGTGATTTACAGTACGCCTGTCGTTTCAACATTTTTCGGGTGCTGGCTCTATTCAGGTCCAAGGGATACATGTCAGAGACAATTCAACCGCTTCACCTTGGAGAGGACTTAAACAATCAAATTGCTCGACTGATTGGGCCTGAGCTTTAATTTATAATGCTCAGAATCACTTTTTTCCATAAAAGGAAGTTTTGAGTCAATGGGTGAAGACACACAAGGTGAGGTATTCACATCTGATTTTAGTCCATGAAATTTCTTGATATGACTTGAATGAATCCATCCCTTTCTGCCTTCGATCTTCACGGCTGTTCTTGTGGTGAGTAACACCAGCTGAGGTGACCTCCACCTAGGTTCCAGCTGAGTCTTTCGATCAAAGTTCCTCACGAGGACCAAGTCTCCCGGAACCACGTCATGGGGTTTCACCTCAGTGTTGTCAGGAAAAGCTGCAGCTACCTGTGAACGACAAGATTGTAGTGCAGACATCAAGGAAGCCAAGTAATCTGTCAGCATGTTACAGTCAATATCAGTTATTTTGCGTGGTATAGGCGTCCCCCACATATTTGGTGGTCTGCCGAAGATCACTTCATACGGGGATAGCCCTGTTCGAGAGTGTGCTACCATTCTTGTGTAAAAGAGTGCAACTGGTAATGCTACTACCCAGTCGACACCTTTCTCTCTGCATATTTTGGATAATCTTATTTTCAGAGTCTGATTATGTCTTTCTACGAGACCTGCTGCTTCGGGGTGTCGGACACAGTGGAATTTCCACTGATAGCCTAACAAAAGTGAAACGTGTTTCATTAATTCGGATGAGAACGGCTGGCCGTTATCTGAGTGAACAACACGTGGTAAACCGTATCGTGGGAAGAATTCTCGAACCAACTGTTTGGCAGTAGTCGGGGCAGTGTAATCTGAAACCGGGTATGCCTCCGTCCAACGGGAAAGAGCACACACAACTACGAGAACATATTTGAATCCTCTACATCGTTCCATCTGGATATAATCCATCTGGAGGACTTCAAAAGGATGATCAGGAGGATGAAATCCACCCTGTTCTACGGGAACGCTTTTTCCTGGGTTGAACTGGCAACAGATCAGACAGGTACGAACTTTTTGTTTGGCTGCAGCTCGTAAATGTTTATTAAACCAAATGTGTTGAATGCTATCTAGCATAGCTTTTTCTCCTAGATGTGCAGGACTATGTACAGTGTTAATTATAACTTGGACCATTGAATCAGGAAGGAACCACACAGATTTTTCCTTCATCATCCATCCTTGATCGGTTTGGATCCCTCCTAATTCAGTCCATTTCTTTATTTCATCTGGTGTAGCATATGTCTGTATGTCAATTACATCAAGAGCGGGATCCTTAACCATCATACAATGTGGTGGTGTCTGGACTATTGTCTTTGTCATGTCGGATGTTTGAGTTTGAGCAGTCTGTTTAGCTGTTCTGTCAGCTAGATCATTGCCTTGAGAAATGATATCAGTAATTTTCGTATGAGCTTTACATTTCATAATCGATATTGCAATGGGCAAATGTATTGCATCTAATAAGGCATGAATGAGGGGTCCGTGCTGAATGTGGGCACCGTGAGAAGTTAAATAACCTCTCTCTCGCCACAGCACGCCGAAGTCATGTACGACTCCGAATGCATAACGTGAATCAGTGTATATGTTGACTTTTTTATTTGTGGCTTGAATACAGGCTTGTGTCAGAGCGACGAGCTCTGCTGCTTGAGCGGACAAGGTATTTATACACTTGGTTTCAATAATTTCAGTGTCTGTGGTGACTGCGTAAGCGGCCACTAACTCTCCTGTACTTGTTCTCATACATGAACCATCTACATACAACGTCAGGTCTGGATCTGACAATGGAACATCTGTCAAGTCTTGTCTGGGTTTCGTCGTGATTGTAATAACATCAATACAATCGTGGGCTAATGGGTCTGTTCCATTTACAGGTAAAAGTGTGGCAGGATTCAATGTGTTACAACGTCTGATTTCTATATGTGGCTGAAACAATGTTAGTTCATACCCTGTAAGTCGTGCTATAGTCAAGTGTTGTGTTTGCGTTCGATTCACAAGAACCTCTACGGCGTGTGGTACTTGTACTGTCAATGGATGTCCTAACACTATGGCATCGCTTTGTCTGATTGCTAAAGCTGTCGCTGCCACTGATTTCAGGCACGCAGGCAGAGCCTGAGCTACGGGATCTAATGTACTAGAAAAATAAGCACATGGTTTGTGTGCTCCTGCTTGTTCCTGTGTGAGTACTGACAAGGCAGTACCTTCTCGTTCTGTAACAAAGAGTGTAAAATGTTTTCTGTAACATGGTGTTGCTAAAACAGGTGCTTGACATAGAGCTTTCTTTAAGCTTTCAAAAGCTAGTGTGTGTTCCTGAGTCCAAGGGAGAACAGTCGATGTGGCTGCCTCCTGTGTTGTCAACTGAATGAGTGGTTTTGCTAGAAATGCATACTGAGGGATCCACTGCCTACAATATGAAGTGAGGCCTATGAAAGCCCGCACCTCCTTTTGTGTCTTGGGTATTGGCATGTTAGCTATTAACTGAATGCGGTCGGGTGTAAGCTGCCTTCCCTCCTTGGACAGCGAGTGACCAAGGTAAATAACTCGCTGGACACAGAATTGCAGCTTAGAAGGGGACACCTTGTGCCCCTTTTCGGCTAGAAATTGTAAAACCGTCAGTGATGCTTTTTCACATTCAGGTTCGCTTCGGGCGGTGATCAGCAGATCATCGACATATTGAAGCAAAGCAGTGTTAACTGGCATGTGGATACTGTCGAGTTCTCGTTTCAGTGCTTGGCTATAGATGCTGGGGCTTTCTGTAAATCCTTGAGGTGCGCGTGAGAATTTGAAGCTACGTCCATTTAAACTAAATCCGAACAAATATTGGCTTTCCGGATCTATTGGGACGCTGAAAAAGGCATTTTTGAGATCAATTACAGTAAAGAATGTTGCTTCGGAATCAATAGCTGTCAGTAATGATGAGATATCGGGGACCACAGGGAATTGTGGCACAATACACTTGTTTAATTCGCGCAGATCAATAATCAATCGATATACTGGCGGGGCCTTCGGATCTGTTCGTTTGAGAATCGGAATTATCGGTGAATTACCTACATTGGAGTCTGTTTCTACAACCACTCCTTGGGCAATGAGCTCGTCAATGATTTGTAGTAAAGCCACTACAGCATCTGGTGGTAACTTGTATTGTCGCATTCTTGGTAGTACCACTCCTGCCTTTAGTGTAACTCGATATGGTGTAATATTCATGCAACCAACATCAGTAGGGCCTTGTGCCCATAGATGTGTAGGTAAAGTCTGCAATCGGGGATCCATGTCTCTAGACACATAATGACCTTTAAAATCACGTAAAAACAATCTTACTCCTTCCGGAGAACAACATATTATAGCTCCTAGAGCTTTCAATGTCTTTATTCCTAACAGGTTTTCTGGACATGATTTAGTAAGCAACAAATCTGTAGTTCGGGTCAAAGGTCCTATCGTAAGTGGAAGAGGTTGTGACACTTCATTAACAATAGGTTTTCCTGAAAAACCAAGGGAAATATTCTGTGAGCCTGAGAGGGGTGCCCCTGGAACTTCACTACGTTTTATAGTTGTTCGACTTGCCCCTGTATCGAGTAAAAATTTTCTGTCTTGGCCTAATAATTCACTATGTACATAAGGTCCTTCTTGGTCTACAGGGACCTCGATAAGGGGTAAGTCAACTTCCCTCTCTAGGCTGGTTCATGCATATCGTTGATAATCAGGATAGTCATACTGTGCGGTCTGGTACAGCTGTCGTGTCGTGGTTTGTGTGGCAGCAGCCGGCAACACTGGTGCGGCTGGCACAAACTGTATAGACTGTTGTGGAGCTGGCATGGCCTGTGCATGCTGCGGTGCTCCTTGTTCATTCTGATCCTGTCTAAGTGGCCGTGGTCTTTCTTTTGTATTACCTATAGCGATATTATGTTTTAAAACTGGACAATCGTGTACGTAATGACCTGGCCTTTTACAGTAATTGCATGTCCCTTTTACAGGTCCTGTTGAATCGCCAGAATGTGTCGTACCCTTTTTATGTCCTTCCGCTGGAACTGTCTGAGAGACTAGCATTTTCATTTTCGTGTCTTTCATGCGTCTTTGTTCATGATCTTGTTCCTCTCTAATTCTATTGTGATGATACTGTAACATTTGTAACATTTGTGATGGAGTGTTACCTTGCCAGGTACTCTCGAATTTTAATACTCTATTCTTCACTTGGGGCAAGGAATTTTCAACTAATTTTGTCACAAACAGATGTGGGTATGACTCGCTACTTGCTTTTATACCACTATTTATACCAAAACATTTTTCGAATCGGGCATAGAAATCACTAGTGTCTTCATCTTGCTTTTGTTTACAGGCTGAGATTGCACCCCAGTCTTCCTTTTTCGTAGTTAATAAACGTGGCAGTACCTGTACTAATAAACCAGGCAGTGCTTTAGTTTTGTCCCCAAGCCCCGAACCTGGACCTCGGGCCCTTTCTTCATTTTCTAATGCTGTCCACTCTATCTTTTGGTCTCCTACCTCCCACTCTTTTTCCTTGAGCTTTTCATAAATGCCAGCAGGCATTAATACCTTTAATATTGTCATAATGTCGGGATAGGTATACTCTCCCATGAGTAACATATCTTTAATTTCTCGGTGGAAACCCGCTGGGTCTTTGTCATGACTGGGTACCACTTTCTTCATTTCTAACAATTCTATTTTCGATATGGGCGTATATACATATACACGTTTAAACTGATTGTCCTCGCCCTTTATTGGGTGCACTTCTCGTAAGGGATTCTGTCTGTCCATGTAATACGTGGTTCTTTCCTTAGTGGGCAGTGAGACATGTTCTGGGCATATAAAAAGAATGTACTGCTTTCTTGATTCTAGTATTTCTTTAATTAGCTTAGTACCTGGACCTCTCCATTTATTCGTGAGTAATTCAGTCAATATATCAGGTAAGGGACCAGGATCTGAATGTTGGCTTTTATATAGTATAAGAAGTTGTTGAATCATATAAATCCCAGCTAAACGCTGTTCATCTGGGGTGAGATTCAAAAATGTGTGTGCTACTGTATTATCACCATACATTCCGGGACTGTCAATCCAATGAACGGCTGACCTAGCTAATTCTTGTTCATCCATAGAATCAAGAAAATTATAACCCCTTCGTTCTCGCAGTAATTTGTCAGCGGCTTGGAATGAATGCTCGTTAGACCTTATATTTATTATTGGTGTTTGAAAATTCCTGTTATTTTCTAGACATATCGGACGTATCGGACCAGTAAGACATCTAGTACTATTACAAGATTTTCCTCTACCTACATAGGCTATGGTTTCTGACTGTCCTGTGGGCAGTCCTGATCCTTCTTCCTCCTCGTTTTGTTCAAACTGGTCTACCGTTAATCTTTCTTCGTGTAGGCGTTCTATTTCTTTACGGATCTTTCTGCACATGGCTATTATACATTTTTGCCTATCATGTCTCCCTTCTGATATATTCTGGCTCCATCTGGTAAGAGTTTGCATTATTTCCGGATCTACCCCCGGTCGGTCTTGATTTCTGATTACGCAATTTATGAGGAAACGTAACAGTTCCCCCTGTATTTCCACTTTCTGGTATTCCATAGCTCTGTTAATACATTCAGAATCTCGCCCTGTTTGGACATAATGATATATATTATCTAGATGCATAGTCATTCCTGGTAACTTCCCTAAATACACCGCGGCTCGTCTGATACGTAATGATGCCAGGATCATTTCGTCCTCCTTGCCGGGCACAGGGTCATATCTACAATCTACTAGAAGTTCCTTAAGCGTGCGGGCATTTATGAGTTTGGGGGTACGTGGATGTGCTGACTCTTGAAAAGTAAGTTTATTTATTCTAGGTGGCGTAGAAAAGATATTGGTAGCACCTCCGGTAGCCCCGTCTGGGGTATCGGGTGCGAAAGGATTCGTTGAACGTGATACAGCAACTATAGGTGTGGATACAGCTATAGAAGTAGCTGTAGGGACAGATGCAGAAACAGATGTGCTTGCCGGAACTTGTGTCAGAACTTGTTGCTGTAGGGATACGGGTACTGGATCTTGGCGTTGAACCTCCCTGGCAGGCGGTCTATGTGGGGCGGGATTAGCATACTCGGGAGCTGCGTCATCTAAATATGAGGAAAGAAAAACATCTTCTGCGGTTCTAGGATGCCCGTTAGGATGTACCTTTATTGGAAATAATGGGGTTGGCAAGTCTTTTGGTATCCCTGGAGTAGCCTTAGGTAATCCTTCAGCCAGAAGGGGATACATACCATTCATAAGGGCATTTCTTTGTCTGTCTACTTGTTCTGATTTCACTCGTGCACCTTCTTCAATTAATAGATTTTCTTGAACTTTATTTGAATTCTCTTTACTCTTCTCTTCCTGTCTACGTGCTTTTTCTGTTCGTCTATGTGATTCTTTACGCCATAATTCAATGGCGTCTTTCTGTGATTGTCTAGCTTTCTTTTTCCATAATTCTTCCTCTACTTTCACGATGCACTCTGCATCCCAGGTCCCAGCTGCGGGCCACCTCTGACTTTCTGGTAATTCCTTAGTGTAGTCTACCCATAAATCGAGAAACAATATGGCGTCTAGGCCATGTTTATGATACATGAAGTACCCTGGAGTGTCCCTAGGAGGAATGGGAACAGCTTCTTCGAGTACCCCTTTTCTAGTTGTGATCTGTCTTAGTTTCGAAAAGAGCGGCATATTGAGAACTGATCTGATACCTTATTTTTGAACACACTTAATACAATAAAACACGATAATGAACAGTCATTCATACCACAATATGCAGGACGTATCAATACATTTAACATTTAACATTTAAAATGAGCAGCGGTGATGATGACGATGATCTAAGAAAAACTTTATCACTAAAACATAATACTCGACATTAACTGACTTATTCTGAATTTATATACTTGATATACTAGATATACTGCTAAACAGTACAGATACACTGCTGAAACAGTGCAGACCGGATTTGTGTACCCAAACCCGTCTGGACCGGCACAACTTATGTGCACGCCAGAACGCCTCCCCAGTAATGGTACTCACCGGGTAGCTCGGAACGGAAGGCCTCGGAAACTGAACTGAACTTGAACCGGACTGGACTTGACTCGAACACTTCGGACACTGGACTCGACTTGGGACTTCGGAAACTGGTGGGCCTCTGTATACCTCGGATCTTGCTCTCTCAGCTAGGCTCTGGTCGGGATACTTCGCACTTCTCACCGCCTCGTCTGGGTGTTGATCGCAGCCTCAGTCGCCCCCGCTTGACCGGAGGGAGATACAGGAAATCCTGCTGGTACGCGTTGTTGTCCGTCCAGCTGTGGCAGGAGACCGGGCCTGCAACGCACCGCCGGCGCGTGAGATGAGAAAGTGTCCCTAATCGGGCGCCATTTATGTGGTAAATAATTTAATTACCGGGACTTAATTTGATACAGAAACATAATGAAATAGCTCAGTAAATAAGAGGCAGAATCCGTGGTATTAGAGGTTCGGAATGGGCTTTATTCCAGAGGTCGATTATAATCGGTTGCTCCAGGTTCCATCACCACGAAGGTTCAGGAAGTGAAGTACATACGTTATTGACAATCAATTACTTTTATACAATAAGCATTACAGTGAAGCAAATACAAGAGGCGTAACAATTGATAGTGGAGATAATATATTCATACGTGGCAAAGATAGGCGTAATTGGGTGTGTTTAAAGAACGTCATCAGATGTGATGTCATAAGAGGGTGGTTACATGAAAGAATTTCGCAATGTCAGCAGAAATACTTGGCAGAAATGCGCGCGCAGCAGCATGACGTGTAATTGACGTGCAACTAGGGGGTGAAGGGGACTTGACATTTAGCTCTACATGTGGCGACAGAAGTCTGGAGGGTCAAGTCAACCTAATCCCAAATCATATCTAACATCCTATGTTTAAAGAACTAAGTTATCCAAAAGAGAGGTCTCTTCGAGTGGAATCTTATTCTATACTGACTATACTGACTATTTAGTGCGTGTACAAGCGTTTAAGTGTCTATACTAGATGCGAGGGCGGAATCTTCCATAGTAACAGGGCTATGAATTATTTGCATGAAGACAGAGAAGCCGGGCCTTTGCTCGGTAGCTGGCAGAATGTTTACTTAAGCTACTAGACAGGAATGCGTTGGGCAGGGAGCGGAGCAGATAATTTTAAAAGGTGAAATACAGTTTTTGGCAGGCAGCAGGCTGATGTCAGGCTTCGTGAGCCGCGCAGAGAATGAGACAAAGTTCATGGTCACAGGTGCAGGCTCAGACTGGAGCTTTCAGAGGCAGAAGGCAAGAAAAGCTTGATGACAGAATCAGGGCCTACTTGCCTGGACTGTAAAATGGCATAAGTGAACCATATAAAGGCGGTGGCCTTTCGTACTTAGGAATGGAATATCCGGCCCATTCATGGCGGATCAACAGAGGACAGGTTAACGGTGGACGCACATGTATTTGCGTCTTCATAACTGGAACTGGAGGGAACATACATGTACTTGTAACATGCACATAGAACCGTTGGGGTCCAAGATAGGGGACATAACTGACCAGAAAAATCCATATTTCCACAGAGTGGTGCTTGCTACATTGAAATGGGATGTGGAGGATGGGGGCTTGGTGGTCCTGGACTTACAATATTATTATTATGCTGCTCACCTACAGCACGCAGTCCGATGGCTGGTGGAGTCTGACACTTTGAAGAAGCGGCTTTTGGGAGCTGAGTTTAGAAGGCACACCCTGCCTCAGCTGCTAATGCGGTGGGGAGATCAGAGGTCAGTTGCCATATTTGAATATCCACACTGCAGGCATCTGGGAAAGGGTGGTTCAGAGGGTTCTCCATAGGGCTCCCTTTAGTAGGGAACTGAAACTGTGGGATCTGGCTCTCTTTAGAAACATTGACTCCGCCATGTCTATGGAGCTATGGCGGCAAGGGGGTTGTCTGGAAATGGGCGACCTCTAATCTTGGGACACCTTCATATAATTACCGGAGGTGCAGGACTCATTCGATGTGGGGAGGGGCACCATCTCATCACTCATTTCAACAAAGCCCTTAGGAACAACATGCAGCCGCTGCAGTATCCTGTGCGAACGGCATGGGAAGAAGACATGGAGGTGCTGATCTCCGATAAGGACTGTGATATGGCGCTGAACCTTGTTCGTATTGTATTGTGCAATAATCGCTTCCAACTATTGTACACCTACACACCATTAACAGGATAGATCCTGCAAGGAATGCTGCCTGTTCACGATGCTGGAAGGTTGGTGCCACATTTCTGTATTTAGCCTGGAAATGTACTTCAGTTCAGTCTTACTGGGCACTGGTGGTACCTCGCATAGAGGCAGCCACAGGGATTGGTGTCCCATTGACTCTGCTTGCCTGTTCATTGGGAGGTGTGGTGCACCCCAAACGTTATAGGATTCCTCGTATTTTAGCCGAATTGGCTCTGCTCCTGGCGAAAAGGCAGGTGGCTATTGGGTAGATGGGGGCAAGGGCCCTGCTGCTGGCCTGTTGGTTGAAGGATTTGATGGAGTGGGGGGCTTCGGAGGAACAACACATGCTCCTCTCCTGTAGTGACGAAGGGGCATCCATAACCATATTACAATCAGTATAGCTATTGGGTATGTTTCAAGAAGATGGGGACGGTCCATAGAGGGTAGCTCGGGAGGGGAGGATTGAGCGTTGCTGGAAATGTCTCTCTCTCTCTGTTGGTTTCATGACGACCAAGCGGGCCTTCATGTGTAGCTGCATGTTTTGGAGCTTGATGTCTTGGTTTCATTTTATGCTGTCTTGGAACACCCTCGGATATATGTATTTCCCATATATGTAAAGTAGATCTGGTTGGGCTGCACACGATTTTATTTATTGTCTGCTGAAGATTCTCATCCGGATTTACAAACATGCACTGTACGTTTGTTGTTAGTGGAAAATCAATAAAATACAGTTTTAAAAAAAGTATAGGTATAGAACTATCTGTCAAGTCTAGTGCTTGTCAGTAGTCAAGATATGTTTTGTGGAAGTAATTTGATTCAGACAGTGATAGTTTTATTAGTGTCTGCTACATTTTCAAGAATGACTCCACTTCCCAAAGTGAGTTTCCATTTTCTATTTCAAAGAAGATGTGTTTTGGTAGGGAACTCCCTTCCTGTTACTTATACAAACCTACTGTTATGTGGGACAAATATCTGTTGTCTATCATTAATCCTTTACCGGAACACATTTGTGCATAGTTTCCCTGCCAGCACCACGCAGACCATTAGCAAAGATAAGCTGAAAGTCAATCATGATCATGCCCGGGAGTGACAGGCAGGCCTTCCGAAGTGTGTGGCCACTCTTTTTCTCTCTCCCTCACTCCTTCCAACCTACATTGGGTCAATCGTTCAATGTGTACCTACTGCTTCTGCATTTCTCCCGGTTTTATTCACCTTTTTACTACATTTCCATCTATCTTTTTGTCTCACTCATTTCTCTCATAATCACTGTTACAAAATGGGCCTCTCTGAAGGGTGACCTTAAACTTTTTGCATTCCTCCTTTTTTTCTGACCTTCTTTTGTTAAGTGCTAACTTGGTACCATTGGTGTATACACAATTGGCACATTTGGTTTACTTGGATGTACCTTGTAAAGGTGTATACCATATACCTATGGCCTGTAAAGGAAATGCTACTAGTGGGCCTGAAGCACTGATTAAACCACCCACTCCAGTAGCCTTTCAAACCTGTCTTTGGCCTGCCATTGCAGGACCTGTGTGTGCAGTTTACTGCCACTTCGACTTGGCATTTAAAAACTACTTGTCAAGCCTTTAAATTCCCTTTTGTTACACAAACGTCATCCCTATGATAGGCCCTAGGTAGCTCTAAGAGCAGGGTGCTGTGTAAGTAAAAGGCAGGACATGTACTTTTAAGTTTCAAATTTCCTGGTGGGGCAAACATCCAAATTAATTTTCCACTACTGTGAGGCCTACCCCTCTCAGAGGCTAGCATTGGAAATTCCTTAATAAACTTTCAAGCTGTATTTCCTGATTAGAAATGAGTATCTACATCATGCCTCATATCTTTGGAATGGTAATGATAAATCCTCTGTAATGGTAAAGTTGGATTTAACATTACTATTTTAGAAATGCCACTTTTAGAAATTGCAAAAACCTATAGGGATTAAGCCCAACGGACCGGGGCCAGGTAGGGCTATTCAAAATTCCGAACACAAAAAAATGAACCCGGCTCCGTACTACCGTACACTCTTACTACTCATGGAGTAACGAACAGTCAACTCTTTTATCTGTCCGAATAGAATTTTTTTTATTTGACCATTCTTGTTTCTTATTAATTTAAAAATTGATCAAAACAATTTTTTGGACTGAAAAAGAAAAAGAAACACAGACTTATCAAATTCACACATGAACTTACACGTATATACAATTTCATTTAGTTAATTCTGAATGCGGCGAGAGTTGAAAGAAATTATTGGATAAAGGATTGATATACTATTCAGACACTCTTTTGACACTGGAGTTGGAATAACACATGTGGTTCATAACATTGGATATTTTCATGTTTATTACAAAATTTTGTATATGATGTAAATTTTCCTAAAAAGGTGTTTTGCATCAGATTAATGTATGAATTCATTTGCTGCTTTTGTCATGTTGCAAGCTGCTGCCAATAAGTTTTTCACAGTGTCTAAGTCCATTTTTGTCTTTAAGTGTATGTTAATGTGAACTGTATATATGTGTAAGTTCATGTGTGAATTTGATGAGTCTGTGTTTCTTTTTCAGACCAAAAAATAGTTTTGATCAATTTTTAAATTAATAAGAAACAGGAATGGTCTAATAAAAATTCCATTCGGACGGATAAAAGATTGACTGTTCGTTACTCCATGAGTAGTAGGAATGTACGGTAGTACGGAGCCGGGTTCATTGTTTTGTGTTCTGACTTTTAGAAATTGGGCATTTCTCTGTTCTCACCACTCTGTGTGCATGTGGCTTGTCTCCAATACATGTCGGGGATGGGGGACAGTTACACTTTGTGCAATCCCTCTAGGCAGCCACAACACAGGAAGTAGGTGTGACAGAGAACTCATCTGCATTTGCCTGCATTCTGATAGCTCTTCCCAGGCAGGACAGGGGCTGACACACCTAAATAGGCAGTGTCCTGTTTCCCACATAATTGCAGATTGCCCCCTACTGACAATCTAGAGCTAGGGCTGGGATGAAAAGGGGACCTGTGCACTTCAGGGGCCTGCTTCAGTCACCCCCACTTCAAAGTCACAATTGGGCTTCTGATCCTACCAAGACAGTCCTGGACCTGTGAAGAACTCTGCCAGGATTAAAGACTGCTATGCTACAAGGATTGCCACTCTGCTTGACTGCTGCTCTGAAAGAAATGCTTTTCTGCTGTGCTGTGCTGTGCTGTGCTGTGCTGCCCTGCTGCCTGATGAGGACAAGGACTGGACCCATCTCACTTGAACCTAGAGTGACTCCAAGGGCTGTCTGGCTGGCTCCCTGTTCTGAGGGCCATCAAAGACTTTCTTTAACCCTGCAACAGGGTTACTTGTACCAGAGTACGGACTCTGCCATCTGTGAGTCCTGCCCTGCCAAATGGTGCCAATCCAGTCCTAGGCCCTTGAAAGGTGACTTCTGCTGGACAGAACAATCAAAATCAATGCAGAGACCACTTTGCACCGATCGGAACCAACGAATTGACCTTCCACACGGATGCAGGAACTGATCAACAACATCACTTCGACGAACTGTGTGGCTTGATGACGACACAGTACCTGCATCGTGAAGGGGTTCTTTGACGAGGTCTTCATCACCTGCGCAATTCGGAACCAACGCAGCGAGTCCTCAACGTCGACGCTTGCTCCATCCAAAGTACTTTTTCAGCGACACTTGCATTAGCCCTGTAGCCAGCCTGCTCTCCATCGCGGTTGGCCTGAAATGTGGATTTACCCCTACCCAGCACAACTGCAAGTAACCCCAAGGTGCTATAAGCACTCATTTTCGATTTAATCTTTAAAAATCCATAACTCAATTTCTACTTATTACATTTTTCTTTTCAGTCTTGTTTTACTCATAACAATATAATTCTTTTTTCAAATCTATATGGAGTCTTTTTGTGGTGTTGTCATTGCGTTACTGTATGTGTGTGTGAGTGTGTTGCATAAATAAGAGGGTGAGTACAGGCTATCTTTTAGTGTGCCTCTAGCTTACCCTGCTAGAGTGGTGGGTCCTGCTTGTACATGGTGCATACTCTGAAAACCTTGAATCCCCGTTTCTAACAATCTCTCTTTTCTTTCTCTCTTCTCACTGGCTCCTCTTTTTCTGTCACACTTCTCCTCTTCATCTCTCTGCCGTCCTCTTATTACATTTTACATATTTTTCAAATAAAGATGTTTTGAGTTCATGGAAATCTCGCCCGGAGACCAATGCCAGTCTAA
This sequence comes from Triturus cristatus, assembly GCF_964204655.1. Taxonomy (NCBI): domain Eukaryota; kingdom Metazoa; phylum Chordata; class Amphibia; order Caudata; family Salamandridae; genus Triturus; species Triturus cristatus. The sequence continues at coordinate 339,064,565 of NC_140587.1, read as the reverse complement.
TGCTGCAAGTATGGCGAATAAGGCGGGTGTTCCTAAAGAGATGGGCATTGGGCTGTCCTTTCTCTGGTTAAGCTGGCATCGGTTTCCTTATTTGGCAAAAAATTCACAAACAGGCTAACAGCACTATGGAGCATTTGAGTATGTCACCACTGGGCCCACACCACCCTTCTCACAGAAAGGAAAATGGCGGATTGGCTTCGCTTCAGAGGACGCCTCCCGTAGCTCTCTCCTGTGGACTTCGTCGTTCCGGGCGACCCCCCCACCTTCTGACGAATTACCCCTTGAAGTTAATGCTCTAATGGCGAGGGGAGCTTAGTCCAGGTAATAAGCATGCCCCTTCGCTTTTCATGCCTAATAACTTGATCAACTACTTAACGACAACTGTTGATACCTGATACCTGGCTGCTTGATGTGCCGGATCGGGTCATTAAATATACGGAGCCATATCTTCACACCTAGATCAGCAAGGTGGTTCCTGCTGTGCCTGCCTTTGAGTCTTTCGATCCTGGGATCATTACTCGGGCTGCGGACTGTGACTGGACTCTGGCGGTGGCGTCTGCCAAAAGAATGGCACCACAACCTCTTACAGCCTCGAAGGGACGCAGCAGTGCGGAGGGGCTTCCTGCTTCAGGACACGGGACTCCTGTCACAGGCAAGGGATGTATTGAGTTTGATGGCAGTGTGGCTGAGGACCCGGTGGCTTCTCTGGATGCAGAGCTTAACTACGGCATCCAGCTGGGAAAACCGATTCTTTGGCTGCTACGCTCTGGTAGGACAGCTGTTTTACTCCGGTCCTGTGGCTCAGAAACTTCCATTCAGGGTTCTGAGATGGCTGAGGTCCTGATTGCAACTCTCCAGGAGGGCTGGGGGGGAGAGGGAAGGTTACCCAGTTAGTCCTGCAATAGGTTTGTCATCTTTGGCCCCAGAACAGCAAGGGAGCAGCAGGGCAAATCTCCTTCAATTGCTATGGTGAATATGGACAGTGATGTGGGAAAAGATATCTGTTCAGGAACAACGGCCTGCTGTGACTTTGAAACTGTCTTTCCTAGATTATCTGCAACCCTTACCAACGTACCTGGCACACCTACACAAATGCAGCTGCAGTTGCAATTACATATACAACCCTGCATGAGCGGTGAGGGCTTGGGTGATGGTTGTCCCCAAATTGACGCTACACCTGAACCAGGGCACCAGCAACAATCTAGTTCAGGTACTGCCGACTTTCGGACTGATACTGCTCAAGGCATTTGTCATTCTGATTCTATCCGTTCTACTATAGATACACAGACTTGTGCCCAGGCGGAGACCGTGGCTCAGCAGTCGGAATTAACTGACCTGACCAATGTGGCAACTGAGCCCAGTGCTTCAAAAATCTGTACCCCAGTGGGGGGGAAAGGGGACAAGGCGAAAGGTCCTAAAACTGTTAGAGCAGCCAAGGGAGGCAAGGGTCGTGGTGGCGTTAAACCTCAAGTTCCTGCCTCAGTGGGGCGACTCAAGGACTCTGCCTCGAGTAGTACAAAGGCTGGTCCGGGCTTCAGTCCTTTGAACCAATGGGTGGCTTCAAAGGGGGGTGTTTAAGCTATCATTTCACGACTGTCTAATTCTAGCAATACGGAGTCTGCGGCAGCTGAAGTTGGAGATCCGCTATTATCATCTCACCCCTGCTCTAATCCTATTGCTCCACTAACCCAATTGGACAACTCGGATGAGAACTCAGGCAGAGCTAATATTGGATCTTCTAGCTCTTTATCTTCATCTCCGGCACCAGCTGAACTGGCCGACTCCACGTAAGGACAGCATCCAGCCAATTGTGAGGAACCTTCCTTGTCTAGAATCCTGTAGGCGCTAGTCTCTCAGAGAGCAGAGGCCCAAGAATATTATTCGCAAGCCCAAACAGATAGCAGGGAGATTAAAAAAGCATTGACAGACGTCACCACTAAGGTTGCCCTGCTATCCTCTGAAGTTACAGATTTGCAAGAACGTGTTGCAGCAGTGGAACAGGCTAACACTTTCACTGTGAGAGTGACTAAAACTCAAGAGAATCAGCTAGCGTTCCTGCAGGCAAAAGTTGAGGACCTTGAAAGTCATCAACGTTGGCAGAGTCTCTGAATCTTCGGCATACCAGAAGGGAGGGAAGGCTCTAACCCACGGGCCGAAATCGTCAGTCTCTGTCAGCAAGCATTTCCAGATTTGGAGGACTGGGATGTCCACGATTTGTGTGGTATACAGCCCTAATACCGACTGTCCTGACGTTTTCCATTATTTAAGTTCAGAACTACTGGAGTGGGCCGGGGACCTGATAGTTATGGGGGATTTCCACTGAATTATGGATAATAAGCTTGACTCTTCTAATACCAAAACTCGGGCCAGGATGGTCAGGACTAGGGCAGCTATTCTAGAACTTCTCCACATACACCAACTGGACGACGCTTGGAGGAGACTGTGTCCAATGCTGCCAGGCTATACATACTACTCACCCCCACATAAACAGTACTCTCGAATTGACATGATCTTTACTAATAGAATCTTGTTGGAAAAGGCACTTATAGAGGTTTTCCCCAACATTACATCTGATCACAATCTAGTTATGTTAACTCTTCAGACTCAGCTGGGGGATAGAGAACCTCTCCGGGCTTCCTCATTGCCGAGACACCTACTCAGCAACTTAGAGTTTCAGGCATATATTCAAAGAACACTTGGGGAGTACTTCGAAAATTATAGGGGCACTGCTTCTACCACAACGGTGTAGGACTGTATGAAGACTTATGTTAGTTAGAGGGGCCAATCTCTTAACACAGAACCGGTGTGTAATTCGGGAGGCAGAGCAGGAGCATTGGGTCTATTTAGATTTGGAACGACACCATGCAAGAGCTATTGCAGTAAGGGACGTAGCAGAACATTCTATATACCTTCGGCTTTTAGAAGTAAGAGCTAAGCTTAATAGAGGGCTAATTGATAAAGTCCCCACCAATTATCATAAGTATAAAACTTTTCAATATGAGTACGGGGAGAGGGTTGGCCGCTTGCTGGCTACTCAGATCGCTGATCAGAGGGCATATCTAACATTAAATTTATAAAAGGGGTAGATGGTCTGTCTTATACTTGATCTAGTTGAACAGTTTAGACTATTTTACACCAATGTATATGGTGAGACAGCCCCTTTTAATAAACATACTGCTTTAGTTTATATAGAGTGCATTACCGAACCTCGACCCTTTGGAGTCCGCATTACTGCAAAAAGACATAGAGCTGGGTGAGGTTGAGGATGCGATTAGTTCTCTACCCTCAATCGGTGAAGACACTATTCCACTCGAATTCTACAAAATCTTTAAGGACATCTTGGCACCTGTCTTCACTCAATTACTTATTAACATCATTAACAGGTCTGACACCCCTGCATCTTGAAGTATGCTTAACATCGTGGTATTCCCTAAGAAGGGGAAACCAGTTGAGGACAGGGGCTCTTAACGGCCTATATCATTGATCAAAGCCGATGCAAAAAAAAAATCTAAATCTTAGCCTCGCGTCTGGCTCCTTTTATTCATAAGTTAGTCTCGGAGCAACAGCACAGCTTTGTCCCAGGCAGAGACACTGCGACTCACATCAACACAGCTATTGCCGCCTTTGCCATCTCCGGTAAATTAAATCAACATATAGGAATGGTTATGCTTGACGCCGAATAGGCCTTCGATTGAGTTGTCTGGGAAGCATTATGGCTCTCTATGTCATCATTTGGCTTCGGTCTTAGGTTTATCTCTGCTGTCCAGAAACTGTATAAAAACCCGGTGGCAACAGTTAAGCTGAACGGTTTTTCTTCAGCCCACTTTGCAATAAAAGGGGAAGGCGGCAGTGCTGTTCGCTATCCCCTTTACTGTTTGGCCTTTATATTGAGCCTTTTCTAAGGCATGTGTTGCAAACTGTAAAGATCTCTCCAGTATGTCTTAGTGGCGTAGAATTAAAACTGACTGCATATGCGGATGACATTGCCATATTTTCTTCTAATCCAGTCGATGCTATATTTGAAATTACACGAGAGGCTCAGTTCTTTGGCTCTTTTTCTGGCTATAAACTAAACCTGACTAAGACCTAAACAATTGTAAATTTTCAACCTGAAACGGTGCCTGTATCATTAGGGGTTATAAGAATGGCTACCTACTAGGGAGTTTATCTTAGTAGTCTTGTAGATGATATGGTCTTTCTCAATTATGAGCCACTTCTTAAAACAGTCTTGGCAAAACTTAGTAGCTGGCATCGGCTTCCTCTCAGTATATACGGAAGATGCAATATAGTTAAAATGAATATCCTCCCCAAATTTTTATATCTATATAGCTCAATACCCCTAGGGGCTCCTTGGTCCTTCTTTAAGAGCTTAGACAGTGCTATAGGTTGCTTTAAATGGGGATACAGACGCGCCCGGGGGGATCTTCGGTTTATCAAATTACCTTACAAACAAGGGGGATTTAAGCTCTCAGATTTCAAACTTTACTTTTGGGATGCATTTGCTGATCGGATCTTGCTCAGTGGGCCTGATACGGTCATCCCTTGGCTATCAAATCAGCTAGCCTGCGGACCAGTCACTCAGTTCATGCTGTAGAAGACTTCTGAACCCAATTACTTTAAGCGGGTCAGGTTCAAGATAATTAGAGACATTACTAGGATCTGGCAAGACATTTGCCCGCACTACACCAGTGTACACTGTTATGGGGTAACCCTATGCTGCCCAACGTATTCCATGACAACATCGGAAGATGCTGGCAGCATAAGGGCATAAATTGACTTGGACTGTTATATGGTGGACGGGGATTTAGACCTTTTTTAGCTCTGAAAGATGAGTTTGGGCTTTCACATTTTTTAAATTTCTGCAAGTTCAGGACTACTTTTTATGGGGTCAGAGGCTATTAGAAATGTCAAGTCCCTCTGAAATATTATCTGGATTATTTCTGACCTCTGGCCGAGGAACTATCAGTACAGTCTATCAGAAATTCCTCTCAGTTGTTAGCAATGATAGCTTGCAGATAGCTAAAGAATTAAGCTGGATTTTTCAAACCGAGATAAGAGGCTAGGAAATACAGGCCTCATTGGATACTTTAGATCTAGCTGTAGCCTCTGTTAATTTGAAATTACAAAAACATCGGACAGTTTTCATTTTGTATTACACGCCTGAGCTCATCTCTAAATGGGCCACGTTCCAATCTTCGGCTAAATCATTCTGTCCAAAATGCCTAGTCTTTGCTGCAGATTTAAGACATATGCTTGTTACCTGTCCAAAGCTTAACATATTCTGGAGGGATGTATCTTCCAATATTTCCATTACTCCACGGTCATAGTGTTCAACTTACTGAGAGGGAAATAGTCCTGGGGACCATACGTGATGTGGTTAGCCACGAGAGTTTATTAGCTTCAATTGTTATAGCATGTGTTCACTTATGTATAGTCCAAGTTTGGATTAACAGTGCGAGCCCAAACGTTAACAAAGTCTGGGCCCTATTCAGACAAGTGTATGGAATGGAACTTGCCCTAGCTTAGGCCAGAGGCCCACGTCCTTGGTTAAAATTTAAAAGGGTCTGGTCTAGTCTCCAATGGGATCAACGTATTATCGTCATCTTGTATTTTGTCATTATCCTCCCTTTATTCCAATTCTACATCTGTGTTTTGACTTTCATATTCTCCTTGTTTTCCCTTATCATGTCTTTTGATACTTTATATATTACGTGACTTGAATTATGTTGGTATTTTTATTTTTACATGATACCAATGTCTTATTTTTTCTTATGTTTCTTCATTTATGTATTGTGTTATACTTATGGCTAAAAAAAAAAATTTAAAAAGCAAATACCCACAACTTTATACAAAAAAGAAATGTCACCACTGGATTAATGCTTTCGTATTTATCACCCCTTTCTTGTAGCATAATTTTCTCACTTCACTAAAGTGTTACGGACTGAACCCTGTGCTCACAGATTAATTGAGGAAATGGCAACATAGCCTGACGCCACGTCTTTCAGGCCTTTCCAAAAAGGTGTTGCATGGGAATCCTGGTTACGTCAAAAGTGCTATGCAATCCATTAAACAAAATACTTTTACAGCTTTCACACATCTCGACTTGGAAGAATGAAAGGCTGAGCCAGTCCTGCCAGGATTCTACCTGTGACCTGTAGGCTACATACTGAGTTCAGAACAGGCCTGAGGCTGATAAAACTGCTCGGTTTTTGTAATTGGTATACCGCACATATCACCACGCTTTCATCTCGTGCTTCCTGACCGTTATTTGAAAGGTATTCTGTTCTCTGAACTGTTTATTGCCTCAGAGTTTTATTTAACAATCCAACCATGCTACCATTATTGCAATCCTTTAGTTTACATACTCTTTGATAAAGCGGCGTATTCATTCACGGCATGCAATTTTTGTGCTGTGCAGTTTATAACGTACATTTTTCTGTAATGAATTTCTCTTTCATCGTGTGCCACGGGAGAAGTAAGATATTGCTGAGGTTTGAGGTTATTTCACTTTCCTTAAATGTTCATCACATTATCTCTTCAAAGAACTCCGAGGTGCTAACCCACACTTCACCTTACAGCTTGTCAGCAAGATGCCAGCAAGCGCCTTTGAGGTAATAACCAGAGGTCTCTGGCAGGAGGAAAACGAAAACAAAATACATTTTAATGAGGAATGGAAAACCAATTACCGAAAGCAAACATCTCAGAGGTACAGGTAAGGCAGTTGCAGCATAATGAAAGAACAGGAAATAATATTGCAGGCAGTGGTAAAGACACATGCAAGGGTTTCTGAGGACAGCCAGTCAAATTGCACGTCTTGCTTTAAAACTGTCATTTTCGAATGGCCGTGGCGGACTAGTGCTCATCTGCATTAATCCAATCAGATTAAGTGCGTATGCAGTAGGGACTGACTAACACTCATTAGCCAACTTGAAGAATGTAACGGGCTTTAATTAAAATAACTACTTAACCGTGGAGATGTTAAAATAAAATATTTGCTGTGCGTTCAAAAGTTGGCCTGGGATCCTACTTAAGGCCTGAAGTGGCGATGGGACGTTTGAAACAAGAGCAGAAGTGTGTACGTGTGTGTGTGGGGGGAGTGGGGAGCCATCTGTATCCTTGAAAATATCCAAGCAGCATTCACGATAAGGCTCGTACTTTGTTTCCTAAACGAGAACTAGAACATGTCCCGCGTGAGCATTCTGACAATTCAAGAGTCCAACATATCATCTCAGAATACGACCCAATTCACACTCTCAGACGAAGCGCAATTTATCCCTCTCCCTTCCAACCCAACACATTTTCAACAAGCATTTGCAATGCATCGGCCTCGCCTTTGGGACCTTATTTGTATTTAGCAATGCAGCATATTAGCCTGGGTGCTGGAACATTTACTATTCTTTAATATGGAGGGAAAGTAAGCACGAAACTGCGTGACACGCCAGGTATGGGAACATATGGAGAGAAATAAGCTCTGTGAATGTGTGTGTAAGTGAAATCTGAGAGAATAGAGAGACAAAGAAGGAAGGAGAAAGAAGGGTGCGCGTTTGTGTGTGAGTGAGAAAGTGTGTGACAGAGAGAAAGCAATTACGAAAGAGAAATAGAGAGAGTGTGAGAGTGTGTGTGACAGGGAGAGAAAGCAATAGCGAAAGAGAAATAGAGATAGTAGGGGCATATTAACAAGCCAGGCGATAAAATTATCGCCGCTTTAGCGGCAGAAAACTGCCGCTAAAACGGCGATAATGGGCTTGATAATATGCTCTATGGAATTCCAATTGAAACCCATGTTAGATGTGAAGGACATCTAACCTGAGCTTCAATTGGAATTCCATAGAGCATATTATCAAGCCCATTATCGCCGTTTTAGCGGCAGTTTTCTGCCGCTAAAGCGGCGATAATTTTATCGCCTGGCTTGTTAATATGCCCCATGGTGTGTGTGTGTGTTTGTGGAGAGAGAGAGAGAAGGGGGCAGAGGCTATGCAACACATAGGAAGGGACAGACAAGATCCAAAGTCGGACAGCTACGACGGCTCTTCCTTGGCGCCGCCCTCCCAAGGAGAGGTAACCCTCGGCACGGACAGACAGCTGCTGCGGTCATGAGCCCACTGCAGTCCTGCTCGGGACGCACACCCAGGCAAGCACCGTTAAAAAATGCTGAGTGCACGGGAAAGATGACGGTAAGCAACAGATGAGCTGAGGTGGGACAGCAATATGGAGTACAAAGAGGGAGTAACAGACACTGAAGGGCAAAGACAATACAAGCTATGTTAACACAGGTTTTTAAAAGCGATCCTTTGAAAACAAAACATCAAAACAAAAATTAAACGGTGAGATCGGCAATTGTTCAAACACCGCTCTGACTTGTGTTGCCTGGCTGAGCTGCTAAGGCACTGTCTGCTTTAAGGCACAGTCCGCTTTCACTTTCGCTGCGGTCATGAGCCCACTGCAGTCCTGCTCAGGACACCCAGGAAAGCACCGTTACAGCAATGAACAGTCTGGTTTGTCTCTTTGCCAACTACAAGCACCGATGGCCTCCGATGTAATACACACATGACCCCTGCATCACGACAATGGTTGTGCATTTTATTTCACCCATCGAAGATGGTAAAAAAAAGTATGTGAAAGCAGATTATCAAGCAGGCCAGGAGCAAGCAAAGAAAGAGTAAGTGTGTCTGAAAGCAAAGAATTTGGGCGGGGGAGTGAAATAGCTGCCAATGAGCAGCGACGAACGAGAACAGGCAGATGACTGGCATAATTTTATGTACACCAAAAAACGCAGAGTGCACGGGAAAGGATGACGGTAAGCAACAGATGAGCTGAGGTGGGCAGCAATATGGAGTATAAAGAGGGAGTAACAGACACTGAAGGGCAAAGACAATACAAGCTATGTTAACGCAGGTTTTTAAAAGCGATCCTTTGAAAACCAAAATTAAACGGTGAGATCGGCAATTGTCCAAACACTCCGCTCTTACTTGTGTTGCCTGTCTGAGCTCCTGAGGCACGGTCCACTTTAAAGCACAGTCCGCTTTCACTTTCGTCCTTCGCGAAAGCTTTCTTGTCTTTATGGGGCCATGTGTTTGAAACACATGGCCCTATAAAGATAAGAAAGCTTTTACCACAAACGTAAACCAAGCAAGCCAGTCCAACTGGGACGGCTCTAAAAGAGAAAACTGTATGTCACTGGAAGCTCTTTTCCAATGGCTGGCCACCGTTTAGCATAAACGGTGACGCCAGCCAATGGAAAAGAGGGGCGGGGCTTAAACCCCGCTAGTGAAATCTACCCTAACTCATTAAATCTCGCCAGTGAGACTGCGCATGTCTGCGCAGCCTACGCCAGGCGAGACCTAAAAACTATGGACAGGTAGTTTTATTGATATATTTCTTAAAGGGTTCAACGTTTTTCCATCGTTCTCTCCCTCCTTTCTTCTCCCTTGTGTTTTTCTCTCTCTTGCTCTGGATTAAAGTCCGCTGAGAAAAAACATGTGCCAGTCCTCAAGAATGAGTGCCTTTGGGCCTCACTTGCAAGCACTGACTCAGATGAGGCAGTTGCAGTGAATATTCTTTAGCTTCCTGACATGACATCATCTTTTTATTCTCTCAAAATCACTCTCTCTATGTCGCTTGCATTCCTTGTTGCACAATGAGCCTGGAACTGTTCCTCTCACCAATACAAAAGAAGCTACACCATGCTAGCATGTGGAGTAGGGCCCAAAATCCTTAATTTTCATTTAGTGTTTCCATTCACTATCTCCAATAGAAGTTGGGGGCATATCTACAAGGTGGCGATATAAAATTATCGGCGCTTTGGCGGCCGTTTTCGGCCGAAAAGCGGCAATAATTTAATCGCTATATTAGCAAGGTCACGCTATCGCGTGAAACCTTGCCTTAGCACCTGAATTCCTAACGCCCATCTTTGCATCTCTAATGAGATGCAAAGTGGGCGTTCCTCCCCAGGATAACGGGAGAAATGTCGCTATGCGACATTTCTCCTATTATCAAGCCTCACGCAAAGCAGCATAGCGACAAGAAAAGTAACGATAACCTCTTTTAATGCTACTTTCCTTACACCTGCTTTGAAACTGACTTAGCCATGATATCCTATGTAAGGTGGATATCATAGCTAAGTATGTGAGGCCCTATCAGCAAGCTATCGCCAAACTTCGTGGGATTATCGCTGGGTTTCCAGCGATAATCTCACGTTTGGCAGTTAGCGCTAGGATTTTTATCGCTTTTGAGTTAAGCGTTGTTAATAGCACGCTATCTCAGCGATAAAAATCCACGCTAGCCGGCGATAATTATCCTAGCGCTAAGTGCGCTTTGCGATAATTATCGCCGGTTGTTGCTGATATGCCCCCAAGTCCATTAGCATTTTATTTTAGCACTCCACTAACCCGTTGTTACTGGTGTAATACCGCTGCATCTTTGTGTGCATGATTCCATTTAGTTTCAAATACCCCTCGATTTCTAATACTACCATTTATGCAGCTAACTCTTCTGAATACCCTCTCCATTAAACATCTCTGGCCACTTTGAATGTAAATCCACGTAAGTCCATCATAATGAATATATGAAGTTACAATGCATACCATTACAACGCATACCTTTAGAACAAAATTTTTACAGCACAACTACCATCACAATGCATGTTTTTACAACCAAAGTCATTACAACGCATGATAAATAAGTTATATATAAATTACCTTTACAACGCATGTATTCACAACGCATACTTTTGCAAAGCATACCATTACTACAAATATACAATTTCCTACTATAGATAAGAGAAAATACTTTTTTGTGTGAACATTTTTAACCCATCCACTGGGACAATATGCAAGGGAAATAGGGGTTTTGGGTGGGGGAGTATAATGATACGCAGGTATTAATTTTAATACTAGAGTATTATTTTTATTACTTACGTATTCATTTTAATTTTTATTGTTTATTGCGTTGCAATGCAATTCGTTGTAATATCATGTGTTGCAATGGTTGATTCATTGTAATTGCATTCGTTGTAAAAGCATGCGTTGTAAAGCATGCATGGAAATGGACGTTTCCCATCATAGCATGAACTCTGAACGGACAGGCCACATCAAGGGACAATTTACTCCAAGGCTAATTTGGCACCTGCACAGGTTTTACTGATCTTGGAACTGTAATCTGTGATTTAGAGTTATTTTACACAAGGCAGACAAATCCTTACATAGAGTTCTACTGCTCTATCTAAGATTGGGCACCCAAACATTCTCCATAATGCATCTATTCATGGCCTTCATTCTCAAATGACCCTCATGCCCAATTCACATACTGTCTATCTCAACCTCACCAGAAATAATAAACATGTTCTTCCCCATTAAACCATTGTCCCCAGCTATTGCATCAGCTACATGTGGATAACTGTCTTCTTCTGTGGCAAGCTTCCCAGATCTAAGCTGTTCGTCAGTGATGTTCTTCTACATCACCAATATCCAATCCTCCTCTATATCCATCCTGCACAACACATAACTCTTTGCCAAACTTCTTCCACCTGACCTACAAAACACTTTTCATTCTCCAAATCATCTTCCTGTTCACGTCCACTCATGTTTCTCACATGCAAGAGAAAGAGAAAATGTGCTGTGGCATTTTTATTCCAGATTGATCCTCCATTGTAGATTTTTTTTTCTTATGGGCCTGTATTGACACTTGTCAATTCTTGACGTGGCATGTCCTGCACCCTTAGTACTGAATAAGTCAATTAGCTGCTTATGGTAATTATGAAGGATGAATTTCGAATCTGATGCACTTGTTATATACCACCACCAACAAGCAGGAGATCTCACAGAGTAGTCTACCTCTTTGTCCCTCAATGCTCCTGAAGTAAAAGCAACTGCTTCCTTCTGATCATCCAGTTCTTCTATCATTACCGGATCCAAAACCACATCTTCTTGCATCCGTCACTAGTGCACTTCTTTTCTTAACATTAGTTTTGCTTTACATATTTCATCACTTACCCCTTCAAATGCTCATTCACACTCCTTGTTATAGACATACATGTTTGTCCTGTTGAGCAGGCGACACAAAGAAACCATCTCCTTAACTTCAAACATTAAACTCTTCTTGAGGTCAACGCCTTTCCCTGAGATGTGATGACTGAGGCAATATACACCATACACAACATTCTAAAATTTTCCTCTTTTCAAAGTAACCCCATTCTCTCTTAAGATACACAACATCGTCTTAAGAGTCCTATATTGTTTGCCTATATTTGCATCCAAAGAACAACATACTGTCTTGGAAAAACACAACACATTTTCTTCCCTGAGAAAAATAAGCGTCTCCCAAGAGAATATGGCTGATGTGAATGCCAGACCAAAAGGCATCTTCTTGTAGCTGTGGGGTATGAAGGAAGTGAAATATTGAGACTCTTTTTGGAGCTTAATCTGGTCAGATGCAGCACACATATGTAAGATGGGGAGCACTAAACCACCCTTGATGATGCCAAAGTCTCCAGAACATCTCTAAATAAATGATGATCAATGAATATGTTCTTGTTTAGGTCAAGCAAGTCCATACATATTCTCAATGTGGCATTAGGATTGTCTGCTAAATCCACTGTGACATGCGCTTAAAACTCTTGATTTCTTCAGTTATATGTCTCCCTCACTTTGTTACCTTCCCTTTTTATCTATTCTCCCAAGCCAGTGAGTACATTGCACACTTTATACACACTAGCAGCACACTTTCTTTAAAAAGTATCTAATGTTAAAAACCCTTCAGCCTCCATAGGTTTCACTAAATTCTTTGAAAATCTATCTTCCCACCCTTCTTACATGTTTCCCTAACTTCACTTCAAATAATAGTTGCTCATGATGATGGCGATCAAGTTTATTAACCAAATTATTTTGCAGTCCCCATGTCCACAACCAAGAGCCTTCGTTGGCCACAGACATTGTGACACCCACTCAAGTATCCTTAAAACACACTCTCCTGTGAAATTCTCCCACTACCTCTACTGATTTCCTATCATAACCCAAATAAAAATAATTATCTTTGATTTCGTCAGCTCTGCATTTCAAATCCCTTCTCCACTATCAGAGTGATTGGGATTCTGCTGTCATGCATAAACTATTATTACATGCATGACAACAGGTTGCATTTAACTTATACTCTTCAATATTTAAAAAGTAACCTTTTTCTACCTGCTCTTTCCCATCATATACAACTTCTTTAAATGAAGTGTTTAAACCTTTTTTCTCCCATTATGCAACTTGGACATTAAGCTGGACATGTCGTGCAATTTCCTGTTCGATATTTGCTAGCACACTAGAAACAACCTTAATTTCTGTCTTTTTCCATTATTTCATGTCTTTTTTTTCCATTAGTCATAATTTTCTCTCCTGACTGGTTCCTTACTTTTTGTTTTCTCTTCAGCATTGTCCTGCACTTCATTTTATCCCACATCCCGTGCCTGTGAAACAAACATTTCTTTTATGCAATTGGTTGTATCATCAATCCCAATTGCAGTTGTGACAGCTTGTTCAATGTTCACATCGCCTGTGGGTAGTAACTTCTCCTGCACATTACTACTATTAGTCTTTTCAACACATTGGTCTCAAATCACTTATTAGTTTAATGTTGCAGGTAGTTTTCTCATTGCAGCGACAAATGCATCAACACTTTCTCTATATTACTGTGTTCTGTGAAAGAAACCGTGTTCATCCAACACCACATTCTTTTTGGACTTTTAACACAGCAGTCTACTTATCTACTACATTTCCTTCTCCTTCTATCAGAAACTTCTTCCCTGATTAAGAGTGTTAGCACATTCCACAATCCAAGTCCCAAACTGTGCTTCAGTAGCGTAAACATCTTCTTACCTGTAAACATCATCTGAGAATTGCATCCAAATATGCTTCAAACCCCTCTTTCCACGGTTCCCAATTCAGTGAGGTGGTTCCAGGAACTGCCAAAATGGTGATGAAGAAATCCTACCTTCCATCAGGAAACATCTGCATGCTTTGCTCATCATTAGTTTGACTAGCCCCGACAATTCAGGCTGGACTGTTCCCACTGGAGAAGGTCCAGGTCTGATTGCATATAGCTGATCACCGTCTGAGATGGCATGGTGGGCCAGCACCTTTTGTACTATTGCTTTATACAGAACCCTGAGAGAAGAACACGTGGCTCAAATGCATGAAGCTTGTTAGATATCATAATACAAGATTGGTGTATAAAAGATTTTGTACGTGTCGAAGCTGTGATCACAGACAATCCCTTAAATGTAGTACCTTCCTATATATGAGAAACACTTTCCACGTACACCATTTCAAAATAATCTTAATTTAATGGTGGGAAACTTCCTGATATTGACACACACATCAAATGGATTCTCTAGTATGTTTATAAGGATTGCACATGTTTTAGCTTTTTCTGGTAGTTACCAGTAGATTTGGATTGCCCCATAGCTTAAACCATGCATGTATGAGCCTGGTACACTGAATATCTTAATGGTTCATTAACCAACTATCCCACCTTTTTGTGATCTATCGGTTACTCACATAACTTGGTGATTCTTGAACTAATGCCTGCCGCCAAGTGCTTCGGATATGTGTGAATTTATCATACAAGATCAAATGAAGTATTAACTTATTCTTTGGTGACACTGGTTTCTCGTAAAGAGATTGATTGAAAGTGCAAATATTAACCATGGGGAAGGATACATGGTATACTATCTACTTGAGTCATGGATGGCCATCACTAAGTACTCCTTTTCATCTTCTGTTGGCATTGTACTGGCAAACTACTAGATACTTGTGTAAGATCCTACTGCATTTTGCAGAGATAGCACAAATGGTTACTAAAATGTTATTTGAAAACAAGCATATTATGCATGAATTAGTTCCATGAACAATATTATTTAGTTATATCCCCATATTAGGTGACACAGTTAATAGATTGGGGGCAGGGAGTTTGATCAATGTTTATTATTTTTAATGCATAGCATTTCAACTTTAAGCATGTACAATGAAAATGATGCTCTTTGCAAAAAATGTCATTTGCTATGTGCCATTCTCCTCTCAGTCATAAATACGAAAACTGTTATATATTTTTAAAAATACCATAGCGTATGTGTTAAAATAAAAAGATGCAGTGGGCACCTACAGAAGACAAAGGTTAAGAACCATTGCCCTGGGAGATCTAAGAATGTAAAGAATGTGATATTGCCAAATCACACAAACAACTGGCAAATATTATCCTATCATCATGCTCGAATATTGACTCCTGTGTAATATGCCTGGAAGACATTCTGCAGGCAAGTCTGTTTCAGACAATATGAACATTATTCCCAAGATCAGTTACTCATTGTATATCACACTATCAGCATACCAGTTTCTTATTGTAGTGCTCTACAATAGTATAAGGAAAGGATTTTTTTTCCATGATCACCCCACAGTTTTTGAACTGATGTTGCTTTTTTGTTACTGTTTTGCATTGGGGCGAGCTAACCAGGCCCCAGTGCCTGTGCTCTGACCACTAAAACCTGTGTACAATTGACTAGTCCCTTATTGACATTTTTAACTTACCTGTAAGTCCCTAGCACATGGTCCTCTGTGTATCCAGTGTTCATAAGTTACATGTTATTGGTGGACACCAGCGCCTATTTTGCCACCAACAAAGAGACAAGGCAAAGCATGTTTTCAGGTCTGCCCCTCCAGCTTCTGGGGCTGATTCACAAAACTAAACTTACAGTTTTGTGTACGTTTACCCTTTTTTGCTATTCACAAACAATTTAATAGTAGGTTTATGACTGTTGAGACACCGCAGTCAAGGCAAAGCGCTGCACACATAAAAAGATAGGTCTGTTTCTTTGTGAATACTGAAAAAGTGCAAACTTACACAAAAGTGTAAGTTTACCATTGTGAATTGGGCCCCCACTAGGCAGTTTTAAGACTGCAAATTCAAACTGGCAAAATAAACCTGTTGCCTGTCCTAAACCTGCTTTTTTAATGCAGACAAGTCATTACTATTTAGGCCCTAAACGCATACAAGGCATGGTGCACACTATTTAAAAAGAAGGACATGGGTTCTCAAGTGTTACATGTCATGGCAGTGTAAAATCTCAAAAGTATGTTTTTTACTGTGGCAAGGCTGTCTGCCTCATAGACAAAAGCTGCACCACATTAACACCCCTTATAAGGCACACCTTCAGTTTGGTAATAGCTAGAATAATGGTTCAAGGTCTCAAATTAATAGGAACTTAAAATCCAATCAGCGGGTTATTTTTTAAATAACCTTTGGAAAATGGCAATTTTAGAAAGTTGGCATTTTTCTGCCAAAATCCTTTAGTAGCCTTTTGAACGTTAACCCTCAAGTGTCACTTGCCAGCCTACTGGGAGGTGTGAATAACTCCCGGGGAAGGGAACAAAAAGGCATTGGCTGAGAGGAGGTGTGACCTCCTCCAGAGAGGAAGTCCTGGGGGATGTGCCCACCGACTGCACAAGCTTCAGAGGGGCCATCACCTGTCATAGACAGATGTAACTCCCATTTAGGCCTACCACTGCCATTATCCACATAGCCAGAATGGCAGCAATCCCAGTGGGATGAAAAACTGTTCCTCGCTTCCCTAAACACACCTCAGGGGTGTGTCCAGAGCTCTCACCAAAGGAAGAAACATTCTGCCATGTTGGAGTTTGGCAGAGCAAGGTGCTGTGGGATTGTTTAGAACCAAATTCCCAGGAAATTATGTCAAAATGGGTAGGGCTTCCCCTTGTAGTTTTTTTCTATAGGTCAGGGTGTTAACTGAAACCACAAGCTAGTGCCAGACATAAAGGTGGCACCCCTGAGTACCTTCTTCAAAACACTGCTGGCCTGTGAAAGACAGAAGAAGACTGCACCTGCAGTTGAACCTGTGGAAAGAGACCCCAAGGGCTGGACCTGCTCCCACTTGCACCCAGGACTGAGAAGTGGATTCCAAGGGTCAGTTAGCTAATCTCCTGTTAAGCTACAGTGACACAAAGCTGCAAGAAGCCACCATTCCCGATGAGCCCGGCTGACCAGTTCCAACTGGACCAGCTCTGCAACTTGCTGGTGGCTTCCCCTGGAGTGAGTCCTGACACCAGTGTGGTATCCCTATGGTCCCTGAGAAATATCAGGTTTAGTCCTCCTGCCTAATGTACTCTTCTTGACAAAGAACCAGAGGTTGCCACCAGACCACCAGAGAGCTGCTGACATAGAATGCCTGTTGGACTCAAGCTGCTTGTTTTCCCCGCTTAGTGGATCCTGACTTCCAAAACAATATCTATGTCTGGATGTAGAGGACTTCGCCAGGCCAACACAGAGCAGCACCCCGCCGACTACAAAACTTTCCTGGGCCTGATCTTTGGACTCCACCCGCTCGGAGTTTTCCCAACTTAGTTGCCAAGAGCCTTGAAATTCCCACCAACACCGGAGTACCCACTGAGGCCCTACACTGCAGTCAGGTGACATCAATGAGCTTCTCTTCGTATCCAGCTGGCACCCTGACTGGTCGACAACCATTTTGTCCAAGAAAAAGATTAAGTCAGAAGGTGAATTCTCCACAAGACCGAACCTTGTCCCTCATTCTGACTCACTTTCCATCACAGTCGGCCTTAACTTTTAGTTTTGACCCAGTCTAGCATAACCATATATCTGTGGTTGTCGCTTTGTGTTTTTTGGTGCTAGAAACACTTATAACTTTGAAAAACCATTTCTCTGCTTCCTTTATTCCGAATTTGTTGTTTTGGTGTCTATTTGCTCAATAAAATGTATGGGGCCGATTCACAGAACTAACTTAAGACAAAATCCTAAACATACTACTTTTGGTATTCACAGAAGTTAGGATTTTGTCTTAAATTTGTCTTAAAACAAACTTAAGACAGACTTAAGACAGACTTAAGACAGACTTAAGACAGACTTAAGACAGACTTAAGACAAACTTAAGGCAGACTTAAGACAGACTTAAGACAAAATCCAAACTTTAGTCTGTATTAAGTCTGTCTTAAGTTTTTCCTAAGTCTGTCTTAAATCTGTCTTAAGTTTGTCTTAAGACTAACTTAAGACAAAATCCTAGGGGCCGATTCACAGAACTAACTTAAGTCAAAATCCTAAACTTACTACTTTTGGTATTCACAGAAGTTAGGATTTTGTCTTAAACTTGTCTTAAGACAAATTTAAGACAGACTTAATACAGACTTAAGACAAACTTAAGACAAACTTAAGACAGACTTAAGATAGACTTAAGACAGACTTAAGACAAAATCCTAACTTCTGTGAATACCAAAAGTAGTAAGTTTAGGATTTTGTCTTAAGTTAGTTCTGTGAATCGGGCCCCTAAATTCTGTGAATACCAAAAGTAGTAAGTTTAGGATTTTGTCTTAAGTTAGTTCTGTGAATCAGGCCATATGTTATTTTTATAAATTGGAGTGGGATTTTTATTGCTCTGTGTTTTCTACTTTTGTAACTGTTTTGGTACTGATAAATGCTTAACACCTTTCTCCTAAGTTAAGCCGGTCCGCTCCGTGCTACAGCTACTAAGGGTTCAGTTCAGATATAAATTATTGAGACCTAACTGGATCTAGTAAAGGAATAGTGTTATTAATATTTGACGAGGACTAACATCCACTTCAACTAATAATCCATTTTCGCACAAATAGTTATGCAGTTTCATGCTGCCACAGCTGAAAATGGTACCTGCAGAATTGGACTCTTGAGTACCTGCTGAATATTATATATTCAATTTACTATCTATTATCATATAGTGGCTCTAGTGTTTCTCAGATTGTTAAATGATTGTCTTTCTCTGTGGCCCTTGGATATTGACTACAGTGAACAGAAAGGGCCCGATTCACAGAACTAACTTAAGACAAAATCCTAAACTTACTACCATTTTGGTATTCACAGAAGGCACTTACTAATTTTGGTATTCACAGAAGGCACTTACTCATTTCGGTATTCACAGAAGTTAGGAGTCCTAACTTTAGGACTCCTAAATGCCTTCTGTGAATACCGAAAGTCTTAAAATTAGGATTTTTCTCAGTTTAGTAGTAGTATAGTTAGGACTCCTAACTTTAGGACTCCTAAATGCCTTCTGTGAATACCGAAAGTCTTAAAATTAGGATTTTTCTCAATTTAGTAGTCCTAAGTTTAGGACTCCTAACTTTAGGACTCCTAAATGCCTTCTGTGAATACCGAAAGCCTTAAAATTAGGATTTTTCTCAGTTTAGTAGTAGTATAGTTAGGACTCCTAACTTTAGGACTCCTAAATGCCTTCTGTGAATACCGAAAGTCTTAAAATTAGGATTTTTCTCAATTTAGTAGTCCTAAATTTAGATTTAGGACTACTAAATTGAGAAAAATCCTAATTTTAAGACTTTCGGTATTCACAGAAGGCATTTAGGAGTCCTAAAGTTAGGAGTCCTAACTATACTACTACTAAACTGAGAAAAATCCTAATTTTAAGGCTTTCGGTATTCACAGAAGGCATTTAGGAGTCCTAAAGTTAGGACTCCTAACTTCTGTGAATACCGAAATGAGTAAGTGCGTTCTGTGAATACCAAAATGGTAGTAAGTTTAGGATTTTGTCTTAAGTTAGTTCTGTGAATCGGGCCCAGAGTTCATGTTATTTGAGAAGAAGAGATGAAGTTGCCCTATTGTTTAAAAGGTGCGTCATGGTCTATAATTTCATATGGGTCTCAATTATGCAGTGTGATTGAGAGTGCAAAAAAGAAAAAGGATGTAGTGAAAATTATATTTTGCGACAAGGTGCTGAAATCATGTAGTGGAGCACCAATGGTTGCACATCTTATTGGTTTTCTGAATATATAAACATGACTTATTGCCTGAAAAGCTAAATCCAAAACTGACAAATGTTCGATTAATTTGCTGCAGGAATATATATGTTAAAAGAATTACACAAAAAACAAATGCGTATTAATGGTAAGAGATATTCAAATCATATATGTGCAATGAATGATGAGCTGCTACTGCAGCTAATTGATTTCTTAGAAAAGAAAGCTAAAATATTTTAGCTTGAAGATACGGCCTTCCATGCTTTAAAGCTGTTCTAATGAACTAAGATAATCAAGGCATCTATTTTGTTTTTATAAATTATATTTAAATCATCTTGCGAGAGTTGATATCGATCTGAAATAGAACATCAGCCACATTTAGATCGGGCGGTTCCTCCATGAGGGCGGAGGAGCGTCGCTCCTCTACTTTCTCTCAGTGCTAGAAAGCCAAAATATAAAATGGTAATAACTAAAAGTTATTACCATTTTATGTTTCCTTCGCAATGCGCGGGTGGGCGGGGCTGCTCTGCTCTTGAAGCACGGCAGAGGAGGAGTGGTTTGCCCACTCCTGAGTGCGCAAAGACTGTTTGGTCTGCCCTCTCCGGCTGCCCAAACCAGTCATGCGCACTCTGCCCTGTCTTAGCCCCTGACTGGGCGGCGTCCCGATCAATCAGAACACTGCTTGCAGTGTTGTGATTGGCTTAGGGGAGGGAGCCTGACTGCCTGCTTCCTGTTCCTGTCAAAGGCAGGAGAGCAGGAGCCAAGAAGATGCTGGACCCGGCGCAGGGGAAGGTAAGTTTAATTTAATATAATTTTTTTAAATTTCCCCGAGACACCCCCTCGAATCCCCGTGCGAGCCCTTGCCCCCGACCCCACCGGCGAGCAATGCCGGCCGCTACTGGTCTAGATCTGTCCTGGAGCTGTGCAAAAATATTGGTTGAATGTTCTAGAGGTGATTAAATCAAACTAAATTGAAATGCATATTATTTGAAGTACAGCGCATTTTGAGCTGTAAAAACTGTGAAAGGATTTCAAAAAAGGTTTTAATTGAAAGAATGTCAAGTTTTAAAGATAATGTGAAATTTTGTGTTAAATGTTTTATTTATTATAACACTCCATGTAATCTTACTCTTATATAGTACTCTGCAAAATATGGTTTGGTGTGGTCCCAGAGCAATTACAAGTTACAGGGTCACAACTGTATCAGTGGGAGCCTTTTAGCTCTGGTGCCCTAGGACCTCAATACTGCTAATACTCAAACTGGGGACTAACAATTTCTTTTATCACTTGAATATCGTGCTACAGAGGAAGGGCATCACTCAACATCACTGTTAGAAATTGGGCTACAGGTTGACCGGGGTGTGAGCCCTAGTCAAGCAGCAACCACAATCCTAGTCAGGGTAAGAGGCAGGCAAACTCTAAATTAACCTGTGCCCAACCTCTGATAGCTTGGTACATAGCAGTCAAAGCTTGGCTTTAGAGGCATTGTGTAAAGTATTTGTGCAACACTTTAAACAGTGAATCAGTGAAAACACCACACAAAAGACTCCACACCAGGTTAGACAAATAGCTCTTAATTTAATAAATAGAACAGGACCAAAATGACAACCATCCAATAAGTAGAACTTGAGATATTGAATTTTGAAGTTTTTTGGGTAAATATAGCAACTAGAGGTAAAAAGCCCTATTCGGGATATCTGGTCGCACCACAATGGGACAAAGTCAAACGCTCAGGCCCACCTCGATGGAGCGCGGGCTGGATACAGTGACCCAGTAAGGCCCACCAATCAAAAGTACCTTATTTCTGGGTGCGTCTACGTGAAGGATGCGTGGTACAGTCAAGGCAATGCATCTGTACCAATCCATGCAGTGTCAACGATGCGCTGGTCCTAATCTGTGCAGCAGCAGTGATGCGTTGGCTCCGATGAACGGTGAGCTGCGATGCGGAGGCTTCGGCGTCATCGTCATGGTTGGTGTCAACAGAGATACAAGGAACATTGCATTAGGTACCGTGTCATGCAGTGGTGGTTCTGAAGGTGATGTGTCAAGTTCAATCCATGCAGCAGCAGCGATGCGCCGGTTCTGATCCATGCTGCATCAATTCGAAAGCGGATTCATCGGTTCACTGGTACAAACACCTTAGGTCGCCTTCCAAGGGTCCAGTACTGGTGTGGCGCACCTCTTGGGAGGGCAGACCCACACGTGGCAGAAGACAGGTACAGAAGCAGGGTGGTTGGAAGTATTTTATGTCCCTGAGACTTCATATCAAGAGGCCAGCCCGCTACCCCTTGGAGTCACTCTAGGTTCAAGTGATGTAGGTCCACTCTAGTCGTTCTCACCCAGACAGGGTACAGCTGGCAGCAGGGCAGCACTGCGAGACAGAAGTCCAGCAAAGTAGCAGTCCAGCAGAGTGGCAGTGCTTCTGCAGCATGGCAATACCCGGCAGACTCTTCACAGGTCCAGAAGTGTACTGAAGTGATGGAGTCAGAGGTACAGTACTTATACCCAGTTGTGCCTTTCAAGTGGGGGAGACTTCAAAGACATGCCTTTGAAGTTCACAGAGATCCTCCGTTCCTGCCCTGGCTCCAGACTCACTACAGGGGTGTGTGCAGCCCTTTGGGTGGGGACAGGACACAGCCTATTCAGGGGTAAGTGAGGCTGGTCCAGCTCTTCACTCCCATCATGACAGGATGACCCATCAAGTTATACCTAAGCTCCCACTGTGTGTGGCTGTCTAGAGAAAATGCACAAAGTCCAACTGCCACCCAACCCAGACATGTGTTAAGAGACAGGCAGCAGGCACCAAAAGGCTTAAGTAAAAAAAAATCCAACTTTCTAAAAGTATTTTAAAGAACAAAGCACCTAGCCGTCACTTTAGAGTGCTGCTTTTACTTGAACAGACTCAGATCATTCTATGATTCAAGGGGCAGATTTACAAGCCCCGTACGCCACTTTTGCTCCACCGTTGCGTCACTTTTGTGACGCAGCGCCAGCGCAAAGCCAGCACCATGCTGCAGGGTATTTACAACGTGACGCATCTAGGGAGATGCGTCACGTTGTAAAGCCCTGTGCCACATGAAACCTGCGTCAGGTTTCATGTGGGCGTTCAGGCGCAAAAGGGCCGTTCCGGCGCAGGAAGGCCTCGGAAAAGTGGCTGAGTGAAATCTACAAGATTTCACTCAGTCACTTTTCCGACCCCGCTGCGTCAAAACCTTGCGCCTGCTTGTAGCAGGCCTAAGGAGTGACGCAGCACAGCTAGTATAGGGCGCTCCCGAGCAGTGCTGGAGTAGCGTCGCGCTTGCGGCACAACTCCAGCACTGCGTCACCTTTACGACATCAGATGCGTGATGCATCTGTCTATTCTTGTGCCATGGTGCGCTGCATTGTAAATGCGGTGGATCCATGGTGGCTCAAGAGGTGTCTGCCGTGATGCAAAATAACTGGCGCATCCTTGCTGATATGCAGGGACGCGCCAGTTATTGTAAATCTGCTCCCAAATGTTTTGAAGTATTTATTTACTTCTCTTTAAATCTTTGGCATGTTCATATCATTCTTCAAACATGTTGATCTGAAAGACAGACCTCCTAGTGCAATTCATAAACATAGTTAAACACAACGGTGAAAATGTAACTCCAAATACAATATATACAATGTGCAATTTGAACAGGGTTACAATAAAACTAGAACCAGTAAATACTCTAAACAACAGCCGTTGTAATGGTTATTTTTTCAGTTATTCATTATTTCTGAGAGGCTGTTGCTCCCTAAAATGCAACGGGAAGTTAGTGTGTAGTAGTATCTGTATCTCGGAAGAGGACCTTGCATCGTGGAGTTCAAATGTCTCTTTGGCTGAAGTTAAGGCCACATCCTTCCCAAATTTAAATTCATCCAACTGATGCTGTTACATAGGGCCTATCTGACCCCACGTAGATTGTGCTCGATGTTTCCGGGAACTAGAGATACATGCCCGCGATGTGCTGCACCTAACACGGAACTGGTACACATGATATGGGATTGCCCGAGATTGGGACGCTATTGGATGTCAGTGTGCCAGATACTGACGGAAATTGCCCTATGGAATATTGTATATTGGGACTGGGACCCCGGGGAAAAAAGGGTAATCCAACGTATAGGTTCTCTAATCTCGAGCTTTTACTAGCTAAAAGGAACATTACCACACGGTGGAAAGCTACCAGGTCACCAAACTTGCAAGAATGGCATGCGGAAATGGTGAGGTGGGGAAAAGCGGAAGGGGCAGAATTACAAAGACAAGAAAGAAGGGGTTTGCGACGGACACCAATATCTATGGCTTGGAATGTCATGTTGGAGGATTTTGCCACGATTGACATATTGTCCTAAAGGGATCATGAGTGTGCCTAGTGGAGCCCCAGCCCAGAGTGGATAACTGCACAAGTCAGCAACAGTAGTATTTTGCGTTATAGTGAGGTGTGAGGCGCAAACAGTAGTACCTGCGGAGGAACTGCCCACACAGAATCACGATATGAGCAGGTGCTTAAGTATTGATGGGAAGAGATGGCCGGGCATGCGGGAGGAGGGAGGGATGGGGTATTAGTGTTTTGGTAGGTTAGTTACAAAATGTGAAGATTTGCTTTTGTACACTCAAATGGATATAAAATGACTGTTTATCAAATTATTTTTATTTTTTCTGGTTGGAGGCAATTGATACACAAGCTTGCACATTCTTTGTAAGGTTGGAACTATCCTGTGACATCCGAGAACTGTGGCACTGATATTTACTAACTGTTTAAAGCTTTTCAAGTATGTCATTAAAGTCATGCTAATAATTGATTTACATGCAAACAACGCATGTCACATAAGTGGAATGTTACTATCCTGTTCCTTCCATCCATAGATGTAAATTGTTGTATAACAGTCAATAAAAAGATGATTTTAAAAAAAAGGCCACATCCTTTTGTAAAAGCATGGCTTTCAGTTTGCTTAGGGAGTCAAATTTTATGTTGGAAACATTAATCGAAGGCCATAGTGCTGCCTCCCTGACTGTGCGGGCTGATAGAAACAGTACTTGGGTACAGCAAGTGACTATGGAATTAACCTTCACCAGATAAGCGATGCCTGGATCTATTCCCCAGCAACCTTAATTATTCAGCATAAAATTGTTCCCATTTGAGAGCAGCCTGAATACAGGATGAATCACGGCAGCTGGAGAACCCTTCAGATAACAGAACAAGTTCACTACTAAAGCATTGCATGCCCCATGGGGAGAGATGTCCTTGCAAACCAAGGAGCCACTTAAAGCATCCTAACATTTGGAGCCACTAAGAAAAAATTCTGCGTCCCCAATCCTGCATCTAAACCTGAATGGTAATTCTCAATACTCGTGCACATATCCTTCCCCTAATGCTTCATATCTGCCTACCTGTTGGTAGTGGAGATATTATTAGAATTGGAAAGTTGTGACCAGTAGGGTAATGTAACCATGGATTATCCAATCAGTGAATGGAGTCTCAGCCACGGTGAAAGGTAATTGGTCTAATTTTTTAATGTGCAACATGGTATATTTCGCATCTGTATGTGCCCTTGTTACCTGCATTTCTGTTAGATCAGATGCTGAAAACAGATTTGTACTGTGGATGTAATGCCATGACACGTAGCCAGAACGCAACGTTTGTAACGTCCAGCTCGTTGTTACTATTGACCGTAATTGTGTCTGTCCATGTTGTAATATAGTCATTTCTTGCTGTATTATGTATATTGCGGAAGACACTATGTTGCCCAGTGAATAAATTCTGGATGATAAAGGGGTCATACCGTTGCCAACTCCAGCCAAAGCCTTTTCCTAAATGAACACTATCAACATCAAGGAATCTCTCAGCTGCTTACTGCTGAGAAATCTTTCACAGCTCGTTGTATATTCCGTACAAAAAGCGCTTTTGCTGTGGATTCTGGGGGCCTAATGAAAAATTCCTGAGATCCATGACATCAGAAAAAAGGGCCAAGTAATGTTTCACCTGGTAGAGTGTTGAGGTTTGTAGCCAATCTAGGCATAGCTTCTCAACACTATATGATGTCACCACCTCCAGGTGTTCTATTTGTGCATATCAGTGATCAGGCCTATTGATCCTAAACCCTTCTGTGTTACCCAGGAATCGAGATTGACACCCGTTTGTGTCCATAGGCCCAACCAACCATTCCTTCTAATTGAGGTCTGATGAATTGAAAGAGCCATTATGTATCATGGTATCCACTGTTTCCTCACTTAAGTGTATAATGTGCTGCCAATTCTTGAAATGTGAAAATGTAGGAATACGCAGTGTGTTTAAATCCTTTATTTTTGCTACACCCAGACATGAGGTTTGTTGCACTGTTTTGTTCAGGAAAATCATTTGGTGTGGTATGAGGCGTGCTCTAAATAAGGCATCCATTCCCTGAACCTGCCAGTTTTTTGTTCCCCAGACAGATTTTGTGTCTATGGTGTCTTTCCATAAGTCGTAACCCTGAATGGACAGCTGGCAAATAAAGTCAGCAGAGCATTTCAGCTTGGTGTTTGTTAACATATAATTTTTGCAGGTGTAGGTGCAAGGCTATAGTAATACGAGGCTGGGTCTGATGTTTTATAACATGAAAAATAAGTAAACTTCTGTGCAAAAGTCTTTGAACTACCTTTCAAAGGTGTTGAGTAGTGGTCCCAATGTGTTCAATTAGACACAGCGTGTGGGACACTAGCTTTACGTAAAACATGGTGACCATAATGCTGGTAACAGAACATATCTCCAAAATTACTTGTGCCATCATACAATTCATCATTAGAAAATGCAGCTGATTGCTCTAAATCTGAAAGCAAATTATGCACAGTTTCAATGTCCCAATCATCACAGAAAGTACTAGAGGTGATGATGTAATTTAAAGAAATTTTAAACAAGTATGGCATTTTCAAAAGTTTAGCAGGATCGTACACATTATACGATACCCTGTCCCTTATAATTCCTTCAGGAACTGGAACGGCTGCAATTTTCACCAGGGACAAGTCTCTTAGTTCCGGTGCGATGATGCATGTGGTTTAAGAACCAAGTTCACAAGTTGCACTGCGATCGTTCTGGGAGAAAGTGTCCATTAAAAAGTAGGAAAAATACAGTCACTATACCAATCCAAAGTATCAGGAATATTGCTCCAAGTGTAATCCAGAGGTGTATCAGGGAACAACGAAGTAAGTCTTTTTCAGCCAAAGTAGGAAGCATAACTCACAGCTTGAGTGGAGAGGCAGTGTTGGCAGTTCAGGTTCACTTGGATCCGATGAAAAATCGTCCTAATGCACGAAGTAGCCAGATGCCGTCCGATCTATTCTTGGCAGCTCAGCATGATTTGTGGAATGGCAGATGACTCGATCTGTTGCATGTCATCGTCAATTTTTGGAATTGAAATTTCTGTACTTGTTCATTGTATGGTTGTGGTTGTTTCAACAGGGAGAAGTATAATTTCATTGTCGTTTACATCTTCCCTTTGGAAAGCGGAGTCGTCAGTCATTATTAAAGCTTCCATCTGAACTTCCTGTCCGGTAGCGTAGGGAATGCGGCAACTACCCAGGAGCCCACATGGCCTACTGTTGAGAATCGACCACATAGTGTGGTTTGATCAGATCTATTGAGACAATACTTTTGTCTTGACAACCGGCAAGTGGCGAAAGAAGTACAGTTCTGGTAGCTTCAACAGCCAGGACAGGCACAGGCGCTATGTAAGATGGCCCACATTCCTTATTGTCCACAATTCTTTCTCTGGCCAGGTCCCCAATCTTCGGGGCCCAGGTAGGTCTTGCCGATACTGTTTTCACTTCCCCAGTGGTGGTGCGTTTGACATGGATGTTGCTTTGTAAAGCTCTGTATTCTTTAGGGTCCTTTAAAACATCCAAATGATCATTGATGTCAAATTGGGCTTCAGCCACCACCGCACTGACAATATCAAGGTCAGGTACCCACATCCTCACCCCAAACAGGAATTCATAAGGTGTAGGACCCCCCAGGTATTTAGTTGGCATGTTGCTAAGTACGCTCTGGACCCCATATAGGTGATTGGCCCAACTGCTACCCGAGCCTAATACTCTTGCTGTCAAGGATTGCTTTAAGTAACTGGTTTTCCTCTCAATAACCGAATTTCCCTTGGGAGGGTACAGGAAGGAGTACCCCAAGGCCACACCCAAACTTCCCATGGCTTCTTTGTAAGACGCAGGCTACTAAACGTAGGACCCTGGTCAAAATGTAGTATGCCAATTGCATATGTGCTGATAAAGACTCACAAATCCCTTATAACACTTTGAGCATCAGCTGAGTGCTCGGGCCAAACCTGCAGGAATCTGGAGCATGAATCTACTGCCACCAAGATGTACTTGTAAGCCCCGTCTGAGTGTAAGGGGCCGGGGTGATCCAAATATACACATGCAAAAGGTTTGTCTGAGATCAATAAAGGTGTTTGTGGTGGACGTGCTACGATGCAGCCCTTCATCTGCTGGCAGGTGTCGCATTTGAGGACAAAGTCCTTGATCTGTTTAGTAAGACCTGGCCATCAATAGCGCTGCTTTAGTAGTGACACTTTAGCAGTTATCCTTGCATGTGCTGAACCCAGACCCTCGTGTGCAGCTAGTATCAATCCCAATCTGTGATCAGTGTTTGGTATTATTCTATCCCCCACTCCTGGAATCTGAGCATACGGAAAGCTGTATGCATCTAACTTGTAGGAGTAATTGAGTAGAAAGCCTTTCGGCAGGGTTGAGCTGCTGCATGTGGCATTGACAGCTATCATAGTTGTTCCTTCTATACTTGTACTGGAGCAAGTTACTGCAGTAACGGCAGCAGTGTGTACTGTTGACTTGCGGCTTCATCCACCATTGTATTCCCTTCAACGTGAATGCCAACACATTGATGACTCAATGTATGAATAACATGAGCCCATGGCAGGCCTTCTTTCAGCTTTGCCACTTGTTCCCAAAGCATCATGTGCATTACTGTCAACCTTTGGAATCCCTAAATCCATTATGGCCCCAATAATGTAAATCTTTGTTATAGGACTGGACACAGGAAAATGAATTGCACACAATGAGTGTGGGGAATTTGTGATCATTATTTCGTAGTGCCAGTATCAGAGCTTTTATTTCCGACAGCTGTGCGGTACAGTCCCCTAGAGACGGAGTGTGTGTTTTTCCAGGATAGAACTTTCCATCCTGCATGCGCCCCTTTACAATTACGCATCCCAGAAGAATATTGTTGTTTCATTCCTACGTCCAGCTGGGCAGATCCATCTATGTAAATGATAAATTTATATTGATCTAGAGGCATTATTTAATTTGGCTGGGATATTAATGTTCGTACTGCAAGAATGCTTGTGTTTGTAATGTAGAAACAAATCTGCAATCTACATCTGTTGCAGTGAGAGAGTTAGCCCATTGAATCCATTGTGAATGTAATGCTTTAGCATTCGGGATGCTTGCTTTTGTAACGGCCTTTAGAGTCAGTACCAAGGTCACGACAATTATGAGTTTCCCCTGTGCTAGTGCTCTCTCGCTCACTACAATAGTCTGTACTGCTGTGGGTATCTTTTCAATTGGTGCAAAACGTATTATGGTGTTCATGTACAAATGTCATTTGTATGCTATAGGGACAGTATCACCTTCATTGAACATGATATGTGTGTGCCAAGTTGGACCAGTGACTACACAGATCACCAGGTTAGTTGTGTTGACCCGCGTGTAGAAATGTTTGGAAGCTATCATGTCAGCTTGTACAGAATGCAGAATGCAGAATATCTCTCTAATGATGTACTGAAAAATCAGGTCTAATTAAGTCATAGAAAGGTTTCACTCTTTCTGCGTAATCTGAAATGTATGTCCTGCCAAAATTCAAAAATCCTAAAATGGACTGTCGTCTTTTCAGAGTCGTTGGAGGTTGGAGCAGTGCACATCTTTCTACAAATTGAGCTGCCTGGCTATTCCCTTCACTTGGCAATTTATACCCTAAAAGGACAAAATTATATTTGTATCCCAGGTGTGCAAATCCAAGAGTTATGTGGTTCACCCTAGACAAGTGTTCCATTCATTCATTGTTCATCAGATAGATGTCATCTACATAGGACAATGCCTCCTCATCAAAATTTTGAAGTAACTCTATTACCCTGGCTGAAAACAACCCAGGGATATTCTTATGCCCCTTGGGTAACCAATAAAATTGGCATTGAGCACCTTGTGCAGACAATGTTGTCAAATATCTGCTCCACTGCACTATATTTTGGCAGAAAAATCCATTTGAGATGTCTAGAGTTGTTTTGTATTTTATCTGCAAAATGTTATTCGTGTGTGGAACTATGTGCATTTTGCACTGCAAATGTGCATGTGAATGCGTTTAAATGTCTATAATCTAAGAGCAGACGATATGAATTTTCGGGTTTCATTATGGGAAACAAGAGATTATTCATAGGTGAGGTGCAATTTTCAATCGCACCCTGGTACTCAATTTGAT
The DNA here is from genome assembly GCF_964204655.1 of Triturus cristatus. Classification (NCBI taxonomy): domain Eukaryota; kingdom Metazoa; phylum Chordata; class Amphibia; order Caudata; family Salamandridae; genus Triturus; species Triturus cristatus. The sequence continues at coordinate 339,034,297 of NC_140587.1, read as the reverse complement.
CTAGGATCTCCCTTACTTGTTTCTTTGCCTCATGTTTAATTGGGTATTGCCTCTGTGGTTAAGGAATTGATTTTAATGGGATTTCGTGATGAGGTGACATATCATCCCATTCAACATGACTGCAGTAAAGTGCAGGAGCTAATGCTAACGCCCACTCCTGCGCGTATGAATTTTTAACTGATTCTGGTATGGGGTCAGAGAAAGCAGGTAAAATAACTTCTTCCCCTTGGGCAATCCATTACAAATTTAGGTGGCCAATCCTTTTCAGCCAAAAGAATATCGTAACCATGTGTCAGATTCTCCAAAAAGATACCCTTTACTTGTCTGGGTACGTACCCTCCATTTGGCGCATTATCTCATATAAACAATGTGGGATACTTACCCTTGTATCAGGTATTTCAACTGTGATATGCTCATTCAGCGCTACTACCCCCAGATAATCCATTAGGTTCCTGTGAGCTATTTCTACCAGCATCGTCACTGCCCATTCCCCATGCAGAAGCAGAGTCCTCAGTAGCCTGGGCATTTCTAATTTTGATCCCCACTACCACCTTCTTTTTAAATTGAGGTTTTTAAGTCTTTTGTTTGTCTTCCTGTTTAATGATGTAGTCTGAAGTGCAATGTGTCTCCCTCTTCGGCTTGACTCTTGTATCAGTATCCTGATATCTGTCAGGCTTTCTAATATTGTCACGGTTTCTCAGATTATATTTTCTCTCGATGTGCTCCTGCTGAGGAAACCCACCACGTGACTGTACTTTGTTTTGTTTATTTTTTGGATTATTATCCCATTTCTTCCCATGGTGTCCGCAATGATGCTGTCTAATATTAAAGGCATATCAGCTTTGCAGGTTATGCGCCAGCGACTCATGTTGGTCGCACAAGTCGGGCACATGAGCTACCTACAATTACTGCAGATGCCTATAGTTCGTTAGGACGCAATCATTTAGGAACCAGACCTCCTAAACAGTCACTTGACAAACCTAGTTCCGACAAGGAAACCAAGCACAACTATGAGTTTGTTAAAAAACAATGGGACAAATCTAAACAAAAACAGAGAGGTAAACCTCGAAGAGGTTCTCAACGCCTGGAACCCTCTGAGGGGCACTATAATTTGCATGATCGCACTAAAATCAAGGCACCAGAAAGGTATCAGATTACTGATACTTGTCCTTCCCATTCTTTTCAGGACTCACCAGATAAGCAATACAAGAGAGGAGAGTGTTCTGAATTCAGACAGGAAGAGAAGTGAAACAGAAGAGGAACTCCCAAAGCTTGTCTGACGTGAAGATAAAGAAGGAAGAAAAACCTCTTCACTTTAAACCCAAATTTCTGAAAAAGAAGGTTGCAGCTATAACTGCAAAGTATGTCACAAATACTGAGAGCTCTCCTCCTGAACAGGAGTTGGGCAGAGACTCTGCTCGAGAGAAGTTACTATAAAGCACTGGAAACTCCTGATGTTTCTGACAGCAACAGCTTCTGATAACTTCATTACAGTTAAAATCCCAGATGGGCACATAGCCCCTCCAGACAGATTATTTAATTTGGACATATAAATTGAGGGTGACATTAGGGGTGGGCGGAGTTCACAGAGTTGCACTATGCAAAATTCTGCAGAGTTGCACTCCGCCCTAATTATCTCCCTGTCATACTAGCACGATGACTGCAGTGCCTGCTGAGCACCCGCCAGCCTGTATCAATGGCAGGAAGGGCTGTGCCTGTGCCCCCAGCGGTGGAGTGTCAAGGACTGTCACTGTACGACCCAGGCAGCTGTGTGGAGCCCGTGGGATGGGTAGCCGTGTGGTTTGTGGCACCTGTGTACCTAGTGATGCATGGGGGGCTAGGCACAACTTGCATCGTGCAAGCTTTCGGAATGTGCTTTACCACATTAGCCACAGATATAAACGGACCTACATCAACATCAGTCACCTTTTTCAGCCCAAAAGACAATACCTGTGTTGTAATCTCTCAGGGTATAGTTCTCTCTTTTCCACGCTTGGTACATTCCTCCTCCCCCTCCCCTTACCTGCTTCCTTAGAACATTCCAAGAGAGTTCATGTTAGAATGTTGACAACCTTTAGTGAGGAGAGTGGATGATCAAAATAAACGGTCCTGCATCTTACCTATCTTGAATTCTGCCTTTCTTTCATGAACTTCAACACTGACGACGGCCTGCGAAGGGGGCAGCTGATCATCTCCCCTTTGTGTACTCTCTCCTAGTCCTGCTGAATCCCCGGTGGAGGACTCTTATCAGCCTTCAAGAGTGTCTCCTGGGTGCTGTTAGACTGTCCGTCTTTGCTGAATGTGCCACCTGTGGTCCGTTCCCTGTCTCAAGCACCTTTGCTTCGCTGTACCGTTGTTGTGTCAGTGTGTGGAAATCCTCGGCGTTCAACACCTCAGACGCTTGCCTGCTGTTCCAATACCTCCGTTATCAGCGAGGTAAACATTCTGCGCCAGGTCTCTAGAGGCTATTTCATTCCTGCTCGCATCTTTCGGAGCCCGACGCCCCTCTGCTTGGGTGATGCGATTTGGGAACATTCCTGTCACCCGGTCTCACGCTGTTCCTATGCCGACTTAGGTAAACAATTGCTTTAGATCTCCAGAGGCTATTTATTCCTGTTCGTATCCTCTGAAGCCCGACGCCCCTCTGCTCCTTTGCCGGTGCTAAGCGACTGTGAACATTCCTGTCAGCCGGTCTCACGCTGTTCCATTGCCGGCTGCAGAGTACTGCCCGATCGTGAGACCGGCTATCGCACACAACGATTGGAAGTGCCTTCCTGCCAGCGGGGTTACGCAGCTCCGTCTACATATTTCCTGCCTGCTCCAGAGCGTCACTAGCGCACCAACCTGCATCGGGCCAGTCCTCCGAAGTATTCCTCTTTCCTGCCAGCGGGGTTACGCAGCGCCGCAACGGACCTTCTACTACAAATTCCTTCATTCCTGTGTGTGGGATCTTAGCAGTGCCACTTACCAAGTAAGATCTTTCCGTTACTGCCTACTAGAGACTCTCTTTCGTGGCTCTCAAGGGTACACTGTGACACGCTCACACTGGTGTATCATTCACTGGATTGGCTCTACACTGTGACACGCACACTTTGTGCGTGTCATATATTGGATTTGCACACCTTCTGTGCTTTTGTGCATTTTATCACGGTGACACACTCACCTCATTGTGTGTTACCCCCAGTGACACACAAACCCTTCTTTACGTTCTGCATACCAGTGTGTAACACACTCCTCTTGTGAGCAACAAGTGACCTACGTTCTGCATACCATTATGGTTGTGTGTAATGTGCCAGTTTCTCTAGTAAAACACACTCTCTCTTCCCCTTTCCGGCAGAATACTAATCGTGACACTTATCCCTTGGTGCATTCTGTCCATACAGAGACACTCTTCCCACCCTCCTTGCGTTCCCTACCTCACACACAACCATGGGCACTCCTGGCATAATCCAACCACCATCCTTCTTAAATGAGTGTGGAGACCCTGAAATTCACTGGAAAGATTGGACTAAATTGTTTGAATCTTACCTAATTGCGACGGGGGAGAAAAGTTCTCAGCAATGCGGAAACAACACATTTTAATACTTAACTTAGGTCTTCATGGGCGCAAAGTATATAAAACTTTACCCGAATCGGACTTGGAAGAGGATGACGATTCTGATGCTTACGATATCACACTCATGAAATTAGAGACACACTTTGGGGACAAGGTCAATGTGGTGCTTGAACGCCACAAATTCTACAAGAAAAGAACGAATCCATTAATAATTATATTGCGGCTTTAAGAGGACTCACTCAATTATGCGAGTTTGGGGATCTCAATGACTCCCTTATAAGGAACCAGCTCATCAGGTGCACTAACAGCAGCAGAGTTGAAGAGAAGCTACTGGCTAAAATCCCCACTCTAAGAGAAGCGATTTCTATAGCACAATTGATTGAACATACAGCAAAATGCGTAAAAGAAATGAAAATTAAAGAAGAAATAGTGGCTTCCGTACAAGTCGAAGCCTCCAACAGCGAGGTACTCAACGTATCCAACAGAGAGGGCACTAAAGAAGTATCTACTACTAAGTCCACTAAGGAGGGCCATGGTTTGAAATGTTTTAGGTGTGACAGCAGCAATCATTTGGCCAACAGTCCCTTTTGCACAGCACGAAGTGTCACATGTAAAAAATGCAACAGAAGAGGGCACCTAGCAAGAGTGTGTAGAGACGGAGTAAGTAGTACGGTCAAAGTGGTCAGCGTAAGTGAGGAACCACGGGCAAAATTCGTATTCCAATTAAAAGACAGTGATGAATTCTCCAAGCCCAACTACCCGAAATGTGTAGTACTGGATTTATATCGAGAAAATGCGGCGTGAGGTCAAGAAGACGCGAATCAGCGGTTCAGAACAAGATTTCATAAAGGACAGCGGATTATACAGTGATTGCTTAATTTTATGCTCAGCAGCTTTACTAGTACCTCGCGCCACAGGATAGTGAGGCCTGGAATTATCGTCACACAAAGTACTGCGTTGAAGTGAATTTTAAAACCTTGAAAAAGTCGCATGTACAAGCATACGGAGGCGACGAAACACGTGTTGGCTTGGGAACAGTTCACTATTTAAAGCCTAAAGAAAGAATAAAAGACAAAGAAAAAATATAAATCCAGTGTTTGATCCTAAATTGCATGTGATTAACATCTGAAATTGTTGTTGCTTTAATTTCACGTGTGCTGGGGAATTCTTAACATGTTCTCTTGTTGCTTAGGCCACAATTTTTGAGAGACGGGTGGTTCTCTCAACCCTACAGCACCGTTACTACAGCTGATACGAATTAATTTGCTTTGTGGAAGTACCCTTTTGGCGCTTGTACCCTACTAAGTATACCACCTTTTCTTTATATCAAGAATTGTTTTTATACTAACTATCGATACATCCAATAAAGGGTTGGGAGCGATGCTTTCTCAAAAAGGAGAGGACGAGGAAACTGTAATAGCATTTGCATCCCGGTCCCTCAGTCCCTCAGAATGAAACTACTCAGTCATCGAGAGGGAAGCGTTGGCATGCTTCTGGGCAGTGAACCATTTAAAAAATTTCTTGTGGGGCATAAAATTCATTATACACACTGACCACAAGCCTTTAACTTTCATGTTCTCATCCAAAAATGCTCAAAACAAGTTTCCACGTATAACCAAATGGGTTCTGGGCTTAGAAAACTACTGCTTCAGGGTGGAATACCTACCAGGTCCCGAAAATGTTATTGCGGACTACCTATCGAGGTCCCCATTAGTTCTCAATCATAGCGAGAACCAGTTAGACGTTCCCATTTTAGCCATGCATCTCCCCTCACTATCCAAAGAAGAATGGGAAGAGAGTGTGAGGAAAGACAAGGACATGGATGTTCTCAAAGACTTCATCATCAATGGATGGCCTAAGAGTCGATCTGAAGTTCCAGATTCTGTCAAAGATTTTTGGGAGGTAAGGTATGAATTATCTCTCATGTCTGGTAGAATACATCGAAGTGGGAAAGTAGTCCCACCTAAAGATTTGAGGAACAAAATAATTACCAAGCCCATGAAGCACACTTAGGCAGGAGCCTCACAAAAAACAAAGTCAGAAGTTGCTTTTGGTTTCCAAAAATGGAATCACTGGTTGAACTCAAGGTCAAAGAATGCACTAGCTGTGCTAAAAGTGACAAAAGCAAAATTCTGCATGAAAAAAAGTTTATGTTTGTCCTCATAGATTACACCTCCCATTGGGTCAATTTCAAGTTTACACCCTCCACCATGACAAACAACCTCATCTCTTTCTTGAAAGGTGTTTTTGTCTACGAAGGCATACCAGCCACTCTAGTAACAGACAATGGGGTGCAATTCACTACGGAGACAATGAGGGAATTCTTGGAAGATCTAAGTATAAGACATGAGAAAACTGCACCCTATTGTCCAAAAGTGAATGGTCTGGTATAGAGGGCAAATCGCTTGGTGAAAGAACACATTCAATTGGCCATCACCAATGGATTCAACATCGAAGATTTGCTAAGAGAGTGCTTTTGGGCATACCACACCCAACCTAATCACTGGAGTTTCAGCCTTTGTGTCCCTGAGAGGGAGGGAACCCAGCACAAAAATGAATCCCCGGTGGTTGGAGGGTGGGAAAAGGGTAAAGCCCGATCTAGAGCAGAGTAATGAGAAAATTCATCAACACCAACAAAAATATAAGAGTTTGTATGACCAAAAACACAGAGTCAAGGACAATGAGTAAAAAGGCTGATACCCCGGTGGTTGTCAAGAAACCCACTCATGTCCAACCTGGTTCGAGCAAGTATCATGCTCCCCTATGAGTGGAAAAATCCGGCAAGAATGTGGTCCGCCTGGGAAATGGACAGACATGGAGTAGTGATAGACTTGAGGACATAGCCTAAATAGATTTGTTTATATATCATGACTTCTGTTTCCCCTATATAAGGAGATGTGTTGTAATCTCTCAGAGTATAGTTCTCTCTTTTCCACGCTTGGTACATTCCTCCTCCCCCTCCCCTTACCTGCTTCCTTAGAACATTCCAAGAGAGTTCATGTTAGAATGTTGACAACATTTAGTGAGGAGAGTGGATGATCAGAATAAACGGTCCTGCATCTTACCTGTCTTGAATTCTGCCTTTCTTTCATGAACTTCAACAACCTGCTTTCCAAATACATTTCAGTCGAACTTTAGAGAGAGCTGAAAAGTAATTAAACACGGTGTTTTAAGTCTTGTTAGGAACGGACAACCAAAATCATATGTAAATATTGAATTCATGTCACATACCTGACCATGGGGCTGATGCTCCTTGAATGTCTGTAGTGAGACTGGTAGGGGCTAGGGGAGTGGGCAGTTCTATATAGGTTGCAGAAGACCAGTCTCCTCTAAAGGCAGCAAGAGAAGTGAGTCCAGGCAGCAGGGACGGCATCCCAGTATATCCATTCCATGCTGGTTAGGTCTTAGGGACTGCTGCATGCTGCTTGGAAGGGCTTGGGCCATTGCAGCTGTTCCCAGTCCAAGAGAGAAGGCAGAGCCACTCTGGAGCGGCTAGAGGAGGACATTGGGGACAGGCTCTGAGCCTCGCAAAGTCCCTCCTCTGACTGAGAACTTACGGCATCGAACTGAAGCAATGGTGATGGTGGCAGCGGTGGCGAGGCCGGCGTCTGTGGCTGTGCAGCAGCACAGATATAGTCAGGCTGAAGGTGAGAGGGTCGATCCCTGGGTGCATGTAGGCCTCCGGGGGCAGCAGCAGTGACAGGTTTGGATCCAACTGCACCGGAGACCCCCTGCCCACTTCTTCTTAGACATTTTCCTCCACTCCAGACCGCTTCAATGCTGCCTGCTGCCCCCCATTAAAGGCAGCAGCTTAGCGCCGCCTGGAAGGGTAAGTGCAGCCTCTAAGAGAGCGGTGACTCTGAGCCTATTAGAAACTGTGCCATGTCCACACTAATCCGGAGAGGTCCTAATAGATCTTCTCTCCACTCATTCGGGCTCTATCAAGACTCTCCCTCGGAGACGATGGGTTCAGGGTGGGACAAATTAAAGACGGCACCACCTGCCATTATGCTTTAATGCTGTTGTCGCCTGGCGTTAAAGCAGAGTGCCACACCTTTCTCGTACTCCTTCACCGGCCGTCAGTGATTGTTTCCTTTTTTGGCACCCGCTGTGCAGCAGTCCTAAGAAAGAATCAAAGTGCATATGACACCAATGCGTGACCTCACATAGGGGTGGGCGGCAGAGGCAGTCTCCGCCACGTCGCAGAATCGAAGTTTTTTTGATGAACTCCGTGCTCCCAGCGGAGTGTGGAGTCACAAAACCACCCACCCCTATGTGAAATACAGCTTGCCATTTGAATAACATTCTGGAAGAATTTTACGTTGTCCTATGAAATATTTTTCGCGGAGGTCGATTGACCCCCACAGTTTGTCCAAACATCCCCACAAGTTGAGGATGTAATAATTCCTTCATTTTCTGCGCTTGTCCCTGATGAGGTCAAAAAAACCTATGCAGCAGAATGGGCCTTTGCACAAGCCCAAGTGTTATATCGCAATCATGTGGGCTGGGATAAGGTCATATAATACCCATAAGGTCCAGCCTACAAGTGCAACCACAATACCCTATCAAATGGGATGCTAACGCACCTGTTAGAGAAATACTCTCCCAATTGGAGTACCAGTGTGTCAATGAACCCTGTCTCTCTCAAATGAATTTTCCCTGTTCCTGAGTTTTTCCTGTGTTATTTATACCGTATAGTCTTGGACTACAGGCATTTAAACAGTCATACACAGACTTTTGCAATACAAAATACATACAGTATGGTACTCATTAACTGTATAGTCAGTAAAAAAAATATAAAACAGCCTTGGATATTTCTGATGGTATTTTTCTGCCAAAATCTAGTGCCTGAAAGTAGAGATTGGGCAGCCTTCTCAGTACTCTGCTTTCAGCAACATTTTTCTCGTTTGCCTATGGGCTATAAGCACAGTCTAGACTGTTTGCTGCCGTATAGTCTCAATTCTATATGATATTGACCCTGATACATTGTCCTATGTAGATGATATCTACCTTAACAGACAATTAACTTAACACTCACATAGCCAAAGTAGATCGCTTCATATTATAATTCACTCAATCTGGCTAAAAGTTCAACTTTTAAAAATCTAATATAACATTTCTAAGCGTCCTTTTCTTGGCATATGAACATACTCATGAGGGGAAGTGTCTTGCCCCTCACTTCTTTCGAGAAATGTGCACAGCTGCAGGCTCCAAACACTTTAAAAAGACTGCAGTCCTTATTAGGATTAATTCATTTTGGAAGAACTTAAATTCCAGATTATGCACAGTCCATTAAATCACTTTATGAATTAAAACACCTTGATTTCTCAAGTTCATGCTGGACATCAGAGCATAGACACATTCTCAGATCCTTACAATCTGATGTACATGCTACATTACACTTACATACACATGTCAACACAACTAACCTGGTCATCCATGACATTGCGGGTGCCATTGGATTTACCTATATTGCAGTGCATATAAATCACATTTATATTTCAGTGCAGAAATGCGTTTTGCATCCCCTGGAAAAATGAGTACTGCTGTGTAGATGGCGATTCTTGAAGACTGGCCACTTGCAGAAGGGAAAATCATTATTGTCGTCACTCCTGTGCTAGCCTTAGAGACTGTCACAAAAGCTAGCTTTCCTAATACTAAAGCTCTCCATCCTCGATGGATACAGTGGGCAACATCCTTAACAGCTGTTGATGTAGACTTTGGCTTTGACCCGTCTTTACAGACACAAGAATTTCTCCAATAGGAGTATGTCTATCCATTTGTGTCATAGTGGCCATCAACACACTTCAGTCAAGGGCCACGCAGACATGCCTAGGTTCACTGGATGCTCTTTCACTCTCTCATTTGTAGAGAGCTATCACAGACGGGAAGGAAGGATGAGACTGTGCAATGGTTTGCTTCAGGTCATGCAATCAGGTAGTCTTCTCATTCCCATCCTCCTGCCTGCCTTCTATCTGTTTTATCCTGTCATCTTCCCCACCTCATTAGCAAGGTGAGAAACAGGAGGTTGTCATGGTGCCCCATGTGAACATGCTTTAGGAGGGCCATGTGGAGCGGTCTAGAGGTTTTTCTATGGTAGAGTAAGCAAGATTTTCTTGTCCCTGTGGTTCATGGAAAAATCCAAGGTTTTCCATCTACACTAAAGGTGGAATATTAATCCAGCATGGTGTGTGCCTTAGATCCCCAGAGGGGAATCAGCATGCAAAAAGAGGTTTCCAAGACAATGCACAGTCATGCTTGAGATTTGTCATATTGGTGGATGCTTTCATCCCGAGGGTACACGCAACAAAGAGATCTCAAGCCCTTCTCACAAATTTGATTCTAAAGCATTTGTTTCCAGGGCTCACCAGTGTCAGCGGCCAAGTAATCTCCTGGCCCAAAGCATCCAAAGGATTTGCTTCAGCCCTCTCACAACCTACGGTACTGCTGCTTCCTCCTACCCAGTGCTAGTGATTTCCTCAACTGGGATTCTTCCTCGATAGCCAGGGCTGGACTTTAAACCCAAAGGAGCCCTAACAATTTTCTTGTACCAGTCAAAGGGGAAGCATTGCCTGGTCCCGGGAGGCTGGAAATGCTTGCTTGCTGCTTTTTTGTAACTGGGGCGATATTGCAGCACTGCCTCAAAAATGGCTGCCAGTAACAAAACCAGCCGCCACCCTTCCAGCCTCCCGAGGAAATGCCCAATGCGCTGTACAGTCAGTCCGGCCCTGTCTATAGCACCCCACATGCTCTCCTTGGCAGACCAGCCTTAATTTCTGCTACCTGCAGCCACCCAGTTACACAACGTCTGTCAGGGAGAGGGTGTGCAACAAGAAAAGTCTACAACATCTACTCCTCCAGGAGGTATAATAATACCACTCCAATAGATGTCCACAGAGTCTCCTCCACTCTCCAAGGGCATGGGAGATAGTCTAGGATGTGGTGCACCAGCTACGGATATCCTAAACAGTCTGGGGGTGACTGCATTCCCTTCTGGAGGAGACCTGGCATGGGAATTCGGGCTAGCTGAGCCCAGTGTGCAATAATGGATGGCCTGGAATGTGGACTGAGAGCTTTTCAGCATTTTTATGTGGTTAGAAGAAAAGCTTTTCTTCCATCACTTTGTTGTTTATTTCTGTGTAGAATGTTGACATTAACTAAGATAATTAGAATGCTTACAAGGCCAGAATTACTAACTGCTGTTTGCCTGCATTCTACTATCAGTGACAGGGGAATGCACAGGCATTAATCATCTAGCAAAATTGTTGAATGTGTCCTTTATGACTTTTATGAGAGGGGGAAAAGCTTTGAGAAAGGGGTTAACAGGTTTTAACATCTGTATTAGAGGGCAACAACATCTGATCATGTTTCTGCTAGTATTGAACAAATGTAATATAAGGCTGCTTGTCCCAATGTAATTTTTCCTAGATGCTTCCATTACCACATTTGATTAAATAATACCTTACATTTTATTATATTTTGTGCTCAGTTGGCAGATACATATGGGCAGTGAGCACATAAACATGTAGGGCCTGATTTACGAAAGTAACTTGCACTGTTGATTACTTTACTACATTTGTCTATTCACAAAGGTCTTGAGTCACCAATGTAACTTGCACTTTTGAGTAATTTATACTTTTGACTAATGTATCTCTTTTTGTTTATTCGCAAAATCTGAGTGCAAGTTACCACTAAAAAACAGAAGTAAGTCAGCACCACACATGGCCAACCAATGTTACTGTAATACACTTCCATAAAAAATAATGGAGGTAGGGAATTAAAATGAAAACCCATAGAAAATATTTTGTTAAATTAAATAGAATTATTTAAAATAGTTAAAAATATAAAGAAATATAAATTATTAAAGAAATATTTAAAAAGTAAATATTTATCATTTAATCATACAATATTTTAAAACTCAATTTAGAATGTAAAAATGTATGAAACAATATTTTTTGCAGAATATAACTTCATTATTTTCATTCTTTTTTATTAAACCTCAGAATAATAAATTTTGATTTAATGTATTTCCACTGAATAAACTTTTAACTCAAAATTAAGTTAATTGTGCTGTACCATTTTTAGGTTGAGCATTCGTGACCTCTTGTGTATATACTTATATGCGTATGTACTTTGTAGGCTCTGGAGATCATCCGTAGGACTTCTCTGCTTTTGCTTAGGGACTTTTTTGCTGTTCAACTGCCTCTATTTAACTATCTTGATAGAAAACGACCAGTAGAGATCAGTAAAATACCAAAATCGCTTTCTGCTGAGGGACTTCCCTTTTAAAAAACAAATTCTGGCATCTGCCTCTATTTAACTTTCTTGATAGAAAACGACCATCAGAGGTCAGTAAAATACCAGGATCACTTTAGCATTCTCTAAATTCCAGTCCATAGAAATTGTCTTCCACGAGCACCTGTAGACAATAATATTTTTTCAAATCTTGTATTTTCAGTGATATGACCACCGAAGGCCCTGATTTTATATTAAAAACTATGCTATTTCCCGCTGAAAGGCACTATTTCCCTCCATGTGTTCCCATACCTGGCGTGTCATGCAGTTTGGTGCTTACTTTCCTTCCATGTTAAAGAACAGTAGATGTTTTAGCACCCAGGCTAATGTGCTGCATAGCTAAATACATATAAGGTCCCAAAGGCGAGATCCATTGCATTGCAAATGTTTGTTTATTTTGTTCTAAATGTAAAGTAAATATAAAATTAGCTTATATTAATATTTAACATAAAAATAATTGTAATATTTATTTTTGAGTTAAATAAACTTTGTAAAAAAAATCACTATACTTTACCCACCACCCAACTGCAGAGTCTCCGTATGGTAAAGTATAGGTAACATTTTTAAAAAATGATTTAACTCAAAACTAAATATGAATCATATTTGATATTAAACATTAATTTACACACATTTTATATATTTATATATCTTATAGTTTGTTTTAAAACAGTAGTTTTCTATTTATTATTAGAACAACCACATATAACTCGGCATTAACCTACATACATACATCAGTTATAGTTATCTCAAGTAACTATAACTCATGCCCTACAGTAACTATAACTCACGCCCCGGCCATGCACAGTTTTTCTCCTCAATAAGTTATTTGCAAAATTTGCAGTGATTTTAGTAATCATGTCATAGAAGAAGTCATGATTGATGTAACATGTTGGGTAATTAGGAGTGCATGGCAAGGGAATATATCATAGATACCTTAGGGCACGAGTTATAGTTTCTTGATTAATTAGGCTCCAGTATGGGTGCCGTGTACTGCCCTCCCTTAATATATTTACTCAGCCACAGGGGCTGGGGTCCCCGAGATCTAATTAGGCTCTCGGAAGGGGGGCTTCACCATCCTCCCCTTCTTTTTCTACATCAGCCCTGGCGCCATCTCCCAGTGCCAGTGGCACTCCTTCCCTGGCCTTCTCAGGCCCTGAGGACGCATACCCCAAGGCTATATTTCTTTTGAAGGGGAAGCAGGCCCCAAGGCCCCTGTCCCTGAGCCTCATCAGGCCCTGGAACCCCAGATCCATTTTTATTTTAAAGGGGAGGGAGGCCATGTGGCTCCACTTCACAAGCCTCAGCAGGCCCTGAAACCCTATCCCCCAGAAGCGTATCTAATTTAAAGGGGATGGGGGCTGCAAGGCCCCCTTCCCATAGCATATTTTGGAACAGGTTCCTATACTGCGAGAGCCAGCATTGTTCCTGCCTACAGAGAGCAGCTATTTATGCTGCTCCCTCCAGATTGGAGCAATCTGTTGATCTGTTGCCCTGCCTTCATCAGTGAGGGCAGGGAACCAGATCTCAAGTCCGTTCCCAGTGGGTGAGAGGATTTTTAAAGCTCCCGCCCGCTGTGAGCAGACTTTGTGTTTGCTGCCATTTGGCAGGAGATCTAATAATGCTCCCACCAGAGGGAGCAAACACAAACCACTGTGTCCCGGGATGGGGCTCCCCAGGAAACATTAATTGAGCGATACCAGGGGGATGGAGTCCCCGGGGCATTAAACTCTCTGGGAGTGGGGCCCCTAACCTTTTTTGGGGCTTTTCACCCTGGAGGGGAGCTTCCCAGCATCTATAAAGGCTCAGGGAGGGAGCCATGTGCCCCTCTCCCCTTTTAGAATCTGGCCCAGGGGGATGGGCTCCTAGGGCCTATATTGGCTCTTGTGGGGGCCGTGTGACCCCATCCCTTTAATTAAACAATGCGGTCCAACCTGCCATTTTGGGTCTTTCTTGCTGTAATCCCACGGGAGTCTGATTTTTGTTTTTGTATTTTGTTCTAGGGGATCCTTCTGGGTCTCATTGGGCCTATGGGGCAGGGGTTCCCTATCCTGCCCCCTTATAGTATTCTTTTTTAACTTCAGGACAGGGGACAGAGTACTCGAGTCCTGTAATGCCTGCCAGCTAAATGTTTCTGATGTTGCTGGCAGCCAATCAGAGTGCTTGCTCCTTCGTGAGTCTTACTCCTGTGGAAGTGGAATGGTGCAAGGTAAGAATGGACCCTGGACCAATCAGAGCACTCTAATTTTAAATTTGCACTTCCGCAAGACTCTCTTGAGCCTTTTGTGGACCCACTCATCCGGATATTCAACCTTAATTGCTCAAAAACTACATAACATATTTATCCCAATTCACAAAAAGCCCAATCTGCATACCAAGATTTAGTTGCCTGCCAAATCTGATGTAATTCTGTTCAGCGCTTTTATCAGTAGTGCTTCTTAACGAAGTCTATGGACAATGCATGGGGATTTTGCATTTTGGGACCCGCTTTTTTCTCGCCCCCCACTTGACGGGTCACCCCGAAACTTTCCATCCACAAACCAGTCAAATAATAGCACCATTTTGGAAGGTTTTGTGGAAATTCGTCAGACAGGGCTAAAGTTGCCAGCAACACAAAAAACTTCCAATTATAATTTTATTCTTTTGTTATATATATTTAAAAATCATCCAGCCAACGCGTTTCATTCAAATTACTTATTAAACTTCATCAGGGCTCATATATGTCTCATTCATACATATCTCTACTTATTAAAGTTAAATCCTTGTGAGTCCATTAAATATATATTTAGAATGTACATAATACAATGGCTCAACATTAATGTAGTGGTAGTGTCCAAAATAGAAAAATAGAAACAGCAGGAGAAATAACTCCTGAAGGATACCTTGATGCATGGCACATTTCAGAAGATTTTCATCCAGAATCAGAGAAATTTGAGGGGCCTTTACTCTCTTTTAAATTTACTAGCAGCATTTTTGGATACAATGTAAATAAAATGAAATTAAATTCATAAGGTTCATCCACTTCCTTTGCAACCCCTGGCCTCAAACCAAGGCAAAGGTTTTGCCCCCTCTGAGGCCAGATTTTGCAAAGAAAGAGCCAGGAGTTGCAGGGAGCAAGCTAGAGGTCACAGCTACGAACCCTGACTACCTCCAAACGACGTCCATGATGAGTGCCCCCTCAGAATAGCATCCATAGCCAAAATAATAGATAGCTTACCAAAATAACCTGATGAAAAATAAATACATCAATCTATACATCAATGTATATCCTTACAGCAGTGTTCAGCTGATACTTCATTTGTGATGCTACAGTCGCCTCTATTAATTTGGTCCACTACTGCTGAAGATCAGAGATCCTTTAAAAATTCAACTTATATACATAACATGTATCCACTGACAGAGGCAGGCAAAGTGTGAAACATAATTCATTTATTAGCCCACAAGTTGGGTTGCACAGGAAATCACTATTCAGAAACTTAGTCAGTTGGTAAGTCTGAGAAAAATACAAAAAGAATCAGCCATAGTATTTAAAATTCAGTGTTCTAAAATAAGTTCCTAAATAAGATTCAATACAAACCCACTTAAACAAACCATTAAAAAGAAGATGTGGGGGGATCATACTGATCCACTGATCCACTCAATATCAATGAAAGACTCAACTAAGGTTAGCAAGAGGTGGTTTAGTTGTAAACGTGCCGCTGGTACAATGGTACTTCTGCAGGACCAGGTGTGGCCCCCTGCATAGTACCACTGGACTACTGAAAGAGAAATGTACTCGAGGCATGTGCAAGCTTTACAAACTGAATCCTGCACTCTCTCATGGTACGAAGCATTGACACCTGCCGGCGGTACAGCTGGAGTACTGAACTACCAAACAGAAAAAAGGAAAAAAAAGAAATCTGAAAGATATGAAGTGAGTTGACAGCCCGCGAGGGGGTTGGCAGACACTCCTGCCAACCCCAGGTCTCACACAACATTAAACCATGTACAAAAGGGGTTATGCCATGGGAGAGGGGGTTAGCCACCAACAGGGAATCAGGGACAGGACATTTTATGACCACTATATCCTGCTGCGGTATACGAGGTATACAAGAACATTCTGTTATCATAGAGAAGAATGTTCCTATACCTTTATAGTTTTTTATAGCACGCTATTGTAGAGTGTTTAGACAAAATATCGAGTTGAAAATATCAGGAGACATAAATTGCGGAAATTAATTATCAGGGTACATAAACATCGTAATGCACTAATTTAGTTGACAAGAAAATAATTTTTGGGAGGTAAGTAATATCATTTATAGAATCTCCGGGACTACAACGCTGCCCCAGCTACCCCTTATCCACTTGAAGTAAGTGCCGAACATGCTATCTGCACCATGGTCACTATTAACCCCAAAGGACCAGCAACACTCCATAACAGAATTGTGATCAAAAGTAATCTAGCGCCTGTTCACCTGTCCGCCCAGACCCCCGACATTCCTTCCGACCCCTCTCTGTCTGGTCAATTAATCAACTACCGATCGGCAGCTAAGCACACCGCTGATATTGCTGATCTCCTCCTGAACAACAATTTCGACTTAGCAATCCTAACAGAATCATGGCTCAACGAATCCTCATCTCCATGCCTGGACCTCTTAGTCCCTCCCAACTATAACATTGCAAGGTTGGACAACAATCTAGCAAGAAAGGAGGAGGCATCACCTGCATCTACCGCTCTAACCTTCTTGTCACGGAACTCCTTGCGGATACCACTGAATCCTGCGAATACCTCACCCTCGCTATTTGCAGCAATTCCACCCAGCTGTGCAACCTGCACATCTTTTACCACCCCCCAGGCATGAACGACTCCTTCACTGACCACCTCATGGAAATCATCACAGCTAAGATTTCCTCCAACACTAAAGATATATTCCTCGGTCATTTTAACCTGCACTGGAACAATCCCTAGGATCCACATGTCAACGCAATCAAAGACCTCCTGGCCGATCAAGCCCTGACCCAAACCTGTTCACTCCCAACTCACTCGAAAGGGGCCACTCTTGATTGGATCATCTCTAAAAAATCAGCAGTCAAGCTTATCTCTATAGACCCATGTGACTAGTCTGACCACCATGCCATCACCTTCCTACTACCTGGCACCCACAAGACAAGGGCACCGCAACCGGTGATTCCCAAACGCTGGATCAGGGACACCAAGAACCTGGACCATAGGGAACTTGAGGCTCGCTGCAAATCTGACCTCCCCCCCTTGCATATCACAACGTAACGAAAGAACCTGGAGGCAGCTTCCCTCTGCGCACATCTAAATCTTCTCCACCAGGCCAGAAATGCCTACAACAGGAACATCCTCAACTCAAAAAAAGAATTCTTCAGATCTGAACAAGGGAAGGCTAAGAACAGACCTCGCAAGCTCTTCTAACTGGTCAAACACCAATCTAATAAATTGGCCAAAACATCGAAAGAAAGTCCCTAATATCCTCAGAGGAATTCTCCTCCTTCTTCGCTGATAAAATCATAGCCTTAGGAAACAAAGTCAGTCCCGCCACATACTCTCAATTCCTTCCAGACCTGCCTCCTCCTGCCGCAACGCCCCCACAGATTTCACCTAAAAATCAAGCTCACTGGACCGACTTCAAAGTCTATGACGAAGACTCCATCTCTAAAATCCTATCTACCTTAAACCTGAACAACCATTTTAATGACCCGCTCCCCTCCAACTGCCTAGCTGCCATTGCCCAATCCATTATTCCTAGCTGGAGTGCAATAATTAATGCCTCTGTCCGGCAGGGATCGATGCCTGACTCTCTGAAAGCCAGCCAAGTCCTCCCCATTTTGAAAAAAACGTCGCTAGATCCTGCTTCCCCCGACAGCTTCAGACCTATCTACAACATCCCCAAAGTGCTGGAGAGGTGTGTACAACAACAGCTAAGTCAACACATCAACAACTTCCACCTACTCGATGACTTCCAATCCACATCGTTGATGATGCCCTTGACCAAGGCAAAACCTGTCTCCTAATCCTCCTAGATCTGTCCTGGCCTTCGACACAGTCAACCATCAAAAACTACTCACACACCTCAAACTCAGGGTGGGATTGGAAGGCTCTGTTCTAGAGTGGTTTATGTCCTTCCGCCATAACCGATCACAGAGATTCCTAATCAACGGCAACCTATCTGCTCCCTCCCCGGTCACGGTTGGAGTCCCCAAGGATTGACCCTGTCCCCCACCCTCTTTAACCTTTACCTAGAACCGCTTGCCAAAGTACTACGCACTGCCAATATCTCCTACCATATGTATGCTGACAACACCCAGATCTAGATCAAAATCACTCGAGAAGATCCTCTCCCTAAACGAAGCCCTGAAACTGACAGTCCAATGGCTCGCCTCCAATCAACTCAAACTCAACGCAAAGAAAACAGAATTTCTCCTAATTTCACCTCCTAAAACCAACCATGAGATGCAAATATGGATCAAGGCTATCTCAGCCTTAAATTGCCCACCGACCATCATGGACTCAGCCAAATCCCTGGGAATCACCCTGGACAGCAAGTTGAACATGCAGGACCACATCAACTCGATGTCCAAATCAGCCAGATTCCACCTGAGCTACCTAAGGAAATTGAAACCCCTCCTCGATGCTCCCGACCCAAAAATGGCAGTCCAAGAACTAGTCATCTCTAGACTGGAGTATGGCTGATCTACCCTCTCGGGTTTACCCAAGATCTCCCTGGCAACTGCAAAAGCCTGCCCCAATGCGGCCGCCAGGCTACTTACCGGCACAAGGACATTCAACCACATTTACCCACACCTGAAAGCTCTGAACTGGCTTCCTCTTGAGGCACGAATACAGCTTAAACTAGCTTGCATTACACACAAGGCTTTATACTCAAACTCCCCTGCATATCTCGCACGGAAACTTGTGATTTCTGGAGGAATCAGAAACTCTCGGTCCGCCAGAGACCTCCTGCTGCAACCTGCTCGCTTTCGGAAAAAAACCCACTTACAATCGTGCTTTCTCTGAGGCCGCTCCTAGAATATGGAACTCTCTCCCACCCGCCATCAGAAGAATCCCTTCTCTGTCTCGTTTCAAAAAGGATACCAAAACTTTCCTTAAGGGTAAATTCCTCGTTTAAATTTTGCCTTCAGCCACCACTGTGACCATGATATACGTCTGGCTATTGCCTCCCTTTGGATTACCTAGTCACTCCACCAAGAAACCTGTGGTCTTGTCTTGAGTAATTGTAAATGTAATCTGTAAATACGTGTCCTATCTCTTATGTATACTGCACCCCGCCACCTCCTAATTGATTTTTTTTACTCTTATGAAGTCTTTTTGTACAATCTACATAAAAAAAGAAAAACCTGGCAGTGGAACCTTCTAAGTAACAGCACCTAACCTGTTTTTACACTCCTTAAGTGATGTCCCTTCTAAACTAGGTGGGATCTGTGTGCACACTGAGTAGTACCCACCGTCACAGTACATGTTCCAACAAGAACTTAACAATTCATAAAAAAAGCACAGGTGCACCACTCAGAAAAAACTTTATCAAAAAGGATACGTCCATAACGTCCATATCTAATAAAAAGAGTTCTTGAATTTATTCTTTTTTCTTTCTCTTTTATTGTTTCATTTTCATTTCATGTGATGAAGCACAGCGTTCAACACAAAGAACTGCCAACGCGTTTCGTCCCCTTGTAGGACTGCTTCAGGGCAATAGAAATAGGTAAAGTCAAAATCTCTCCATAAAGTTTATTTTGTTTCTCGGATTCCCTTAAGGAGAGCTGCTCCCCGTCCAATAAATTATTGTGTCAGGTAGTAGCGCCATTTATATAGAGATAACGATCATTCGATAAGTAGACAAAGCACGTCCCACTTTAATAATGTCCAGCTCCGCCAATATGTATAGTATACAGGCTCGGTGTGAATCCTACGCGAAGTTGTCTATAATATATCTGGACCGAGCAGACGTCCCATTGCGAACACCATAATAATAGCAACCCAATGAGGCAGGAAAACGACAGCCAAAGTAGAGCTGTGGTGATTGACACGGGCTCTGTGGGACGTGACAGCAGCACAGACGGGCAGGAAACTTACTTATCGAATGATCGTTATCTCTATATAAACGGTGCTACTACCTGACAGGAAGATAATTAAGTAACACAATTACCTATTAATTATTATTTGTAAATTATTTATTTAATTTAAAAAATGTATATGTAATGCTAATTAATAATTTTTATTGTGCGAGTTTCATTTTTTATATAATGGGGTGACTCATATATATATAGTGTGTTTGAAGTGTAGTACTTTCCCTATTATTGCTTAGACCACAGAATAGTACAATTAACCTCTTCGCAGCACATCACTTTCCCCACTGTTGCACTGTTTAGAGTGGGAATAGTAAATTTCACCCCTCCGAAATCAAATGCTTTCCCTACTGTTGCGTAGACTAGAGTGGGAATAGCACATTTTACACCTCCGAAGTCCAACACTTTCACTACTAGAATTTTTGGAGCACTTCAGCAGGTACTGGTACTGCCCTTCATATCAAGGAGTGTAGATGGATACACTCCTTGGACACAGTGACAAGTGGCTTGAATGAAATGGAAGAGACCTATAAACAAATAGGCCAAGTACAGTACAGATGACACATTTGGGTGTGCAAATGTTTACATCTGGACCTGTTTACCAGCTGCCATGTCATCTAGCCTTAACAATTTTACATTTCAGCGATGACCCACAGGGGGTAGAAAGCCCTCTAGGTAGGCCTCAGGATTTTTTTTCATTATTCAGGGTTGAGGTCAGCCCAGAATGGTCATGCCAATGCCAACACCTCCCCCAAAAAATGCCACAGTCTGTCTGCCTCCCCCGAGGGGCGGATGGGGGCAGTGGCCCCTGATCTGCCACCGGGGGGGCAGAAAGACCACTAAGCACCAGCAATTACGCTGGCTTTTTTTATGCGTGGTCATGGGAGCTGCCCAGAATGGGCATACCAATTCCTCCACCCCCCAAAAACATAGCCACAGTCTTTCTGCCCCCCTTGGGGGCATATCGGGGCAACCCACCCCCCAGATCCCCCCCCCCCCAGGGCGGCAGAAAGTCCACCAGGCACAGACTTGTTTTTAGCAATGTGCCTACCTGTGGATTTTGGGCCCTAGCGCAGCCGGCACATATGGAAACCTAGCAAACCTGCACATTTTTTCAAACTAGATACCAAGGGGAATCCAGGATGGGGTGACGTGTCTGGCTCTGTTACCCAGAATCCCTTGCAAACCTCAAACGTAGTTAAAAAAACACATTTTCCTCCCATTTCGGTGATGCAAAGTTCTGAGATCTGCGTGGATCCACAAAATTCCACCCACCCCGCATTCCCCAAAGTCTCCTCAGATAAATGGTACCTCACTTGTGTGGGTAGGCATAGTGCACTTGACAGGAAACAGCCCAAAACGCAACGTGGGCATACCACATTTTCACAGTGAAAACTGACCCTTTTTTTGTAAGGTGCCTAGCTGTAGATTTTGAACCCTAGCTCTGCCGGCACCTAGGGAAACCTAGCAAACCTATACATTTTTTAAAACAAGACACCCAGGGGAATCCAGGATGGAGTGACTTGTCTTGCTCTCACCAGGTTCTTTTACCCAGAATCCCTTGCAGACCTCAAACTTTGTAAAAAAAAAACATTCCTCAAAATTCTGTAGTGGAAAGTTCTGGAATCTGCGTGGATCCACAAAATTGCACCCACCCCGCATTCCCCAAAGTCTTTCAAGAAAATTGGTACCTCACTTGTGTTGGTAGGCCTAGGGCCCGCGACAGGAAACATCACAAAACGCAACGTGGACACAACACATTTTCACAGTGAAAACTGACCCTTTTTTTGCAAAGTGCCTAGCTGTAGATTTTGAACGCTAGCTCTGCCGGCCCCTAGGGAACCCTACCAAACCTATACATTTTTGAAAACCCAGGGATATCCAGGATGGGGTGACTTGTCTGGCTCTCACGAGGTTCTGTTACCCAGAATCCCTTGCAAACCCACCCCCCCGATTTCCCCCCCAGGGCGGCAGAAAGTCCACCAGGCACAGACTTGTTTTTAGCAATGTGCCTACCTGTGGATTTTGGGCCCTAGCGCAGCCGGCACATATGGAAACCTAGCAAACCTGCACATTTTTTCAAACTAGATACCTTGGGGAATCCAGGATGGGGTGACGTGTCTGGCTCTGTTACCCAGAATCCCTTGCAAACCTCAAACTTAGTTAAAAAAACACATTTTCCTCCCATTTCGGTGATGCAAAGTTCTGAGATCTGCGTGGATCCACAAAATTCCACCCACACCGCATTCCCCAAAGTCTCCTCAGATAAATGGTACCTCACTTGTGTGGGTAGGCATAGTGCACTTGACAGGAAACAGCCCAAAACGCAACGTGGGCATACCACATTTTCACAGTGAAAACTGACCCTTTTTTTGTAAGGTGCCTAGCTGTAGATTTTGAACCCTAGCTCTGCCGGCACCTAGGGAAACCTAGCAAACCTATACATTTTTTAAAACAAGACACCCAGGGGAATCCAGGATGGAGTGACTTGTCTTGCTCTCACCAGGTTCTTTTACCCAGAATCCCTTGCAGACCTCAAACTTTGTAAAAAAAAAAAACATTCCTCAAAATTCTGTAGTGGAAAGTTCTAGAATCTGCGTGGATCCACAAAATTGCACCCACCCCACATTCCCCAAAGTCTTCCAAGAAAAATTGTACCTCACTTGTGTTGGTAGGCCTAGGGCCCGCGACAGGTAACATCACAAAACGCAACGTGGACACAACACATTTTCACAGTGAAAACTGACCCTTTTTTTGCAAAGTGCCTAGCTGTAGATTTTGAACGCTAGCTCTGCCGGCACCTAGGGAACCCTACCAAACCTATACATTTTTGAAAACCCAGGGATATCCAGGATGGAGTGACTTGTCTGGCTCTCACGAGGTTCTGTTACCCAGAATCCCTTGCAAACCTCAAAATTAGCCCCAAAAAAACACATTTTCCTCACATTTCTGTGGTGGAAAGCTCTGGAATCTGGGTGAATCCACAAAACTCAACCCAGCCCGCATTCCCCGAAGTCTTTCGAGAAAAATGGTGCCTCACTCGCATGGGTGGGTCAAGTACCCATGACAGGTAAGGGCCCAAAACCTACTGAGGCGACTTCAAAATTACCTATCACAAAACAAGCTGGTTTTGCAAGAAGGGGGTCCCATGAGTTTTGGCCCTGGGCTCGGCTGCCATCTAGGGAAACCAACCGAACCCACACATGTCTGAAAACTAGACACCCTGGGGAGTCCAGCATGGTATGGCTTGCGTGGGTCCCCCAACATTTCCCTACCGAGAATCCCCTGCAAACCTCAAATTTAGATGAAAAAATCCCTTTTTTCTCAAATTTCTGTGTGAGAATGTTCTAGAATCTGCGTGGATCCACAAATTTCCTTCTACACAGCATTCCCCCAGGTCTCCCGATGAAAATTGTACCTCACTTGTGTGGGTAGGCATAGTGGCTGCAGCAGGAAATGGCCCAAATCGTACTGTGGAGACTTCAAAATTACCTATAACAAAACTACCTGATTGTGGGGCGGGGGCACCTGTGGTTTTGGCCCTGGGCTCGCCGCCATCTAGGGAAACCTACCAAACCCACACATTTGTGAAATCTAGACACCCTGGGGAGTCCAATGAGGTATGGCTTGCGTGGATCCCCCAACGTTTCCCTACCCAGAATTCCCTGCAAACCTCAAATTTATCTGGAAAAAACACATGTTCCACATATTTTTGGGTGAAATTACCATGGTGGCCAGTGACTGGCCAGTCCCTGTGAATTTTCTGCCCCTACCGACAGCCATTGGAGGCTGTTTCGTTATTGTACCTGCCACTCGTCTAACAAGATGAGGAACCCCAGAATTAATGTGCGCATATGAACACCCCAACTCCTGGAAATGCGGACCATTTTTGCAGTATATACCCAAGACCTGCTCTAATCCTTAAGCCAAAGGAGCCCATCTTTTAACCATAAATCTTTTTTCACATTGATTCGTTGGGTTGAGCTGGTCTCAACCTAATTTTCTTTATCCAAGGCAATATACCTGGATACTCTGCATCAAGGTGGCTCTCTGTGTCCCACTTTCTGATCTGATCGCCCTGATGAAGATGTGATCCGCATTGGGTCTAGACACCGAAACGCGTGGTGGCACTGGATAACTTCGTGATCCCAGAATTTTCTACTACCCCTTAAGGAGAGAAGCACGACAGTTGTTGTTGTGAACATCAACTCCTTATATTAAAATCCCCAACGATGTTGGACTTTGGACGACTTTTCTTGTAACAAATTGCTCTTGAGTGATGTGAGTGTTTGAGTATGTGTGTATTTGTGATTGTGAGTGTTTGTAGTTTATGAATGTGGGACCCAATGTATCCGTTTTGTTTTGCATTAATAAATTATGTTTTTGTTTTGTAAACCTTGATGAAATCACTGTGAATATCAAAAACCATAAAATAATAATTAAAAATATACCTATTTTGTTATACTGATAAAAAATCCTCTTTATTTTGTTTAGGGGATTTTGTTGTTATTAGGCTAGCGAGATAATTATCTCAGTGTGACCCTGACAGGCACTTTCTATATCATTGCTAGACAGGTTGGGTTCTCTGATTGTTATTGGTTCTTGTACCCCTGTCCGACCTGTTCTTTATTTGCCTTCAGGGGCCCCCTTGTTTTAGAGGTTATTGGCTATGGGTTTGTCGGGTTCTTGGTGAACCTACAAGTCCTATATACACTCACAATCAGAAAGGTCCAGCAGATATAACGGTATATTGCTTTCAAACAGCTGTCATATTTAGAAAATGTTACAGTGAAAACGTTTACACAAATAGCTGATTTTTCAACTAATTTTAAATTTTTCCTATATTCAACGGTTAGTTTCTATAAACAAACCTTGAAGGATCTACACAAATGACCCCTTGCTGAATTCAGAATGTTGTCTACTTTTCTAAAATGTATAGCTTTACAGGATCCATTATTGCTTGTATACCTATCTCTACCATTAACTGGAAAGAGGTTGAAAGCACAAAAATAGCAAAAATAGGCTATAACCCAGAACAATGCCAAAACTGTGTAAAAAATGTTGGTTTTCTGACAAACGTCTGCTTGTCCCTGAAAGCTGGGAAGATGGTGATTTCAGCACCACAACCCCTTTTTTTATACCATTCGCAGGGAAAAAAACAGACGCTTTCATCTGTAGCCCTTTTCCCCCATTTTTCCCCCCCAAAAAAACTTTAGCTGTATTTTGGCTAATTTCTGGGTCCCCTCCAGGGGAAGCCACAAACCCTGGGTACCTTTAGAATCACCATGATGTTGGAAAAAAAGGATGCAAATTTGGCGTGGATACCTTATGTGGTCAAAAAGTTGCAGGGGCCTAAGCGCGAACTACCCCAAATAGCCAAAAAAAGGCTTAGCACAGGGGGGGTAAATGCCTAGCAGCGAAGGGGTTAATAGGCTTTTAGTATGTTCAGTAAGGTATACTGATTCACATGCTTGCTGAAACTCAATTCACACTCTTTTAATTAACCGCATATAACAAAAGGTTTGATATGAGGAATTAATTTGCCTTTATGATTTTTCCTTCACAATTGCAACTGTTTTATAATTCGTAATGTTTCATTTTCTCTTGCTATTATGTTGCACAGGGCAACTGGAGAATTTGATTAACACCTAATGATGAAACGTAGTTCTAAGCAGTACCTTGATGCTCAGTCAGCTTCCTCATGTTTTTACAAATGTTAGATATTGCACAAATACATAATTTACAATGATTCACTTTCGACTTACAATATATTGCTGGTTACATTTGTTGAATCTGACTAGCCCTTCATAAGGAAAATGTACTATGGTGTTGATAATCAGTTGCCTAGTTTTCTCTAAAATGACTCACCAAGAGAGGTAGAACTTGACCTTCAAGTTTTCACGTACCATTTAGCTGCTGCATTAGCCCATGCGCGCTGGTTTCCTCACGTTCACCTGACATGAGACGTGCCGGTTTCCATTCTAATCGGTCAAAGAGCGGACTAACACGAGACTGCTGCACGCGATGTCAGAGCTCAACTGAAGTCAGAGGTAAGCTGATGCACTGAGCATCTCCGCTCAACTCCTTTCCCCCTCGCAGGGTCTTTGGGCCCGTATTGTAACTCAAATCGTCCCGGCCTAACAATGCGCTTTGTATGCATTAGGGACTGCTTTGAATAACAAAGACCGGGCCAGGAGAGCCTCGACATTACAGAAACAAGAGGCAACTTTGTAGTGTTTATAAAAGGTGATATCTCATATTTGAATCGCTCATTCATTTACATGACACAATTATGTAATTTTTACGCAGCTCCACCTCCTTGGTAGACGTGATGCTACACCCCTGCCTGCAAAATCATTTATGGAATCAGATAAGTCTATAGTTCAAATTATAGACACAACAAAAAATCCACGGGTCTAGCGAGCCTGAACAGACCCTAGGAACAAGTGGAGACCTGTAATACTGTAATCACAAACAACCCTTAAAAAGGAAAATCCTTTATAAAGGACGGATTCCCTATCACTCACCGAAGTGACATGCTTCATCATCTGGGAACTCCTCCTGGTTGCAAAACCTAGTACATCCAAGGGCTACAACCTCCTCACTCAGAGGGAGGAGCTCAGGGATGTTTTCAAAGGAATGTAGCGCTGATAGAATTTCCTAAGTCCAACAGATTTGGAGAAATGAAATGAATATGAGTGATGGGCGCAGTGCATCAATGTGAAAAGTGAAGTAAAATTTATGGTTGGTTAGCAAGAGAAAAATATTTTATTCATTATCTCTTGATATCCAAATTAAAAACGGTGCAAATGCAGTTCTGAAATAATAACTGCATTAGTCCAGAAACAAGATCTACATGTTTCAGCCCTATGGATTATCTGTAATCCTGGCCTTTCTCAGGACATAGATGTATTATTGCTACTGCATGTTGAATATGTGAAACAAACTAAACACAAGGTTGGAACAAATACAATACAATGTCTAGGTCTAGGTCCTCGGTGAATTACAGAATGCTGATGGCACCTAAAAGAAAAAGGTGACATTAACAAACAAAAAAAGGTCAAATACTTATGTCAAGTGCTAATGCAAAGTGTGGCTCAAAACTAACCAGGGTTGCAAGTACCTAAAGAGTATACGCTTACTACTATGTACTCAATTGTGCTTACCCGTAATTCAAGAGAAAACAGCCTCACTCCACCTGTTGCCAGCTCAGGAAATGAGGCCCTGCTCTATAAAAAATAGGAAAGGGCAGTGCGACTCTGGACAGAAAAAAAAGACAGAACAAGAAGACGCAATACAAGTGTATAATGAATAGACAGACTCTAAAAAAAAATCCATCTTTTCTTTTGAAGTTAAACAACCTTATGGATTCCAGGTTGGTAAAGGGATCAGGAATAATACCATAAGGAAAGGTGAAGGGCAAACAAACAAACCTGCCGTTATATAGTATGCCAACCAGTGTATATATGTTGTGATTAAAGATGAACTTCATGCAACACAGTTTGATGTCAAATTAGAAACTGTGCACAGAAGTATGCTTGGACTAAATCTTGCAAGAGTGAAAACGATCGCAATATATGTCGGTAGCATGCAACAAATATGTCATTTCTAAATGAAATTGTATGCGTGGGGAACAATCTCTTCAAAGGTCTCGATTACTTCTATAGACTGAAACACACACATTGCTGGGGCTGTAGCCAATCCATTATGATTGCATACAGTGCGTGTACAACTGCAGTAAGTTCCCACAATTAACATGATATATAAATGTCACTGCTCCATGAACATGTTACAATTATGTGTCAGCCTACTTAGTGTGCACTGTAATGATTGACCAAATAAAAGATAACATAGCATATTTGGCTTAAATCTTTTGCGTTTAATCAAAAAAAGCTATATACAGTGAGGCATGCATAGCACGGCTCCAGACTGTAACGGTCAAAGCAAGCATAGCGAAAAGCGGCTCACAAGCAAAATCAGCTATAAACGCAGCGGGAGTACTCACCTATCCATCGGTACCTCAGGCCAATTCTGAGCCGCATACAGAGGTGCCGACGGCAGGGATAACCCTGGTTTTTAAGTAAAAAAACCCTCGCAGGTGTAGTTCATTAACCACAGCATGGTGCTACTCGATGACATCAATTAAGGACAAACTACAAAAATTTCCGTTGAATCATGGGAAATGTAGTTTGTCAGTGCGCATTACACGCTTCCTGGTTAACAGAATAAGGCGCAATATAAAGGAACCACCGCTCTATCATTGAAAGCGTGGGTCTAAACACATTTTCCTCCAACCTCGCTACTCTTTAAAAACTGACTTATAACTAAATAGGCTCAAAGTAGAATATGTGTATCAGGATGTTAAACATGTTGGTTCCAGCTGTAATATAAGCGTAAAAGGGTGATGCTGGACAGTGCAAAAATGTAACTGAAGTATATACCTGCGCATTGACCTATTGGTTAAAATATAAATTACTCAACGTCAGATTTTATTCAATAGAAAAAACCGAAAGGCACTTAAATGGGTACCTTATATTAAATGTACTGAGCCTTAAATTAGTGAAGCGTAAATGACCTAATGCACTGATGTTGGAATAAAGCAGGTACTCTGGAATACAACATCCAATCATCTAGGCTCTCTCAATAGTGAAGGACGCAACAAGGAAGGGCCCTAAAGGCTACTGTGTGGAACTATAGGGAGGTCCACGGGATCTCATCGTTGAGTCTTAATTTGTCACTCTGGAGTTTCAACACCCCCCTCTGTTCTTTTGCAAACAGGAATTTAGACACACCCATAATGTGACTTGGGATGAATGGTTGTTCCAAGACAGTCCAAGTAAATTCATCTGCAGTGTGTTTGAAGTCTAGAAAGTGTTTGGTGAGTCTGGTGGCTTGTTTTTTGCACCTAATTGTGCTTCTATGCTCTAAAACTCTCAACTTGACCGTGCGGGTGGTCATGCCCACATGGTGATTCTTACAGGGGCAAGTGATCAGATAGATTAATTTATCACTATTACATCCAGTGTGTTTGGTTTGCACCCAAGGTCTGTTTGTGCCAATAACCACTCTTCTGGAATGCTCGCTCTGTGGGCAAGCCGCACAAGACCCACAAGGAAAGTGTCCTTGAACTGCTGGCAGATTCCATAAAGTTCCAGGAGTGCGGGTAGATTGTGATCTTGGTCTGGTATGGACCAGTTTATCTCGTAAATTGGAACTCCTTTTAAAAGAAAAAAGAGGTAATGCAATCTCTTCTTTGCCGATGTTCAATACGCAAATGTTTACGCACACTTTTCTGAATCCCATTGGACAATATACTAAAAATGTTCACAAATGTCAGTCTAGTCATTGGAGGTTTTGGTGTCTTAGGCTCCAGAAGTGCATCTCGATTGTTGTTAGTTGCGCATTTGAGGGAGCGGCGTATTAATCCCTTCGGATATATCCTCTCTTGAAGTTGTCTAGAGAGTGATTTTGCATGTTTCTCATATCTATCTGTAGTGGAGCAATTTCTCCGCAAGTGGAGGAATTGCCCATAAGGCAATTTGTCACGGAGTTATTTTGGATGATGGCTATCATAACAAAGGAGGGAGTTCCTTGCTATTGCTTTTCTATATAGCTCACTCTTCAGCCCTGTAGATGTTGAAAAAATTGATAGATCTAAGAATGGTAACTTGTTCTTGTCGAATTCAAACGTGAATCTGAGATAATCATTCCTTGAGTTTAGCTATGTCTGGAACGTCAAGATGGAGTCAGAGTCCCCAAGCCATATGACAAAAATCTTCAAATATTAGCCTGCTGATATCAGCCTATGCGCAGACACACACACAAGCTGCTTGTCCATAGCATTGGATGTGTACTGTGTGTAAAATAGTTCAAAGGACACTGATTACATGGGTTTCAATGCAGCTTTATTTTTAATGCCCCAGCCA
This sequence comes from Triturus cristatus, assembly GCF_964204655.1. Classification (NCBI taxonomy): domain Eukaryota; kingdom Metazoa; phylum Chordata; class Amphibia; order Caudata; family Salamandridae; genus Triturus; species Triturus cristatus. The sequence continues at coordinate 339,004,435 of NC_140587.1, read as the reverse complement.
GCCCGATGGAGAGCCCAAGTGCCAATGGAATCCCCATACATATTCTACATATAACATTCTACAGCAATTGCTTGAGTCAGCCACCACGAGACTGCCATCTGTGTGAACTACTTGAGAGAAGACACCACATATCTCCCCCATTTTCAACAACAGCAAATGTACACTTATAAACTTATACACTTGAATGATGCAAACATAAATTACCTTAATATTATATTATGTGATAACCTTGCAATGGGTATAGCCCCACATCATAACATTAAATAGAGAAGGGAATTCAACTGAGAATAAGTTTTTTTAGAACAAGATGAGATGAACGTGCTTTTTGACAACAGATACTTATAAATGATATTTGATATACGCTTTACTTATTGACAAAATCTTTTATATAACTTGGATGCCTTTCTTCTCTGAGACTTTGTTTTTGCCCTCCATATTTGTCCATTTCCTAATCAGAGGCAACAAGTGAATTGTTCTCATGTACATAGTCATCATCACCATCAGACCCACCATTATTTGACTTTGGTTTAACCAGTACAACTCAATACAAATTCCACACTTTTCCAACCTCTGCTTTAACAGACAGCATTCTTAAATAACTTTGTAACCTTATACACCTTTGTGAAGTTCGACCATTGAGAACATTCAACAGGTTCCCTAATTTTAACCACAACATTTTTCACTCTCTTTCTAGCATCAAAATAAAACATACTCTTATTTTGGTTGCCAATGTTTTTTTCCTTCCACTCACCCAATCCATTATCTTGACCACCGTTATTCCACACCATCCAACTTGGACAGAGCAGATTGTTAGGAGATCTACCCTTAAAGAGTTCAAAAGCTATTTTCCAAGTTGAAGAATGAAGAGTCATCCTGTATGCCGTGATTCTCTCTTGTAACGCACCCCTTCAATCTAGCCCATTGGCCCTTGCAAATCAAGCACTTTCCTTCAGCATTTCGTTCATCCTCCCCAAGGCACCATTACCTAATGTGTGATAGATAGAAATTTTCTTGTGCACTACACCACAATTTTGCATAAACAGCTCAAATTCCTTCGAACAAAATTGAGGACCATTGTCAGAAAGTACAGAATTTGGAAAACTTTCTCTCCTAAACACTTCCTTCAAAACTTTCATAATGCTTTGGGAAAAATATCACTTACGTAGGTTACTTCACCCCACCTGGAATATAGATCAAGCAAAACTACGAGAAAGGGAGTTCATTGTTCACTACTCAGATGCCCCACTATGTCTACTGCCCTTCATCACATGGATGATTCTGAAGGACAAGAGTCACCATCAGTGTGTGTTTAGTAGAAAACATTTTGTCACTATAATTACACTCAATGCAATCTAAAACAATTCTTACAACTTCAGAAGCCATTCCAAGCCACCAGAAATCAGACCCCAATCTCTCTTTTGTTTATACTACCCCCACATGCCCTTTATAAGCCAGCAAAATTACTCTCTGTTTAAGAGATTCAGGAGAAACTCTACTACATTTCGGCAACATACTATTATCCACCACTAGTTCATCTTTTACAAAGGGCCACAACTTTCCCAGGGTATAAACTGTTCTTTTTCCAACCCCATCAATGACTTTGCTCAAAGCTTTATTCTCCCTCAAAGCTGATGTCCATTCTTTGTCAGTTTTCACCCCATCGGTTACTTGTCACACACTCAAATCCTCTCCAACATCACACTCCTGACACTCATCCAAATCAGTATTCACACAGACTGATTCAACCAAATGTGATAAACAATCACCAGGCTGATGTTTACCACCAGGAAACTTTTCTACATTTTAAATCAAACTCCTGCAACGAGACAACTCATCTCCTTATTCTTGAGAAAATTTGCTCTAATCCTTTCATTATAAAAACTCCTTTAGGAATTTGTGGACTGTGTGAACTATAATAGGCATGCCCCATACCAAATTCCAAAACTTATTCAAAGCCCAGAACATGGCAAGCTCTTCCATTTCAATAACAGAGTAGTTGATCTCTGCACCTTTACAACACTGAGAAGTACATGTTATCAAATGATCTTTATCTACCATCCTCTGTAGAAGAATGGCCCCCAAACCCTTTGAACTAGCATCCGTGATCACAAATGTCACATCTCCAGGAACAAAGGCTTACACATTAGGTGCATTTGTCAGATCATTCTTCAGAGCCACAAATTCTGTTGAACAAACATCACTCCAGTGAAATTTCACTTTTTTGTTCAGTAACATTGTCAAAGATAGCATACCCTTTGATAGATGTATTATAATATTCCACCATTCCCAAGAAGTAAACTAACTCTTCTTTACAGCTAGGTTCTTTTAAATTCAATATTGTGTCAATCAACTCTTTCATAGGTGTCACTCCTGAACCAGAAATGTGATGTCCAAGTTAGCTAACCTCTGAGACCCCAGATTTGCACTTGTCCTTTCCTAATGTCAAACCTGTCTCCAACAACCTGTTCAACACAGCATGAACCCTGCAATTATGTTCTTCTTGGTTTTCCCTGAATATAGGAAGACCGTTTTGATAGCAATGTACACCTTGCAATTCTTGCAATGCCCTTGCCATCACCCTTTGCAAAACAGAAACAGTAGAAATAGGACTAAATTCCATACTTTTGAATTTGCAGGCACCAAAGGGCATATTGAACGCAGGTAACGCCTGTGAAACATTATCTAGTTCTATTTGGTGATTCAGTAAGGCCAGATCAAGTGTAGTAAAATATTTAGCACCCTTGAGAGTCATAACCATCTCATCTATATTCGGTAGTTCTTCCCTTATTTTATCATTGCTACAGTTTAGCACAAACTGATCTTGAATTCTTTCTTGCACAGCTGCCTCAAATGTACACCGAGATGCAAGTTTCCTTAAACTAGTAATGTAGTCTTCCACCATTTCTTCTTGTTCGTGCGCTCCTAGACCAAGGTTATATCTTTCCATTATAGTGCTTTATGAGAGGAAGATAGTGTCTATCTAATTTTAGAAAGCATATTTCACATTCATTAAGGTTCCTTTCTTCTTCAGGACTAAGATCTGGTAAAGTCTCCAACACTTCTTATCCTTCTCCTCCTATACAATGCAAGAGAAGTGAATGCTTACCGTCAACACTAAGATTTTTCCCATAAACTCTCGAATGATCAGCATTTTGTTGTTTCCATTCACTCCACCTTACCACAGGTTCCCCTGGGCTATTCATAAAAAAAGTGTGGTGGCGTTACTGTCTGCATCTTGACCCTAAGAGGCACATTCAAGCAAAGCCCATTAATCAAAAATATCCCTAAAATATCCAAACAACAAAGTTAAAAAAAATTAGAAGATATCCTGTATAATTTTAATTATGGTTTCTGAAGAATGGGTCAAGTTACCACATTTAAGGGTGTGCCCATCACTGATTGACAGGCATATGGTTTCTTTAGTTGTGCCTTTCACCAATTAACTGGTCTACCACTTGCAGAGTGTTTTCCTTACTGAATGACAGTCAGGAGCTTTTCCTCTTGAGCTCTACTGACCGAGTAAAAAGGCAGATGCATTTCCTTTTTTGGGTGTGCCAGTCAATGATTAGTTATTCCGTGTTTCTTAATTAAACATTCCTTATTACGCCAGAAAAAAGAAGAACGCCACCCAGCAGTGCAACTTCCAAAATGGCAGCTGAATTGAATGTAAGCATGTACTCCAGAAGAGAGATTAGGAAAACTATCAAGATGGCCGTCAACATCAAAACATTTGTTTCTTGAGGCAGTAGTCTTTTATTCTTCCAGGACTCTATGTGCTGACATGTCTCAATTCTCTTTCCAATGGAGATTGGGCTATCACCAAACGCAAAATATTAATCACATACCATGTGTGTACATGCACCAATCTCTACATCTGATTGGGCTTTCTATAAATGTTACCATCATTGGAATGTGTTTGTGTTTTACCACCGCGACCCTTCACCAGACCTCTGTCGGTCTGTAACTAGTCTCCAAACAGTGTCAAAAGTTCCCCCACCGGAAACTGAACGGTATAGATATCTACAGATTCGACACTGGGTTTTCCAGGGTGAATCCCGCGCGGGCGCAGAGAGATACCTTACTCCCTTTGAAAGGTGGCTCCTCAACCCCCACTCAGACGCTCGCCTGACCTCGGACTGATACAAATTTGCATGCCCTGTTTCTAAAGACGGGAAGACTCCGGGACAGCTACGATGGGAAAAGGAGCTAAGCAGGGAACTGATGCAGAGGGAATGGACGGCGATTTACTATAGGGCTCGACACACGGCCCTCAACGTGACCTCAATTGAGACCGCCACTAAAGTGGCTACCTATTGGTATTTGACTCCTGTACGTCTACATCACGGCAACCCTTCCCGTAGCCCACTTTGCTGGAGGGCCTGCGGCTCCCCAGGCACACTCACTCATATCCTCTGGGATTGTCCACTACTAGCAGATTATTGGCAACAGACACTGGACGATATCGACTCTCATTTCGATACTCAACTCCCACGCTTCCCTGCGTATGTACTTTTAGGCCTCCCGAATGCTCTCACATTCCCCCTTAAATCCCGAAGGGGCAAACAGATGGCCCTAGCACTAGGGGCCGCAGTACAGAACATCCTAACACACTGGGGTACTAAGACAGCACCTACATGCCTCGGATGGCATCACAGAATGTGGGGGATCTTGGGGATGGAAAAAATCTCACTCACCCTGGCCCATCCTGAAGCTTCTTTCCATGACCTATGGAAGCCGTTTCTCACATTGCTCACATCTGAGTTCACGGAACTTACCTGCCCTAAGTAACTTAGACTCCTACGCCTGGCAGATCCACCGCGCACATCAGACTCGCACATCACCACCACTTAACGGCCCACACTAGCGCAACCCCACACCGACACTTGCTTGTGACCCACCACGCCTTCATGAAGAGCACTGAGGGGGGAAAGGGGTTCCCTTTTTCTTCATGGTATTTCCAAGCCAGCCATGTGACATTTGATGCCGGATGGCAATCGGATGAATGTGAGGCACCTACTGGCCTGTTTTCTTTGATTTTGAAATTCAATAAAATACATATAAACAAAACAAAAAATTCCCCCACCAATCCCTGGGAGCTCCTCACCTGCTGATTAATCTTCTGACATCAAGTGGCACACAAATTACCTGTTGTCATACGCATATCCTCCAAACGGCTGCCAGGCTCAGACTTGGGGTGTTGTAGTGTATTAGATGTCCACTTTCATCCTCGTCGCCAGTGTAAAATATTCCAAAGGCCCCTGATAAAATGGGTTTCAATGCTTCTTTATTCTTTACACCCAGACAACCCCTCTTGGAGAGCTCAACTGCCAATAGAATTGTCATACACATTCTACATATAATCTTCTACAATTGCTTGAGTCTCGTGGCAGCCACCATGAGACTGACATCCATGTGAACTACTTGAGAGACGATACCACACTGTGCATATTGAGGTGCCGATTACGATCCGGTAAAAAATTTCCCCGTGCGACTCGTATCCGGTCTTTTTACCGTACGAATCGTACAAGTGCCGTACGAACTGGCAATCACGATTCGCATGGTAAAAAGTCCATACGAACCGCATTGGGAATCATTCCCCACACGTCCTCGGGTCGGAAAATGTGTCCGACACGTCCTCGGACGATTTACCGTACAAACGTGAAAAGTCAAGTCCGACCGAGGAATCACGATCCATCCCGTGCGTCCGAGGTCACAACCGGATGGAAAAAACACCGTCCGCACCGAACTCCCATAGCAACCATGGAGACGTGCCCGCATACGCGCCGACCCCCCCCCCAGCCCCCGTACGTATGCGCCGACCCCCCCCCAGCCCCCGTACGTACGCGCCGACCCCCCCCCAGCCCCCGTACGTACGCGCCGACCCCCCCCCAGCCCCCGTACGTACACGCCGACCCCCCCCAGCCCCCGTACGTACGCGCCGACCCCCCCAGCCCCCGTACGTACGCACCGTACATACACGGGTGGGGGTACGACTCGAACGTACACGGGGGGTTCGACTCGAACGTACACGGGGGGTTCGACTCGAACGTACACGGGGGGGTTCGACTCGAACGTACACGGGGGGGTTCGACTCGAACGTACACGGGGGGGTTCGACTCGAACGTACACGGGGGGGTTCGACTCGAACGTACACGGGGGGGTTCGACTCGAACGTACACGGGGGGTTCGACTCGAACGTACACGGGGGGGTTCGACTCGAACGTACACGGGGGGGTTCGACTCGAACGTACACGGGGGGTTCAACACGTACACAGGTGTACATACAGGGGGGTTCGGCGCGTACATACGGGGGCTGGGGGGGGTACGGTGCGTACATGCGGGGACTGGGAGGGGTACGGTGCGTACATGCGGGGGCTGGGGGGGGTACGGTGCGTACATGCGGGGGCAAGGGGGGGGACTGCGCGTACATGCGGGGGCAGGGGGGGGTACGGTGCGTACATGCGGGGGCTGGGGGGGGTACGGTGCGTACATGCGGGGGCAGGGGGGGGTACGGTGCGTACATGCGGGGGCTGGGGGGGGTACGGCGCTTACCGGGCCACCTACTCTGGTCGTTTCGCGCCGTACTTCGCATTTGCGGCACTTTTTGGGTGCCGTGAAAATATTGCCGTCCGGACTGCTGTCGGTTCGAATCGTAATTCCTGGGTCGTGAAACGCTGCCTGAAAGCGTACCGACGTCACGTCGCAGCATTCCCGGATCACATTCGTATGTATATTTTCGTCGGTTGGTGTTTTTTACGATTCGTACGGAAATGGTGTTTCCGTGCGAATCGTAATTCCATGTTTGTAAAGTTTTACGACCGGGTACGAGTCGGACGGGGAAAACGCTCCGACCGACGGTTCGTACCCGGTTTTTACCGGATCGTAATCGGCACCTGAATGTGTTTTTTTGAGAAATTAATGCATTTCCCTTCGTTTTTGCCTACTTCAAGTAGATGTTAGATTTTGATGCAAAGCCGGGTCTGATTATGTAAGTAGATTGGGCTTTGTAATAAAATGTCTGGGGGCCCAATTCATAGAAGTAATCTGAGACGAAAGGTACCGACTTTCGGTATTCACAAAGGGCATTATGAGTAGTAAAGTTACACTTTTGGTCTATACTTAGACCAAAAGTATTACTTTAGAAGGAGTAAAGTTAGACTTTTGGTCTAAACTTAAACCAAAAGTCTAACTTTACTACTCGTAAATGCCTTTGTGAATACCAAAAGTCACAAAGTTAGACTTTCGTCTCAGATTACTTCTGTGAATCGGGCCCTGGAAGCTTGCATTGATCCACCTCAATAATGACACCTTGATACATCATGATTCAAATCGGTACAAATCAGGTTTTACACTGTGAAAAGATCATCTTCCCAGCGAATACACTATTTGATGTTGGATAGTAAATAGCAAGCACTGATTTGTGTTATTTTACATCACCTTAGTGCTAGCAGAAAGACTTAGAAAATCTCTGTCTTCTTCTTAGAAGCCTCACCGACTCCATCCCTCCCCATCTTCAACTACTCTCTGATTATGAGAACACAGTCCTAGGCACACGTACTGAGGATATAACAATGGTATAAATGTCTCGTATAGTTCAAATTGCTGCGGTCGACACCAGTGTATTGTTCAAAGTTATTTAATGATGCAACAACAAAAGAAAAACAACCAGCCGAAGGCATACGGAAATCGAGATGGAACCAGTGTCTTACGTCCTCCACTACACGGACATCAGCAGTATGGCACACTCACCCTCTCGCTCCCTCCAAGATTCTGGATGGACACGATCGCAATGAACTCAGGCTTCTGACGATTCTCCCGCAGTACAGAGCACCCGCCTTCTCGCTCCCTCCAAGACACTGGATGGACAAGCTCGCCGTGCACCTAGGCCTTTGACGTTCTCCCACAGTTTGACGTACCCGCCCCTGTGTGCCTATGTGAGACGCTGGACTTAAACGAACATTTTTCCCCCAGGCGGCTCATACTTCGTCGCCTCCACAATCTCTTCTACACGTTGCACCCGAGACGTGTATATTACCTTCAAGAGATCATCCTGCACTCCACTTCCACCTCGACCACTCGGTCCTCCCTGATCCCCTGGCCGGCTTGGAATTAACACCAGCCTCGTGAGCCCACCTTCTCTTTTTACAACGCCACACAGCCCTGAAGAGTCACGGGATAATTCCCTCTTGTGACGAAGCACGTGTCGGCTGGTTGTTTTTCTTTTGTTGTTGCATCATTAAATAACTTTGAACAATACACTGGTGTCGACTGCAGCAATTTGAACTATACGAGACATTTATACCATTGTTATATCCTCACTACGTGTGACCAGGACTGTGTTCTCATAACTGGTGTGGGTTCTTTGACTCACACATTTACGGGAGTTATAGGGTATTTCCCCCAACCTGGCAGCACCATACATATTCCGAGCATAGTAAACATAACGCGTACTAGTCTGAGCACCAATCTTCCTGCTTTTACTAAAAACCCTACGTCTAGATATTACTCTCTGATTATATCTCTGTTTTCAATCCTGTACAGCGTTCAACTGTCCTTTCGCTAGGTTCCACATACATACATACATTCATACATTCATACATACATACATAAATACGTACAATTTAATTAATAAACAAAAGGTATGTAATAACAAAGATTGACTGTTCATGATCTTTGGCCAACCTTCAGCAAGCAGACCTCAGGATCAAAATAAAAGTTGTGTTTGCCTGTACAAACCTGTGACACTTTGCACTTTCTCTGAAGTTGCCTAGAATTTCAAACATACTGGTCCAAGATTTGGCACAGAGTTGTTGAATTAATCCCTTTAGAAGCCTTTCAGCACAGTGGTTTGGTCATCTTTCTTCATTTTTGGGAGGAACATAAAAGGTCAAAGAGCCCTTGATTACTTTTGCTAAAGCTGTGACCCAAAAAGATAGAGCTAACAGAAGGCATCTACACCAACTCATGGGGCATATAAAATGCTCTAAAATATATATTACCATATATAAATGCTCTACAATGGCTGATTTATCCAATGATGGGTGAATTGTTTATAAGCTTCATGGCCAGGAAGCCATCTCGGATACTGTTTGGCAACTACCACCGGTTAATGTCCATTAGACTATTTCACCGCTATAGACCAAACAAACACATTCTAAAGTATGATGCAATTGTGTATTTACAATGAGCGAAGCTTCTACTATCCCTCGATTAACTCTCATCTACCACCACAAACACTACACAAAACCCCCTTCGGTGCATTTTGTATGCCTTCTTACATATGTTGACACAATACGGAGCATGCAACTTCTGTTTCTTTTATATCTTATTTAGTCTTTACTGGTTTGTTGATCAGTGTTCATACTATATGGTCTATTTTTTAATTTGATTTTGAAAGAACTGCAACAGCCTGAAACCATGAAACAGGTGATGTGAATAGTGGTCTATCAGACCTGATCCTGTGAACCACAGAGGATTCATAAGATGAACCTGAGAGCCTTCCCTGCTGCTACTCAGTCTCTCACTCTTATAGCCTCCCCCTCTTTGCCGCTCACTCCTTTCATTCCTCTTTTTGTTTCTCTCTCGCCCACTCCTTGTCTCATTCTTTACTTCCCATGACCTGCTCCTCTCTTTCTTTTTCATCTCCCTCCTTCATTTGTCTACCCATTTCCTAATCTTCCCTTCTCCATATGTCTGTTTCTTCTCAAACTTCCCTTCATCCTACCTTTGTCTCTCTCATTGACTCTCTCCTCACTCCTACAGTTGTCTCTACTCCATCTCTTCTTACTCTTCTTGTTTATCTCCCTCCCTCTAACTTTTCGACCTCCTTCCTTTCTTTCACGCAGCTCTCCCTTAATCTTTTGTCTCTCCCCCTTTATTCTTTCCTCAAGTCATGCGCTCTCCTCACCCTCCTGCATTTGGCTATCCTTCTTCCTCGTACACCAATTTTCTCCTTTATCTCACTTCAACACTCTTCTAAATCATGGTATCTCTTGTTTCTGCCCCTTTTATTATGAAAGGGTGTCAGTTAGTTAAAGTTTTGTTTTCAAACACTCCTTTAGCATGTGTGACACATTATTCTAGTTCTGACCTTTTAACCTACATCATGTTGCATTTTGGGAAATGTAGATTCACTTTTCGAGTTTCAATTTAAATGCCCACTTTGCAAAATGATGTTGGCTAAAAAGCTATGCTGAGATGTGGATATGATATCAAACATGACAGAGTCACTTGGCACCTCTTACAAGAGAAATACCTTACCTGGTTTCATGAGTGAGGCTATCTGAGTTGCTTACCCTCGGGATTCTGCAACCTACCAGGGTATCCTTCGCAACTGAAGGACTTACTGTTTGGATATGAATGCTTGAAGAGGTGCCAGCGATCTAGCTGCACAGACTGGAAGTGGGGTCTGAAGGGGCCATGTTGAGAGGGAGAGAGGCAGTCAACTGTACATGACCAGGCACATGTGCTTTTAAGCATTGCCATCAGAAACAAGGAAAAAACAATTGTTGACAATTAAGTGTGGTGCAATACAATTAAGTGCCAGTGCCGAGCACCAGAAGCCACAAGCTCAAATTAAGCACTGACACTCAGTGAGGATAGTAACTGCGTAGCTCTTCTGCTCGCTGCAGATTTAACCACCAAACTAAGCAAGTCCCCAGACAGTATGTATCCACTCTTGTGGCCACTACTGTATTGCTCATGAAATGGTGCTTTTTTCAAAAAACAAACAGGCAAAGAAGGTGCGGCCTGGGATCATGCATGCGCTGAAGCACAAGAAGGCTGATGAGACCTGAAAGTGTCCACCACTGTGAGCCACGGCCATGACGAGTCTCCGGCAGCTGGTCCGGTCGCGGGGCATCACGATGAGAGGGGAGGGACTTGTGTCAATTTGCCGAGGCAGGATTTAAGTTACTAGTGGGTGAGTGGTGGCTGTTATGTTTCAGAGTTTAGTTGGCAGCCCGCTACTGCTCGTACCTCGGCAAATGGAGAGAATGTTGCAGTCAAAGGAGGCCATGTCACTTCCATGCAGTTGCGGTGCTGCAGCCACTGAAAGCAGCTGAACCCAGGACTGCCTGACAGATTTCATGTAAATTTTGAATTAATCGAAACACAAATGTAACCCCATGGCAGTAGCGCACTACGCAGTGTGCAGTAGAGCACAGCCTATCACGCTTTGCGGCTGCCAGAGCAGCACATGATCCACACTGCTTTTTTTCAGAGTACTAATAGAGTTTGTCAGCAACTTCAGGAGGTGCTATAAATGCATGACATTGCATTTTAGTGCGGTGATGCGGACACCACACTAGAATGTGTCAGTCTAATGTCTGATGCGTGGTACTTGGCAGGGCTTCAAAATTACAATTTTTTCCCATGCTAGATATTTAGGCGCCAGTTCACAAAAGTATATAATTCAACGTAAAAAGGACTACAGGAGTACTGTTTAACATGCTCTAAAATGCAGTCGCGGCCGGCATGACTCGTGGGCGGGGGGGTTAGGGGAGGCACGCGGGGAGGGGGTTGCGCGTGGAGGGGGGGTAATTTAATTTAAAAATTAATTAATTAAACTTACCATCTCCTCCGATCCCGCGTCGCCTCGCCTCGCCTCGCATCCCGTCACGTCTCCTCTCTTCTCTCTCCTCTCCATAGAGGAGGCAGGTAGCCTCCCTTCCCTCCGCTAAGCCAATCACAATGCTGCAATGGCAGCATTGTGATTGGCTAGGACGCTGTCCATACAGACCTCTATGGAGAGGCCATTTTCTCGATGTAGGCTGCATGCAGCCTACATAGAGAAATTGCAGAGTGCGTATGACAGGTTTGGTCGGCCCTATGGCCGACCAAACAGTCAGCGCCCACAACAGTGGGCTAGCCACGCCTCCCCTGGGACTCCTGCAGGACCGCCCACCCGCCCGCCCCCAACCAGGCATACCCTTCTGCTTTCTCGCAGTGCGAGAAGTAGAAGCATAAAATGGTATTTAAAATATCATTTTATGCTTCTGCTTCTCGCACTGCGAGAAAGCAGTGGGGAGGTGCTCCTCTGGCCACGTGGAGGAGCTGCCCCTACTAAAATGCCTTTATGAATAGGCACCAAAAAGTGGAATAAGTAGGCAGCTCTGTGATATCTTGTGGAGTCAATGCATGTGTGATAACATTTAATAAGATACTCAAGCATTCAGGCTGAAAATATGAGAAATATATTTAAATAATTAATAACAAAGTGCTACCTGCAGTAAAATATGCCTTTCCGTGTTCCTTAAAGTGGAAATCGTAGCAGCAAACGAAGCCGCAAACACACTTTGAGGCTTTAATCGCAGAGCGCTCCTCAGAATTTAGGGTGAGTGCCTTTAACAATATCAATTGCTGAATAGCTGTAATGCAACATTAAGCGCAGAACGATTCATGCACAATCAATGCCAATAAACACACTAGATGCGACAGAAACAGGATGTATTGACATCCTATTATGTGTGGGTCTGCACCACTGCATAAAACACCTCATCACCAGGGGCGTGCGAGACAAACACGATAAGCATGTGCACACAGAATGTGCACTGGCAGCTCAGTGACCGAAGGCAGCACGTGCATTGACAAAGCAATTAGCAGCGCATTTCAAATTAATGCCTGTAAACATCCAATCACCCGACTTGCCACGTGATGCGAGTGATTGGCTATTTATGTTCCTAAATACTCAAAATTTTACATAATTGTAACAACAACAAAAAGTTGTGCTACTTTGCTTCTTGTGCAATAGGAAATGTGGCAAACAAATGTTTCTCCAGTGCATCCAGTAAAAAGATCTTTCTACCAGGCATAGAGGAAATTGTGTAACTTTTGCTAAACAAACACAGCACAGTTAGGTCAATCTTTCGCATGTAAAAGTACAGAAATATATTTTCTCCATTTCCACCTTTGTAAGCACAGCATAAACAGCACGAAATCAATTTGATCCACATTTTCCCTAGAATGGAGCAGATAATGTTAGCCGGAGCACTTTCGGCTGTCATGCGCCAAGGCTCACACCCTTGCACCATAGTGTGCGCCCTCAAGCTTGGGTTGTGTACTGGAGGGGGAGACGTCCAGTACAAAAACTATGCCTTAATACATTTCCCACTTCATAAGGGGGCATATTATCAAGCCAAGCGATAAAATTATCGCCGCTTTAGCGGCAGAAAACTGCCGCTAAAACGGCGATAATGGGCTTGATAATATGCTCTATGGAATTCCAATTGAAGCCCATGTTAGATGTCCTTCACATTTAACATGGCCTTCAATTGGAATTCCATAGAGCATATTATCAAGCCCATTATCGCCGTTTTAGCGGCAGTTTCCTGCCGCTAAAGCGGCGATAATTTTATCGCCTGGCTTGATAATATGCCCCTAAGTGTGTTGTTCAATGCAGCACACACGCAAAGTTTGAAAAGTATGGAGAAATTTTGTAGCATTTCTTCTCGGTTATGCCTGCCTCGTCGTGGAGGTGTAAAGTTTTGGCTCAAATCCCTGTTAGTATATAGGGATTTGCATCAAAACTCATGGCTGGTCGCATGGGAACACCCATGTACCAACCAAAGAACGACCCTTGGCACGAAGTGGAGCAAAGTAGAGCTTTGTGCTACTTGCCATTAATGTGGCCCACTTTTCAACACAACTCCTGATTTGTGTGGGAAAGTAAACACCACCACAATGCTTTGCACAACGTTTGTGTTAGAAAAGTAAAGCAAACCTGGAGTAAATCTGGACCTATATGTGCAGATAAATGACTTCAAATAGATTTGTGACTAATTTTTAGGTATAGCTTTAGACAGCTTAAGTTGTTTTCCAGAGCCAATGTCAAAGCAATAAAAAGAAAAATACTATACAGGAAGGGTCTTTGTGTCAGCCCCCTTCATTCATTGGCTTGTTTGTGTGAGTACTTTTGAGTACTGCAAATGATCATCCCTCAGATTTTGCGGATGTTTCTATTTTTTGCAGTGCCATTTTGCATTGTTGATTGGCACAATAACTATGGGGCATATCATCAAGGGCTTGCGATAGACTTATCGCCGCTTTTAGCGTCCGTTTGCGGGCGAAAAGCATCAATAATTCTATCGCACTATTATCAAGCAAGCGCTAAACTGCTTTAGAGCTTGCTTGATAATGTTAGCGACCGTTTTCAATTACGCCTTGCATGTCATCGCTAATGACATGCAAGGTAGGCGTTCCTGACTTAAAGTCCATAAAACGGTCGCTGACACAACATCGCCCTATTACCAATGCGGTCCGAATCCAGCGACGCGATAAAAAAACGTGCGCTAAGCACGTTTATCGCATTTCCCTAACGCCTAAATAGACATGACTTAGCCATACATTACATGGGAGGTGGATAGTTAGGTTACGACCACGCTTGCCTATTAGCAAGCTATTTTTTATCGTACTGGGTTTATCGCAGGATTTCTCCCACTAAAACCCGCTATCGCTGGCTTTCACATCGCATCTTAGCGGCGCCTTGATAATAGGCCGCTAATTATGCGATGAGAACCAGCGATAGACGGCGATAAAAAAAAGCGCTACACGCGCTTAGCAATATGTATCGTGTTTTGTTGATAATATCCCCCTATGAGTCTCAACAGGACGAGTAGGAGAAGCAATAATTATTTTGGTCTGTAACTCGCCCTCATTACACTAAAATTAATAGGATGCAAGGCCAAGAGTCATGTGTAACAAAAGACAAGCCAATAGGAAACTAGAGAGATCCCTTCCTGGTACACCGAGTGTCAATCAATATAAATGTCATCCTTTTTCTGAACAGGTTTTCGATTTTTTAGGCACAGGAAATAGTCTTAGGCATATAAGATGAATAAGAGTACTTGGCTGTACTGCAGCAGGCGAAAACCCAAATGTGGCTCCTCAGCTCAAATCAGAGTGCCGGGTGGCACTTCTGTGAAGCTTAAATGGGCTTATGAGTAGGCTAAAACAACGTCTACAGCAATGCAATCTGAAGTTACTATCCAGTAGTCACCTTGACACCCACCCAAAATAGCTGTTATTTACTTTGAAAGTATTGCATTTACTGCACAGAAACATTATTGGAGATCATTAACTCCCATCTCTCCTGGGTAGTACACATTCCCAATGTCACCTAAGGCTTGAACCCAAAACAAAAACCTAGTGCCAAAAAATGGCAGAAATTGATACCTGGAATCAGTTACCAGGAACAGGCGTTGCATATATTTTTATTTTTTTTAGGTGACCTGTTGACTGCAGAAGTGGATGCATTCTATTGTTGAAGTAATGTTGCACTTAGGTCACTAACCTTTGTACATGTATCTGTGTATTTTATGCCATGCGGATAACTATTTTACTTATAATAAGAATGGATTTATAATATTTCAGAATTTACATTAGCTCTCTATTCCACCCACCCATAGGTGACCCTTAACCAACTGCAAGATATTGAAATGGTGTTAAATAAAAAGGTCCTTGTGTTGTGTTATATGTGATCTCTGTAAGGAACGAAAAACATGTCATCATTATTAGCAATTCTGAGAGATAAAGAAAAACATTCTCCGCCTTCTTTTTTCACAGTTTCTTTCTCTCTTTCTTTCCTTCTTACTCACAAATTACTCTGAGACTTAATACTACTTACACATACACGTATTCCTACTGACTTAATCTGAATGTAGGTGCTGTTAGCAATTGGACTATTGGTTGACTAGGGTATGAGCCCTGGTCAAGCAGCAACCACAAGCCTAGTCAGGGTAAGGGCAAGGCAAACCCTAAATGAACCCATGCTCACCCTCTGGTAGCAGTCAGGCATAACTTAGAGGCAGTATCTAAAGTATTTGTGCAAAACTTAAACAGTAAGTCAATGACAACACCTCTAAAAATGATTCCATGCCAGGTTAACAAAATAACTATGATTTTAATGATAAAGGAAGACCAAAACAACAAAAACCCTATCAGTAGACCCAGAGTTATTGAATTTTAAAGTTTATAGTGAGAAATAGTGCCAAAAGGCACAAAGTGCTATTGGGGATATCTGATAGCGCTGGACCACAACAAAGTCACAAGTTCAAGCTGATTGTGTTTAATCCTGGTTGCGGAGCGTTACGTGGCTCTGCATCAAAGATGCATTGTGCAGCCGAGGCAATGAGTCGGTTCCGAGATGCGGCAAGCCTGCGGTGCGATGTCCTGTTGCATTGACATCGTGGATCCTATTGAAACGGCTTGCAATGTGAAGCTGGGAGTTGAGGATGTGAGGCGTAGCAGAGGCGATGCATCAATTCCGATGAGAGGTGAAACTGCAATGCAGAGTTTTGTCATCATCATCGAAGCTGCCGTCAATGAGGGATGCAAGTGGCTTGTGCCACGAAAAGCGTCACATAGAGGCAATTCAGAAGGAAATGAATCAGTCCCTAGATGTGGGAGACACCTGTGATGCTGGTATTTTGCGACAGGTCCAACTCAGGCAGCAGGGTTGATGCAACGGCTCTACTCAGGGATGCGCCACTCAGCCAAAGAGATGCATTGGTTCCACTCGGTGATGAGTTGCTGAGCAGAGAAGATGTGTCAGTTCTGTTGGCAAGCACCTTAGGCCCACTTCCAAAGGTCCAGGACTGCTGATGGCACCACTTAGCAGGGTAGACTCAAAGGTGGCTGAGTCCAGATGTAGGTGTTGGAAGCCTGTTATGTCCCAGAAACTCCAGGTCAGGAGGCCAGCCCACTAGCCTTTGGGGCCACTCTGGCTTCTGGGTTCAAGAGATTCAGGTATGGCTCTTGTCACCCAGGCAAGAGGGCAGCAGGCAGCAGATCTGCAAAGCAAAGCATGAGTTCAGCAGAGTGGCAGTCCTTCAGCAGCACAGCAGTCCTTCTGCCTGGTGGAGTATCCATAGATCCAGAAGAGTACTGAAGTGGTGGTGTTTGAGGCCCAGTACTTATACCCAGTGATGCCCTTGAAGTGGGGGAGACTTTAAGGACATGCTATTGAAGTGCATAGATGTTCTCTCTTCCTGCCCAGCTCCCGACTCACTACAGGAGGGTATGCAGCCCTTTGTGTGTGGGCAGGAACCAGCCTATGCAGGAGTTCGGGAGGCTGTACACACCTACTCTCTCCCATCCTGCCAGAGATAGCCTATTGAGACACACCTAACCTCTTATCGTGTGGGTCTGCCTAGGAGACTTATAAAAAGAAATGTCCCTTCTGTATTGTGTATTTGACACAGAAGAGAAATTTATTTTTATAAGTGTAAAACTACCCGGTCCCTTTTGGTCCTTGGGGTAGCTCTCTCTCTTTATGGCTGTCTGCCTAGGAGAAACATACAAAGCCCAACTGCCACTATACCCAGTCATGTGATCAGAGACAGGCTACAGGCACCAAACGGCAAAAAAATACCAACTTTCTAATAGGGGCATTTTCAGATTTGCAAGTTAAAGTCCAACTTCACCGTAAATTTGGATTTTAAATTGTGAGTCCAGCTAAACCAGGCTTGAAGGCTTCATCTCGTCCCAATTGGAAAGTACCCTTATAAAATGTAATAAGGTAATTCCAAGGATATCCTATGGAAGAGTAGCAAAAATTAAATGTAAGAGTTTTTTACTAACAGGACATGTAAAACTTACAAGTACATGTCCTGCTTTTTAAATACATTGCAACCTGCCCTCTGGGCTGTACAGTGCCTACCCTAGGGGTGATTTCTATGTATTAAAAATGAAGGTTTGGGCCGGGCAAAAGATTTAGTTTGCAAGGTGGAAATGCCAGTTTAAAAGTGCGTACACAGGCTCTGCAATGACAGGCCTGAGACATGGTTATAGGGCTCCTTCAGCAGGTGGCACAATCAGCGCTCAAGCCCCACTAGTAGCATTTAATTTACAGGCCCTGGGCACAGGTAGTGCACTGTACTTGTGACGTATAAGTGAATTAAATATGCTAATTGGGTATGAGCCTATATTGCCATGTTTAGAGGAGAGATCACATGCACTTTAGCCCTGGTTAGCAGTGGTAATGTCCTCAGAGACCTAAGGCGAACGAAAACGAATTCAGCAAAAAAGTAGGCGGTGGAAGGCAAAACATTTGAGAGCGACCTTGCAAAAAGGGCCATTTCCAACAGTGGTCGATTTAATTCTTGTTCGCAAGGATACTACGTCACATTGGCAACAGTGTATCCTTATCATCAAGAATATGATCCGCCCCTCAAATTTAGAAGCTGGTGGACTTAAGGATTATACACTGCTGAGACTACTCTCTCTCCACCCTGAATAATCCCCTCTAACAGCCCTCTGGAGTAAGGGGCATTGGAGGTTGACATGTCATTCTGCCAACCTAATTTCGATGGGCGGAACGACAGGTCAGTTTTCACTGCCCGTCACCGCAAGTAAAAGGGGTAGGAGAAAGGACTCCCATGGCGAGGGGGGAATTACATTTTTATATAAAAAAAAAGAAATCCCATTTTGGGATTTTGATTTTGAAAATAAAAGAAGCAGCCTGGTTGGTACAGGGCTCCGTCCCACTGACTAAGCCCTGCACCAAACAGAAAAATGCATTGACAGGAACCACCATGATGGAGGTTCCTGCCGATGCATTATAAATGACACACAGCTTGGTGGTCATTTATAAATTTGGCAGGTATTACTTCCACCTGGGTGAAACGCCCTGGTAGAACAACGGGCCATCTGCCCAAAATTAAATCAGCCCCCTATTTTCTCCTGATTGTTATTATTTTTTCATATTTCTACTCCTACACACTCGTATTTACTCCTCTTTTATTTATTCATCTGTTTTACTACTCCTGCTTCTAAGTACTCCTACTTATCCATACACTTACCCACTCGTAACTCTGTTTACTCCTTTTTACTCATATTTGTTGCTACTCGTACTTACTCCTACACTTGATCTAACCTCTATTGTTATTTCTATTTACACCTACACATACTTCTACCTATTTTTACTTCTTCTTGCTTCCACACTTACCCAAACTCCTACTCCCAATCACACCTAGTCTTAGTCCTACATTTTCTTGCCCCCACATACTCCTACTCCTATCACATAGAACAAGTATTGCTTATTCCTTCTTAATCCTACTCTTACTCCTTCCTCCTCATAAGCTTACTTCTACTTATCCTCACTCTTGTTTATCCCTACTCTTGCTCCTACTTTTGCCTGCTATTCCTCCAATGTACTCTTCAGTTTTTCCTAACTACACCTACTTCATACATGCTCATGAGCTAATTCCTACCTCTACCCTACTCTTACTCCTGCCTAGTTCGATTCACTAGTGTACTCCTTTTACTCCTACTTACCTCTACTGTTACTCCTCTGTGCCCCTTTTCTTCAACTTACTCCTACCCACTTCTAATCAATGAATCAATGAATCACATAACTTGTAAAGCACACTACATACCCGTGAGGGTTCCAAGGCGCTGGGGGGGGGGGGGGTTGTTGCTGCTATTGGTCGAAGAGCCAGGTCTTGAGTTGTCTCCTGAAGGTCAGCAGGCCTTCTGTTTGTCGCAGGTAGAGGGGGAGGGTATTCCAGGTCCAGGCGGCGCGATGGGAGAAGGATCTGCCTCCGGAAGTAGTTCTCCGGATGCGTGGGACCGTGGCCAGGGCGTGGTCGGCGGAGCGAAGTTTCCTGTTGGGTACGTAGAAGGAGAGTCGACTGTTGAGATAGGCTGGGCCGGTTTTGTGGAGTGCCTTGTGTGCGAGGATCAGGAGTTTGAAGGAGATTCTTTTGTCGACGGAGAGCCAGTGCAGGTTCCTCAGGTGGGGGGGGATGTGGTCGCGGCGCGGGCGTCGAGGATCAGGCATGCAGAGGCATTCTGGATTCTCTGTAGTCAGCTGATCTGTTCTTATGATGTTATATTCTACTTTTTGAAGCCATGCACCTATCTCCATGCACCCATCATCTACTGTATCCCCAGCACACATCCATTCCTGCTGCAAACAAGCATTTCATCGATCCAGCCACCCATATTCGCCCATTCTCCAGCTATGCAACCAGATCCAAGACCACTTATCCACCAGCATATGTACGGGTAGCCATCAAACCACCAATTCCATCTTGTCTACGCCCATATAACCTTAAATAGATCCATGCTTTCGTCGGCATCAAGAGTGTTTGCATGTTCCTGTGCTTGCATGTATGTTTGTGCGTACACTGCACGCGTTTGCTTGAGTGTGTCTAGGCATGTGTATGTCGCTACTGTCTATATGTGTATGGGTGCCAGAATGTGTGATATGTTAGTGAATCCAAATATACCACAACACTACATATGGCCATTACACAAAAGAACGCATCCACTCTTCATTTTGTTATTATTTGCACCAGGTCCAAGTTTCTGTGACACGGGCTAGTCATTGATGGGGGAAAAAAGTACACAAAAAGCAAACACACGTAGAAGAGAATCGTTTAACTTTACAGTCACGCCAATTTCTCCCAAGAAAGCCTGAATAGGGAGCTTTTTGCACGTCCGCAGTAGCAACAACTGAGCCATTCGTCATGAGCCTGAATGGATCCCGAACCGGTTCAGTGCTTTGTGCTCCGTTCGCAGCAGTGATTGAACGCCTCCATTCAGGAAGAAGTGGTTTTATCCTCGATTTGTGTTCAGAATCTCGATGCAGAAAATCAACGCGCATTCATTGTGTGTGCTGGAAGCTTTTTCCCATGCAAATAAATCACTTGTTCTTTCTAGCGCGACTATAATATATCACCTACATTTCTTCAGAGAAAGTTCAAGTTACATTTTGTCAGAAATTAACTTTCCCTCAGACTAAAGACTACACGCGAGAATCGACATCATCCCACGCGCTGGCATCGCGCATTTCCAGAATTAAAAAACATGCCATGTGTCAAAGACCATATATAATTTACTCTGGGTCCTAGGCCACTCATTCACATTGTAAAAAGTGCCTGCAAAAAAGTATATTTATCTGCCTGGGGACTTCTCGGTTAATAATTCAAGGGTCTCTGATAAATTAAAGTGTAAAGTTATCCTCAAAGTTAATGTCAATTCGACAAACTATCCTCCCTTTGGTAGTATTACAGTAACATTTTCCAGTCATTTTGGAGGCAATGTTGGCAAAGTGAACTTTTTTCAGAATGAAATTTCAACACAAACTTAGGCCCCTAATTATGATGGTGGTGGGTCGAATCACAGACCGCCATTGCATTCACCAGGTGACCATCCGACAATGAGTAGGCGGTCCATCCGGGCTATTATGATCAGACTGCTGTGCAGGCGGCCGTAAAGTGTTTTTAGGTCTCGCCTGACCCAGCGCATGCGCTGGTCTGGCGAGACTTATTGAGAGGGCTCCAAAAAGTGCTACCAGGCCAGCCTAGAGCTACAGTGCATGGGCGCGGGCGCGCGCGCCGCGCTTGACCGCGATTACTTTCACTTTCGCGGCCCCACGGCCGCTTTGATGTTTGATTTTGATTCCGATCGCGATCACTTTAACTTTCGCGGCCGCAGGGCCGCTTTGCATAGCTAATAGGTCTCGCTTTTGGGAGCTTATAAGTATTTAGTTATGCAACTGTTGCATGGCTAAACACTTAGAAGGTCCCAAAGGCGAGACCTATTGGCTATGACAATGCTTGTTTTCTACTGCAGCTTGTGCTGTGGCCCAGGAAAAGGGCTGCAGCACAGGCAGCAGTAGAAAAAGGCACTTGTGCACATCCATGTTGTGTGTGGTAGATACCATGAGGAGCCTGGCATGGGGTGCATGTATGTGTTGGGGAGGCCACTTAGCAGTAGCCCACAGTGGCCCCCGTCTCCCTTTTCATTGCGGTGGGACCCTCATGAAAAGGCAGTTCGAGAGGGACATCCTAATCCCTAAAGTGGTGCCTTCGCAGGCGCTGCATCCATTGTAGGAATAGCCCTGGTGATGAATCTTCGATCCTGACGGAGGCGGCAGTCCTACCCCCAACGTCCGCGATCAGCTGCTACGGAATGCAGCGGACGGACTGATGCCTTGGATGCCGAGCCGACCACCACCGATAGCCTGTCGGTGTCGGTCCGCCTGCCATCATAATTAGGGGGCTAATATTAGCTTTGTAAAAGCCATTCGTTTTTCTAACATATTTAAGATTGAAACTACAAAGACCAATGTAGACATAGAAACTCACACTTTCAATTTGAATATTCCTTTTCAGAGCAGTTTGCAGATAAGAATGTCTACACAAACATATTCTGTTATGAAGGTTATTAATTTTTTTGTACACGAGAAAAACACATGCGTGTTTTTAGAAAAATACATCACAGAAAATGAAATTACAGAAGTTAAAAAAAAGAAAAAGTACGACCAATGTAATAGTAAAATTGTACTGAAAACGGAAAAGATTTTTAGCTGGAAATAAAACTCAGTTTTAATTGCTATCTCTACCTGTTAACAAAGGGGGCACTATGATATGCCATGTATGCAGCCTTGCTGTGTCAGGAGTACAGGATTGAATAACAGAGGGAAAGCTATCCCATACTCATGAACAGCAAGCATATGCCATTGTATACTCCCATGAACATGTATAGCCCCAAAAGATCAAATACACCAGCAGCAACCCAGGATAAGGAAAATGTGCCCGAAACAGCCCTCGTATGCCCAAGTAGAGCCAAACATATGCCCATGCACAACCTTAATATTCTCGGGCACAGCCAGTAATGGCTAGCCAATGCCTCAGATAAGAGGATAACAATTTAATGCCAGGAAGGACATCAATCAACGTTTCTTCCTTAATATCTTTTGTCCTCCTTGAGCAATTTGCATGAAATCTAGTTAAACAACACTCAAAATTGGCAAAGGCAAAATTCTCAGCAAATAACTCAAACCCGCTGGCCTATGCTTGATTTCGTGAATTTTCTTAGTGTGCTTAATTTTCATCTAGCCCTTTTTTGAGATACAAGCAAACATTGGCCATGGCAGTAGATTTTGTGAACTCTTCGCTATATACGGAAAAAACAGGTAGTCTGTTTCAAACTATGAAAACAAGATGACATGCTACATTAATTTGCATCTACATTACATAATCAGCCCCCTTCACCACGACGTTCACGAACATAAGGCAAGACCAATTGTGTGATCTCTCAGTGGCCTGTTAATGGATTAGGCGACAACTGCAGCTAAAGTGGCAATAATGGGCTTGATAATATGCCCTTGAGAATTCCAATAGAAGTCCATGTTGTGGAGAAGTGTGGCTCAATGACTAGAGTGGCAGACCCTGATGCAGAGGTCTAGCCCGGGACCAGGGTTCAATTCCCCGCCTTGGCGGGTCTTGGGCTAAAAAATTCCACGTACCTGATAATTCTCACCTGGTGCCATTCCAATCATGGAGTCCCACTCTGGGCAATAGCTTGCTTAATCTCCACAACGGCCCCCACAACGCTAAGGATGCCTGGCCTCCACCTTGGGGGTGCCCAGGAGTGGACGCCTCACAGGGAAAGCCAGGATGGGCTCCACAGCGGTATTCGTACCAGCGCCTTGAGACCCTTGCGGGTGAGTAGTGCGCTATATAAGTATCAATTTACATGTTCTGGTGTCAACATGGGCTTCTATTGGAATTCTCCAGGGCATATTATCAAGCCCATTATCGCCGCTTTAGCGGCAATTTTCTGCCGCTAAACCGGCGATAATTTTAACGCCGTCCTTGATAATATGCCCCAAAGTCTCTTCAACCCAACCTCTCCTGGTCTGGCCTAGCCATGAGAAGGGGTGACTGGGAAGAATTATAAGGTGAGATCTGGAGGCAGAGTTACAAATATACCCCAGCTGTGACAGGCCAGTGTGTAAAAAATGTAACCTTCCCCGACCTTGATGAGAGGTCAGGGAAGAATCTTTGGCACTACCACCTTTAGTTACAGAGGCCCTGCCACGCTCAATGACAGGTGGTTTATTTTGCTTGTATTACCTCACCTTGCATAAGGGCTGGAGAGGTTTATCAATGCCCCTTAACGTGCCCAAGAGTGGGAGAATATTTCCTTTTTACTGAGGCAGCTGTAAATCTCCTAGTGATGTCTAGCCCACTCTGCTTTACCCAATGACTAAGAGAGACAGCATACCAGCTCCCTACACACATTGCCCAAGGGCAAGGGGCTTGGTACAACTATGCATTGCCCAAAGCCCCCTCTTCCCCAAAGTCCAAGTGGATGTGGATATTTGGCCCAAGGGCAGGGGTGTTGCTTAGACCCCACTAGGTATTGTAAAAAACAGAAAAGCCTATAACCCAAATTTGACTGAGTGCAAGCGGTTTTGGTACACATATGCCTTGCCTAGATACGAGGGGTGCTTACCCACATCAGTTCCTCCAGCCCCAAGACTGGGCGAGGAGTTTACAAATCAGCCTACTTACTTAGCATTCACTCCACTTCCATGGCCCACCAAATGCTTTGGGCCAAACAGGACCAGGACAGGTGACAAGGTACAGGGAAAGTTGCCAGCTGCACAAGGTACCCTTGACCCACATTTTTGTGAGGTTCCAGGAGTCCCAGCACATCTGACAACTGTCAATGCATTGATAAACATCTTTGTGACTTACATTGGCTGTTAATACAGAAACAGCAAATTTTTAAGGCATTTTGCATCTTTCACCAGGCCCGTTCAGGAGTTGGCTTTCTGCATTATTGCCACCTTCAGACTTTACGCTCCGCCTCACAATTAACAGCACTTTGACCTCAGCTTTTTAAGAGAATGTAAAGGGATAGGTATGCGCAACCTTTAAATTTCTACAAGGACAATCCAAGCTGTCCAGTCCTGCCCCTGCTCTGGCGCACTTGCCCCAGTGCAGTCTTCAACAACATGTCTTTGCACTCAAATTATCCTCTTGCATTTCATCACGATCATTTTGTATATTTTTGCTGAACTTATCCCT
Source organism: Triturus cristatus (assembly GCF_964204655.1). Taxonomy (NCBI): domain Eukaryota; kingdom Metazoa; phylum Chordata; class Amphibia; order Caudata; family Salamandridae; genus Triturus; species Triturus cristatus. Next base: position 338,979,611 of record NC_140587.1, on the reverse strand, counting down.
CCACCTTTGCTATACCAGACGACCTGAGAACCTTGCATGTGATATGGGTAAAGCTGCTGTGAGAGGCTGGCCTGGTATATGATGTCCACTAATGTAAGTGGGCACCCTGAACTTGTCCAGCCAACCCTTATGGTGATTTAAGAGGTCTTAGACAACCTTAAAAAGCTCTCTAATTAGTAGCTGTAACAAGAGCAGCATTCAGGATTAGTCCAGAAGGAATGTAAAGCAGCTTGTTTTACCAAAATGCAAGCTTATATGTATAGATTAAATGAAAAAGAACCACACAAGTTATTTATAAAAATATGTATTTATTATATAATACTCTCTAACATGTTTAGATATCTCCTACCCAGAGATAAACACAATGCCCACAATACTTTGTATAGAAATCAAGTAAATAGCACAGACGACACAGTGGGCCCCGGGGGGACCAACCACATACTTAGAAAGTGGTACAAGAACCACGACTCCTGTCAAGACAATGTCCAGAGGACGTAGAAGTGCTGGGGACCCAAGGAACCACCCAAGGTGGGAGACTGGGAGCCCCACGGAGATCGTATGCAGTATGGGAAAACTACTGCGTTCTCCATACAAATCAACGTGTAAGTCATGGTTGCAATTTTAATGATTAAGGACCTTTCCTGTTGACCCTGAAGAAACCCAGTTGAAGACAGATGGTTGGAGAGCCAACCCACCTGTGGATACCCCAGTAACCACGTTACCTACAACAGGGAAGCCAGGTGCATAGGTGTGAAGTGGTGTTGGAAACTACTGTCGAACCCAATGGAGGACTTCAGGAAATTGCCGCTGCTGGAGAAGGAGAAGGTGTCTGGTGGAATCTGAAGGTGGAAGCAAGCAGAGGGGACAGAGTCTATGTCACTCAGGAGTGACCCGGAGACCTGGAAGACGAATGCCAATCGATGTCAGGTGTTGCAGGAGAGTTGACAGTGACCTTGACTCTGTAGCTGTGAGGACCAGGCGATGCCAAGGAAGACCAGGAGCAATGCACAAGCTGTCTCACGTCGGATGTTGAGTTCTGAGGGGTCGGTGTCCATCGGAAGCACCTAGAAGCCTTGGCAGCCGCAAATAACGTGGAAGTCGAAGAAGGTGCAATGTCGGGACCAGCAAGGTCCATGGGTCTCACCACAAGCAGGGGAGTCAGGACAGGCCTCAAGCAATCAGGGGAGTCCAAAAGAAACAAAGGTGACCCAAACAGGACCCCAACAGGCAGGAGGCACTGGAGTCGCAAGAGGACCTCGAGCAGCTCAACAAAAGATGCAGACCACGGTGAAAGCAAAGTGCTGTGGACAAAGATTCTGGTCACTAGTGATGCTTGGGGTTAGGGCTACTTGGAGCCCAAAGATCTTGGTGGAAGGAAGCCAACAATCCTTTGCAATAGCAAGTCAATGCGGTGCACAGGGGTCCGGTTCCTGCGGCTCCCACGAGAGATACTCACCTCAATCTTTGTGAGTGGGCAGGGCAGGCCTCGAGAGTTGTGGAGAACCACCACCTGTGTTGTTGAACTTTTCGGAGTCCGTAAGATCTTGGGATCAGCAGACCGGTCAGCTTACTTGTGGTGCCTGCAGATGCAGGGAAGTGACTCCTTCACTTCCAGGGAGATTCCTTCAAGTGTCTTGGATGCCCACAGGCATTGGAAGGTTCCTGTATGGTGCACAGGCCCAGACGATGCAGCAGACTGAAAGAGGGACGAAGTCAAGGCCAAACTAAGTCCAGCAAAGTCCAGAGCGCCCAGACGGTAGAAGTTGAAGTGGTGTCTGAATTGATTTGTGTCCCATGATGAATCTAGGGACCCTCCCACAGGTAAACCCTTTAGTACCCTTAGGAAAGGGTTGGGACGATTCAGGGGACCCTCCCATGGGAGGGTCTGGACAATGGGGAGGTAACTCCCATGTCCTATGTCCAGTTTCGTGCCAGAGCTGGTTTGAACTGGACTATGCAAGGAGGCACCAAATGTGCCCGTCATGCAGACTGAGTGGCACTGACAAGCGCAACCCACCCAGCCCCAATACACTAAATCCTGCCTGGGAGGGGGTCACACCTCTCCTGTGACAGGATACCTATCTATCCACCTTCACCTGCTCGAGCTTGGCTCAGCAGCAGGAGGGCAGAATCGTGTTTCTGGTCGGCAGCAGCCATGTTGTGTTGTCCGGGTGTAGAAGACTGGTACCGTGAGCATTGAGAGCCTAACGGAGGGCTCTTCCAGTGCTTGGAATCATACCACCCACTCTGCTTACAGTGTGGGGGTATGATTCCAACATGTTTGATACCAAACATGATATGATTCGTTGCAGCTGTTTTTGAGATGGTCATCCCGTAATTACGTGGTCCCCCTCTATATGGTATATGTCTGCTTCACTTACAACACAATAGAATGGACTCAGTAGGCTGTAGGGGTGTCCTGCTCATGCAGGAGCACCCTCACACTTAGAACCAAGCACCCAGGATTGTAAAGGCCTGCTATAGGGTAGACTTATAGGTTTTAAGTGCGGTGATCATAGATACAGAAAACCTATATCTTTCATAAGTTGTGCAAGCACCAGCTTACACAGGCTGCAATGGCAGGTCTGTAGTTACAGTTTGAATGGTCTCCCATGGGTGGCATAATACATATTTCAGTTCATGAGGGACCTTTGGGGTACCTATGCCCTGAGTTCCTTAGTACCATATAGCTAGGGACTGATAAGGGTACCCCAGTATCCATTCTGGGATGTACCTAAGTACTGAACATAACAATTTAGGGGAGAAAGCAGAGAGACTAGGGTCCTGATTAGCAGGATCCCAGTCAGACTAGTCAAAAACAGCTTAGCACCAGGCAAAAAGTGGGGGTAACCCTGCAGAAGGACCCTACCTTCCTAAATCTGCCTTTTATATATCTACCTCATGCACAAAACATCTAGACCTTGTCAGTCTGTGTGTTAGAGGATTCAGCATAGACCTGGTTCTTCTCTGCTGTTACTCTGAACACAAAGGTATTGCCAGTGTTTGGCACTTAAACTGGAGATGTTATTCTTGCCTTTCTTAATGGTATTTTGGTTAATGTCACCTCTTGGTCTGTTTTAAAACTCAGTACACTGAACTAAACATGAATTGTTTTCTGTTTTTTAACCCAAGAAATATGTACTTTGGTGTTTGTGAGAGATATTCCAGAAAAGCTTTTCTTTGCTGTGCCTGATATAAAGTAAATGGGAGTTAAAGTTATTTTCAAATACTTGGCAAATATGACACCTGTTATTGCAAGTTGTATGCCTTTCGAAACTAAATATTGCATTGTGTTTTTCTGGAGTGTTTGCATCTTAAGTATTTTATCTTTTAAACTCTATTGTGAACTAGAGTTTAGAATGAAAGAGTGAGTCAGCCCTGCACAGCTTCAATCACTCAGGACCCCTAGTACACAAAGTGGGTGATTTTGGGCATGTACAACACAATGTTCCATAAGCATTACATTGCATCACGTCAAAGTGGAATTTATCATATTCAGGCAACGCAAGGCTACTTAGCACAGGTGCAAACAGCACCAAAGTCGTTCTCCAAATTGAGGATGAGGGTGACATTGGATGACCAAAGGGGAGCATCAAACAAAGGTATTGAATAAGCAACTCAGATATACAATAATTAAACTTCAGGTCCTTGAATAAATGACACCATCCCTTCACCAATAGGCAGGTCCCTTGCAATACTGACACATATGCAAATTCTTTCCCTACTTCACCTGCTGTCCTCAGACTCCTTTCAGAAAGCATGTTTTACAAACTGCAGTACTGGCATTGCCACCACATGATATTGATACAATTTTGACCATTTCGACACAGCAGCCAAGACACCCCAAATCAGGTGAGCAACAAGTGAAAGCTTGCAATGATGTCATAGCCAAAGTCACACACAATTAGGTGCCATAGATTGAGAATGTTTCATTCATACATGCTGCTATAATGGCATACATTTACATCGGCAGGAAACATGCACACTCCATCATTGTGTAGGCAAGCTGTGATACAGACTACCACTTCATAAATGTAGTATCCAAGTTCCTAATGACTACCCATCATTTCTTCAGTTTCTGGCACACTACTATTAACTAGAATATTTTTGTGACCAGATATCTGTTGGCATGCAATATGTTTAATATGTTCTAAATTTCCTTCTTAGGAGGCAAGGTTTACACATTGAGACCGTGACTGATCGGTGACAACGGTTACCTATTGAAACCAATGCAACTTCGAGCCCTAACCCACTGGCCTCAACCACCTCAGCACCCCAGCCCGCCCCTCCCACCACATCAGGACCACCAACTGGAAGCAACTCTCCACGGAAGATACCATCTCTATCATGAACTCCATACACTCTGGATCTTCCACTGACCCCTGCCCATACCTATATTGTCCCATCCCCGGAAGCCTGTCATCGCCACCTGTTTGGGCAGGAGACTGGTGCCATAGGGGAGTTTCTCCGGTCAGTTTGCTCCACCATCCAATCTTGCAAAGTGATTGCTTCCAGGCCCCAAACACTGCCTTATATGTCACGGAGTGGGTACGGTGCTGACCCCAATGGGAGCCAGACACACGTCCACTCCAATGGATCACATTTAAACTCCCCATATGACTGTAGCAGTCCCTAGAGTCTGCAAATGTTCTCTAGTGAAATGTAGCCCTCCAATCTTACACCATCAGCAGCTATAAACTTCCCAGATTGCTCCAATAGGTAAACATTATGTCACAAAGTTGTCTGTGTGCTTTGGGCCCGACTGTTCTTGGTGGTGAGTCGGTACGAGACTTTCAGCATCAACGTGATCTGGATCGGTGATTGCGTCTTCCTTGAGATTTAGTCTGTGTGCGGACCAAATCACTGGCGGATGAGTCTGAGTCAGGGTGTGGCGGGGTGTATGGCTTCACCCTTATCATTTCATCTGCCCACGCAAAGAATTCCTCATGAGACTCACAGAAGAGCGAGCATGATCGGTAGGTCACCCGCAGGCGCGACGGGAAGAGCCAGACATATGGAATCTTTACTCCGCGTAGGCGAGCCTTTGCCTCTGTAAAGGATTGACAACGCTGTTTGACTAGCTTAGTATAGTCTGGAAATATTAATATTCGTTGTTAGGCAAAGAGTAGTGAGTCATTTAATCTGGCCTGCTTCAGGATTACATCCCTGTCATGGTAGTTTAAGAGTCGGGCTATGACGGTTCTCGGCCTGGCACCTGGTGGGGGTTTCTAGAGCAGTGCCCTGTGTGCTCGCTCTTTAATGAAGCATGGAGATGAGGTATCTGGGGGGAGCGAGTCCATAACCCACGTAGTAAAAAATGTGTCCATTTCATTTCCCTAGCAGCTCTGGGGGAAACCCACAAACCTAAGGTTGTTCCTACGGGCCCACCCTTCTGCATCCTCAACCCGTGTCGCCAGGCCCCATGTAAGATTCTCCAGAGAGTACACCTTTTTAGGCCGAGCCTAGTGCAGCGCGCATGCAGTGCTCTAGGACAGGGCCTCTTGGAATCACTTCAGACTTTCATAAAACTTGTGCGTGTCCCATGGCCTCCAGCTTGCGGGTGCGGGCAGGGGCGAGCCTGGTGCCATCTGTTCTGTCTGTTCTGGATCATGTTTCCAGTCGCTTTCACTTTGACGGCCGCATGGCCGCGCTTGTTTTAAAAGACTTTTCCTGCCTGCCGTTACAGCCCGGCCAGCAGCAGCAAGTTTGTTTACTTTAAATGACCCTTCTCATTGATCATTAAACACAGCGCGATCACACGCAGCTGGAACCAGACAACTTGTTCACTCTAGTGGGCAGAACACCCTTTCAGTGCAGTGAAGTGCTTTATCAGCATATGGCACTGCATGTAGCACACAAGAACTACTGAATAACTGAGTGCCTTTTCTAAAGAACTAATCGCGCCCCTTCTACTACAAAGTTACACGTGAGAAAATCAAGATTTGATATCTGAAAAACCTGATACTTACCACACCTGGCGGCATTTTCAGATCCTGCCATGAAGCCCACGTTTTGGGGGAGAGTGCTTCTTAAATATGCACGTTCTTTCGCAGTGCATATTTTAAAATGTAAATTCGTATTAATCTTGCAGAGAAAAATAACATGCTTGCATATGCAAACATCGGCTGCAAGCTGAGAGAACCTGGAACATGAGTTGAACAATTATTGGTCCCTGTGCTTTCGTTTCTTTTGAATGGATGTAGGGAAAGGATTAATATCTCCAGAAACACATTAACTGTTGATCACTTAAAAAAGCATGACGGGGCCTGCCGTCTACTGAAGAACATGTTCATTTGGCGGCACCTAGCACCTTGTCCTTCATCCTAGGGTGGATGTGTTGAGGCCCAGGGCCCAGCTACCAGCTGCAGCAGGGGTCTGGTAAGGCCAGGCAGTGTAGCTGTGTCATGCTCTGCCACAGCGTGGCGCTGAAGAGTCAACCAGGAATATGCTTGTTGTCCCCCTTTTTTTACGTCTTGCTGGCCTCAACACAGATATGTTTATAATAGATGGAGGCCGGTGGGAGCAGCCCACCTGCAAGCCGCACCGAGACCAAGCCTGACCGCTTCACAGGTGGACATGCCCCCACCCCGTGGCATGCCTCGTCTGACAAGTAGACACTGTCCCAGGGCCTCGCCACAGTCAATATGGGCCCAGCCAAGCCCGGTGCCTCAGTCTCAGCCTAGGGAGTGTGGGGCCCACCACAGGGTGCTACGCCGCAGCAGGCACCCGGTAAAATGTATGTCCCAAGGGCACTGTAATCGACTAAGTACCATGCGACTAGATCGTGCCGCCCCCCTCTGTTCCGCTGCGCCCTGTGTGAGGGATGTATGCGTTCATTGCAGCTGGAGGCAGCTGGGCCTCCGCTATGCAGGAATAAAACATTGTCTGTGCCACTCAGCCCACTGGGCCTGCGTCCTTTCACCAGACCGGCCCAGGTGTACTTCGCAGGCCGGGCTAGACCAGACAGGAGACAATAAATTTACCGGGCCATCTCACCTCCCAGCACGTCTCGTCTGGCACCGTCTGGTTCCAAAGCTCATGTGCCGCAGTCCGATCCGACTGCCGAGTCCGGGCACAGCCCGATCGCCGTCTGCCGGGCGCCACTGCCAGGTCAACTCTGCAGCTCCTGCTTCGACAGGCCACTGTCAGGGCATTCTGCGCACCCCCTAATGAGCGGGCCCAGCAGCAGTGCTGCTGCTTCACTCACCAGCCTCTTCGGAATGTGCAGCTCCACTGGTGATCTCATGGAAAACATCTCGGGCCTCTGTACTTTTTGACTGTTTTCGCTGCCAGGCCGCCGCACTTCGATCACCAGCTTCTCAGCATGCAGAAGCCCCGGGATATCGTTGTTCGCCTTCCAGTTTGTGTCAGCCAAGTTGGGGCTTCTCTGTGAGGCCACTGGGTTAGTTTATCGGGCCGATGTGTTTTGGGGCTACGGGAGCTCACCTACAGTGCGTCCGCCATGTTGGACTGCTTGGCCACGCCCCCTTCATACAGTATGGTTTAAACGCTAGTCAGGCTTAGTCAAAATGAAACAGAAATGTACTGTATATTATTCGGCAAGTTTAAACGAGTTAATTCTTGTATTTCAGAACATGTAATGGTTTTAATTAACTATGCAAAATATTATTGGCAAAAATAAAAACTTGGGTCTCTGGGGCAGAAGGACTAATTGCAATGCATCTAACTGTACTGTGTCATACTCATTCCTTTGTTTCCTTCCACAACAGATTGATGATGATGATGTGCTTCTCATCATCAAGACGAATATTGTCCATGTGTGGTGTTTGTCACACCTTTCCCCAAATCCCCTTTCCCATAATTCATCAAATCCCTACCCCTCTATGCCGAGCTGTGTGATTTATTGAGGCGTGACTTAATTTACACCATAATTGGATCACACACTTGATATGGTGGATGCGGTGAAAGCGACACCAAATCTATTACCTAAGCAATAGCCAACACTTGGCACATAATAGTGATCCATATTTTAGATATAGAAGAACATCATTCATCAGTATCATCATTTGGATCTTGTGTTGTGTGCTTAACCTTGTCCACTCCAGAATTTGAGGATGACTCGGGGATTTCATAACTTTAGTTTCATTTAAATACTAGCTCCCCATTGCTCAGAAGAAGTTACTATTACTATTTTCTGTTATTTTATCACTATTAGGTATTATTTGTTGTGTCATGTCTCAATTCTTTGCATAGCTATAATTTAATTTATAACTCACTAACTCAGTTTTTTTATTCCCATTTAGTTTCCTGTGATGCATAATCATTCTGATTAATCTGACAGTTGGAGTTTACCTGAGTGGGAGTGCGACCTCTCTTGTGAACTTGTGATGCCCTCCCTGTTATTACTTCATCTACATTCAGGTAAGAGAACTATGGCGTGAAGTAAACTAGTTAAGCTAGTAAGTAAGGAACTAACTGCTTCTGCAAATAAGTAATCATTTATCTAGGTTGTTGTAGGCAATATAGGCTAATGGTCAAGATAGCTACAGAGGTATATAGCTAACTATAACTAACTGGCATACACTTTTATAAGCAGATTAAAACAACAGGCTGTGTAGAAAGGCAGCAGTGCAAAGTGAAAGTAAAACACAAACTACTTCAGGCATACATTTTGATGAAATATCCCACCCCTCTCCACAAATAAATTGATGCATCCCCATTCCACAACCAGTGTCCATGAATATGTCCAACACATTAAAAAAAACAGTCACAACTCCCTTCCCACCCTCTCCACCCACAACATGCCCCTCCCACCAAAACAAAAGATTTTTCCATTTGGGTCCAGAGCTGGTACAGGTTCTTCTCTATCCTGCTGAGCCAGCTCTCCATACGGTCCAGCTACTGCAGGATACCCCACAGCAATGTTCTGTCAGAGATGGCAGCAGAAGTTCTAGTTAGGCCCCTGACAACTGGAAGTGGCACTGCTGATGGAATGGCCAGGAGGCTAGAGGCTGTGGGTGACTGGCTGCACTGGGGCCTGGCTCAGAGGCAGCTATTTCCAGCTCGTCATCCGCTAAGGACACCAGCCACTGATATTCCTGCTGGATAAGGTCCAGCCTCTGTAGCCACAGGTGGGCCGCTATCTCCTGCCTGGTGTGTGGCACGAATGGATCAGCAGGAGCACCTATATCAAGAAAAACAAAAAGAAAAAAGACAAGTTGTAAATAATGCTCTGTGCAAACAATTATTTAAAATTAATGGGTGGCACAGTAGCAGTACATAGCTGGTCCCTCTAGGGCCATTAAAAAGCACTGACTGTGTGGCAGGAATGTATTAAGGCAGAATATCACCGGATTAAAAAAACAGTCATTTTATTTTTCTTTTCGTTGAAATGTTTTTCTAGTAACTAAGCAGACACTTTAAGTGGAAAAATAAAAAATAAATTGCCTCTCATTAATGGGTAAAGCATTATGCACTGTGGAGTACAAGTTGTGTTGTGTTAAATTAATGGAAGCATGCTAGCTAGCGCATCGGGTATTTGGATACTGTCTGCAGCAGGGGCAGCTGAAGTTGACAATTATTTATCTTTAATTCAAGTGGCCCGGCTCTTTTCTAAATGCCTTTCACTTTCTACCCTTACTCCGAAGAGGTAGATGAATAATAAATAAGATAATACATCACACACCTCATGTATAAAGTGTGGATATATTAGCCTGTCTACCGCAAGTAGACGTTGAGGAAAACAATGCACTGCACTACAGGGAAAGGAATATAGATTGCATTTGGCATGTTTGTCATAAAGTATCCCATACACCAAACTTGAAATCCAATCAGGCACTTAGTCCCACTTTACTAGCTAGCCTCGCCCACCACCACAAATGATTTCTAGCAAATGTATTCGCTAGGCAGTAAGGAAAAGAAAGTTGACTTATTCTACAGCAGGGTAAGGTAGAAGGATTAGGCAGGTAGATAGACCTTTTGATATAGAATAGAGGGGTGTCACTGATCATCTATTCATCATGTGACTATTAGGCTTTGGCTTATCCAGTGACTTTAGTTGACGAAAGTCAAAAGGGAAAAATCTGAACAAGTGTTAAATAGATCTGCTCTTGGAAAACCATGAAATATATTTTGGAATCACTTTGCATGGCCATAAAATGTTGTGTGTGCCAAGAATGGATGTTTCTATTTTTGGATAGGTTGGGACAGAAGAACTTAGGAAAAAGTAAAGGAGTTAAGTACTATGAGGTGACTGCGTGGGTGAAGGGAGGCACACCTTGTGTACTGGTTTGCAATGCATTGAAAACTTTGTAAATGCCCCATTAACTGAAGCAGATGCTTATTGCACAGCCAAACAATGCAGTCACAAACTGAACCAAACTGCACTTCGGTCATTGGTGGTGAAATGCCAGGGGCATTGGGGGTGATGAATGATGATGAGTGGGATACATGTCTGCCTCGTTAAAAAAATACAGTGAGTCAAGGGAGTACAACAAAAATATAAAATAAATACCCTCCACTTCGAACCATAGCTTTGATAACTATAAAACAATGTAAACGAAGTAGGTGAGCAGCATGCCCCTCTCCAGAAGAGCTCTCTTGTTTATTCATCCAAGCAATCCAATTATTCATTCATTTCATTCTTCTATAGTCACCAATTGACACCATGATTTAAGTTTTACTTTTTCTCATTCAGTCTTTCACCAAAATTTCCAATCCATTATCCATCCATTAAGTGTCCACCCTTTCTTTCAACCATCCTTTCACCCATCCATCCCTTTACCCACCCATGCACCCTTTCACCCACCCACACATCCTTTCACTCATATACCATTTCACCCATCCTTTCTTTAAACCTTCCGTTCTTTTCCATTTCCCTCAAGCCATCATTTTTAGTGTTCATTATGTGAGCTTTTACTGAGCTGCAGATAGAAGAGGCCATAACTCAACTACCGCTGCAGCTGGTAAAGCAGGGGGTTCACAATCACGAGTCATAATGAGACCCTGGTAGCTAGTAAGTATGATAGTAATTGTCAATAAGCCAGCAATGTGACTTACCACCGCCAGTCCCTGCCGCCGCTTCTCCCCCTCCAACTGACTTTCCATCTCCTTCTGCAGCATCACTTCATCCAGTGGCACCAGTGGCTAGAAACATTTTTTTCAATATTTTTTAAATACCATATACTCCTCACTCAATTTTCTGAATCAAAAAAATACAGCAGCAATACATCACTACAGGTCGGTTAGCACTGCAGTATCTTCCAAGGAAAAACATCACTCCGGACATTTCTTTGTTGGTTGACAATGTTAGAAAAGCCAAGTGAAGACAACCAAAACATTTTCATAATAGAGGGGTAGAGCTATAGCCTATGGTGATCATGAAGACTATGAGTTATTCAAGCACAAAGAAGGAGTGGAATAATAGTCAATGAAAGACATGTGGTTTTGGTTTGGAATTGCAATGGGACCTCATTCTTTCCAGCCATGCTGTGCTGTCATGGAAATTAATAGTATACTGTATAAATGAATTTTACAGCACAACATTGGGGGTAAAGGGGTGGTCCATGACCATGGCCACTCTCTTGTTAACTGTTAGAGCATGAACAAGAAAAAGAAAGCCTTCCTAACAAACATGCATGGTGAATAGTTATAATACTTGCTTACTTGGGCATGCAGTCTTCCCAATAGACAGTAGAGTACCAAAATTCTGTTCTTAGTCTTACAGTACCACAAGATATATAGGGGAGAGTGATAAATTACCAGCAAAGCAGTAGATAAGGGATCTAGAGACAAGTACAGGCCAGACCGTAATAAGGGAAACAAATGATAATGCAGGGATAACAGGAATGAAATAAAAGTTGCATAGGGGAGTTGGAAAAAAGGAGATACTATAAAAAAATAAACAAGGCCAAATTTTAAAGTAGCATAATGGGCAGAGGTAAAGCAGCGAATCCATTGTACTTTGCACACATAGGATTGTATCCCATCCTCGTCGCCACATGAAAGGATGGCGGCAGGTAAGGGTGTTAGACCAACATTTTTTTTCATCAGCAAAACCAGGCACCAACCCCCATCCTGAAACCCAGCACCAACATTCCAATACCTCAAGATTCTACCCTAAGCCCACAACAATCATAAGATCCAACATTAGGGAAATAATAATAATAAATATTAGGACTTACTAGACTGAGCAGAGCCCTCAGCAGCAGCGCTGGTGGTTGGCATCTCCTCCCCAGCTCTTCCCGGACCTGCCTCTGCACTGCCATTCATCTTTCCCTTGGGTGCTCATGCAAGAAATGAAGACGATAAAAATAATAGATTATTGGTGCAGTCATTATGACAGGCCAATGCTGTCACATTGTGTTTATCTAAAACAGATATCCCTTAGTACTAGTATTGAGTCTATCAACTATCATTAAATTGGCCGTACTAATCCTAAAATCCCTACTCAAATTCCCTTAACAAAAACTACATTTGGAACTAATGCATTGCAATGAATGTTCTTTGATTCTAGTCTCATTTCTCAATCCCCTTCACAGACCAACTCAGTCTCCCTTTTTTGCAATGCATATATGCATACTACACATCACTGCGAAATACCTTGAGACTGTATGAGCTACATAAAAAAAAAAATTAATCAGCCAAAGTGAGCATTGATGAGTACAATTAGGTAGTGCCGAGCACCTGGCTAGCTGAAACTGGATCACATAATGATAATATTCTTTAAAAAAAAATATATTTTTATTAGCATTTTGTCATTAACAAAACATGGTATCATTAATAAACTTTTCAATGGTGCATACATGTTGTTTCTGTACAGTACTTATCAAGCGCATGATTGCTATTTTACCAGAAAGGTTCCATTGTGTCCACCTTCGGAAGACAACAGAGGTTGTTGGTGCTGTCCATATCATTCTGTGTTAGTTACATCAATCACTTACTTCTAACGATAAGTCCATACGTGGGGGTTCACAGATATGTCCACGATAAGCATTCCACCTGCCCCATATCAGAGTCCATTTCTTGGGGCATCCTCTATGGATGTATACCGACTTTTCAACCACCATTATACTGTCCATGTCGCAACACCATTGGGTAAGGGTAGGAACCTGTCGGGACCCCCAGCGTTGAGCTATGTTGCGCTTCGCCACTGTTATACCAAGTGTCACCCATTCCTGAGTCATGTGATTGAGATCTTTGGGCTCCCAAATGTTAAGAATGCATCTCTTTGGTTCTGGTAGAACCGTGACTTGCGAGATTGTGCGCATAACCGCCCCCCCATATTTTACTATCTTCGGACATTGCCAGATCATATGTAAGAATGTGCCAGGTTCAACACATTGACGAAGGCAGAATGGTGTGTCCGACCTACCTATTTTATGTAGGAGCGTCCGCGTGTAGTATGTACGATGTAGATTTTTTAATTGGATGAATTTGAATTTGGAAGAAAATCGCAACCTCTTTGGGGGGCGCAAGTGCCTCCTGCCAGTCTGTGTCATCTAAGTCGCCTAGCTCCGATTTCCACCTGGCCTTTAGGGCTGTTGCGGTGTCTGGTTGATTATTTATTGTTTTCCAATATGTGTGGGAGATGACCTTTTTTGTCAGATGGTCGTCAGGAGTCTATCCTCCAACGGTGATGCCTCCGCGAGTTGTGTGCCTGGTGCGATCTTCTTAGTGAGTGCATCTCTAATCTGTGTATAACGGAACATTTCCTTTTGCACTAGACCGTAAGTGTGTTGCAGTTGGGCAAATGTGATTATTCCACCTTTCTTCCACATGTCTCCCACCTTTGAGATGCCTATCAAATCCCATTGCTTAAAGCCTTTAGTGTTTCGCAGCATACCTAACTTCTTTGTGTCCCATAGCCGCGTGGCTTATGTTATGACCCCTTCCCAGCCCAGTGTTCGCTGCATCTTGAACCACACCTGTATGGTGTGTGCCTTTGGGCCCGTGAGAGCGGTCCATTTGACCTTATTGTAGAGCGCTCCCAGAATCCCATCAGGCTCCAGCAGGTGCCTATCTATGAGGTATGCAGGGTCGTCTTGAGGTGTATGAAGCCATTGATTAATGACGGTTAGCTGTGAGGCCCAGTAATAGATTTTTATATTGGGGAGGGCAATACCACCATCGTACCAACTTTTTACTAGTTTATTTGTGGGGATACGGGTCGCTTTCCCGTCCCATAGTAGGGCGGTCACTTCAGCGTTTATTGCTGTGAAATATGACGAGGGGACTGGAAACGGTGTATTCTGGAGAGCATACAAAAATCTGGGGAATGCCATCATTTTAAAGAGGGCTACCCTTCCCAGTAATGTGAGTGGTAGAGAGCGCCAGTGTTTGACATCCCGTCTAAATCTCATTAGTGGATGTGTGAGGTTTTCAGCCGTGAACTGCGCGCTGTCGTGTGTTATGTAAATCCCCAAATATTTGAAGCCTCTGCTTGTAATTCGAATTTCGCAACCTCTTGGGAGTCTTGGTGGGGGACCGTGTAATAAATATAAGAGCGACTTCTCCCAATTTATGGTGTATCCAGAGACCCGCCCATAAGAGGCAAAGATATCCAGTAGACAGTTAATGGAGCGCGCCGGGGATGTAAGATACAGCAATACATCATCCACGTAGAGGGAAATGCGGTCTTCCCAGCCAGGCGCTCAATTCATGCCACAAATAACCGGGTCTTGGCGTATCCATGCCGCCAGTGGCTCCAGCACTAACGCAAAGAGGAGCGGGGATAGGGGGCATCCTTGTCTTGTCCCTCTGCCCAGTGGGAAGTCAGTTGAGATATGGGCATTCGCAGCAACATGTGCTAATGCTGCGTGTACAGCAACTTTACACAAGCGCAGAACTTGGGACCGAAACCCAGATGTTGGAGGACTGAGAAGAGGAAAGGCCATTAGATACGTGCCATACGTGTGTCTAACTGCGTCTTCCTCAACAGTGGACTTACGCGCAATGACACTGTGTAGCCTTTGTAAGTTAAGTGCAGTGTTGCGATTGGGCATGAAGCCGGATTGATCCAGGTGAATCAATGTGGTGAGATACGGTTGCAGTCTCATGGCTAACACCTTTGCAAGTATTTTGGGTTCTGCATTAATGAGGGAAATCGGCCTATAGGACATGAAGTCCTGTGGTGGTTTGCCTGACTTGTGAATTGTCACTATCGTTGCGAGGCGTTGGTCCCTGGGCAGGATCCCTTTTCCTAAGCTATCAGTTTACATATTGAGTAAATGTGGAACAAGTTGAGATGAGGCCTTCTTAAAAAATTCCATCGGAATCCATTGGACCCCAAAGCCTTGCCTGTGTGTAGTGCGACAATCGCTAGGCCAATTTCATCAGAGGAGAAAACACCTTCAAGAGCTTCTGACGCGATCAGGGACAATGCAGGCATCCTTATGTCTTTAAGAAAATCAAGATTCTCTAAGACAGTGCTGGTGGCCGTGGGCATATATACCTTTCATAATGGGCTGCAAATGCCTCTGCTATCTGGTGAGGCTCTGTCGTAGTAGAACCATCTTCAAATTGGATCTGTGTTACCCATTTACTAGCTCGTTCTCGCTTATCAAGCCATGCTAAAAGCTTGTCTGCCTCATCACCCAATTCATTAACCGTGTGCTGCGTTTTGGTGAGTTTGGCTTTAGTCACCTGCCATGTGTAAGCCTTATATTCATGCTGTGCTAAATGTACCTTATGTTGGGACTCCTCACTCTCGTCTGTGGCATGATTGGCCTCTGCCTGGGACATCCCCTGCTCTAAGCTGCCAATCTGTTGTCGCTGAGCTTGCTTGTGTCCCGCGATTACGGAGATGGCTTGTCCACGAAGCACAGTTTATACGCTTCCCACTACGTCATAGGAGATGAGACAGAGTGTTGGTTTTCAGCGAAATAGTGCTCTGTTGCCTGTAGGAGGCCCTTACCAGTCTTCTGGGTTTTGAGGTAGCCGGGATAAATTGGAAATAGTCGGCGTCTAACCGGAGGGATGGACGTATACGTAAGGAGCACCGGGGAGTGATCCGAGATGCCCCTGGATAAGTGTGAGATCTCCGAGACTCGTTCCAAACCATCGGTTAGTGTAAATATCTAATCCAGCAGTGAGAGACTATTATGGACTCCGGAATGGAACGTAAACTGCCGGTCCATCGAATACTCAGTCCGCCATATATCCACGAGGCCGAGCGCCTCGATAAATTCTACCAATCTCATGTGTCCAATATTGGGGTCTCTAGGTGGTTTTCTGTCAATGGATGGGTCCATTGTTGCGTTAAAATCTCCCCCCATTATTAGGTCCCCTTGTGGGAGTGATGGTAGAAACTTTCCCAGAGCCGGAAAAGTCGATTGGTGCAGTGTTGGGGGAATGTAGACTGTCACCAGAGTATAAGGTCGCCCTTCCCATTGGCATGATATCGCAGCAAATTGTCCAAGCTCATCCGTCCAGGACCCGGTCACTATCAGTGGAAGCATCTATTAACTAAAATTCCCACTCCACGTGCAACCATTTTGAAACCCCACTTATCTAGGGCCTTACTGGCTGAGTCCATCAGGTGTAATTCCTGTATTAATACAATGGCGGGACCTTTGCGTTTGAGGTATTGGAGGACCGGCCCTCATTTTATTTTGTCTTCCAGACCATTTAAATTCCAGGACATCACCTTAAAAGGAAGATTTGCCATCCGGGCAGTCTGTATCTGTGTCTCTAGAGCGTCAGATGTCATGTCAATGCGGTTTACGGTGGATTCCATCTGTGTCAGGGTGAGAAACTGCCTGTGGTGCGTCTAGGATAGAGGTACCATGTATGCACTTAGATAGCGTGTAATAAACCAATACCAAATATAAAAACAACCCATAAAACTGAACCCATCCCTCCACCCCCCTCCCTGCCTCCCTGCTTTGCGGACTTAAATCTACCCACCACCCCAACTTAGCAGAGTGCTTTGTCCCCATTAACTTGTACTTGCGTAGGGGGAGTTGCTCAGTGCCCTCAACCGGGTCCCCCTGTGATCCTAGTCCACTGCGATCAGAGTGCCCCATTCAATGTCCGGGTCACAACGGCAAGAGTCTATGTTGGCCTCAGACAGGGTCTTCAATGTAGAGTCTCATTTGTTAGGACTGCCAGAGTCAGTCTGAGTTTTCGTCCCTGTGCTGGGGTAGACCGCCCGATGCCTCCATCCCTCTCCTGTCCAGGTGTTCTGTAGTTATGAGCTGTTGCCGTGGTTTAGGTCCCTGCCTCCTAAGGCCTCCGGCTGGCCGCCAGACCTCCAGCCATTCAGCCGCCTCAGACAGTGTTTCAAAGAACCACGTTTTACCTTCTGCCTCCACTCTTAATTTTGCCGGGTATAACATCGCATATTTGAGTTCTCTGTTTCTTAGTTCTTTTTTGATGTCCAGAAAATCGCGGCGCTGTTTAGTTACTGCCGCCGTGTAATCAGGGAACATGGAAATTATAATATCACTAACGTAAACTAAACGTAACTTACATCTGAGTGTGAACACCAGGGTCTTCGTGAAAAATATTTTAGCATTGTAGAACACAACCACAACAAATAATGAATACTCACCAAGCCCTGGAATCTCGAAGCCAAGCAAGTCAAGCAGGTCCTGCTTCCTGTCAAGAATATCTGCCCAGCGGTGGGTCAGCTGCTGGACGGTGCGCAGAACCTGGATAGTGTGCCGCACACACTTGAACACCCTCCCCAAGCACAGCAGATGGTTCCGCAAGGGGTATCCACTGCTAGGCCTTATGCCTGCTGCCAGCGAGGAGGGGAGGTGACGCTGCATGTAACAAATGAGTGCTGCCACCTCCACCTCACTAAAGATAGCCTGAGGCTGCACACCTTGACGGCGCAGCCATCCGCAAGGTAGGCAATTGTTTGCATTTCAGGATGGCCTGGCGCCGTCACTCCCCTGTTTGCCCTGTTCTAAAATGGTGCTGGGTTGGGGGGAGGAAGGAGGGGAGGAAGAAAGGAAGGAAGGAAGGAAGGAAGGAAGGAAGGAAGGAAGGAAGGAAGGAAGGAAGGAAGGAAGGAAGGAAGGAAGGAAGGAAGGAAGGAAGGAAGGAAGGAAGGAAGGAAATGAAATAAAGATGAAGTAAAGGGAAAATTTAAAAAAGCACAAAAAGTCATGAAAAACAGGAAAAATATTTACAAAAATGCAAAATACAAAGACACAAAAATGCACACTGATATAATAAAAAAAATGTAGGGGTAGATTAAATAGGAGGGCAGAGGATTGAAAGGATTAACAGGAGAATCAAAAATAGTCCCAGCACCATGAACAGAAGAGAAAAGAAGATGGCTGAACCCATGCGAACTCTGTGGTGCAGTTCAGGCATGCCTCCAGCGGGTGGACACACTCTTCATAGATTTTCATGTGGAAACACAACGCGAACTGGTGAGCTGGGCAACTCCACCCATTCACGGAACTCTGCGTAGCACAGCTGAGTTACGTGACCACTTCGCAGAGTTCCGTGTAGCGCGACTCCACAAACTCTGCCCATGGCTTCTTTTTACTCACACGCAGGTGTTAGAGTACAACTGTTGTATTGTCTGAAGCAAAGTTGGTGGAATTCCTCAGTTGACTAGTTTTTTTCCATAAGATGTTTTTTGGGACACATCTGCAGATTATGAGATGTAGTTCTATAATTTACTCAGTTCCCAAAATGTCGGGTTTCACTTTAAATAAGGCTTGCAGAAGATCATTTGGCCCTGGCATACCATCTGGGTGACTACTGGAGGTAGCTTTATGAACTTCTTTGTGGCTCCTCTTTCAATGTGGGTTATTACTTTTCAGAAAGGTTTTAAGTTTTTATTTTTGCACACAAGCCGGATTTTCACCCAACATTTGTGGTGTTGCTTCTTGACTTCCCGTAATGCGTTTTTGTATTTTTTCTTAGAATACTTCACTTTGTACACATGAACTTGCTCTTATTCACTTTTATGAAGAAGGTGTATTTCTTTGTTTAGGACGTTTTCAGCAATAATACAAGCTTTGTAATCCAACAGACTTTTTTGCGATTGCACAAGGTCTAGCAGCTACACTTGTGTTTGTTGGGGAATGCAGGCAAAAGTTTAAGTATAAATTGTTCCCACGTGGTTATAGGGTCCCTCCTCCTGCGAGTTATGACTTTCTAACAGGTGTGCCATCTTGGCTATTATTTCTGACTGATCTTGGGCACCCCATTTAAGCCTTTTTTGAATTTCAGTGTGGGCACTCACCAAAATGATGTTTGAGGTCTTGAAAAGGCTGATGTTGGTCTTGAGCTTTATTAATTGAGGTAAATGATCACTCTCTGGCAGTGGATCAATTCTCTGGTGGGCAATATATGCAAACAAAGGCAATCTTGCCATGGTGTAATCTATTTTTGAATTACTAGTTGTTGTAATGTGTGTGTTGTGCTTGTAAAGTATCATTGATACATCTACCATTCAGAATTTGCAACCTCACTGTCATACAGAGGGTTAGAAAATGATCACCTAATATATTGTTGACTTGCTTGAAGGAAGCTGGTGGGAGGAATTTTCCATGCATAATTCTGCAATAGAATTTGTTCATCCTTGTATGTGGTATAAAATACATCAGCAATAAAGTCCCCGATGAGGAGAAAATACGCCTTGTTATATTCAGTTTTCAGCTCCATAATTATACTGTACAGTTTCCCTATTATCATTTTTTTTTCTTTCTTTGTATGCTTGATTAATGTTAATTGTCCATCATGTTCAGTATGCCATAGGGTTTAGCTCTTTTGTTGTATCTTTTAAATAATTCTCACACCCTCTCTATATTCTCATCTGCTCCTATTGTTTCAGTCCTACCCCAGCGTCTATGACACCCAAATGCTATTCAAGCTCAGGGCATGGCTTCTGGGGCAATGAGCTCTTCCAATGCATGCTTGGTCTTAAGGAGTGGATGGGAACGTGTTGGTTGAAGTAGAGTGCTGAAACAACAAGCCTGGATACCCTCATGAGAGAATAGCCACGCTCTATAAATCCGGGTTGATTGATTGACAATGGTGGATGCACAAACCCATGCCAACACAAACTTTGGCCATTGGGACATGGAGCCACGTTCAAGGGTTCAGGTGTCAAGATTGATTCCAATCTTCAAATGTCTTCCCAAGGTGTAGTCTCATCTTCAGCTACCAAATAAGAAAGTTCTGTAGTATCATTCCCACCTGAGTTAATAAAATTGACGACAAGCATCTCCATTTGCAAAGGCTCAAGGCTAGACTACTAAATACACTTTACAATGGCAGCTTAAAATCCCCAGCCATCACTTCCAAATTCTACAGAATCAGGCAGCCATAATGGTGACCTCAGTAATATATATTCAGTAGAATCACCCCCTTCCTAATTTTCTCCAATGGTTGCCAATTCATGCCAAAGTATTTTTTTTAATTCACTGCTTGGTTTGTCATTGCATCTGTAGCACTTCTCCAGATTTGCTTAAACACCGTCATATGCGATGCACTCCCTCTAGATCTCTTTGTTTGATACACTTTACCATTTTTAAAGGTCCATGTTTTAAGACATATCACATTAGCGGTATATCAATAAAGGTCCCAGCCTGTCAAAAACGTTAAATTCTGAGCTGCATAAACATTGTGTCTGCTGCTTTGCTTGTTTACTAGGATGTTTAATCTTAAAGTTGGAGTGCAGAAGAGCTGAATAATCACCATACATGGGCAGTGCGTCTACGAAGCAAAATGTACAGTTTCAGAACTCTAATTATAGGTGGAGGAAACACCGGCTTTCTTCTAGTAGAGTCTTCACCAGTTGTGTCAGTGGAAATTGTTTATCCAACAATCTGTCTTCGACATGACTGCCAGGTCTCAGTTGTGATAGCCCCACCCTATTAAGGAAGGGCTGCCAACACTGACTGCTCCTCCCCAAATCTGCAAGGTGAGGCACATTGGACCTGGTCATGGAAAACAAGCAATGGTCCTCATGTGCAAGGAGAAAAATGTGTTTAGATCACGTCCATTGATGTTCTATTATTCTCAAATAAACTCCCGCTTTGGGAGTTTGTTTGAGAAAAGTAAAAAAGTAATGGTACCTATTTGGCATTTGAGTCATGCCACCAGTGGATCTGCCATACTAAAGGACTCAATGTACGCACAGAGAACCCTGCCAGACAAAAATGGATCTCTAATTATGGAAATTGGTCTTCTGCCATCTTTGTGGGCTGACAGCCTGTCTGTCAATTCCTATATCAGCCCTAAATTCATTCACGCATGATGCTTTAACCAGTCTTCTGAGCTGCAAGAGAAATAATGGGCAATAAAGTGCTTTACAAAATATGGATAACACAACAAAACTGAATATTTGCTTAACTCTTTTTTACAAATATAAGAAACACAGGCTGGACAAATTATAGAGCTACTCACCACAACTAGATGCATGATAGGATAGTGAAAAAGTTTATTAAAGGAAATAAGGGACTTTAACATGCAATACAAAAATAAAGGGCACTGTGTTGTCAATTGACAAAATTATTAATGCTGAAGAAAGTAATTCACTGAAAGATGTTAATAATGTTAACAACTGTTTAATCCCTAATATGCAACATACGAGAGCAATCCTAATTAGCAGCACAGAGCATTTAACATGGGTCATCTTTAATTTGTTAGGATGCACTAACCTTGTGCTTGGAATCCAAATGGAGCGATGTACTCTTCTGTCTCTCACCACTCCTATCAATGCACACATACACAAAAATGTGATGTCCAGTGGTAGAAACACAGAAAGGAGAAGGGATGAGTGAAAACAGAGACACTGATTCCACCACTCTGACATGTCACTTGCATCAGTCAATGATGTCTGCAGGACGCAGTGTAAATCTAAAGGCAAAGAGATATCTTCAGTAACTTACGAATAAGAGTTTTGCGCTTAACTGCAATAATGATTGGATGTACCATAGCAATATCTTTGTGTAACAACTCTCTGCACTTTGATGTTTGATTGACATACTTCACGGGTGATAAACCGCACTATATAAATCTACAAACATACTTACTTACCTTAAATATAATATCACTAACGCCTACCCTTACGACTATAATAACTACCTCAAGCTTTGTTACTATTCGCTGTTTGTGGAAGATGAGCTACAGCTTTTGTTGGACTCCTTAACACTGAAAAAGAATGTTAATATTCTGCTGTTTCCTAGTTTACAATTAGTGTAGACATACTAGAACTCTAATACTGGATGCATGAACTTTTCATATAGCATTAGCAACGTAGTCCAGACTAAAGATTCCTTCCTGTTTTCCATCACATGACAACCTTTAGTAAAATTTAACTAACCCACTGTCTTAGAATAGTTCATACAAATGTTCAAAAATAGTTTAACGTTAATTTCCACCAGCAACACAGCTTTTAGAAATAGGTCTGCTTACGTCCTTCAAAAGTTCCAAAACAGAATTAGGGAAATCTTAGATCTGCATAGAAAGGTCATGGTTGAAACAACATTATCCCATGATTGCCTGTCCTAGACCACATGGGAACTTAGACCCAGATATTCAAGTAGCCCACCCTCTCTCCAGACCACACAATAGTTAATGGCCCGGTGGCAAAGGTAGTTCATTGTTAGAACGATGTATCAAAGACATTCTTTGTGCAGGAAAAGCCTCAGTTCAGACAGTGCCAACATTCTGCAGGGACCACCAGTATTTCCTTTCCTGAAAGAAACTCAGTGCAAATAGGTTTGGAGTAGTGTTTCCGTCCTCTCAGGAAAAAGAGGGTAGAGAGGCGCACTGTTAGTCACATGCATCACAGTTATCTTCCAGCCTTTGACTCTTGGAAAACACGGAAACAAAACAAGGTAAAAACTAGGGTAATAAAATGCTGGCCACTCAAATAGGAGAGGTATAAAAAAGCAAAGGCAGGTGATTACAAATTCTGGAAATACTCAATTGTATTTACAACTAGGACATGGGCTCACCCCTTCTGTTCTGTTAAAGGGGAAAGAAACAGGCAGAGAATGTCGTCTCCAGCTCACTTCAAGTTAGGAACGAGGGTAGGAGCAACACTGGCAGAAGGCAAATGCAAGAGGACTAAACAAGAAGTAAATAAACACAAATGCTGGAGGAACATGATGAGCAGAGGAAAAACAACAAAGGTGCACTGTGGAGGAAAGCCAGGTGTGAACCTGAAGGAGAGTGAGGTAAACCTGCCAATAAACAAAGTTGGATGGCACAGACTGAATGCAATCTTCATCTAGGTTTAAAGCCATCATCTTCCGTAGAACATGGTGGTTTTGACAGAATCCAATATGGCTGACTTAGTTGGAAACGATTTCAATTTTTATTTCTCTACTCTTTTGAAAGCACAACAGTTAACAAAGTGGTGTCCTGGCATTGAAGGAGCTACAACAACTCCCAGAATGAAAGATAAAACTGAGTCAGAAAGTTCAAGGCTTTATGGAAAGTATAAAAAACTAAGCAGCAGATGGAGAGAATGTCAAATCTTAGATGCTAACACAGAGAAGATCCGACTTCCCACTCTGGAATCTGGGAATAGAGAGTAGTTGGGGAATAGAAGACTGATGGGGCACAATAGATGCTAGTGCTGGAATCTATTCGGCAGATAGGAAGGTGAAAAGCCTAGAAAATCATGTACATAGATTTTTAAAAATGAACTTGGAAATAGTAGCCAACATAATCTAGACAGAGCTGTGGAATCAGAGAATCTATAAGGAAGTTGCAGAGCAAGCCGAGCAGCCGAGTTCTGGATCATCTGGAGCTGGTGAAGGGTGTAAGCCTGAGATCCAAGAAAAAGGGAGTTGCTATAATCTAACTGACAGAGAATAGTCACTTTAATTATAATTCCATTGGAATGATAAGGTAGAAAAGGAACAACTTGGCATAGTAGTTTCAGAAGGTAAAAGCAAGTGGAGAAAGACTGCTGGCCTTGATTGAGAGAGGAATTTTGTGGTTGAGGCAAAAGCACGGATTCCTCACCTAAGTGCCAGGTTCAGGCATAATGCCATATTCAGTGGCACAAACTCTGAGTGGCGGAGGCTGTGGTGAGTTGGCCCAGGAAATGACCAGAATCGCAGTTTTGTCAGTATTTAGTTTGAGTAAATTCTGGCCAATTCAGTTCACCAATGTAGTCATATAATTTCAAAATGTCATCAGATATCTATCGAG
The DNA here is from genome assembly GCF_964204655.1 of Triturus cristatus. Taxonomy (NCBI): domain Eukaryota; kingdom Metazoa; phylum Chordata; class Amphibia; order Caudata; family Salamandridae; genus Triturus; species Triturus cristatus. The sequence goes on along the minus strand of NC_140587.1, from coordinate 338,955,512 downwards.
TGAAAGCAGGATTTGTGTGTCATTTGCATAACTTATCACTTTCAATCCAAGGTAGAGAATAAGTTCAGCCAGCCAACATTAAAGATGGTGGGACTTAGTGTAGAGCCCTGGGGAACCACTACGGTGATGACTTTGATGTCAGAGCACAAAGGGATACGACAGGCCACCTGAGATCTGTTGGAAAGCTAATCCTTGATCCAGGCAAGGGATACGCATAAACCTAGATCTAAGAAAGGTGAGCAAGGAGACAATAATGATATACCATGATGAATACTGTGGACAGATCTAAAAAGAAATGGTGGCAGATGCTTTGGTCTGGTCCACCATCATTCTTACATTATCTGCAACAGAGATAAACATGGATTCCATGGTATCAGAAGGATGAAATTCAAATTAAGCAGAGTTGAGCGCTGCCTTGGATTAAAGAAAATCAAGAGTTGTTCAATTAGATATTTTTTAGCAAGTTGATCAGGAAAAGAAGACAGGAGATTGGGTACAATTTTTTGAAATTGGAGAGGTGAGATGTAGGTTTTTTTGAGCAGGACAATGATAAAAGTTTGTTTTCAAACCTTAGACACCATAGATAGATTTATAGACTGTTTCCAGATGAAGAGAATATTTTGAGTGAGGATGGTAGAGCCCACCCTTTTGACCTGGGATAGACATGGATTGAGAGGTGAGCCAGAAGAAACTGAGGATTTGAGAACAGGGAGATCTCCCCAAGAAATATGGGAAACTTTGAACAAGAGCGACCCGGTAATGAGTAAAGGGGAATATTAGACTTGGCATCTTTTGGCATGTTTTTCCCCCACAGTTTTTGCTTTCTGCCCTCCCGGTTGTGACTCTGTTTTTGCTGGCGTAGTGTTTCTGCGTTCTTTTCTCACTGCTGATCAGTGGTAAAGTGCAAATGCTCCTGTGGTAAATTGTGTTATGGAATGGTGTTTCCATGATTGGATATTTGATTTACTTGTTAGTCCCTAGTAAAATGCACTGCGTATGCCAGGCCCTGTAAATCAAATGCTACTAGTAGGCCTGCAGCACTAATTGTGCCACCCACGTGAGTAGACCTAAAAATGCAACTCAGACCTGCCATTGCAGAGTCTGCGTGCAGTTTATAACTGCCATGTCGACTTGGCAAGTGCAACCACTTGCCAGGTCCTAAACCTTCCCTTTTCTACATGTTAGTCACCCCTAAGGTAGGCCCAATGTACCCCTGTGAGCAGGGTGCAGTGTATGTGAAAGGTAGGACATGCCCTGGTGTGTGTGGCATATCCTGATAGTGAATTACAGACCATTTTGTTTATCACTATTGCAAGGCTGCCTGTTCCCCATAGGACAGAATGGGAAGTTTGTTTGTCTCTTTGGGGTTGCTCGAATCAAGCTAGGGAGGCTCAGACAGATAATATGTTTTTGAAAAAGAAATTGTACATTTTATTACAAAGGGTTTGTGAATGCTTTGACAAAGAACAAGTTACTGTAGGTGAGATAAAGATTTCAGAGTATTAAAGAACGCTCTAGCTGAGTGTTTGGGGGTCCCAATTATTTCTGCATAAAAAAGTTGACTTAATAGCACACACCAGGTGTTTATAGTTTATCAGAGAATCTTTTAGGACTCATTTATATTCATGTAGGCAATCCTATCTTCAGGCCTGCTCTAACTTTTTGTAATTAATTTTGATTTCTTTAAGGGTGAAATTTTACTCAGGAGTGATAGGCTGGGTCAAACTGAATCAGTGAAGGAGAGTGTTGCTATTAGTCACCTTATTGTTCTCAATCTTCTTTGTGCTGGGACGCAGAGGAAGCAAAGACCCACATTCCCTCATGAGCACTCAACCACCAATCTGACTACAAAACAGAGTTGGACAGTGGAGTACTTCTAAGGGAAAGGGGTTTGAGAACAAAGAAGAAATTTAAATAACAAAAGAAAATAATTAACTAGAGACAAATTGTGCATCCACCTGCAAGAAACAGATACAGCATCTTCACTTGTGTGTAACTTCCTTAGACATACTACCTCATACTTTCTGCTAAGTAGAAGTGCCACTTCTCGCCTTTCTCTGAACTTTGGGGAGCAACTTCTTCAAATGGGGTTTTCTTTTGCTCGTTTACTTTAAGCTTTAGAAAAGACAGCAATCATAAAAGACTCCTTTCATTAATTATTACAACTTATTAACAACCACATAAATGTACCTTAAGAAGTCCTACCCAGTTTTTAGAGAATACCTTCTCCTCGTGGTTTCTTATTGTCCCTTGGAATGTCGGTCCTGATCACCTTCAAGATTCACAGAAACAGAAAGGAAAACACAGGAGCATGTTTTTAGGCTAATATGCTCTACAATGTTGAACTCGCACTGCCATGCCATGCACTCTAGGCTCTCATAAAATTGCCCACTGATACAGTGTTAAAGACACACTGTATGGGAACTGCCATTCAAATGATTAAGAAGGATATTAAAGCATTGTTACTTATACACCAAAACAGACTGCCACTTGGGCATTCAAATCACAGTTTTACTTCAGGTTCCACTTACCAACATTTACCCAAAGCACTTTAGTGTCCATTTTACAGTCCTCAAGACTTTGTGCAAACTCAAACATTTCCAAGTACGCTCTCTCAACCAGTCAGCAACTTTGTTTTACAACTTTTCCAGTTTGGAACTTATCTGAAATGAGGAGTTGCATTGTAATTTTGAAGATTTTATGGCACATGTGGAGGTTGTGGAATCATGAGGAGGTGACTGCGTTGATTTGGTGTTTAATGGTGAGTATACTGTCAAGGATTAAGCCGAGGTTGCGTCTTGTCCATGTTGAGCTTCAGGCAGTTGGTCCTCAACCAGTCTGCTACGCTGGTCATGGCATTACAGAAGTTTGTTCTCGTGGTAAAGGGGTATTCTCACATGCTGATGATACCAAGATCATCTTCTCCTTGTCCTCGGCAAAGAGAAATGGTCCATACTTACTGAATCGGGGTATGACGAAAATCGCAGCCTTGCTAAATAAGTGCATACGTGCAACAGACCCCTCCCACTCCTGTATCCAATGTAAACAGTCTGGGCTTTCTTATTGATGACAAGTTCTTTATGAAGCCGCTGATAGTTAAGATAACTGCCACTTGTTTTGCAGTTCTTAAATGGCTGAGAAAGATCTTGTGGCTTTTTCCTCTAACAGCACAGAGGACCGTTATCCAGGCACTGATAATTTCCTGCTTGGACTACGACAATGCACTGATTTAGGTGCCGATAAGTCGTCTATGCAGTGCCTGCAAATTGTCCAGAGCACCGCTGCCAGACTACTCTATCACTTACCAAGATATGTTTCTGTTTCTCATTTATTAAAATAACTTCATTGGCTTAAGGTGGCCAAACGCATCGAATTCAAAGCATTGTGCTATATGTTGTAGGCTAAATTAGGCATATGACCACGTTACATTCAGGAACCAGTATCTCCCTACCAGCAGACTCGGCTACTTAGATCCTCGACCCAGGCCTTGTTTGTTGTTTCCAGGTTTCGACTGATCCATATGTAAGGCCATTCTTTTGCCTACCTGGGTCCTAACCTTTGGAACTCGTTATAGGATGATTTAATAAAGTGCAAATCGTTTCTCATCTGCTGTAAGATGCTGAAAACTTGGTTATTCTGATCTTGAACGGTTGGGACAGCTTATCTGCAGCCGCCTTTGCGCTGGGAAACCCCTTGGGATAGTTGTGCACACTACAAGTTGCTAATAATAATAATAATAACACTGACCCACAAAACACTTGAAAATTCATTGGAGTGCATAAATAAACATCTCCAGGTTGAAAATAGTCAGTGAAAAAGTTCCTTATTCAGAAAAGGTAATGCCCAAAACAACACACTCTAATCCAAAACATCTGAAATGAAACATCACATATGAGGAATTTATAAGGGCAAGATGTAATTGCTCCAATGATGTAGGTTACCCATATAATATTCAAATAATCTCTAAGGACCCTTTTTAGAGTCTGGGAGGCGGGTGCAATATCCTGTCTGCCTTACTGCAAAATCCACTTCTAATAATGTGGAAGGGATATCCATCACATTTGTGATGGACTAACCATTCTGTCCAATTTTAAATCAGGCCCCAAAGAGTTCTGTGAAAACAGATTGACTGGATAATTTACTGTACATTTTAATTCCAAGATATTTTTTATGGCTATGATCTTATAAGTATCCCTTTTTTCGTAACCACCTTTGCATTCCTTTAACCATAGTGTGTCAACATTCCCCAGTTTTATCATATTTTTCTTTAATCTTCACCCTCCTTCTCCTTTTTATTTTTCAGTGTGAAACTCTACTTTAAATTGTAATGCTTATATACTTCAGGTAAGACTTAGTGAATCTTTTCCTGAAGGTATTAAAGTGCCGCATAATTTGTAGATAATGTTAATTCTTGAAGAAGTTAGAAGGATCTTCATGAAACATCCACCATTCTTTTTTACATGAATAATAAGCTTCTCATCAGTGGTGTGGCCTTTAGGTTGTAAGCTCTCAAGTTCTGTACTGTATCAAGACTCCAAATGTGTTAGTGATAATTCTCAAATAACTCGTTTACTGGATTTCTGAATCTGATTAATTCTTCTACATTTAAGATGGTTGTTATGTATTAAATGAAAGTATTTATTTTGCTTTCTAGTAGTGTTATTTGCTCTTCTTATATGTTAATATACTTATTGCACCTTTTGCAGATATCATTTTGCATGTGCATTCCAACATGTATAACTTACTCTGTTTCGCACATAATTTTGTGCTTAACTCTTAAGTTCTTTCCATGCTGGAAAGTGATGGCTGCTTTCCCAATGCAAAGACTGACTAACTGCATGAGAATGTTTAGGAATTCACAAATGTGCCATTCTGAAAATGATTCTTCAACTTATGTCTTTACCATACATTTGTGTTCATATCTATCTTCCCCACTGCTTAGAAGTGATCATGCACTAACGAATTTGTTTTTCCATTGATGTGGAATTTGCTAATTTGTCTAAAATTGTGAATTGCTAAATAGAATAAAAAACAGGTCAAGCCCTTCATCACCCAATTACAACCGATGAATATTTAAGAGGTGATTAACAGAATTCGCAGTCAGACAAATTTATGAATTCAACAGACAATATAGCTCTGCTAATTACCAGTAATTCCATTGGTCCTAGTCCTTCTTCCTCACTTTAGTCCTCAAAATATGAGGTGATCCACCTGCACAGATAAGCATTCCTTCTATACATTGTACACTAATCAAAACTGAAACAATATATCGCTCTTCTAATGATAGTCATTAAAATCTCCTCCTAACCCTCCCACATCATGTAGAAAACCGAGAATAATATCACCTTGTTCTCAACCCATGTCATCCCTGCTGAACAACTATAACCAGTGCTGCCATGTTTTCTTGCTCAAGCGAACAGTGTTACGCAAATGTACCCACTTATCATTAAGTTGAGCTTCTAATTTGCATATTGGACTTAAAGCAGAGAAACGTATTGATCTGCTACTCAGATAGAAAATTACGTTCTTTTTCCTAGCATCGTAGACGTATGCATATTCAGATGCTCTCCTTGTGTTAAGAAGGTCTTGCGAGCTGCACTGAAAGAATGTTTATAAGACTCTCTGGACCAGATTTACATGCATTTACATCATGATGCACTTAGTGGCGTAACAAACGTTTAAGGGCCCCCCCTGTAATGTACACGGAGGGGCCCCTGCTCAGGATTTCATCCAGAGCGCTTAGACTTGGGTAGTGTGCTGAGGACGCCCCTGCAGCTGGGCCCCCCCGCGCTCCACGGGGGATGCGGGGGCCTGTGTTATGCCCCTGGATGCACCACTTTTTTGACCCAGCCATTATGCAAAATGTATTTCAGGATTTACAAAGCCACGCAAAGCTCGATTTGCGTAGCTTTCTAAAAAAAAGTAACGGTATGCGCTGCCTTGCATGACTTTACGTCAAAGAGGCATTACATGGGTGGAGCACTGGCATTCCTGTGCATCCACACATGTATTTTGAAGCAAACCTATATTAACTAAAGTCTGTCTATCTAGGTTTGCACCAAAATGGTGTGCCTACTGGAGACTGGTGGAACAAGGAGAAATATCTTTATTCTCCTCGTTACTTCCTCTTTTATATTAGTTCTCGCATTCTGCAGCACACATACAAAGAGGAATATGCCTCTAAGGATAGCTTTTGTGCAGAAAGGTACCTCGTTCAGCACAAAAATTATCCTGAACACAATGCAGGAACCCTTGCAGCATGGTACAAGAGTGCATGTGTTGGCACCTGGCTGCCACAAGTGAGCCAACGCAGGGAGAAAGCTGAACTATGGCACAGTTCAGCTCTTCCATTCATGCAATGCAGCACAGCAACTCACCTTGCTGTACTTTGTTGTGTGAACAGTTATTTTATGGTTCAGCTGGATAGCTCGAAACTCTGTCCAACAAACACTGAATAACAGGTATATTTTTCTTTTGTTAATACCCTCCTCAGAACATCAATTGTTTTGTGTGCAGATCTTCTTTCACAACCTATGTGATGGCCAGAAAACCACATTCACTTGACTGGATGCTGTAAACAGAACAGGACTGGACTCCACATTACAATCCCAGGCCCCAAAGATAAGATGAAAAAGAATTATCTGGGGATAATTAGGGGGAAGACAGCTGCATTTGGCTCACTGAGTAGTCAGACAGCGCAAACATGATTCTAAATTGATAAGATATGAAGTCTGATTGTGTTTATTGCATTAGTTGTCATAGTAGGTAGTGACTTGGCAAACCAGTTTGACTAATGGGGGACTTCTGGGACATCTGGTGGCAGATTTACAAAATTCTCATGCAACTTAGAGCAACAGGCAAAAAAGCTGGGATACATTGGGCAAGAAGTAGAGAGCAAGAGAGACCCATATTTACAGAAATATGGCACTCTCCTCCCCTCTCCCTAGCACCGGTGCTGAAATTAGCTGCCGGGCACCACGCACACACCTTTGCACCATAGCGGGAGCATTTCAGAGTGAGTCTATCATAGGTTTTGTACTGGAATGATAGCCTTCCAGTACAAAATACTACATCAGACTAACTTTAAACCGTTTCCCACTTTGTATGTGTGATCTACAGTGCAGCACACATAGAAAGTCTGAAAAGGAAGGAGAAATTAGAGCATTTCTCCTTCATAGTGCCTACTTGATATGGGTGCTATTCTCTGGTGCTAAACCATGTCTACTTATTTAAGTAAATAGGGCTTAGCATCAGAAAGTTTGAGTGGTTGCATGGGAACGCCCATTCACCAACCATGGTACGCAACCTTGGTGCTAAGTAATGCAAAGCAGCGCTTTGTGCTGCTTTGCATTACTTCCAAGTGATTTTCCAGTGCTAAACAAGCTTAGCGCTGAAAAGTAAATAAGTAAAAAATATTTTGCATCGATTTGCATCACTTTTGTGACACAAACATGGCATAAAATCTTAGTAAAACCCAGCTGATCTAGTGAATATGAAACTCCAGTTCCCCAATATATGAGACAAGCCTCAAATGTTTTGTAAGGGACTATGACCAGTATTTCAATATCACAAACCTAACTGCGCTGTTCTTGACCAATGCCCAAATATTGTATCCCAAGTTAAGTAAGAGATAGGTAATGAGAAATAGCCAATTGGCCAAGACACATGCCAGGAAATTTAGTCACTCTTATTGCTATAATATAGAGCGATATCTAATCTACATGCTGTTATTGTAGTATGTTCTGTGAAAACTGATTGGACTTAGATTAATAATTATAAACAAAGGTGAAACTGCAGCTGATTATCTTGACCATTTCAAGGATGTATTTGATCACTATTCTTATGTTACTGATTCTGCTAAAATTGCTCATGGAGCTGTTGTAACCTCTTTTGTACAGGACCTCCTGAGTAGTATCTGCATTGAGGTGGAAATGAAGGGGCATATGTACAAGCCCCTATCGCCATGGGAACGTCACTTTTTCCGATGTTCCTGTGGCGATAGGTGCTTTGCCTTATTTACAAGGCAGCCTTAAGCCACTTAATGTAAATACGGCCCCCTTTCACGCTATGCTTAGCGTGAAAGGGGTGGGCAGTGGGTGTTGCGGTGGGTGTTTCACCGCACCACCCATTGATTTTGACGCTGCCCCCTATTTACAAGGGTCAAGTAAATAGGAGGCAGCGCCAAAATTAAGACTAGGGAAAACCTGGTCTTAACTTGACGAAACGAGGAGAAATGCTTTATTTCTCCTCATTTTTGCTTTTTCCATGTGTGCTGTCTTGTGCAGCACACATGGAAAAAGCAAAACGCCCTGGATTGTTTATGTGTAGGAAGGTCCCCCTTCCTGCACATAAACAATCTTTTAGAAAAAAAATGTTGTAACTTCCATGTGTGCTGCATTAAGGAGCACACATAGAAGTGACAAAACGGCATTTAAAGATTGTTTATGTGCCAGAAGGGGGACCTTCCTGCACATAAACAATCTTCCCCTGAACACACGCATCCTTGCACTATGGTCCAAGGGTGCCTGTGTTGGTGCTAACCTGCTAAACTTAAACTTAGCACAAGCGCAGGAGGAAACACAAGGCTGCACCATATTGTTGTAAATGTGGTGTAGCCTTGCATTTCTGAAGTGGTGGAGTGAGGTATTAAGCCATGACGGTTACCGCCTCACTCCGCCACTTCTTTGTTCATATGGCCCGAAGTGTCTTTCTGAATCGGTTTCTGTTGCAAATCATTGGGAACCTGTGCAAGAAACAGAGAAAGAATCAGAGTGAGGGGAAGTAGGAATTTAACAGTGGTCATTGGGACACTGTGAACATGCCTGCTGCAATTTGGCCCAGAACTTACATAATCATTCAGAACAATATGAGAATACCCAGGTTTCACATATCCAGTGCCCCACCTTTTAGGAAAGCCCAGGAGGAGATTATTTTTCTGTAAATGCTTTAGTGTAGGTTAGAAGCCCACTTCATGCCTTATTGAAACTAGTGCTGGAAGAGCTGCTCTGAAAATCTCTGAATTCTCATCATTAGCTCTCTCTCTAGTTCAACAGCTGAAGCAGTTGTCATTTCTAATATGTAATGTCTAATATGCGATTGATCCTGTGTCTGTTTCCTTGGGTCTTATTACTGATCAACATGGCTTTCTTGAACCCTACTTCACCTGCCAAGCTCCTAAGAAGGGATCTGCTGTGTAAATTGAAATGTACTGTGTACTGTACCAGTGATAGTGCTTATTTAAATGTGCCTCATGAACATAAAGATGCTGTTTCTGAAGTTCTGTATTAAAACAATGACATTTGCAATACTGAAGATCCCAAACCATACCACCTATCCATGTTAAATTTGCTTGATCAGGTCCCGTTCACCCTGTGGGTTGAGTATGCTAATTATGGAGGCTATTTTTTCACTGCAAAGCCTGCAAGGATCCCAGAGAACCCCATGAAGAAGCTCCCTCATATTCTCCAAATGCCTGTACGTCCTGAGGCTGGCATCCGTTCAGTCAGTGCTGTCCTGTTGAAACAAAGGAATTCTGGTACCTACTGGCCACCTCATTTTACCAGTCAAAACAGGATTTGCATATCATTAAATATATTGTATTTCCAAGTTATGCTGTTATGTCTAATTCTGTTAATATATTATCATGTATATCTACAACTGCATCATGGTTTACGATGGTTGATCTATGTTGCCTTCTTTTCTATACCAATACACCTTGACCACCAATATCTTATTGAACACACATTTTCGGGGCGGGCAAATTACTGCAGTTTACCCCAAGGCTTTACTGAGTCACCTTACATTTTTCACAAGCCCTCAAGTAGATCAGGACGCTCATCTTCTCAGAGTGCTAACCATGTTGATGATTCATTGGTTGCTTCCAGCTCTTTGAACCAATGCACGTTTAGTTCCTTTATCTGCTTACTAAATTGGCCAAAAGGGGCATCAGGCATCTAAAAGTAAGATATCAGGTTGCTTAACCAGTGTGCAACATTTAGATCACAACATCTCAGTGTGGTAATGGCACCTGTCTATAGACGGAATTGAAGTCATTCTTAAGCTAACCAGACCTGTTGACATCTCTGAGGTATGCTAGGTTTTCTTAGAAACGACACCCATGAACCTTTGCCGTGGTCCAAGGAGGTGGAACAAGCATCTGTGACCTTGATACAAGCATTGACATTTGAAGCTGCTTTAGGATTATCTGATTAATCAAAGCCTTTCACTATTTTCTGCAATAAATGAGCTAGGCTTGCGTAGGTGTTCTGGTTCAAGACCACAGTGAGTAAAATAAACAAAACGTGTTGCAAATTAATCTTCTGCTCTTAATGCTGTAACCTTGGTGCTGCCTCTGCAGCCCATCTCTTTAAAGCATATATATATATGGTCTTTGGTTCTACCTCCACTGTTGCTGTGCTCCATGCAGTAGCCACATTGTTGTTAAGCACCAAACCTCAGAACCTTTGTATGTCAAGATTATCAAGGTATGAAATACTTTTGTCTGAGTCACATCTAACTCCTGTGCAATGTCATATATTGAATCCTGCTTCTGAATTTTTCCCACTGCATTTGATGACGTGCCGCAGGAATGTGTGCTAGCGAGTGTCCACCTAAACCTTATGTAGATTTCACAAATGCTCCTCTACCCAACGGTGATCTTGTATACTAGATTGAAGGTTAACGTCTTAGAAATGGCAAAAGCTCCTTAGCTAATGGCTATGCTATTTGTACCCTATGTGTTATTATTAAAAGCTGTTCTTTGACAAATAGTTATTCTGCTCTGGGTGCAGCAGTGTTCCTGACTTCAGCTGGATCCATATTAAAAGAAGGTTTTATTTTAAAGGTTTGCTTGACTCTATCCATTTGGTATTGTTAATTGTACTGCACATCAGTCCACTCAAGTTGAATTGACAATAGAAACACTTTATTTCATTAAGTGGCTTAAAAGAGGTGTCAAATTCTGAAGTAACTTTGTATGCTGTTGTGGCCCGTGCAGGTAAGAACGGTGGGCTGTAGGGCTGGGTGGGGTGGGATTTTCAAGGACGGCGATGAGGGAAAATTCATTATTTATTTAATTTTCCCTCGTGGTCGTCTGTCGAATCCCACCCAACCCTGTCCCACCACCCTACCTCTCTTACTTGCACGGGCCCCTCCTGTTGGTATGATATGTAGGTTTCTATGCCACCTTTGAGAAAAACCTTGTCAATTTATAAGAAAATGTCCCTGATGTTCAGAAGAGCTTTCGGTTAAAACAGGACTAGAAAAGGAACCCAGATGGGGTGTCAATAGGGTGACCAAGCATCCCAGATCTGGCAGGATGGTGCTGTTTTTTCACCATCTGTCCCAACAAATTCCAGCAAGTCTAGCACATGTCCCAGTTTTAGAGAGGGTCAAATGAATACTGTTGGAGACATGTGTTAATGTGTTCCAGTGCATAATTAGTTACTAGTCCCCAGCGGGAAGCTATTTAGTTAACAAAGATGAACAGATGATAATATGAGAAAATGTTGCACTTAATCTCCCATTAGTGCATCATTGTCTGGTTTTCTATGTTGGTGAGCGCTGTCAGTTAAATCATTCTATGCCTCTCATCTGATGCAAATTTGTAATCTTACTTCTATATTTGTGAAATGTTCCAGCTTTTGTTTTTCAAAATCTGGTCACCCTAAACGTGGAGGGACACAAAAGAGAGAATGGTTGTTCCTAAAATGCTACTCCCTAACTTTGCCCGACAGTATCATAACTAGGTTTCAATCTACAATAAACAGCTTTCATCAATGTAAACATATTAACAATGATAAATGCCTGCACGAACAGAAACAAAAAAAAAAAATCTGACAGGAGACCCTAAGATGCTCCAATGTAAGGGTGAGGACGAGCATGCCTTGATTAATAAATGCATCCATTACATTAGGGAAGTGCAACACTGCCATTCGATTATATGTTCTGATATTGCAGATGCAACGTGCCTTACTCACACTCCTGCCTCAGAGGAAGCTACGGATTTTAATCTGCTTACACTGAAGTCAAAACTCTTGGTGGAGGGACTCCTTAGTTTGGGTCTGTGGAAGGATCCCCCCACTGGTACTTCTATCCGTTTCAAGGAAAACCCCTCACAGGTTGCCGCCTCAAAGCCAAACGCAATGTTAAACCCTGCCACTAGTTTGGACACATCTATGGTTGATTGACTGGGTTTGGAGCTCTGGTGTGCCCCTGGGGAGAAGGGGAGAAAACCTACTTGCAGGGTAACTCCGTTATTGCCAACCAACCAAAACGGGGGGAAATTAATTGTGGGCCAAATTTGTGAAATTAGGGGGGGGGGGGGCAATCCCGGTGCCAAACAGAAGCCCCTCAACCTTTTATCCTGGAAGGTGGCCAGGGTTCGATCAAAGTTGAATGACCCTGAATGAGCCTCATTTAGCAAGCTTTTCAATATATGTTTGTTGCAGGAAACCTGCACCACTGACCCTATCCATAGACCTGGGTTTCTCATATTCTGTGTACCAGCTTGCCATAGAGATTGCGGAAGGGGTCAACCATCTGGAGGCCTTATAATTTGGGTGCACATATGTCTTAACGTGAAACCCTGTACTTTGAATATAGAGTCTGAAGCACTGAGCATTTCATTCACAGGGGCCAACTCATGGTCATACCATATCTATAACATATATCATCGAGTGACCAGGGGAGGAAGCAAATCACCAGCCATCCATTCTGTCCCTAGCCATAGGTATACATTTACAACTCAGGATGGAGTTATTATCGCTGCACATTTTAATATAACAAATGAGCTCCTGGGCATTGGGTGTTCTGTGTTCTTTGAAATGGACGACGAGCTATGGAGGATCCCATTGATCGAGACTGCTGCAGCTAGGTGACTGTCCAATCTGGCTTACCAATTATTACCCTTTAAAGTGATGTTTGGCCTAGGAGCTTGTAATGGGCGCTTGTAATGGGCGCACTTTATCAGATGGTAAAGCAGCACATACGTTCAGCCGTCCCAGGGCCTCAAGCAGAATAGATTATAAAATGGTAGATCTGCCAATGTGGCGTGACCTAGAAGATATGAGAGTTCTTCATCAATCCGACAGTGACCATAAAGCTTGTTGTACTTTAAACATCTGCCCTCGACAGCCTAAGGTAACTCCTTTCTCCTGGGTTCTGGAGTTGGCTCATTCTAATGATGCGAGGAGAATTAAAACCTTAAAGTGGCACATCATCCTGATCTGAAAGACCAAGTGAAGGAGGCGCTGGTCGAGGCTTTTTGTGACCTTGTAGATTTGGTTCCCAGCGAGAGCAATCTGCAGGCCACATCGGATATACATCACATGCTTTTTAATAGTTTGAGAGAGTGCTTTACATCAAAGAGTGCAGTCCAGCCAAACTCAATCTATGTAGGGCACATATGAAAGGTGAAAGCTTGTATTAAAGCCTGTAGGGCCTAACATAAACAGGTACAGCACAAAGCCCACAGAAACTAGAAGCAAAGGCTTTGGGAGGACCTATATGATGCCTGTATAAAACAACCATTGGCATAGCCGATAGGTCTCGCCTTGGGGGCCTTATAAGTCTTTTGCCATGCCGCTCTAAGTCCTGGCTTTATCTTGAAATTTGTGAGAAAGTATGTAGTACTATAAGAGTAAAACCAGTCGGCATGTTTGGTAATCCTTCCCTAAGTGTTTGAATAGATGACTGCATGCACGAGTGTGTTTGCATGCAGTTCTTTGATGGCAGTTCTTTGCTCACTGTGCTAGATAACTATTGTAGATTGTGAACTGCACAGTAACAAAAGGATCCCTGTGACAAAAGCAGAAACCCACAGAGCTCTACACATAACATACACTGCTGTGATCTGCGTGGTACACATTTTTTGCAGCAGTCATATTAACCCTTAAAAGTGGTTACAAAAAAAAGGCATAAAACAACTAGTTTATAACCTGGAGAAAATTAAAATGGCTAAACAAGCACTTTAAATTCATAAAGGGAAAATCACAGCAGAGAAAACAAGAATGTGTAGCACTGCAGGGAACTTTCCAATTCAATAGTCCTGTGTTTCATCCTCTCGGGCTACATTTCTTTTGGTGTGCAATGCCAAGCTCGGACATCTGCATTCTTGATTTAAGATATCGGCAACTTCTTAATTCAAAGGAATTTACTTGCAAACTAAATGGCAAACCCATGCCCTGAATTGTGCCCTGGGTGTTTGTGGTATGCACAAGGCGGAGTAGGGGATTGATAAATGGGTAAAGCGGGCCTAGGGAATGAATGCGCATGTAGTCTTAGGAACAGAAAACTAATAAAAAAAGTATTTAGAAGATCCGCAGGGTGGGTTATGTATTTCTTCCCCTGTGTTTACGCAGATCGTTTTCGCTGCAAGTGAGCATGAGAGGTGTGTGAGTGAAAGCGGCACTTCCTGCCTTTGCCCTTTCAACAGAGCCACGGTGCTTCATTTGGTCTGGTGGCTGCAGTAGGGTGACACTAAGGTGCCGATTCCGATCGGGTAAAATAATTTCCCGTACGACTCGTATCCGTAATTTTTTACGTACGAATCGTACAAATCCCGTCCCACCGGTGAAGTACGATTCGTACGTGAAAAATACATACGAATCGCTGTGGGAAAAGGTCTACGAGAAGTACCCAGACAGTTTTACATACAAATCGTAAAACTGAAGTCTGAGCGCACAAGTACGATCTGTACCGCCCTTCCAAATATACAAGCGTATGTAAAACGTCCCATACGGAGCGAACTCTGTACTACTCGTATACCGGGTAAACTTGTGCCCGGGATACGAGTCATACAGCTCCCCCCGCGTATGTCCGCACGTCCCACCATATGTCAGCACCGTACCCCCCCATGTCTGCACCGTACCCCAGCCCCGTACTTGTACGCACCGTACACCAGCACCGTACCCCAGCCCCGTACTTGGATGCACCGTACCCCAGCCCCGTACTTGGATGCACCGTACCCCAGCACCGTACCCCAGCCCCGTACTTGGACGCACCATACCCAAGCCCCGTACTTGTACGCACCGTACCCCAGCACCATACCCCAGCTCCGTACTTGGACGCACCGTACCCCAGCACCATACCCCAGCCCCGTACTTGGACGCACCGTACCCAAGCCCCGTACTTGTACTCACTGTACCCCAGCACCGTACCCCAGCCCCGTACTTGGACGCACTGTACCCCAGCACCGTACCCCAGCCCTGTACTTGGACGCACCATACCCCAGCACCGTACTTGTACGCACCGTACCCCAGCACCCTCCCCCTGCCCCGTACTTGGACGTACCGTACACCAGCACCGTACTTGTACGCACCGTACCCCTGAACCGTCCCCCAGCATCGCGTATGTACGGACCTTACAAAAACATTGCGTATGCGAGCACGGTACAACAACATTGCGTATGGACGCACCTTACATACGCGAAAACGACTCGTACTGAACCAGGACACTGTAAAACAGCACAAGGAGGGTCAATTCGACTTACACCACATAACACGTCTACAGTACAAAAAACATCAAAATTACTGACCTGGCACATCCAAACAGGTAAATAGAGGGCCAAACTCACAACCACCTCTTATAACACACCCACCAAAAATTCAAACTCAGGCCCACGCACAAATGGACCAATAAAAAGGGCCCACACACACAAACCATGAGCCTTTGCAACAGACTCACTGCAGCTACAGAGTACACCCCAACAACTGCACCCATACACCTTAACATATACACATTCACACACACTCCTTCACACAAACCCCCTCTCCACATTCCCACACACACCTTCACATTCACACCCACACACCCACAACCATCCACACCCTCACCCCACACCATGCCCACAGACAAGAATCCAAAGTTCACAAGGGAGGAGCTGGACATCCTTGTCAACAAAGTCATCAGAGTCGAGCCACAGCTCTTTGGAACATTGGTCAGACAGACCAGCATAGCCGAAAAATCATGCCTGTGGCAGAGGATCGTCGATAGGGTGAATGCTGTTGCGCCCATCAGAAGGACCAGGAATGAATGCCAAGCCAGGTGGTATGATCTACGGAGGGCAGTCAAGCGGAAAAAGAATGAGGACTACGCCCAGAGCAACATCACTGGAGGTGGGCTGCCCCGCAGACCGGTACATTACCATCCCTGCGAGGACAAGGTGATGGCCCTGCTTCCGCCGGTGGGAGTACACGGAGTCAAAGTAGTTGCAGAGCCTGGTGAGTACACTAACAACTTACGTAACATGGGGGTAATGGCATCCATACCCCAACTACCCAAAATGCATGCAACTACCCCCAAGCCCTCACCAGACACCACCACACTCAAAAACAACGCACATACCACTAACATGTGTATGCCCCATCCACAAAGCAAGGCCATGCCATGTCCCAGGCTACACGAAGCACAAACCCAAGACAGGATGTCCTGGATGCTGGGAGGGTGGGGCTCACAAAACACATTGTTCAACTCAGAATCAGACACCATTGCCCTCAGCCCATATGGCCCAGGTACATACCGATGCACCATGCTCAATGCACAGGGACTGGCAACGTACTGACAAGGTAGCAGACACTTGGCCCTGCTGTAGCCAGCACAAGACCCTCCTGTGACCACTGTAAACTCAAACACCAACACCACAAGCTCAGATATCTAGGACAGGAAATCACACTCACTGTCATGCCAGCATGCACCATGAGGAGACAGATACATCACCTGGGAGACCCACTGCCAAATCACACTACACCCACCAGCAGGCCCTGTCACACACACCCCTTACACAAGCACACACCCCCGGGGCAGGCAATTGATTTACCCACTCTCACAATTGACATGTGACACAACAAGATCAATCCATAGCTAAAGAAGCATCCAAGCCAAAAATCTACATGTCAAACACTCAGGAGAACATATCAATCTGTCCCCCAAAACATACCCATCCACAAGTGAACAGTGAGGGGAATGCTAAGCACATGCAACTACACGGAGGAACTGTGCCAACTTGAAAATGTATGAAACATGGATGTCGCATGAAACAGCATTAACATTGTCTCAATCTCAAACACAGGGCAACCTCATGGATCTCCCCCCAAAAATGGGGGGGAAGAATCACAGTCCCAGGCTTGGGAGGAACCTGATCCCACCGGCAGCGACGCCTCTCAATACTCCGCAGATGACCCCAACCCACCTGGACCCTCTGGTGTCCAAGCCCCTGCAGCACCTGCCTCAGGTACATCTGTGCCAACCACCACCCCCATTCCTGCCACATCCCAGGAGACACCCAGGAGCCATGCCCGCACTGAACAACTGAGCCAGTCTGACCTGGAGGGACAAGGTTCGCCGGGCACCCAGGAGGAGACAGACAACCCCGCAACTGCCATCCCTTAGGGGTCCCGTAGACCCGATGTGCCCACAACAGCAGGCCAGGCTCGTGTGGGCAGGGGTGGTGGGAGTGGAGGCAGGCGGAGGCGAGAACCTGACCAGCCGCTGAAGGGACCGGTATGTCACACATACGCAACATCATGGACGCATACCGGCGTGACACCAGGGCCATCAGCCAGGTAGTGGAGACCCTCACAGAGTTTAAGAACCAGCAGGCCGAGCAACACGCCAGTCAACAACAACACCAAGGACGGATGGAGGCAAGACTGGCTGAGCTCCTGGTGGTGCAAACGGACATAAGCCGTTCACTCCGTCGGATCGCCGACAACATGGGCAACCCTCCCTGTGCCACCAGGCGAAGACCAACACCAGCCACAGGGAGGGAGGAGGAGGAGGATTCGTCCAACGGAGCGTCCAAAACATCATCAAGGCCTGCATCTGAGGGTCCCGCGAGGAAGGTGGGTCGTCCACGGAAAAGACCATGGGAGGCAGCGGACCATCCACATCTCCCAGGTCACCTGGCCTGGCACCTGGCCTTCATGCGCAACAGCAGCACCTCATCCACTGACATCCTCTGCCACATGACTTGCTGGTCACAGTCTGACCAATGATGACAAACACTGTGTTGTGGACTCTGATGACTTCAAATGCAAAGGATCCCATCTCCCCCTGTGAACTTTGGATTCTAGCCAAACTGAATAGCACCTATTTTCACCCACAATAGATGCCCCCCACCGAGAATAAAACAAAATTTCTTTAATTAGATGTTATAGTCATTTTGCATGGTCCACAACATATGTGTGGGGAAATGTCAAACTATGCCTGAGTGTTGAATTAACTCCAGCCATCCATACCCTGGGATCTGAGTCTGGTACAGGACACACATGGGTCACAATGTTTCATCCAATCCAGACATGGAGCACAATACTCACCCGTGATGGCCTCAAGCTGCTGAGGGGGGGGGCTTGCAATACTGTGCGGACAGACCAATTTGGAAGAGCATCATTAAGGTGTAGTGGTCATGGCTCATGTGGAGGTGCCCGGGGAGGGAGTCCCAGGTATGTGTAGCCAGGTGGGAGAACTATGTCCTGCATGCTTGAGTTCGGTGGATGTGAAGAATGTTGGCCAGGGCAAGGTTAGATGCACGGAGTTGGCCCAACGGGGTCTTGGATGACAGACGTCCAAGGTTGGTTTGGGGTCTGGGGTTGTGGACTGCCTCCTGAGTGTGGGTGAGGAGTGTGAAGGTCATCCTGCAGCAGACTGTGATTCATTGCAGCTATCTCAGGTGGATGGTGATGTGGCTGGGGCGCGGGATGTTGAAGCTGAGGTGTGCAGATGCACCCTGGATGTGGACAAGTTTTCCGGGAGTTTGGCTGTACTTGCTCCGTAGAGGGCGGGGCTATAGTTGACACGGCTGGTGTCGTGGACCTGGGGGACGGTCTGTCTTGCCTTGGAGTGGATCTATCTGTGGGTCATGTGCATCATGCGGAGGGTGTTGCAGCATGAGGTACTGATGCTGGTGAGTTGCATGGCAATTGTGAGCGACAAGTCCATGATGCACACCATCTTGTGTGTGTGGCCACTGGGTGCTGGTGCAGTGCCCTGGCAGGTGGGACACAAGGAGTTGACCCCGCTGTAATGGGACAATCCTCAGATGATTACCTCAGTCCTGTACAAGTCCAGCCTCAGGTGGCTGGTGTTCAGCCATTCATCAACGGACCTCATGCCTTCTTGAAGGTTGGAACTGGCAATGGCTGTGTCTTTGGTGAGGGTGAGGAGCAGCTGGCTGTCAATGGCATACGAGATGATGATGAGGTTGTGTGCGCATGTGATGGTGGAGAGGGGGGTCATGGACACATTGAAGATTGACACACTGAGAGATGAGCCCTGGGCCATATGCCAGATGATGCCACTGTACTACATGCTGAAGGCTTGAGTCCCACTCCCATGGCCTTGCTGGTGAGCCACTTGGTGATTTCATCCTGGTCCATCCCCTGGATACCAGTGTTGGAGATGTGTGAGCTGATAGTGTGTGAGCACATCGTGCATAATGCTGTGGAGAGGTCAAGGGGGGTGTCCTCACCATTGTTGAGCAGGGCAAAGTTGTCGGTGTTGGTGGCAATGATGACGGTTGCAGTGGGGTGATTACTGTGGAAGACGGTCTTGTGCAGGTTGCCTGGAGCCTTGTGCGTGGAGGAAGTTTGTCAGTTGCTCGTTGACCATCTTCCTGATGACATTTACTGGCTAGGAAAGCACGTTGAGGTTCCTTGAGAGCCAGCGTTCCTGCCGTCCATTGTCTAAGAAGGGCCTGGGTCACTGCATGCCTCTATCTACCATGGAATGTGGCTAACTCCAAAGATACATACATGACGTGCTGGACGGGGGCTACAAGGATGGGGAATGATGTGGTTGAGATGTTGTGTGGGAAGGGGCTGATGGAGATCCCCAGGGGATGTTGCACATGAGCCGGGTGCTGTATCTGCTCATGATGGAAGTCCAAAACCTGAGGGGGGTTTGTCCCGCGTATAATAGTACGTTCTACCTCTGTGTGCCAAGGCTTGCGTGTATGTCCATGAGCTTGCAGTGGTAGAAAGTGGCAAGGGATTGGCTCAGCCTTGCAAGGGTGGGGTGTCTTTTGGATGGAGAGCTGATGTCAGTGCACTCACGATGCTGATGAGCTCCTTGATGTCGTGCGGTTTTTTGTCCTCGTCCCCATCTGAAGGATCTCCAATTGTCTTTGCTGATGATATGGTGATGGCTGTGTGTCCGTTTTCCAGGTTTGTAAGGCCACTGATGGTTATTTGTGTTGCAAGCTGTGCACAAGAGTCCTGCTAGACGTGTATGAGTCCAGTAGGTCTGCCTTGTCCCAGGTGGCTTAATTGTTGATGTGCGTCACAGGAAAGTCCGTCAACGTGGCTAGATTGTTGGATCAGTTGCCGATCCAGTGTGTGAGGTTGCAGGGTGTGGCGGTGATGTTGGCTCCAGTGTCCCACACAGCATGTCTGTGTTGACTTACATCAAGCATCTTTGGGGGATTGGTAGCGGGGTGTGTGGCAGTGTGTTGCCCATCGGAGACGTGGATGCTAATGTGGATGGACCAATGATGGATGCTGGTGTTGTTCTCATCCAGCCCGAAGTTCCTGGCACACAGCCACATGTATCCTGTGGATGTGAGGGTGTGCATGACGATGGACGTGTTGATGGCTTTGCGGAATTGTGGATGTAGGCCTGGAGATCTATAGATGAGTGTTACTCTGATGGTTTGCAGGGGGTTTGTGCCAAACCGGATTTGTGACCCTGAGTGCGTACTTGGGAATAGATATCAATTCATCCTCCGGGATTGTTAGTGCCGTCCCTGCGGGTGCTCTTGTATCAGTCTGAGATGGCAATGAAGAAGTTGTGCGCTGAGGATGCTTTCATCCAGGTCACTGTCATGATGGTGATGTGTTGGTCTGTTGTGTTGAGGAGGTAACAGAGTCCAATGGCGTGCTGTTGGACGGAGCCAGTGTGGAGTAGGAGGGACATGACCTGGTTGGTGTGACAAGGCCTAGAAGGCGGGGCAGCGCTGTGTAGGCAGTTGGAGTTGCACACTCAGCATGCAAAGGTGTGGTGTGTGCGCTTCGGGTATGCCTGACAGCAGGCGGTTGATTTTCGCGTGGACATTGCTTGGAGGGTGGCTGCAACATGAGACTGTTGTGTGATGTGGGTCATGCAAGGACATGAGGGTCGTGCAATGTCCACGTTGCATGCGCTGACGGTCCTGCCTTTGGCACAGCCTGGCCGCAACAGTGGCACAGACAAGCTGATGACAGCCTAATGAATGGATGGAGGGAGGAGCATCTTCGAGGTGTGTGGGTTGCAGAATCAGGGAACTTGGTGGGCCCTTGCCGCAGGGCCCACAGCAGCAGGCGGCATGTACTAGAAACTAGGCCAAAAGTAGCACACAAAGACAAGGATGTCAGAAAGGACAATTGCAACAGGTGCATGTAAAGGAAGGAGTGTCAGGTTACTCATGGCTCACCCAGAGAAAATGGATGAACAATCACCAAAGATGACTGACACAGGATCAGGAAACAGAAGGCCGAGCTGCGCACAGGAGACACACCCTCAGCAGGCGTTGACGGCCTGTTGGTGGGAGCAACCTGACCAAATACATACACAACCATGGACTTCATGCACAATGGAGATTATTATCCATGAAGAACTGCATGCACGTTGCCGAACTACACATACACTCATATGCACAATCTTTGACAACTATGCCAGAGATGACGCATGCAAAGTGGCAAGAGTCCTGCATTGACAGAGATGAGGCACTTCGGAGGGTGAGGAACACCTTTATTACACAAGCTCACACTGAGGGAAATGCATCAATACGAACAGACTCACAGGTCATTTGACTGAACATGTGGGACCTACACTGGACACCCCCTTCACAACACGGATGTAGTAAATCCAAATGAACTGGCACACAAGTTAAGGGGATGAGCCAAACACCTCCTGCTGCACACAGAGAGGCTGCAATTCCCCATTGAGCCCGTCATGGGGATGTCCCATACTATGTCCACCCGTAGCATCCCGTATGTTTCAGAGGGAAGTTTTACACACATTGATGCCTTCATCAGAATCCAAAAACCATTACAGATGACTGTCACGAAGGGTGACTGTCAATTCATGGGAGTCATGCTACATGTTATGTGCCCCATGGTGAGTCAACATGTATGCATGGTAACACAACATGCACAGAAGCAGTCCCCACCAATTCCAAACACGTACCACCCTCAAAATGCCTTGCTGAAATCGTTACCCAAAATGAAATTTCCCCATGTCCGTGCATGTAACGCTGATTCAGCACACGTTGCAATACTCATGACGAATAGCAGGAGGAAAACGATGACACGAGCAGACAACATGCGCAAGAACCTGGGAATGATAGACACACAAGAAGTCAGCTAAAAGTTTTTTCTCCACATACATGGTCATTTTCTGAACAGGAACAATGTTGGCCCCATGCAAATTTAAAAGAAAGTGTCCCTGCTAAAATGTGCGGAATGACATCATCACTCGAGTGACACATCAGAACACACATCTAAGTCACTTAGCATACAGTCAGCTGGACACACACATTGCAACACATGCCTCCCAAGGCTACAAGCGTGCACACTCAGACCCAGTGACTCACCATTATGAGAAGAAGTTGTGTATGAGCTGACTCCGTATATCCTCCTCCTCACTTGCTTCGTGACCAAGCCCTTCATCCTCCATGGGTGGATGTTCCTGCTCATCCTGCTCCAGGATGAGTGGCACTGCCTTCTCCACTGCCATGTTGTGCAGCATGCAGCACACGAGGAAGATTTTGCAGACCTTCGCCGGTGCATATGGGAGGGACCCGCCTGTCTTGTGAAGGCACCGGAATCGGCTCTTCAGGCAGCCAAACGTCCTCTCAATCACTCGCCTGGTCTGCCCGGGTGCATTGTTGTACTGGTGATCTGCAGCTGACCTTGGGTTGCGTAGAGGCGTCATCAGCCATGGCATGTTGGGATAGCCAGAGGGCCCTACATGGAAACATCATGTAAATAAGTGGGTCAGGAGATGCCTTAAGAGCCAGAGATACCGCAACACACAGGACAGAGTATACCCACCAACAAGACATGCTCGTTCGTTGTGCAGCCGCAGCATCATTTGTGGCACCCTGCTACGCCTCATGATGTAGGCATCGTGTGCTGACCCTGGAAAACGTGCACAGACATGGGAAATCAGCATGTTAGCAAGACACACCACAAGGGCATTTATAGAGTGGTAATGTTTACGGTTGTGATAGGCTACCTCCTGTGCCTGTGGTGGTACCAAAGCCACATGTGTCCCATCAGTGGACCCAATGACATGGGGAATCCCTCCCAGGGCATAGAAATCACCCTTGACACCTGTCAACTCCTCAGGAGTCGGAAAATGGATGAATTCATCAAGGTGCTCCAACATGGCTGCCAAAACATCACGCAGGACACGGCTGAACATTGTCTTTGACATGCCACCAACATCAGCTATGGTGAATTGAAACGTACCTGTGGGAAAAAAATGTAGGGCTGCCATCACCTTCATCTTGGGGGTCAGCGCAGTGGGATACCTGTGTCGCGGTTGGAGGTGTGGTGCCACCTTGGAGGTGAAGTCCTCAATCAACTGTTGAGTGAATCTGTAACGTCGGATGCAGGCACGTTCCCTCATGGCACCCAAGTCTGGCATTGGTCGGGGGACAGGCGGTGCCCTGCAGAAAATTGTGATTAATGACGAAGATTAAGAGCATAACAACATCAATGTCAATGAACAGAGCACATGCTCAACTGCTACTACACATCTGCTAAATACAGAGTCTGGTGTGTGCAATACATCCAGGACACGTATGCTAGCTTGGTGATACTCCTACGAAAAGCCACATACACCCGTTGATTGTCAAGTCTACATGACATGCCCTGAAACGAGCTGGGGGCCAGTCTGAGTGAACAGCCAGAGACATCACAGGAGTGACATACATCCACATAGCTGCATTTAAAGGATGTAATCTCATACAGACAGCTGACGGCAAGCTAGACGCACAGGTCACATGGAATGTCAAATGTACAGATCACACACATTGCGATGAAGGGGTACACGTGAAAACAGAAAACACAGACATTGAGACGACGTAGATATGTCCTCATTTGAAAATGTCATGTTCGATGCACACAGACACTGCTTACGTGGGAATCCACATGTGGCATGGTGTGCGTAGATGTGTGCCATTCCCATCTCCACACAGACACATGTTGGATGCAGCAACAGCAGATGTAGTTGACGGAACAGTAACAGCAAGCTCATGGGAACACATGACACACACATGACATAGTCACATCGGGGCACGCTGATTGTGAAATGTCAGTTGTTAGTGTCCCTGTCCCTGGCATCAGGGGACAGTTGCGGGTGGTGGTGACTGTGCCATACCAGTGATGCTTTGCTTGACACGTTTGTACTACAGGCACACATGTGCAAAGTGTGAAGGGGAAGTGTGCCACATAGTGCCCCATCACACATGACATGTGTACACAGGTCATCACACATCAATTGTGCAACTACATGAGGAGACATGTGCAATATCACTGCCTGACACACCTAGGCCCTGTACGTGAAAGTCTGCAATGACAATGACTTGATGTACAGCCTTGTGCGACTCATAGACCTCCATTCCTTTTGTGTGCGCCTCCTATCACCAGTGTAAGCGTGTGAAACACACCATACACACGCTCTGAGAGCGTGTGTACGGTCCGTATCACTATTGTAGTGGTGCCGTAGGAGTACGCGTGGTACGGACCGTACACACGCTCTCAGAGCGTATTTACGGTCCGTATCACTATAATAGTGGTGCCGTAGGAGTACGTGTGTTACGGACCGTACACATGTTGTGTGTACGGTCCGTATCACTATAGTAGTGGTGCCGTAGGAGTACGCGTGTTACGGACCGTACACACACTCTCAGAGCTATTGTAGTGGTGCCGTACGTGTACGGGTACGTGTGAAACGCACCGGACATGTTTTTTTGAATTAAAAATTACATAGGGGACAAGTATTAGGCACAAAATGCATGCTGGTTGTCATGGATACAGAGATTTCAGTTGCAATGTGGCCATCATGTGGGCTTGAAAAGTCAGTTGGCCCAAATATTACAATGTTGCAAAGTGGTGTTTGCCTTGCTATGATGCTCAAAATTTGAACCATGCAAATTTGTGTCATTGTTGTATGTTTAAAGGGATTGGAGGAAACGTAGGATGCAAATGAGTCTGACCAATCACTCTGCACTCCTGTAAATGAAAGCCCCCAGCAAGACAGATATAAGTCAGCCAGAACCCATGAGAGGGCACTTGCCTGCACAACTTTCCTGTCGACCACACTGCTGCTGTCTGTGCTTCCTCTGGCACCATGTCGCGGACTGTGGAGAGGGCCCAGCCATTCACCCAGGAGGAGAATCAGGCCTTGCTGTGGCCCCAGACTGTATGGGAGACCAGGGGAGCAGGTGAGTGCTGACCCCACTACCTTTGACAGTGCACCTGTTTCGTGGCTGTCACTTCTGGCATTGTGTCCAGGTGTGACAGACATGCAATGAGGTTAAGAGTGGGTCCCGGGGGGGGAAAGGCTTATGCCTGTCATGCAGAGCATGAATAATTCCTGTGTGCACTCCTCACTTGCATTGTGCTTACTGTGACATTCACTGCATAGTGCATGACACATTCAGCCTGGCAAATCCTTGGTGGTATTTTTTGGCTATTGTCCTGAGGTGATTCAGTGGTCCCCCCGGTGTGACAGGTGACTGTACCCACAGATGTGTACGAGTTGAGGGTAGCTGTGGTGAGAGTGTCCAAGTGATGTGTACTCCCTCCTGGACATTGATCTGTGTGAAGGTTCCTTGTCATGTGGGTGAGTGTCTATGTGGAGTGTTGCACCACAACTGCATGGAGGAGGCAACAGCTCTACCCATCTGATGTGAGGAGTAAGCCGTGCTGTGTGTCTGACTTGCTGAGCTAGCCCGACACCTGTGACACACCACAGCCAAGTGGCACATGTGCAGAGTGAGGTATGTATCCGCTGTTGCCAATGGCTGGTGATTGATCTGTGCCTGTGTGTGTCTGTGTACTCTGCTGAGGTTGCGTCAGTGGGCTGGGGCATGTAACTGCTTTGAGGTGCTGTCCATCAGCCTGGTGTTGCATGTGATGCACAGTGTGTGCCATGATCAGGGAGTGTGTCGCACCATTCCTGCCACCTGTGTAGTTCCAATGCCATGTAGTGCATTGGGGCTTCCACAGAGGCCAATGTCGATATAAGTAGGATGGGATTCCTTGGCAGCATCCTATGCCCTGTTCAACATATCATCGATGTTCAAATGTGTGTCTCTGTGACATGGAGCAGGTGCAGTGATGTTGTCTCACTTTGTCATCCTCACAGGTAACTGCCTACGAGAAGGGGGTGATCTGGAAGCGGATCGTCAGGACCGTGAGAGTGGCATGGGGTCGCAGTCGGCGCCTAGCCCAAGTCAGAAAACGGTGGCAGGACATCCGTTGCTAGACCCAGCGGATCGCCCGGTTCCAGCTGGGGCTCTCACCTCCACACCCCCACGGCGGGCACGCCTGACCACCCACATGATGCGTGTCCTGGCGGTGGTCTTCCCTGACCTGGATAGGCAGTTACAGGAGGGACAGCAGCAAGGAGGGGGTAGGTACCTGTCTGTTTGTTGTGTTGTGTGTCCCCAGCTTTTGGAAGTGCTCTGTAGCCTGGATACACTGCCAGGGTTTATATGTGCAGTGCATATTCTGTTCCCCAAAGTCAACCGGTGCTCTTATTCGTCCCTTCCCCTGCTTGACATGTGTCCCCTGGTCTGTGTGTAATCACAATTGCACATGGTCATCTAGCCTGCCAGTTGATCCAAGTGCACATTGCTTTCAGCATCATGTGGGAGGGTGGTCTGTGACATGTGTTGTTACCTTGGCTGTGCCCTGTCCTGTTCACTCTGTTGGGGGTCCATATTTGTTGGCACTGATGATGAGTCTCAACATGGGAGTGTGAGGTTTCAAATGAACACCCTTGCAGCATGCATGACCAATGTTGTGGCCTCAGACATGATGTGCATGAGTGGGAGATATGCATAGTGGCAGGACGGTTGCTCATGTTACAGTCAGATCATTCCAGGAACAAGGAGCAGTGTGCCCACTACAGTCCCCTGAGACACCCTTGCCTCGTAATCATGTGTGTCATCCAACACTGTGTCCATTCTCAGTGTGTTCAGCATATGTTTGCCTCTGTGGCATTGTTGCCTGGCCTCATTTGCATTTATCCAAAGTGTGCTACATGTGTCTACTGGACAGGGAGACCCCATTTGGCTTGTGCATACTCACACTGGGCAGTGCCTGTGTGTCTATTCACAACTATCTGTCGATGGTTGTTAGTCACAAACATGTGTTGGCAGCCTCACGAGGTGATGTGGAGTACATTTGGGAAGTCTTACTGCACATTTTAGTAAAGCCTGATCAAGAGGTGTCACTTCTTGATCTGTCTCAATCACATTGTCTCAGGTAGGGGGGATTTGTGCGGGCGAGACCTACATGGCCAGACCTTATGTCTCCTTGCCAGGTCTGACCTGTGTGTGATAATTGGCTGGACAGAGACTCAATGTGCAGTGTCCCAGTGATGTTGTGCAGGGTTTAATGTTTGTGCTTTGCAGCATGTGTCAATTGTTTAGATACATGATTCCTGCTCATTCATTTTTTGCACCAGTGTGTGGTCAAGATGCTACGTAGTTTGGTCTTTGTGTGCTGAAATCTGTGTGGACATTCTGGCTTGCCATGGGGGCGTCTCCTCAGTGCAGGTATGCCTTTTTTCAACACAATAGCAGGCCCATTAGCTCATGCATTGTCCTGGGTTTGGACATGTGTGCCACTTCACATGACAGGCAGTGGGTCAGATGTGTTGGCAACTGTGTCATCAGGTAACGGATGGCCATGTGACAACTGACATAATTCAAGTTGTTAGTCACAAGGTATTGTACCTTGGCACTCACAACACTTGGCAACAGGTCTTCACGTTTTCTATGCTTTTGTTTGATGTTTTGTTGTTAAGAACAATAATGTGCCTGCATGACAGATGTCTCCCAAGGAAGTGCACACCAAACCACCTTTACACTTTCAGGGAACACACTGGCACAATTTTAAAGAAGGCACTGTTCTAATGAGACTGTTTTTCAGATTATACGTATACATGTTCCCCCAGTGTTGTGGAAATTGTGTAGGTCCTTGGTTGTTGGGGATACCAACTTACGAGTGTCAAGTCATCAAGCCCTCCGTGGGCCCATGTATATGTACTTTCTGCAACAACATTTCTTTCTAACAGTGGCTTCTTTAAAGAAGGCTGCCAGCTTCTTCAATGACTGGGTAAATGTAGTTTTGTGTGACCTCCTTGGGAGCCATCTGTTATGAAGGCACATGTGTGTTCTGTTCACAAAATGGCACATTCCGACATTCTGACCATGTCGATTGTGTCAAGTATTGTGATTCCCAAGGGACCAACTTTTTTTCGTTTTGTGTTCCAAAGTACTTACAGGTCTCTGAGTGTGGGGACACCTTTGGTATTGAGGTGTGTTACTTAGCCTACTGTTTCTTGCAAGGTAAACAAGAGGTGGCATGACTTCATTGTATTGCTGTTCTCACCTGTTCCCAGACACTAGCTCCTCAGTGTTTTCTCATTCAAGTTTTGGGCTGGTGTGTCCTATTGTTCCTTGTGTCCAAGTGCCATGGTGGGTCTACCGACTGGGGAGTACAGGGCTTACATGTGTGCGGAGTAATCTAGCTGTTACTCATGATGCATTGCCTGATATGCACTGTGACCTATTGTTTTTGTACTCATATGTCAGATGTATACAGGTGACTGATGTTTTTCTGTATCTTCACCTTGCCCACAGAATCATCATTGGAAACCGTGGGAGACACCAGCACGGACATGGATGAGGGACCCAGCACCAGTGCCACCAGTGCTGGCGAGTCTGCGGGAGCCAGTGGCACGGATGGCGAGGGGAGACAGTCAGA
Organism: Triturus cristatus; assembly: GCF_964204655.1. Taxonomy (NCBI): domain Eukaryota; kingdom Metazoa; phylum Chordata; class Amphibia; order Caudata; family Salamandridae; genus Triturus; species Triturus cristatus. Next base: position 338,926,533 of record NC_140587.1, on the reverse strand, counting down.
GGACCTGTCTGGTGGCAAATCCAACTACGACGCAGACGGGTCTGAGGCTGACCTCATCGAGGGGGCGGAGGCTGCTACAACACCTGGCAGCAGCCCAACATCTGTCCCCGCCTCCTCCATTCCCAGCACCGCTCTCCGAGTTGCTCAGGTCCCTTCTGTCCGTGCAGGGCACCACTATGTCTCCTTCGGGACAGGCACCGCACCCCCTGCCCCTGTCACCCCTGCTGCCCTCAGTGCAGAGTATGTGGACATACTGCGGCAGTTGCAGGTTGGGCAGGCATCGGTGCTGACTGTCCTCCATGGCCACACCACACTGCTAACACAGATGGTGTCGTTCATGGAGGGCATGTCAGCATCGATGTCTAAACAACGCAGGTTTCTGCGGTCCATGGACTCTTCACTGACGGCAGCAGTGAGTCTCCTGCAGCGCTTCGTCCCCCCCTACCCCAGCCCCATCCACACTTCCCTCTCCCATACTTGTCCCATGCACACCCAGACATTCCCAAGCACGCACCCCACCAGACACAGGCAGCACACCACCAAGTAAGGGCAAGCACACACCTCCTGTCACGCACACTCAGGGGGATATAGGCACACCCACTGGGTCTGGGGCAAAAAGACATACACGCAGCCACAGTCTGAGTTCGCAGGCCTCACAACCCAGTCCCTCCAAAAGCACTCCCCTTGGCTCCCCTGCCAAACTGACACCCGAAGAGCTGCACATCACCCCCACTGTGACACCACCCTGCAAGCGGGCGAGGAAGTCCCCGGGCAGGGTAGTCAAGTCCCCTCCCTGTCCACCCCCTCCCCCACGAGCGCTGCACCCCATCCCTCGGCCACCCCCCCCCCCTCCGTTGGCCCTGGGGTTTCTTCCAGTGCAGGGCTTACCCTGGACACCCAGGCAGCAGTGTGCAGCGACGTGCTAACATCCACCTTTGCTGCTGCCCCACCCCCTGCGTTGGAGACGTCCACCTCTGCACCCACCACACCTGCCCTTCCCCCTCCTGTCCCTGCGGTGCCTGGTCCTTCCCCACATGATGCCCCCCCCGGTCGACAAATTTGAGGGTTCCAATGTGCAGGCAAGCTAGGGGAGACGCGTGCCCATGTGTTCCCCCAAGGACTTCTATTGTGGACTGGCCAACGACTTGCGTTGGAGGGCGCTGGATTTAGGAGTAGTATAATTTACTATTCCAACTCCAGTCTACGTACAGTAGGGAAGGTGTTGGATAGTAAATTATACTATTCCTTGTCCTAGAGCGCCATCTAGCGCAAGTCGTTGTAACGACTTGCGTTGTAAAAACCGCGATGTAATGGCATCGCGATGTAATCCCTGCGTTGTAAACGATGTTTCCCCACTTGCACATTCTGATTATTATCGTGCATTAAAGGAGATAGTGGCCCTAGACAAATCCCGCTCTATCAAGTGGGTGTGTTTTGTGAAGGACTCCAAGATGGAGCTAGGCTTGGGTGAAGATTGGGAGGACAGATCCCCACCCCTGGCCAGGGAAACACAGAAACATTTATACTAGAAATGGGTGTGGGAAACTGAAATCCAAAGGCAAAATTGTAGTTCTTTAAAAGATATTTTTTACAAATTAAACCACAGATTACTTTAAAGCCTTGTTTTTGATTTCTTGATCGTCCCAGGTGACAGAAGTTTATTTCTTACTTCGATATGGCATATTACAGCTTTTGACTTTTACCTCCAAATGGCATCCTCGGAAGACTGATAATGTCACTTGCCCAGTTTGTCTTAATGCAGATAAGTCCCTTACCCATTGTTTCTTTCTTTGGCCACCTACATCTATCCAATGAAAAGGTCGATCATACCACTATGCAGGCAGCTGGGATGTAGGCAGTATGCTCAGGCTGCTTTGTACTGAAACTAGGGAAGTTGTGATATGTGCTGTGACTAATGTTTTGAGATGAGACTGGGTTATTCGGGGTTGGGCCCTAAAATAACAGGTTTGGCCTTATCTGCTACTTGCTCTAAGAGCCTAGGCTGCCAATGCACCTGCTGTGGCTAGTATCGTGTCATCTTTAGTTGTCTTGCCGACCAACTCTAAGATTTGTAACTCTCCTAATTTCAAAATAATAAGAAAAAAAAAATATGTAGTTTATTATGAGCTTGTAAGAATTGTATCTTATTTTTATTATTTAGTGGCCTTGCACACTTGGTATAGTCAGCCTATAACTTGTAGATCTGTGTACCCCACCTTGAAGAGGGTGCTTAGGAAATTACGATTATGGAGAATTTTATAATGTTGTTTTTATTTATGCACTTACACAGATTGTACGTATTGTTAGTATGGTCTGCAAAATATCTCGTGATGAATAAGCCAAAGAAATAAAAATGGAGGAAAGATCATAAAAAAAGAAAAACTTCATGTTTCTTCTGATAGATTTGCTGAATTGCACAATGGGAATGGCACATTTACACCTTAATATGCTTCTGATCAAGGAATTTGTGTTTGTGCAGACATTTGCTGCCATTTGTCCTTCTGCGATGATGAGTTTGGTGTAGGGTTGAATTTTGTATTATATTTGCCCTTACTGTTTTGTACAAATGTATTATTTGAAACTTTACTTCAATGACAATGTACTTGCATGTACACTTTTATGGTTTTTAACTAAACCGAATAAAGCTTAACTGATGATGATGACAAACTAAAATGGCACTCAGAGAAAGGAAAGTGAGAGAAAATGTGTAATTTCTATTTATTTATGAAGGGGTTATCACAACGTAACTTTGTTATACAAGGTAGCGATAAGAAAGACTGTTCTAAGATCATTCTGCTCGAATTTGGTTATTTAGAGATGTCACGAAAACATTGTTTCTTGCTTCTTTTGTTTTGTCCAGTTTTGTACACTGGTAATATTAAACACATATTTGAACTCATATTTGATCTTTTGGCAGTAATTAATTATTTCACTGAATGATGAAATGGCTGGTTTATAGGAATCTTGGCCAATAAGTGCTTTCACATTTACCCAAAGAGACAGAATGGTTAAAACCCTTTGATACATCAACCCACCTTTCTAGCAAGTCAGTACTGATTGCAGGTCACCTGCCAAACCCCGAGGCTAAAGCATTCAATGCAAGGTGTAGTGACAGGTGCCTGTGGAGGGACCTGCCACCATGCATATAACACTATTCTTTCCACACACCAACATAATTCTTAGCTGCAAGATGTCCCTTTGTTTTGTGTGATATCTTCAGTTAATCCTCGCTTTTTGCACAACTGAACTATACTGCCCCTTTACTCTTCTTCTCCACCCTCTCCACTCATTTTTGAAGCCCATATTTACAACACTAACAGCAATATTGCAAGTCCTAGAATACAAGGTGTTGTCTGTTGAAAGGTCAGGACTCACTTAAAGTGACAGTTAAAGGGGACACTTGTCAACCATGAATGTCCACACAACAGCAGCACCTCCTTAATGTAGTCAGGCACAGAGTACAGAAGAGTAGCAGCATGTATGCTTAAGGCATCAAGTTTCAGGTGCCTTAGAATGCAGGACTATAAATTAATCTGGTGTAATTCAAAGTGTAAAAGGTTTCACAAGGCACTCTGCTGTTGGCAGAGCTGGCCACACCTACAATTTCATAATATTTAGTAAGGAGTCGGTGAATGACTTCCAATTGTGTCCAGGATTTTGCTTATTAAAACATTTGAATATAGGGCTTGTACATTTTTATTCCATTAATATTCCCGTAAATTATCAATGGCCTGACAAAGTGAGTATGAGACGTAATTAGATGCAAGAGAGGGTAATGAGATGTGAATGTGTGTGATAGTGCAAAACAGACTATGCTTAATACAGTTTAACATAACTCCCTTGGACACACTACTAATATGAAAACACTTCTTGCAATCCTGCATTACTTCCCATTTCAATAGAATATGTGCCTGGTAACAATCACTGCAAAAACATGTTTTGTAAACAGAAAAATAACACAGAATTAGTCTATTTTGGGGGTTAGGCAGGTGAATAAACAATAAACAGTGGTGGTAGTCACTCTGTAGTTATAGTTAGGATTCCCAGAGATAGGAATACCTCAGATTTTTGCATGCTGGTCATTTTGTTACCATTTGATGAATCCCCAGGAAAATCTACTGATCTATTCTATTTTCTACATTGGCTGTTGATGCAAAGTTTTGTGGTGATAAGTTAACTGGATGCCCAAAACAAATTTTTCAACCAATGCATTTTCCATCGACTGTTTACACAGATGTAGCGACAAAATGGCTGAACGGATTTTAAATGTATTTTGGCAGAAATATAGATTATGGTGTGGAAAGGGCCCTTTTTGCTATTTGATCTCAATCTGTTCAGTTGTTTTTAAGTTATAATGGATAAAAACACTTTGATATATTGGGTGATGACGAGACACAATATTATTGGTTCATGAAAGCTGTTGCAAAATAAAAATTCTGCCATATTGTTTAGACCAAACTTTGTCTTTGTCCCATGTTATAACGTGAAATGTAGCTTATTACTGTTTTTGTTATGTATAGGAAGAAATAAGGTAGTTTAGCAAAGTCTGTGTAGTTCGGGGAAAGAATTCTATTGATTTATATATATTTTAAAACGTTTATGTTGTGCTTCCTAGAAACTATCTAGAAAATACAGGGGTACTTACTGAAATAAAAAAATATTAATTTTGACAAAATAGATGAATGACAATTAGGTAACGACATTATACTGATGGAGCGTAAATGTTAAATAACAGTTGCCTCTATCAATTCTCACTATTAAAAGAGATTTACGACAATAAAGTCTTGATGAAATCATGAAAAATGACTGAAACAAAAAAACCATAAGGTTTCCTACTGCATCATAAAAGCATGCAGGAGTGTTTTGAAACATGGAAATGTGAAAACGTAAATAAAGAGAGAAAAAATTATTATTTACCTATGCATGTAGTCACATGTTTGATAAACTAAACACAGTTAACACAGAAAATGTGCTGACTGTAACTTCTAAAAATGTGTCAAATGAAATGAATGCATGCATAATTGTAGGAAAGTATTATCTGCTTCTTATGGTTACCCCCACTCTTTGCTGATGTTCCACTGTTTTCGGACTAGTCTGACTGGGATCCTGCTATCCAGGACCCCAGTCTATCTGCTTTCTCCCTTAAATTGCTAAGTATGTACTTTAGGTACACTCCAGATTGGATTCTGGGGTACCCTTATCAGTCCCTAGTATATGGTACACCATGTACCCAGGGCATAGGTACGCCAGGGGCCTCCTGTTGAAAATTGAAATAGCGGTGTGAGTAAGCATTTACTAAAGACATGAATTCCCCTTATATGACCGAGTTTCTCTCGTTATGTTGACTAAAGTCTGGACTCCATTTTGTATTGTCATGCCTCCACGTGCGTAGCACGAGAAGAGTCCTATCTTCGTGTTAGTTGCTCTTGCAATCTGCCTAGTAACAGTCTATAAATAGCTCCTTTGTCCGTCTGGCGCATGCCCAGACTTGACCACATCTGTTATCAGTTAGTCCTTGCTTGACCATGTTTTCGCGGGCTCAAGGAGTGTGTCAACTCCGCCCACATATTGATTCTGTATTGAAAATGTCCATAAAAGGCAATATTCCTTGCTTCATGTTGTATCCACCCACTTATGAGCCCCTCTGTTGTGTATAAAAGGGGACCGTGTACGCAAGTTCTTTGTGCTACTCTATGCAATACTGAAGGGTGTTGTATGGATTGTAGGACCACCCTTAAGGGTTAATAAACTTTGTCTTTGTACTTTGCAGTTTCAGTGCCAACTTCCTTGTAGATTCCATTTGCAGGAGAGCGAACCCTTGTGTCCTGCTGGCCTAGCTGGGGCCTATATTCATCAATTGGCGCCCATCACGTGGGGCTCATCAGCGACTCGGATGCTCGAAGGATTGGTCGTGACGAAGGTGAGGAATTTGGCCGGGGATGTGATCACTGCCAGAGGCACTTTAGTCCTGGCATCCCGAGGTTTTCTTCCTTCCCTTCCGAGCTGACCATCTGGGTGGCGCCGGTCCTCGACAGAGACCTCTTCTGTCGGTCCTGCCGTGACAGCCGTTTGGGCGAATTTTGGAGCTTGGCAGTTGGAACCTGGACACTCTTGATTGGTAAGAACCGCTATACGGTACTTGCTCCGAGTTTTTGAAGCCGGGTTTGGCTATTTGAGTTTGATTTGTGATGACCGGTCATATCTTGTATTGATTATTGTGAGAATATATGCGTTGCAACACATATAGGCAGGTAATGTGGAGATATTTCTCCGGGGCTGTGTAACTTTGAACGGCACAACGTTTAAGTGCCATTTTTTTGATAATACTGCATATTTTGCATTATTCTTGAGCATGCCTGCTTTTAGCGCACTCCGTAAGTGGTGCTGCTGCTTTGGAAACCGGTTAAACCTCGAGGAATCTGCTCCAGCTCCCCCAGAGGGGACTCCTAATAGGGATATGTATGTGAAGCATGGTCTTTCTTCCATAATGTACAGCACAGTATGGAGGAAATATACCAGAAAGGATCCTGAGTTACGATGGCCTTTGTATGGGTCGTTTGATATGCGTAAGATTGAGTATGTGGAACAGTGTATGTGTAAACGGCGTGCTCGTCAAGACATGTTTGAATGTGTGCGATTATGGGTGAAGGAAGTGCGTGAGCGAGAGAAACATGAGAAAGCGCTGTTTGATAAAGAGCAACGGAAGAATGATCATGTGCGAGCACAGGAAGCGAAGCGTCGGGAGGAAAGAGAACAGACGGAGAGACAAGAGAAAGAGCGTAGGTTGCAAGTCTCGGGTCAATATGCTGTCCGTCAGTCACTTTATCCTGTCATTAATAATCCTGACGATGATTTTTATTTACTAGATCGCTCTCCGCCCCCTTATGTTGGCGCGTCTGCCCCGGGGCCACAGGATTCTGGATCGGCGTCGGGTAAGGTAGACACGCGGTCCATGTTATCGGTTGACCGAATGGGTGAGCTTCGGCAAGTTTCCTATCGTGCACTTAAGGGCAAGTTATCCCTCGCTGAATTGTTGGACTCTTGGGAAACGTGGCAGGATAGAGAGAAGTTGTATTTTTTGGGCCACTTTTCTGATGAAGTGATTACTGTCTTTCGGAAATATTCGGCAGTTTTTGAGCCTGATGATGTAATATTAGATGCTAAAGCATTGCGTAACGGTGTTTTTTCTCCCTCTAAGGCGCCTGATGTGGCTCGACGGCTGTTTGCATTGCGGGACGCAGCGAGTGACCTTAAAGAGAAAGCGCGCCTAAAAGCAGAGGAGGAAAAGCAGTCGGCTTCACGTGTCGGTGATGACCAATCATCTACCTCCCACTCAGATAAGAGCGACCTAGTGCATGCTAAACCAATGCGAGAGGCGGCACCTTTGTATGTTCCTCCTAAAGGAGCGGGAACTAGTGCGGATATTACCTCCGCTGACGCTAAAGGATATTTTGTGTACAATTGGGTTTATACTCCCTGGCATAGGGCTGACGTTATGGCATTAAAGAATGCGTTGCCTGATCCCCGCAAGAATCCAGCGGCCTTTTACGAAGAAGTCGAGGGGGCCTTGAATTCTTGTACTATGACCTTAGCAGATATAGATCTGTTCTTTGGGCTTATTTTACCACCAGATATGTGGCGATCCGTACGGAAGGTGGACGATGTTGCCGCTTTTAAGGCTCGGTGGTCTGAGCTTGAGGATGAGGATGGATAGAGGAAGCCCGCGCAGAAACCACCTCAGATTATTTTAGATCTCCCTGCTGCTATTCTGACTAAGTTGAAAACAATCATTCCCCCTAAAAAGATTGACTGGAACATGTTAGCCTCGTGTAAGCAGAAAGTCGATGAATCAGTTGCAGATTTCTTTACGCGCTTTGAGGAGACGTTTCATGATTTTAGTGGTCAGTCACTTACGGATGATACGGGTCGACACCTCTTTGCTGATAAATATGTGGCGAATTTGTTACCGGCAATAGCGGCCCGCCTAAAAGCGAGTGAAAGTTCTTGGTCCACCGCGTCCCCGACAGCCCTCCTGACTATAGCTCAGTATTATGAACGTCAGGAGCAGGAAGCGAAGGGGCAGGAGGAGAAGAAGTCGAAAGATTTAAAAACAAAGGTGATGTTAGCGCAAGTGTATGGTCCGCCTCGTCGGGGTATCAATAGAGGTAGGGGAGGATCTTATGGTCCTCCTTTGGGCCGATCTGATTTGAATAGGAATCAATGTGCGTATTGTAAACAATCGGGACATTGGGCCAGAGATTGCCCGGCGTTGTATGCATCGCGTCAGGGGCATAATGAGGGTGGACCGAGAGGTAGAGGGGGTTTTTCGAATTTTAGAGGGAATTCTAATGATCACGCTCGCTTTGAACCTACCGGGCAGCAACGAAATAGACCTAATGTCTTTGATCGACAGAACCAGTACCAAGTGTCAGGGACCGACCGCTCTGGGTACCATGATTCACAGCATGCATAGGAATGCGTTGGATGGGGGTTAGAATCAGTTGAGGTGCCGGTTGATCAGAAGGGTCCTTATGTATCAGCTGAGGTTTTGGGTTCTACTGATCAGTTCTTAGTAGATACAGGAGCGACTCGTAGTGCGCTGTCTAAACAATTGGTTCCGAGGGCTCCCCCATCTGGCTTAATGGTTACATCGGTAGGGTTTGACGGTACACTCTCCCGAAGCCCTTTTTCTCGACCCCTCACATTTCAGGTTGATTCTTTTTCTGCACCCTGTCCGTTTTTGTTTGCCCCGAACACGCCGGACAACATTATGGGTCTTGATATGCTAAAGCACTTCAGAGCTACGATCCGCTGCTCCCCCGCTGGTGTGCGTGTGATATTAAATGATAATCACCCTCTGTCTGAACGGATGTGTGTGGTTGCAGAGGATACCGTGTTAGCAACTCTCCCCCGTACTTTGTGGGCCATTTCGGATACCGATGTAGGACAGATGGTGATTCCGCCTGTCCATATTAGTGTCAAGGAGGGGGCGGTGTTACCACGCCTCCCGCAGTACCGTATTTCCCAGGAGGGGGAGGAGGCCCTTATACAGATTGTGCAGGATTTGATTAAGGTGGGAGTAGTGGAGGAAGTTCCCTACAACGTCTGTAATAGTCCGATTCTACCCATTTTGAAAAAGGATACGGATGCCAAAGTTTATCGGTTTATAATTGATTTGAGAGAAGTAAACAAGATCGTGATACCTCAGTATCCAGTGGTTTCTGATATCACGACGTTGCTTACTTTGGTCCCACCTACGGCGACGACGTTTTCAGTCATTGATTTGAAAAATGCTTTCTTTTCGATTCCTATTCATCCCGAAAGTCGATACCTTTTTGGTTTCACTCTGAATAATAGGTCTTATCGATTTTGTAGAGTTCCTCAGGGCTACACAGAAAGCCCTAGCATTCACAGTCAAGCTTTGAAAAGACAATTGGACTCTTTTGTTCTGCCCGAGGGTGTCGCCCTCATTCAATATGTCGATGACATCTTGTTGGCGGCTGACACTCCGGAGTTGTGTGAGAAGAGTACGTTGTCCTTGCTTTCCTTTTTGGCATCCCACAATCACAAAGTATCTCGGAAGAAATTGCAGTTCTGTAGACCAAAGGTGACTTATCTGGGTCACCTTTTGTCTAAGGAGGGGCGTGCACTCACACCAGATCGTATTCAAGTAATTTTGGACACGCCAGTGCCTTCCACGCACAAGGACGTGCGTGCATTTTTGGGTCTTGTTTCTTTTTGTAGGCAATGGATACTGGGTTTTTCACATATAGCCAAACCATTGTTAGCCCTTTTGACAAAAGACACACCTATTCCGCTTCCTTGGTCAAATGAGTGTGACACTGCCTTCCAGAAATTGCGACAGGCCCTTTGTTCAGCACCAGTGTTAGGGACCCCTGATTATACAAAACCTTTTTCGCTGTATGTGCATGAGAAAGATGGATGTGCATTATCAGTTTTAGTGCAGATGCACGGCGACAAGCAGCGCCCTTGTGCATATTTTTCGGCTGTACTTGATCCTGTTGCCCGAGCATTGCCTGGTTGTTTTCGCTCGGTTGCGGCGACAGCTGTGTCAATACGCCAAAGCGAGGGAATTGTGTTATCTCATAAGCTGTTGGTATTAGTCCCCCATGCTGTTGATGCCCTGCTTAATCAGACAAAGACGCAGCATTTGACCAGTGCCCGTTTAACGGGATATGAGCTGACGCTTTTGGCTCCTCATATTACGTTAAAGAGGTGTGTAACGTTAAATCCGGCCACATTGTTGCCGTTCCCCGAGACTCAGTCTGAAGCACGGAAAGCACATGATTGTATTCTTGTGACTGAGGAACAAACAAAGGGTCGTATTGATCTCCAGGATACGCCCTTTCCAGATGTAGATGGAGAACTGTGGGTGGACGGATCATGCCTGAAGCTACCAGATGGTACGACTTCAGCAGCGTATGCAATTACCACATTGCAAACAATAGTGGAGACAGCACGCATACCACAGAAATCAGCTCAAGCAGCGGAACTGATAGCATTAACACGAGCATGTGAGCTCAGTACAGGATTGTGTGTGAATGTTTATACAGATAGCCACTATGCTTTCGGAGTAGCGCACGATTTCGGCCTACTCTGGAAGGAGAGAGGGTTTCTAACGTCGCATGGAGTACAAATAATGCATGGAGAGTTAGTTCACAACCTTTTGACTGCATTGACATATCCGAGGAAAATTGCTATCATTAAATATAGTGCCCATAAGAAAGTGGTTGATAAAGTCGGAGAAGGAAATGCTTTGGCAGACCGGGTGGCACGGGAGACTGCGATGCAGCCCAGTGCTACTGCCATGTATGTAGTAAAGTCGCAGGTAGAAAGATGGTACGATGCGAAAAGAGAGGTGCTGGAAATACAGAGGACCGCTTCTGACAAAGAACGGGAGCAATGGTCCAATGATGGAGAATTGGATGATGAGGGTTGTTGGAGAAATAAGCAGATGGATAGATGGAAGCTACCCACAGCTTTTGTACAACCTATGGTTCAGATGGCACATGGGCTAGCACATGTTGGAGCTTCCGCAATTGTAAAATTGCTTACCCAAGTCTGGGAGCATCCAGAGATTGCTAGCACGGCAAAGAGGGTGGTGCAGACCTGTATGATTTGCCTGAGGTACAACCCAGGAAAGGGTACTCGAACTCCAGCAGGAGGATTTGCGACACCTACTGCACCCTTTGAGGTTCTGCAGATGGATTACATCCAGCTTGAGCGCTGTAACAATTTGAAGTATGTTCTAGTAGTGGTATGTGCCTTTAGTAAATGGGTCGAGGCATACCCTACAAAAGACAATACTGCAATGACTACCGCCAAGATGCTATTGAAGGAGTTCTTCCCTCGATATGGCGTTTGTAGACTGCTGTGGAGTGAGAACGGACCCCACTTTATAGCGGATGTTATAAAGTATGTTTTGAAGGGTCTGGGCATCACCCAGAAGTTTCACGCAGTGTTTCACCCTCAGTCTGCAGGACTAGTCGAGAAGTATAATGGTACACTGAAGCTCAAGATCGCTAAAATCCAAGCTTCGACGTCTTTGACTTGGCCAGATGCTTTACCGCTGGCATTATTGTCAATTAGATCGATACCGCACTCTCGAACCGGTCTTACACCGTACGAGATTGTTTTTGGACGCCCAATGAATATTTGGGGTCCACCACGACCTAAGGCTGTGTATGATGTACCTTGTGTAATGATGAATGATTATCTGGCACAGTTAACGGATAACTTGGTTTCTATTCATCAACAGGTCCGGGAGGCGCTCCCTGATCGGTCCACCGGCGAAGGTCACAGTCTCCGGCCTGGAGACTATGTCATGGTGAAGATTTTTGAAAGAACGAACAGCTTGGAGCCGAGATGGGTTGGTCCTGAGCAAGTCCTACTTGCAACGAGGACGGCTGTGCGGGTTTCCAACCGAAAGAATTGGATTAATTCCCTGCACTGTCGCAAAGTACCGCCCGGATTGGTGGAGCCTGCTGTATTGACCGACCATCGAGAAATTCTGACTGCAGAGAAAGGCCGTGCTGTGGAACCGAACGACACTAAGGAGCTCTTTCCGGACCACGTGATTCCTGGAGGAAGGCGATATCATCTCAGACCGAGGAAGTGAATTCTTCAGTTTCAGGACACGTTGTCAGAACGGCCCTTGGGTTAGTGAAACGGAGAGCCAATGAGGCAAGGGGGGGATCAGCCCTGCATTAGTGTAGCGACACCCGTCTTGGCCCGTTGGTGAAGAAATCAACCGCTGCCTAAGGGGAAGAGTTCTGACAACCTTTTAGTTTCAGGAAGATATTGATTTTTTTATTCTGCTATGGAGAAAAAGAAAATCCTTTGTGCAACAGGTTTTATGTTTACAGTAGCTATTGTTGGGATAACCACATGGTTTGTGGAGGATGTGACTCCTGCTCGAAAGTTACTTGTGTTGACTACTCCAGTGCCTGAGGAGCACTACTTCTATACACTACCGTATCAAGAGTTGAAGCATCGTCAGTCTTATTTGAATAAAACTTTCATCCAGATGTTGCATCACACCCATGTTGCCACCAATGCTACGAACTGTTGGATATGTGGCATGATGCCAGCTCACCAGAAGAAAGGAGGAACTCCGTTCATACCCCTTCCTTTCTCTCATAATGGCTCCTGTAGAGCATGGTACACTTTGCTTTTTGCCACCCGGAAACCTACAGTGGGACGATTACTCTTCAGACTTAATAGGGAATGCCATCAGGATAAAGATGGATATCCGCAAGCGAATGGGACAATTTGGGAATGGGAAGAGTATCGACCAGACAATGAATCGATTCCCTATATTTTCACGAACACCAGAGACACTGCGGGGAAAGACCGATTTGTGATTCAAGTGGCACAAGCTCAAGCGGACCTGTGTGTCCAGAGTGTGGGTTATATTCCTGTTGGTGTTAGTGATTGCATCACTATTTTAAACATCGACGGATTGAATAACCGTACCTTCTTAGCATCCCATAATACATACTTCGTATGTGGAAATAAAGGTTATTACCGTTTGCCAGCCGGTTGGTCTGGAGTATGTTATGTGGCATTTCTATTGCCTCCCGTATTCTTGGCACCTGCATCTTATCATAAGGATTTGAAGTTGTTAAATAATGTGACTGTAAATAGGTATAAACGTACTCTATCGATTGATGACGTGGACCAGACTGACACCAGTCTGCAGCAGTATATCGATTTTAATTTAGGATTGTTTTTCTTTGTTGGAGCTGCCCTAAATAGTAGGAAAGTTCGAAGGTTAACAAGAGTGGTAGAGGCTGTGACAAATCAAACCGCTGCTGCTCTTGGGAATCTTACGGAAGAATTACAAATTACTAGAATTGTTGCATTGCAGAATCGCATGGTGTTAGATGTTATGTTAGCTGACCGAGGTGGAGCTTGTAAAATTATCGGAAGTAGTTGTTGCGTGTTTATTCCTAACCACATGCCATCAGTTTATAATGCTATTAATAAACTGCATAAAATTGCAGCTGAAATCCATACAGAAAATGGTACTTGGACCTTTTCTGGATGGTTTTGGGCGTTGATCACCACATGGGGGTGGAAGGTCTTAACTGGTCTCTGTATCATTGTGGCAGTTCTGTTTTCTTGTTGCATTTGTATTCAATGTGGTCCTTTACTCTGTTCCCTATGTGTGTCACTCTGCATTCCTGATAAGAAAGCTATTGCCAATGTCACTTACCAGAAACATCTGACTAAAGAAATAGAAGAAATGATGAAGATTGATATATACGATGATTATCCTAACAAACCGGATGTCTTCATTAAATGCTGAAAGGGTCGTCTGTTGAAAATTGAAATAGCGGTGTGAGTAAGCATTTACTAAAGACATGAATTCCTCTTATATGACCGAGTTTCTCTCGTTATGTTGACTAAAGTCTGGACTCCATTTTGTATTGTCATGCCTCCACGTGCGTAGCACGAGAAGAGTCCTATCTTCGTGTTAGTTGCTCTTGCAATCTGCCTAGTAACAGTCTATAAATAGCTCCTTTGTCCGTCTGGCGCATGCCCAGACTTGACCACATCTGTTATCAGTTAGTCCTTGCTTGACCATGTTTTCGCGGGCTCAAGGAGTGTGTCAACTCCGCCCACATATTGATTCTGTATTGAAAATGTCCATAAAAGGCAATATTCCTTGCTTCATGTTGTATCCACCCACTTATGAGCCCCTCTGTTGTGTATAAAAGGGGACCGTGTACGCAAGTTCTTTGTGCTACTCTATGCAATACTGAAGGGTGTTGTATGGATTGTAGGACCACCCTTAAGGGTTAATAAACTTTGTCTTTGTACTTTGCAGTTTCCGTGCCAACTTCCTTGTAGATTCCATTTGCAGGAGAGCGAACCCTTGTGTCCTGCTGGCCTAGCTGGGGCCTGTATTCATCACTCCCTTGGGCTGGAGCATGTATTATGCCACCCATGAGAGGCCATTCAAACTGACATGACCAGCCTGCTACAGCAGACTGCGTAAGCTGGTGATTGCACCACTTACTTAAGATATAGGTTCACTATATCTATCTAAATCACTACACTTAAATACCTATCAGTCATCCCTATGGCAGGCCTTGTCAATCCTGAAGGCAGGGTGCTGGGTTTTACATGAGAGGGTGCCCCTGCATGGGCAGAGCCCCTCTGCAGCCTTCGGAGACCATTCTCCGGGGCTGTCTGTGATGCAGCCAGACATATATGTTTAAGTGCATTATAACCTTGTGGTAAATGCTAACTTTAAAATGGCTGCTTAGAAACATGTCGTGTTTGTTGTCAAACATCTTGGAATCATACCTCCACACAAGTAACTGGTGTCGGAGGTATGATTCCACCCTTCCAAAAGGACCTATGTGGGTCACCGGTCTACCCCGTACCAGCTTTCTCGACCTGGGCAGCACAAAATGGATGCTGCCAGACACAGACACGATTCTGCAGCTGAGCCAAGCTCGAGCAGAGGAAGGCATGACAATAGGCATCCTGTCACAGGGAGGTGTGCCCACCTCCCAGAATGTAGCCACCCCTCTGTCCTGCTACTCCCCTAGGAGGGTCCACAGAATCTTCCCAACCCTTTCCCATGGGTTTAATATGGTTTACCTGACTACAGGACTTTAGATGTTACCTGAACAAGATTCTGCTAAGAAGAAACCAAGTACTCTGACTGCCTGCACAATGCTGGATGACTGAAGAATCTCCATTGGAGTAAAGGAGTTATTCCCCTGCAAAAGCAGGCATCTAAATGGATCTGACCGGTTTGCTTCTCCCAAGCTCCCAAGGACTCTGAAGATTTCAGCAACACAGGAGGGGGATGCCTAAAGGTCCTAGAGGTAGATCTGTCCTCTCAGCGACTCTGAGACCCGTATCCCTCGTGTGGACCGTGCAACCCGAACACCTGTGCACTGCGTACATTTGCAGTTGCATATGCTTGTTGATGATTCCTGAGCTTGTGCAGTGGACTCCGTGTAGTCCTAACCCCGAGAAGTATTTTCACTGAAGACATCCAGGCTCCACTCACCGAGTGTCCTGTGGGCTGGTACTTTGCAAACTTGCTTGAGGTCTCGTATAGAGACTAGTAGAAAATATTATATTAATAAATACATATTTTTATACAACACTGTGTGGTTCTCCTTTCATTTAGTCATTTAGGAGGTGATATTCTGGTAAAACAAGCTGCTTTACATTCCTTCGTTCCTACATTCCTGAAGGCTGCTCTCCACAGCTACCATTAGGATAGCTTTCTAAAGGTTATCTTTGACCTCATACATCATAAGGGTCGTGTGGACTGGTACAGGGTGCCCACTTTAGTTAGTGGACAGCATATACCAGGCCACTTTCTCACATTGGTGTGCAGCGGTTGGGATTCAAGCTTGCTTTTGTTTTATCAGATAAATCTCATTGAATGATTAACTGAAAACTACTAAGTATTATGTACATATAATACATCAAGATTAGAATAAAGTAGGTTCTACTGAACTTGGAGTTGGGTAAGCCAAGGGTCTAGCACACCCTTTCTCCAACTCAAGAGAGTTTAGTCTCCACTAGGTTAGGTAGGTGCCTACACCACATAACACTAGTATGTCTTCTAGAGGAGAAGCCAGTGGCTCTCTGCCAACTAGATACAATGGCATCTCATTTCCAGAATTGTGTGCATCCAGTAAGTTGATGACAGGGAGAACAGCACACACCAAAAGTCTTCATTTAAATTTTGCTCTTAGATGACCTTAGGAAGACCCCAGGGTCTGATGAGGTAGATAGAGTGGGTGGGGCAGGAAATGAGGAAAGGCCAGGAAGTGAACACTTCTTTGATCTGGAATCAAACCCTGACCAGGAGAATCAAGATGATTCTAACCTGGACAACACAGATCTTCCTTGAGGTGGGGGAGAAGGCCCCAGTGGCCCTGTCTTAACTCCACCAGGAAGAGTACAGAGTTTACCTAGGAGATCCAGAACTCCCTCTGTAGAATCTAATCACTCAGGAACTTCTGTAGGGACTTCCATATCAAATAAGAGGGGATCCTCTTATGATAGACAGTGCCAATGTCTGGAGCTTTAGAGAATCAAGCTTAGGCTCAAGAAGGAGCAGTTGACCCTAGACAGGGAATCCCTAGAGCTCCAAATAGCAACAAAAATATTGGGACAGGAGTCCCACGGTGGCAGCAACAGTGACCTAGGGTTAAGGAGTATACTCATGATCATAGTAACCTGAACAAGATAGTTCCTCCCTACCAGAGTGGGGATGACATCCACAAATGGATAACTGCACTAGAGAGGGCCTGTAAAGCACAGAGAGTCCCTCAAGAGCAGTGGGCAGCTATCTTGTGGCTCTCCTTTGCTTACAAAGATAGAGATAAGCTCCTCACTGTTAGAGAAGAAGATGCTGACAATTATTCAGTCCTGAAGAGTGCTCTCATTGATGGGTTTGGCTTAACCACTGAACAGTACAGGATTAAGTTCAGAGACACCCAGAAGACAGAGACTCGGGACTGAGTTGATTTTGTAGATTGTGCTAAGGCTCTGGAAGGCTGGTTACTTGGGAGTAAAGTGAATGATTTTAAAGGGTTGTACAATTTAATTATGAGGGAGCAGATCCTTAATAATTGCCAAAATCAGTTGTTGCATCAGTACTTGGTTGATTCTGATCTGACCTCCCCCCAAGCTTTGGGAAAGAAGGCAGACACATGGGTCAGAACCAGGGTAAAGCAGAAAACTCAGAATCAAGGTGGTGACCTAAAGAAGCAAGATGCTAAAACTTCAGATAATGGTGGGGAGAAGGGTAAAGACCAGAAGTCTTCACAAGGGCCCCAAAAACCTGCATCGGGGGGGGGGGGGGTCACAGTTTAACAAAGGAAAGGCAAAAATAAACCTTGGTGTCATATCTGTAGAGAGAAGACACATTGGACAAAGAATGCCAGTTGTCCCAGTGCCAAGGAATCTACTTCAGCCACCAATACCCCTAATGCAACTGTTCCCCCTAGCTCAGTTCCAAGTGCTGGTGTACAGAACAAGGGTATAGTAGGGTTAACCTTGGGATCTGAAATGGATTCTGGCCTAGTCAGAATTCCAACTCAGGCTGTTTTGGTCTGTGATGGAGGCATGGATATTGCCTCCTTATTTGTCAGTGCCAGTAACTTGGGCAAGTACAGACAACAGCCTTTGATTAATGGTAAGGAGGCCATGGCATACAGGGACACATGTGCAAGTGTCACAATGGTGAGATGTACCAAGTGACCAATGCAAGAAATGTCAGGACAGACCATTCCTTTGCAGTTGTGAATTTCACCTGGGGAGGGGTAGCTGGCCCTTGGAAAGTTATGGTTAGCTCAGACCTCCCTGTAGAATGCTTATTGTGCAATGATTTGGAAACTTCAGCTTGGGCTGAAGTGGAACTTAGGACACATGCCAAAATGCTGGGCATCCCTGTAGATGTGTTTCCCATGAATAGGTCACAGGCAAAAATGTCTTCCACTGAACAGGCCCTGGATACTGAAAAGAAGAACCAGGTGCCTTCCAAGAGAAGGAGAAGAAGGGGTAAGGCAGTGTCTCCCCCCCTGCTTCAGAGATGAGTCTCTTGAGGGAGATGATCTCATTCCATGTGAAGGAACTGTCTCAGAGGAACTGGAACCTGACCAGGTTGAGTTCTGGGGGACAAGGGGCTCTTCCAGGGCAGGTCTGAGCCAGGAGCAGCTGAGTTCTCTTGAACCCATCAGGCAGCAAGCTGCTGCTGAGGCTGCTGGGAGTGCCAGTGGGTCCCACAGGATCTACTGGGATGATGGAATTCTGTATTCAGAGGGTAGAGACCCCAAGCCTAGTACTACCAGGAGGTTGGTTATACCTCTGAAGTTTAGAGGCTTTCTATTAACACTGGCACATGACATCCCATTAACAGGACACTTAGGCCAAACTAAGACCTGGGACAGGCTTGTCCCTCACTTTCACAGGCCTCACATGTCAGAAGACACAAAGGAGTTTTGTCGCTCCTGTATCACTTACCAAGCCAGTGCTAAGACAGGTGGTGCCTCAAAGGCCCCCCTGATACCACTACCTGTGGTGGGGGTTCCCTTTGAGAGGGTTGAGATTGACATGGTTTGTCCCATGGCTCCTCCAACTGCATCTGGGCACAGATTTATACTAGTGGTGGTGAACCATGCCACTAGGTATCCACAGGTAATTCCCCTTAAGACTACCACAGCTCCTGCTGTGGCTAGAGCTCTCCTGGGTATCTTTTCCAGAGTGGGTTTCTCTAAGGAGGTAGTATCAGACAGAGAGGCAAACATTATGTCTGGTTAGCTGACTGCTA
Source organism: Triturus cristatus (assembly GCF_964204655.1). Taxonomy (NCBI): domain Eukaryota; kingdom Metazoa; phylum Chordata; class Amphibia; order Caudata; family Salamandridae; genus Triturus; species Triturus cristatus. Next base: position 338,907,698 of record NC_140587.1, on the reverse strand, counting down.
TGTGGAAGGAGTGTGGAATGAATTGCAAATTCACCACACCCTATCACCCACCATGCAATGGGTTAGTTGAGAGATTCAACAAAACCCTCAAGGGCATGATAAAAGGTCTCCCTGAAAAGTTTAGGCGTAGATGGGATATCCTTTTGCCCTGACTTCTCTTTGCCTACAGAGAGGTTCCTCACAAGGGGGTTGGTTACAGCCCTTATGAACTTCTGTTTGGACATCCAGTTAGTGGTCCCTTATGTTTGGTTAAGGAGGGATGGGAGTTACGTCTCAAACCACCTAAACAGGACATAGTGGACTATGTACTTGGTCTCCGCTCCAGGATGGCTGAGTACATGAAGAAGGCATCCAAAAACCTTGAGGCTAGCCAGGAATTACAAAAGGCCAGGCATGACCAAAGGGTGTTGGAGTCTGTGGCCCCAGCAAGTCTCCAAGACAAGTGGAGTGGGCCCCATACCATTCTTGAGCAAAAGGGAGAGGTTACCTACCTGGTGGACCTTGGAACTCCCAGGGGCCTCCATAGGGTGCTCCACGTGAACAGGTTCAAGCCATATGTGGACAGGGCAGACATGGGCTTGCTCATGCGTACTGATGCGGGATAGGAGGAAGAGAGTGATCTCCTCTCACAGAACCCTGATGATGGTGCAGTTGATGGTGTAGCCTTGGCAGGCAGCCTCACTGAAAAGCAACAGACTCATTGTACGAAAGTCCTCAATCAGTAAAGACACATGTTTTCACTGACTCCAAGTGAAACTACCTGAAGTTCACATGAGGTGGACACAGGTGACAGTCTGCCTGTTAAAAATAAGATTTACAGGCAAAGTGATCATGTCAGGGACTGTATCAGGACTGAAGTCCAAAAGATGTTGGAACTGGGAGTGATTGAGCCCTCAGATAGCCCTTGGGCTAGTCCAGTATTCTTGGTACCAAAACCTCACACCCATGGTGGTAAGAGAGAAATGAGGTACTGAGTTGACTACAGGGGGCTCAATGCAGTCACTAGGACTGATGCTCATCCAATTCCCAGGGCAGATGAACTAATTGATACTTTGGCCTCAGCCAAGTTCTTAAGTACATTTGACCTGACAGCTGGTTACTGGCAAATCAGATTAGCTGAGGATGCTAAACCGAAAACAACCTTTGAGACCACTAGTGGGCACTACCAATTTGTGGTGATGCCTTTTGGCTTGAAGAATACACCTGCCACATTTCAAAGGCTGGCGAATAAAGTTCTCACAGGTTTGAAAGCTTATAGTGCAACTTATCTAGATGATAATGCTGTAAGTAGCACCACCTGGGAGGATCACCTGGTCTACCTGAGAAATGTTCTAGAGGCCCTGCAAAAAGGCATGCCTCACTATCAAGGCCAGCAAGTGCCAGATAGGGCAGAGTAAGGTTGTATACCCAGGCCAGTTTTTGGGTGGAGGACAGGTTCAACCAATGCAGAGCAAAATCCAAACCATCATGAATTGGGTTTTCCAATCACCCAGACTCAGGTCAGAGCTTTCTTGGGCCTGACTGGGTACTACAGGAGCTTTGTCAAAGTATATGGCTCCATAGTGACCCCTTTGAATGACTTAACTTCCAAGAAAATGCCTAAGAAAGTTCAGTGGACAGGTAGCTGTCAAAAGACATTTGATGACCTGAAGCAGGCCATGTGTATTGCTCCCATTCTGAAAAGTCATGGTTATTCCAAACAATTCATTGTTCAAACAGATTCATTTGAATTGGGGGTAGGGGCTGGGTTATCACAATTGAATGAAGAGGGTCAGGATCAGCCAGTAGCTTTCATAAGCAGAAGGCTGACCCCCAGAGAGAAACGTTGGTCAGCTATTGGGAGGGAAGCCTTTGCTGTGGTTTGGGCTATGAAGAAGTTGAGACCATATCTGTTTGGCACTCACTTCATTGTTCAGACAGACCATAAGCCCCTCTTATGACTAAAACAGATGAAGGGTGAAAACCCCAAACTCTTGAGGTGGTCCATTTCCCTAAAGGGGATGGACTATACAGTGGAACATAGGCCTGGGAGTAACCATGCAAATGCAGATGGACTCTCCAGATATTTCCACTTAGAACATGAAGACTCAACTAGTCAAGGTTAGTTTAACCCCTTGAATGCCCATGACGAGCTGGATTCGTCATGGCACACAGTTCTCGTGTGCCCATGACGAGTCCAGCTCGTCATGAGGCATTCCCTAGGAAATCCCTCTGGTGCGGGCTCCAGAGGGATTCCCTTTCATTCAAAATAGCCTCGGAGCTGGGGAAGAGCTTCCCCAGCTCCCGAGGGCCCCCCCCCCTGCTTTCCGTGTAATGACGATCGGTGCGCACGTCGCGCCGACGTCATTACACTGAAATTGAAACTGAAATGAGCCAAGAGGCTCATTTCAGTTTCACTTTCTACGTGCTCAGGGGGCTATCTCAGCCCCCTGAGCACGTAGAAAGACGGGAGAGGTATTGTTGGAAAGGGGAGAATCTCCCCTTTCCAATGGTACCCCTCCCCAGTGGATCCCTGCTTGGGGATCGCCACAGGAGGGCGATCCCCAAGCAGGGATCCACCCACTAGACACCAGGGAGGGGGGAGCGGCCCCTTGGGCAAGGGTCTTTGCTCCCCCCCAATTACTTTGCACCATTGAGTCTTTTTGCCCCCCCTAGGGGGGCGCAAAGCCCACTAGACACCAGGGAATCAAAAAAAAAAATAGGGGTGGGGGCTGCCCAAACGGGCAGGCCCATGCTCCCACCCCACAATTATTACAGTCTTTCTGCCCCCCGGGGGGCAGATGGGGCATTGGCCCCTAATCTGCCCCTTCGGTGGGGCAGAAAGCCCACTAAACACCAGGGATTTGTTTTTCTTTGTTTTTTAGGGTGGGGGCTGCCCGAAACGGGCACGCCAATGCCCCCACTCACCCGCCATCATTACAGCCTTTCTACCCCCCCCTGGGGGGCAGATGGGGCATTGGCCCCTAATCTGCCCCTTCGGGGGGGCGGACAGCCCACTAGAAACCAGGGATTGTTTTAGAAAGTAAAAATAAGGGTGGGGACTGCCCAAAACAGGCATGCCAATGCCCCCACCCCCCGCAATCATTAGTCTTTCTGCCCCCTCTGGGGGGCAGATGGGGCATTGGCCCCTAATCTGCCCCTTCGGGGGGGGCAGAAAGCCCACTAAACACAAGGGATTTGTTTTTAGAAGGTTTTTTTTAGGGTGGAGGCTGCCCGAAACGGGCACGCCAATGCCCCCACCCACCCGCCACCATTACAGCCTTTCTGCCCCCCCTAGCGCAGTTGGCACGTAGGCAAACCTAGCAAACCTGTACGTTTTTGAAAACTAATTTGGGAAAAAGGGGGTGGTGATGGACAGAGTTTCTGAATGATGCAGAATACTCTTACCAAGTCAAGAGATCATGGTTTTAATCCATCACCGTTTTTTAGCTCACTGCACCATCCCAGCTCAGAACCTGGCTACATGCAAATTAGTCTGTACCTGTCCCAGTGCATGATGGGAACAGGGCAAACCAAACTACCAAGCCAATTCTTATACTGGAAAGGAAACAAGCTTCCGGGGACCGGTTTCTGGCATCACAGCCTTCGTCGGCCCGGCTTGCCTGAATCCTGATGGTGCAATGAGCAAGGGACTCACGTCTGAGCATACCCTCCCACACTGAGTGTGGATAAAATCAATTTGGGAAAAAGGGGGTGGTGATGGACAGAGTTTCTGAATGATGCAGAATACTCTTACCAAGTCAAGAGATCATGGTTTTAATCCATCAACGTTTTTTAGCTCACTGCACCATCCCAGCTCAGAACCTGGCAACATGCAAATTAGTCTGTACCTGTCCCAGTGCATGATGGGAACAGGGCAAACCAAACTACCAAGCCAATTCTTATACTGGGAAGGAAACAAGCTTCCGGGGACCGGTTTCTGGCATCACAGCCTTCGTCGGCCCGGCTTGCCTGAATCCTGATGGTGCAATGAGCAAGGGACTCACGTCTGAGCATACCCTCCCACACTGAGTGTGGATAAAATCAATTTGGGAAAAAGGGGGTGGTGATGGACAGAGTTTCTGAATGATGCAGAATACTCTTACCAAGTCAAGAGATCATGGTTTTAATCCATCACCGTTTTTTAGCTCACTGCACCATCCCAGCTCAGAACCTGGCTACATGCAAATTAGTCTGTACCTGTCCCAGTGCATGATGGGAACAGGGCAAACCAAACTACCAAGCCAATTCTTATACTGGGAAGGAAACAAGCTTCCGGGGACCGGTTTCTGGCATCACAGCCTTCGTCGCCCCGGCTTGCCTGAATCCTGATGGTGCAATGAGCAAGGGACTCACGTCTGAGCATACCCTCCCACACTGAGTGTGGATAAAATCAATTTGGGAAAAAGGGGGTGGTGATGGACAGAGTTTCTGAATGATGCAGAATACTCTTACCAAGTCAAGAGATCATGGTTTTAATCCATCACCGTTTTTTAGCTCACTGCACCATCCCAGCTCAGAACCTGGCTACATGCAAATTAGTTTGTACCTGTCCCAGTGCATGATGGGAACAGGGCAAACCAAACTACCAAACCAATTCTTATACTGGGAAGGAAACAAGCTTCCGGGGACCGGTTTCTGGCATCACAGCCTTCGTCGGCCCGGCTTGCCTGAATCCTGTTGGTGCAATGAGCAAGGGACTCACGTCTGAGCATACCCTCCCACACTGAGTGTGGATAAAATCAATTTGGGAAAAAGGGGGGGTGGTGATGGATAGAGTTTCTGAATGATGCAGAATACTCTTACCAAGTCAAGAGATCATGGTTTTAATCCATCACCATTTTTTAGCTCACTGCACCATCACAGCTCAGAACCTGGCTACATGCAAATTAGTCTGTACCTGTCCCAGTGCATGATGGGAACAGGGCAAACCAAACTACCAAGCCGATTCTTATACTGGGAAGGAAACAAGCTTCCGGGGACCGGTTTCTGGCATCACAGCCTTCGTCAGCCCGGCTTGCCTGAATCCTGATGGTGCAATGAGCAAGGGACTCATGTCTGAGCATACCCTCCCACACTGAGTGTGGATAAAATCAATTTGGGAAAAAGGGGGTGGTGATGGACAGAGTTTCTGAATGATGCAGAATACTCTTACCAAGTCAAGAGATCATGGTTTTAATCCATCACCGTTTTTTAGCTCACTGCACCATCCCAGCTCAGAACCTGGCTACATGCAAATTAGTCTGTACCTGTCCCAGTGCATGATGGGAACAGGGCAAACCAAACTACCAAGCCAATTCTTATACTGGGAAGGAAACAAGCTTCCGGGGACCGGTTTCTGGCATCACAGCCTTCGTCGGCCCGGCTTGCCTGAATCCTGATGGTGCAATGAGCAAGGGACTCACGTCTGAGCATACCCTCCCACACTGAGTGTGGATAAAATCAATTTGGGAAAAAGGGGGTGGTGATGGACAGAGTTTCTGAATGATGCAGAATACTCTTACCAAGTCAAGAGATCATGGTTTTAATCCATCACCGTTTTTTAGCTCACTGCACCATCCCAGCTCAGAACCTGGCTACATGCAAATTAGTCTGTACCTGTCCCAGTGCATGATGGGAACAGGGCAAACCAAACTACCAAGCCAATTCTTATACTGGGAAGGAAACAAGCTTCCGGGGACCGGTTTCTGGCATCACAGCCTTCGTCGGCCCAGCTTGCCTGAATCCTGATGGTGCAATGAGCAAGGGACTCACGTCTGAGCATACCCTCCCACACTGAGTGTGGATAAAATCAATTTGGGAAAAAGGGGGTGGTGATGGACAGAGTTTCTGAATGATGCAGAATACTCTTACCAAGTCAAGAGATCATGGTTTTAATCCATCACCGTTTTTTAGCTCACTGCACCATCCCAGCTCAGAACCTGGCTACATGCAAATTAGTCTGTACCTGTCCCAGTGCATGATGGGAACAGGGCAAACCAAACTACCAAGCCAATTCTTATACTGGGAAGGAAACAAGCTTCCGGGGACCGGTTTCTGGCATCACAGCCTTCGTCGGCCTGGCTTGCCCAGGGACATCTTAAGGTTTTTGGGGGCCCTGGGCCAAACATATTTTGGGGCCCCTGTTCAGAACAACTTTGAATTTATGTTCCAATTTGAGCCCCTGTTTCCCACACAGTTTCCGCTTCCTCAGCTGTGTTAGTGATCCAGTTTTCATCATAGGCATTAGCCTACATATTCCCGATGCAAACAGATGCGCGCAGCTGACAGTGATAGGATTTAGTGTTTCCTGCCATGCTACTATGTTTTTAATACTTTTTAAATTGTATATGTGTGGCTTAATTACTCTGTGCTTTTTAACAATTTCTCCTACCTACGCGCACTTGCACTTTACTTGATTCTGCTTGCCTGCACCTCCTTGTCTGCTTCGATTCGCATCTCGCTTTTCCTCCAGTCCTGGTCCGCCACGGCTGATACGCCGATTGTGCGGAGGGCTGGGGCTACCATCGGGCTCCACACTACTGCCCACTCAGTTTCCACTTCCTCAGCTGCCACTTCCGAAGGCGCACCACAGGCAAGCTCGTCTGTGCCTGGAGGCGTTCCGGATGCGTCCAGCGCCGGCCATGCTGCCCAGTTCCCCTCCAGTGAGTTTCTTCCACTATATTACAATAGGGAAAAACTGCTTAGCCTTAGGCGGCTACCATTATGTCAGTGTACAGCGGCTGATCCGAGCTTGGAGGTAGACTTTTGATGCACTAAGTGCAACTTGTCTCTCCTCAAGCCCAGGAAACTCACACCCAAGATCCTCCCACGCAACAATAAGTGTAAAAACAATAAGAAAACAGAGGACTTAAAGGCCATCCTTTTAAATTGTCGCTCTATGCAAAAGCATAAACCACACATTTATGGCCTACTTTTAGACGAACAGCCTGATCTTTTATTTCTCACTGAGACCTGGCTGTCTGAAGCCTCCAACCCTACTATCACCTCAACCATCCCTACGGGTTATAAAATTCTTAGGAGGGACCGGCCGAGTGGGAAGGGGGTGGTGTCACCAAAATTTACAATAAAAAACTAGACTGCTCTCCCATCCTGATGGAAAACATCGAGGGTGCAGAGACCTTAGGCTTCCGCTGTACCTTATCCCCCCATCATAGCTTAGCTGTTTTTCTGATTTACAGACCTCCCAGTGCCATTGGAAATTTTATTAGTACACTTAATACAGCCACAACCTCCCTGGCCTTAAAATACAACAACTGCCTTATTCTGGGAGAGTTCAATATACATATGGACAATGGAAAAGACCCTCAAACAATTTCCTTGTTGGAGACTCTGCAGGCCTGCAACATGTTTCCATCTATTTCTTCGGCCACCCATGAGAAGGGTCATACCCTAGATCAAATCTTTCACAACTTTGACATATCAGTAAGCCTACCTCTTCCCATTAACTGTTCTGACCACCTCCTCTTAAAATTCGTCATTCCCAACTCTGCCACAGCCCCTCGGGCTAACGCAGGGCAGAGGGTCCCTAATTACAGGACGTTCCATAAAATATCCATCCAGATGTTCGCAGACGCCCTCGGTCATTCCTCACCGGAGCTGTCTGGCTGCCCTGACTCAGACGACCTCTCAATAGATTCATGGCTCCGAACCAACATTGATGCAGCGGTACTGGTTGTTTCGCTCTCCTCAAAGAGTTTGGCCCCACCAGCTCCATGATTTAACAACTCCCTCAGATCTAGCAAACGAAATTGTAGAAAAATGGAATGGAAATGGCGTAAATCCTACCTACCTGAGGACAGGAAGGTGTATAAAGACAACTTAAAAGCTAATTACATTCTCGTGAAGGCAGCCAAGAAAAACTTCTTTCAAACCAAGATAAAAAATGCCCAAAATAAGAGTAAGGAAATCTTTAGCATAGTCAAATCCTTTACCTCCCCGATAGTCTGCACAAAGGAAGGGCCATGCAAAGAAGAATGGTCTAAGCAAATAGCTCAAATCTTCTACAAAAAGATGTCCGTGATCCAACAAGCCTTCACTAACATCTCAGAGGAAGAACTGACCTTCTACCTTAGTTCTAATAGCAAATTTCACCTCTTGGATCTTCCATCTTTACTAGCTTTCCCTGAGTTTCAGCTTGAAGAGTCACTGACCCTTCTCCAAAGCATTAAGTCTGGCTCTCCTACCGTCCCATGTCAAGCGAATATCCTGAACCTATTAGCTCCCACCATAAACCCCACGGTAAACCATCTCTTTAATGCTTCCCTCTCCTCAGACAACATGCTGAAATTATGGAAGAATGCTAAGATTTTTTCACAGATAAAAAAGGCTAACGCCAAACCGAAGGACCCTGCCAACTACAGGCCAATCTCCCTTCTTCCGGCCCTCTCCAAAGTATTAGAGAAGCATGTAAACAAGGTTCTCCAAAAACACATTGAAAATGGGAAGCTCCTTCATGAGTCCCAATCCGGTTTTAGGGCTAACTACAGTACGGAATCTTCTCTGCTGGAAGTGACAGAACTTCTCAAGGGTAAGCTGGACCAGGGAGGCAAGGACATATTGATACTGCTCGATCTGTCGGCTGCCTTCGATACGGTCCCACATGAGAGGCTCCTGGAGAGACTTGCGAACATCGGCCTGGGGGGACTGCCTGAACATGGATGTCATCCTTCTTGGCAAATAGATCTCAGGACATCTGGCTCCCCCCCTTTTTCATCCCCAGTTCCAGCCATGAATGTAGGTGTCCCTCAGGGCTCTATTCTCATTCCTACCCTTTTTATTATATATCTATTCCCCGTTCATTTCTGGTAGAGGAAGAGGGCGCCAAAATTGTTTCCTATGCTGATGACACTCAGCTGATTTTTACGTGTGAAAAAGGAACCGACTTTGACGGGGCAATGATTAGGTCTTGCCTCACAAAGGTTTTTAACTGGCTTAAGATCTATCAGCTGAAGTGCAATCCGGACAAAACTGAAGTTGTTTTCTTTAGTAAACCAGAAACACCTGACAGGAGCACTTGGTGGCCAAAAGATCTGCTGTCCCCGCCCGTGGAAAAGGAGAAAGTCAAAAACTTAGGAATTGTCATAGACAAGACACTCTCCATGCGCTATCAAATCCAAAATCTAACTGGCGCTTGCTTTGGCATACTCTGGATGCTAAAAAAATTCCTGCCACTGTTACCGCTTGAGGGCAGAAAGATCGCGGTGCAGGCTCATATGACATCAAAGCTTGACTATGTCAACAGCTTGTACTTCGGTCTTCCCAAATCCCTTATTCAGCGCCTACAAGTAGTACAAAACGCGGCGGACAGAGCCATCCTGAGACCTAAACCCAGATCTAGTATGACACCTATTCTTAAGTCTCTACACTGGCTCCGCATAAAAGAACGGATCGACTTCAAAGCGATGACCATCTTCTTTAAAGCTTTCCACGGCTTAGAAGCCGGCTACCTAAATAAGCGATTTAATCTCTACACAACATCTAGACCCCTAAGATCTTCCAATGCCAACCTGGCCATCGTGCCTAAAATATGCCCTGCCCGCACTTGAGGCAGATCCCTCTGCTTTCTAGGCGCACATTTGTGGAATAGCCTCCCTGAGTCTCTGAGACTAACCATAGACCTACACTGTTTCAGGAAGGACCTTTAATCACGCTTTCCTCCCGCTGTCACGTGCCAGGACACTCTAGTCTGAGTAGCTGCGCTCTTTGATAAATACACTATTTCATTTAATTAGGTCCCTGACAGTGCAAAGGAACACTCATTCAAATTCTAAGGGCCTTTTATGCCGCTGGTGCGTCATGTTTTGTGACGCACTGGCAGCGTAAAAAAATGTGCCATGTTGCGCCCTATTTACAAAGTGACGCATCTAGGCAGATGCGTCTCTTTGTAAACCCCTGCACCACATTATACCTGCACCAGGTATAATGTATGCAGGGTGGGTGTTGCCCCGCAAAAAGCCTCGTAGAAGTGGCGCATTGAAATCTATGAGAACTCAGTGCGCCACTTCTAGGACGCCATTGTGTCAATATCTTACACCTGCCTCACAGCAGGTGTAAGACTGATGCAGTGCCTTTCACATGGGGCTTGCCCCATGTGAAAGGACACATTACTGGAGCTGCGTCTATTTTCAGACACACCCCAGCAATGCATCACTTGTGCGCCTACAAATATGTCAGATATACTGTTGTATCTGTAACTCCTTGCAACATGATGCGTCATACAGTAAATATGACGCATCCATCATGTTGCAAGGAGGGCGCGCTAAAAAGTGACGCATCCCTGTTTTCACACAGCGATGCATCACTTCTCATAAATAAAGCCCTAAATGTGTTTACATCTAATACTCAGGGATAGTTATGTGTGTTTTCAATATTGTAACACAGCAGCCGCTCACCAATATTACTGCAAATAATCTCTGTGACACCCTCCCATTTCTTATATGTTAGGCTTTGTTTTGATCTTAAAGAAAATTCTTTTATGTATATTGCATGAAACAAACACAACATTTCTCTGCAAAATGGCTGTACTAGACTCTCACACATCAGGTACATAAAAATAAATTAAAGGAAAACAGTATTTAAAACAATCTGTTTGAGAAATATTCAAGGTCATTAGGGCAAAACTCTGGAGAACAGAGCTGACTCTGTCAGGGGGCCTCCTGAAAGGGTGGGGCCCTGGGCCAGAGCCCACTTTGCCCATGCATTAAAACGTCTCTGGGCTTGCCTGAATCCTGATGGTGCAATGAGCAAGGGACTCACGTCTGAGCATACCCTCCCAAACTGAGTGTGGATAAAATCAATTTGGGAAAAAGGGGGTGGTGATGGACAGAGTTTCTGAATAATGCAGAATACTCTTACCAAGTCAAGAGATCATGGTTTTAATCCATCACCGTTTTTTAGCTCACTGCACCACCCCAGCTCAGAACCTGGCTACATGCAAATTAGTCTGTACCTGTCCCAGTGCATGATGGGAACAGGGCAAACCAAACTACCAAGCCAATTCTTATACTGGGAAGGAAACAAGCTTCCGGGGACCGGTTTCTGGCATCACAGCCTTCGTCAGCCCGGCTTGCCTGAATCCTGATGGTGCAATGAGCAAGGGACTCACGTCTGAGCATACCCTCCCACACTGAGTGTGGATAAAATCAATTTGGTAAAAAGGGGGTGGTGATGGACAGAGTTTCTGAATGATGCAGAATACTCTTACCAAGTCAAGAGATCATGGTTTTAATCCATCACCGTTTTTTAGCTCACTGCACCATCCCAGCTCAGAACCTGGCTACATGCAAATTAGTCTGTACCTGTCCCAGTGCATGATGGGAACAGGGCAAACCAAACTACCAAACCAATTCTTATACTGGGAAGGAAACAAGCTTCCGGGGACCGGTTTCTGGCATCACAGCCTTCGTCGGCCCGGCTTGCCTGAATCCTGATGGTGCAATGAGCAAGGGACTCACGTCTGAGCATACCCTCCCACACTGAGTGTGGATAAAATCAATTTGGGAAAAAGGGGGTGGTGATGGACAGAGTTTCTGAATGATGCAGAATACTCTTACCAAGTCAAGCGATCATGGTTTTAATCCATCACCGTTTTTTAGCTCACTGCACCATCCCAGCTCAGAACCTGTCTCAGTGCATGATGGGAACAGGGCAAACCAAACTACCAAGCCAATTCTCATACTGGGAAGGAAACAAGCTTCCGGGGAACGGTTTCTGGCATCACAGCCTTCGTCGGCCCGGCTTGCCTGAATCCTGATGGTGCAATGAGCAAGGGACTCACGTCTGAGCATACCCTCCCACACTGAATGTGGATAAAATCAATTTGGGAAAAAGGGGGTGGTGATGGACAGAGTTTCTGAATGATGCAGAATACTCTTACCAAGTCAAGAGATCATGGTTTTAATCCATCACCGTTTTTTAGCTCACTGCACCATCCCAGCTCAGAACCTGGCTACATGCAAATTAGTCTGTACCTGTCCCAGTGCATGATGGGAACAGGGCAAACCAAACTACCAAGCCAATTCTTATACTGGGAAGGAAACAAGCTTCCGGGGACCGGTTTCTGGCATCACAGCCTTCGTCAGCCCAGCTTGCCTGAATCCTGATGGTGCAATGAGCAAGGGACTCACGTCTTAGCATACCCTCCCACACTGAGTGTGGATAAAATCAATTTGGGAAAAAGGGGGTGGTGATGGACAGAGTTTCTGAATGATGCAGAATACTCTTACCAAGTCAAGAGATCATGGTTTTAATCCATCACCGTTTTTTAGCTCACTGCACCATCCCAGCTCAGAACCTGGGCTACCGAGGGGAATCCAGGATGGGGTGACTTGACTGGCTCTCACCAGGTTCTGTTACCCAGAATCCATTGCAAACCTAAAAATGTGTCCAATATAACACATTTTCCTCACATTTCTGTGGTGGAAAGTTCTGGCATCTGCGTGGGTCCACAAAATTAGACCCACCCCGCGTTCCCCAAAGTCTTCCGAGAAAAATGGTACCTCACTTGCGTGGGTAGGCCTATTCAGGAGACAGCAAAATTACCTATCACAAAACAACCTGGTTTTGAAAAGGGGGTCCCATGAGTGTTTGGCCCCGGGCTTGGCGGCCATCTAGGGAAACCTACCAAACCCACGCATTTCTGAAAACGAGACACCCGGGGGATTTCAGGGAGGTATGGCTTGCGTGGATCCCCCAACGTTTCCTTACCCAGAATGCCCTGCAAACCTCAAATTTAGCTGAAAAAAATCATCTTTTTCACGTATTTTTGTGTGGGAAAGTTGTGGCATCACGGGCTAACACGAATTTCCTACCACCCAGCATTCCCCCGGGTCTCCCGATAAAAACGGTGCCTCACTCGTGTGGGAGGCCCAAGTACCCGCGACAGGCAAGGGCCCACAACGTAGTGAGGCGATATGAAAATTGCCTATATCAAAACGACCTGGTTTTGCAAGGGGGGTCACTTGGGTTTTTGGCCCGGTGCTCGGTGGCCACCTAGGGAAACCTACCAAACCCACATATTTCTGAAAACTAGACACCCAGGGGATTCCAGGGAGGTATGGCTTACGTGGATCCCCCAACATTTCCTTACCCAGAATGCCCTGCAAACCTTAAATTTAGCTGAAAAAATCACAGTTTTCACACATTTTTGTGTGGGAAAGTTGTGGCATCATCGGGCTGACACAAATTTCCTACCACACAGCTTTCCCCCGGGTCTCCCGATAAAAACGGTGCCTCACTCGTGTGAGAGGCCCAAGTACCCACGAAAAAAGATTCATTTTTCACTGCGAAATTGAGGTGTGTTCACGATGCGTTTTGCGCCCTTTCCTGTAGTGGGCACTAGGCCGACCCACACAAGTGAGGTACCATTTTTCTCGGAAGACTTTGGGGAACACGGGGTGGGTGGAAATTTTTTGGATCCACGCAGATTCCAGAAGTTTCCACCACAGAAATGTGGGGAAAATGTGTTTTTGGGCAATTTTTTAGGTTTGCAAGGGATTCTGGGTAGCAGAACTTGGTGGGAGGCAGTCAAGTCACCCCATCCTGGATTCCCCAGGGTGTCTATTTTTCAAAAATGTATAGGTTTGCTAGGTTTTCCTAGGTGCCGGCAGAGCTATGGTTAAAAAACTACAGCTAGGCACTTTGCCAAAAAAGGGTCATTTTTCACAGCAAAATTGAGGTGTGTCCATGTTGCGTTTTGCGCCGTTTCCTGTCGCGGGCACTAGGCCGACCCACACAAGTGAGGTACCATTTTTCTCGGAAGACTTTGGGGAACGCGGGGCTGGTGGAAATTTGTGGATCCACGCAGATTCCAGAACTTTCCACCAGAGAAATAGGCGGAAAATATCTTTTTTTTGGCAATTTTTTAGGTTTGCAAGGGATTCTGGGTAACAGAACCTGGTGGGAGGCAGTCAAGTCACCCCATCCTGGATTCCCCTGGGTGTCTATTTTTAAAAAATGTATAGGTTTGCTAGATTTCCCTAGGTGCCGGCAGAGCTATGGTTCAAAAACTACAGCTAGGCACTTTGCCAAAAAAGGGTAATTTTTCACTGCGAAATTGAGGTGTGTCCACGTTACGTTATGCGCCGTTTCCTGTCACGGGCACTAGGCCGACCCACACAAGTGAGGTACCATTTTGCTTGGAAGACTTTGGGGAACGCGGGGTGGGTGGAAATTTGTGGATCCACGCAGATTCCAGAACTTTCCACCAGAGAAATGTGGGGAAAATTTGTTTTTTTTGGCAATGTTTAGGTTTGCAAGGGATTCTGGGTAACAGTACCTAGTCGGAGGCAGTCAAGTCACCCCCATCCTGGATTCCCCTGGGTGTCTAGTTTTCAAAAATGTATAGGTTTGCTAGGTTTCCCTAGGTGCCGGCAGAGCTATGGTTAAAAAACTACAGCTAGGCACTTTGCTAAAAAAGGGTAATTTTGCATTGTGAAAATGTGGTGTGTTCACGTTGGGGTTTGAGCCATTTCCTGTCGTGGGCACTATGCCTACCCATACAAGTGAGGTACCATTTTTATCGGGAGACTTAGGGTAATTGAGATTTGTAAAGGAACTGTTATTACTTATTGACTTTCGATGCATTTCTACCTTCCAAATGAAAGACATTGTGTAAAAAAGAAGCCATGACTGATAATTCTCATGCTAGTATGAGTATTCCCAATTTCGGAAATGTGCAAATATCTACTGTTTCTAAACTCTATATTTTGTTCCCATTTCAGAAATACAAAGGTGTCTTTCATACCGATTTTTCCATGTAGACATTTTTACAGAATAATTACTTTATACCCGGTACATAATAAAAAACCATTGCAAGTTGCTGCTCAGTTTTTGGCTCTGGGTTCGTCGGGTTCTTAGTGAACCTACAAGTCCTATATATCCCCACAACCAGTAATGTCCAGCGGATGTAACGGTATATTGCTTTCAAAGAGCTGTCATAATAAAAAGAAGTTACAGGTGAAAACGTTGACACAAAAGGCTTTTTTTACAACAAATTTTCAATTTATCCTATATTTAACTGTTAGTTTCTATAAAGAAACCTTGATGGATCTACACAAATGACCCCTTGCTGAATTCAAAATGTTGTCTACTTCTCTAAAATGTATAGCTTTCCAGGATCCATTATTGCTTTTGTACCCATTTCTACCATTAACTGGAAGGAGGTCGAAAGCACAAAAAATAGCAAAAATAGGCTATGTCCCAGAAAAATGGCAAAACTGTGTAAACATTTTTGGGTTTCTGACAACAGTCTGATATCCCCTAAAAGCTGGGAAAATGGTGATTTCAGCCCCACAAACCCTTTTTTGATAACATTTGCAGGTAAAAACCCAGATGCTTTCATTTGCAGCCCGTTTTTCCATTTTCCCCCAAAAAACTACATTTTGCTGTATTTTGGCTCATTTCTGTGACCCCTCCAGGGGAATCCACAAACCCTGAGTACCTTTAGAATCCCCATGATGTTGGAAGAAAAAGACGCAAAATTGGCGTGGATACCTTATGTGGTCAAAAAGTTACAGGGGCCTCAGCGCACACTACCCCAAATAGCCAAAAAAGGGCGTGGCACAGGAGGGGGAAAAGGCTTGGCAGCGAAGGGGTTAATGTCCTTGCATTGTGGGGGTTTGCGCAGGAAAGTAGCATCTGCTTCTTATGGTTACCCCCACTTTTTGCTGATCTCACACTGTTTTTGGACTAGTCTGACTGGGATCCTGCTATCCAGTCTATTTGCTTCATCCCTTAAATTGCTACGTATGTACTTTAGGTACACTCCAGATCGGATTCTGGGGTACCCTTATCAGTCCCTAGTATATGGTATACCATGTACCCAGGGCATAGGTACCCCAAAGGCCTCCCTTGAGCTGGAGCATGTATAATGCCACCCATGAGAGGCCATTCAAATTTACACGACCAGCCTACTACAGCTGACTGTGTAAGCTGGTGCTTGCACCACTTACTTAAGATATAGGTTCACTATATCTATCTAAATCACTACACTTGAATACCTATCAGTCTCCCAAGGCAGGCCTTGTCAATCCTGAAGGCATGGTGCTGGGTTTTAAGTGAGATGGTGCCCCTGCATGAGCAGAGCGCCTCTGCAACCTTTGGAGACCATTCTCCGGGGTTGTTGTGATGCAGCTAGACATATATGTTTAAGTGCATCATAACCTCGCGGTAAATGCTAACTTTAAAATGGCTGCTTAGAAACATGTCGTGTTTGGTGTCAAACATCTTGGAACCATACCTCCACACCAGTAGCTGGTGTGGGAAGTAAGATTCCACCCATCCAAAAGGACATATGTGGGTCACCAGTCTACCCGGTACCAGCTTTCTCGACCTGGGCAGCACAAAATGGATGCTGCCAGCTACAGACACGATTCTGCTCTGCTGCTGCTGAGCCAAGCTCGAGCAGAGGAAGGCATGACAATAGGCATCCTGTCACAGGGAGGTGTGACAGGGGCTGGGTGGGTGTACTCTGAGAGTGCCAGAAACTCTGCACTGGGGCACATTTGGTGTCCCTGTGCATAGTCCAGCTCAAACCAGTTCTGGGAGCCATTGGCTCCTGCTCTGGCGTGAAACTGGACAAAGGACATGGGTGCAGCCACCCCTCTGTCCTGTCCCTCCCCTAGGAGGGTCCACAGAATCTTTCCAACCCCTTCCCATGGGTATGAAGTGGTTACCTGACTACAGGACTTTAGATTTTACCTGGACAAGATTCTGTTAAGACTAAACCAAGTACTTTGACGAACTGCACGACGCTGAGCGACTGAAGAATCTCCCTTGGAGAAAAGGAGTTACTCCCCTGCAAAGGCAGGCACCTAAACACATCTGACCGGTTTGCTTCTCCCAAACTCCTGAGGACTCCGAAGATTTCAGCAGCACAGGAGGTGGGTTCACGAAGATCCCTGAGGTAGATCTGCCCTCTCAGTGATTCTGAGACCAGTATCCCTCGTGTAAACCGTGCAACCCAAACCCCTGTGCACCGCGTACATTTGCAGTTGCATATGACTCTCCATTGCTTGGTGAGTCCCCTGGACTTTGCTGGTCCACACTGTAACCTGTTTACTCTGACCGAGTGGGTTGTATTTGCCAAGGCTTGTTGGTGCTCCAGCCAGACATTGACCCCTTTGTGGGACAGCTCACCACCAGACCCTGGTTATCCTCACCATCTCCTGGTCCCCTTGGCTGCAGAGTCAAGCAACCCTTCTTCACTCCTGAAGCACTTGACATCGGTGGGCATTCGACTACTGAGCCCCTGGTCACCTGAAGTGACCCTGCCTCTTTCCCCTCTGCTTTCAGGTTCTTCTCACCTCCAATCCGGGCCTGGATTCCACCGGACACTCTATCCAGTCTATTTGCTTCATCCCTTAAATTGCTACGTATGTACTTTAGGTACACTCCAGATCGGATTCTGGGGTACCCTTATCAGTCCCTAGTATATGGTATACCATGTACCCAGGGCATAGGTACCCCAAAGGCCTCCCTTGAGCTGGAGCATGTATAATGCCACCCATGAGAGGCCATTCAAATTTACACGACCAGCCTACTACAGCTGACTGTGTAAGCTGGTGCTTGCACCACTTACTTAAGATATAGGTTCACTATATCTATCTAAATCACTACACTTGAATACCTATCAGTCTCCCAAGGCAGGCCTTGTCAATCCTGAAGGCATGGTGCTGGGTTTTAAGTGAGATGGTGCCCCTGCATGAGCAGAGCGCCTCTGCAACCTTTGGAGACCATTCTCCGGGGTTGTTGTGATGCAGCTAGACATATATGTTTAAGTGCATCATAACCTCGCGGTAAATGCTAACTTTAAAATGGCTGCTTAGAAACATGTTGTGTTTGGTGTCAAACATCTTGGAATCATACCTCCACACCAGTAGCTGGTGTGGGAAGTAAGATTCCACCCTTCCAAAACGACATATGTGGGTCACCAGTCTACCCGGTACCAGCTTTCTCGACCTGGGCAGCACAAAATGGATGCTGCCAGCTACAGACACGATTCTGCTCTGCTGCTGCTGAGCCAAGCTCGAGCAGAGGAAGGCATGACAATAGGCATCCTGTTACAGGGAGGTGTGACAGGGGCTGGGTGGGTGTACTCTGAGAGTGCCAGAAACTCTGCACTGGGGCACATTTGGTGTCCCTGTGCATAGTCCAGCTCAAACCAGTTCTGGGAGCCATTGGCTCCTGCTCTGGCGTGAAACTGGACAAAGGACATGGGTGCAGCCACCCCTCTGTCCTGTCCCTCCCCTAGGAGGGTCCACAGAATCTTTCCAACCCCTTCCCATGGGTATGAAGTGGTTACCTGACTACAGGACTTTAGATTTTACCTGGACAAGATTCTGTTAAGACTAAACCAAGTACTTTGACTGAATGCACGACGCTGAACGACTGAAGAATCTCCCTTGGAGAAAAGGAGTTACTCCCCTGCAAAGGCAGGCACCTAAACACATCTGACCGGTTTGCTTCTCCCAAAC
The DNA here is from genome assembly GCF_964204655.1 of Triturus cristatus. Classification (NCBI taxonomy): domain Eukaryota; kingdom Metazoa; phylum Chordata; class Amphibia; order Caudata; family Salamandridae; genus Triturus; species Triturus cristatus. The sequence goes on along the minus strand of NC_140587.1, from coordinate 338,889,243 downwards.
TCCTGAGGACTCCGAAGATTTCAGCAGCACAGGAGGTGGGTTCACGAAGATCCCGGAGGTAGATCTGCCCTCTCAGTGATTCTGAGACCAGTATTCCTCGTGTAAACCGTGCAACCCAAACCCCTGTGCACCGTGTACATTTGCAGTTGCATATGACTCTCCATTGCTTGGTGAGTCCCCTGGACTTTGCTGGTCCACACTGTAACTTGTTTACTCTGACCGAGTGGGTTGTATTTGCCAAGGCTTGTTGGTGCTCCAGCCAGACATTGACCCCTTTGTGGGACAGCTCACCACCAGACCCTGGTTATACTCACCATCTCCTGGTCCCCTTGGCTGCAGAGTCAAGCAACCCTTCTTCACTCCTGAAGCACTTGACATCGGTGGGCATTCGACTACTGAGCCCCTGGTCACCTGAAGTGACCCTGCCTCTTTCCCCTCTGCTTTCAGGTTCTTCTCACCTCCAATCCGGGCCTGGATTCCACCGGACACTCTATCCAGTCTATTTGCTTCATCCCTTAAATTGCTACGTATGTACTTTAGGTACACTCCAGATCGGATTCTGGGGTACCCTTATCAGTCCCTAGTATATGGTATACCATGTACCCAGGTCATAGGTACCCCAAAGGCCTCCCTTGAGCTGGAGCATGTATAATGCCACCCATGAGAGGCCATTCAAATTTACACGACCAGCCTACTACAGCTGACTGTGTAAGCTGGTGCTTGCACCACTTACTTAAGATATAGGTTCACTATATCTATCTAAATCACTACACTTGAATACCTATCAGTCTCCCAAGGCAGGCCTTGTCAATCCTGAAGGCATGGTGCTGGGTTTTAAGTGAGATGGTGCCCCTGCATGAGCAGAGTGCCTCTGCAACCTTTGGAGACCATTCTCCGGGGTTGTTGTGATGCAGCTAGACATATATGTTTAAGTGCATCATAACCTCGCGGTAAATGCTAACTTTAAAATGGCTGCTTAGAAACATGTCGTGTTTGGTGTCAAACATCTTGGAATCATACCTCCACACCAGTAGCAGGTGTGGGAAGTAAGATTCCACCCTTCCAAAAGGACATATGTGGGTCACCAGTCTACCCGGTACCAGCTTTCTCGACCTGGGCAGCACAAAATGGATGCTGCCAGCTACAGACACGATTCTGCTCTGCTGCTGCTGAGCCAAGCTCGAGCAGAGGAAGGCATGACAATAGGCATCCTGTCACAGGGAGGTGTGACAGGGGCTGGGTGGGTGTACTCTGAGAGTGCCAGAAACTCTGCACTGGGGCACATTTGGTGTCCCTGTGCATAGTCCAGCTCAAACCAGTTCTGGGAGCCATTGGCTCCTGCTCTGGCGTGAAACTGGACAAAGGACATGGGTGCAGCCACCCCTCTGTCCTGTCCCTCCCCTAGGAGGGTCCACAGAATCTTTCCAACCCCTTCCCATGGGTATGAAGTGGTTACCTGACTACAGGACTTTAGATTTTACCTGGACAAGATTCTGTTAAGACTAAACCAAGTACTTTGACTGACTGCACGACGCTGAGCGGCTGAAGAATCTCCCTTGGAGAAAAGGAGTTACTCCCCTGCAAAGGCAGGCACCTAAACACATCTGACCGGTTTGCTTCTCCCAAACTCCTGAGGACTCCGAAGATTTCAGCAGCACAGGAGGTGGGTTCACGAAGATCCCTAAGGTAGATCTGCACTCTCAGTGATTCTGAGACCAGTATCCCTCGTGTAAACCGTGCAACCCAAACCCCTGTGCACCGCGTACATTTGCAGTTGCATATGACTCTCCATTGCTTGGTGAGTCCCCTGGACTTTGCTGGTCCACACTGTAACCTGTTTACTCTGACCGAGTGGGTTGTATTTGCCAAGGCTTGTTGGTGCTCCAGCCAGACATTGACCCCTTTGTGGGACAGCTCACCACCAGACCCTGGTTATCCTCACCATCTCCTGGTCCCCTTGGCTGCAGAGTCAAGCAACCCTTCTTCACTCCTGAAGCACTTGACATCGGTGGGCATTCGACTACTGAGCCCCTGGTCACCTGAAGTGACCCTGCCTCTTTCCCCTCTGCTTTCAGGTTCTTCTCACCTCCAATCCGGGCCTGGATTCCACCGGACACTCTATCCAGTCCATTTGCTTCATCCCATTTAATTGCTACGTATGTACTTTAGGTACACTCCAGATCGGATTCTGGGGTACCCTTATCAGTCCCTAGTATATGGTATACCATGTACCCAGGGCATAGGTACCCCAAAGGCCTCCCTTGAGCTGGAGCATGTATAATGCCACCCATGAGAGGCCATTCAAATTTACACGACCAGCCTACTACAGCTGACTGTGTAAGCTGGTGCTTGCACCACTTACTTAAGATATAGGTTCACTATATCTATCTAAATCACTACACTTGAATACCTATCAGTCTCCCAAGGCAGGCCTTGTCAATCCTGAAGGCATGGTGCTGGGTTTTAAGTGAGATGGTGCCCCTGCATGAGCAGAGCGCCTCTGCAACCTTTGGAGACCATTCTCCGGGGTTGTTGTGATGCAGCTAGACATATATGTTTAAGTGCATCATAACCTCGCGGTAAATGCTAACTTTAAAATGGCTGCTTAGAAACATGTTGTGTTTGGTGTCAAACATCTTGGAATCATACCTCCACACCAGTAGCTGGTGTGGGAAGTAAGATTCCACCCTTCCAAAAGGACATATGTGGGTCACCAGTCTACCCGGTACCAGCTTTCTCGACCTGGGCAGCACAAAATGGATGCTGCCAGCTACAGACACGATTCTGCTCTGCTGCTGCTGAGCCAAGCTCGAGCAGAGGAAGGCATGACAATAGGCATCCTGTCACAGGGAGGTGTGACAGGGGCTGGGTGGGTGTACTCTGAGAGTGCCAGAAACTCTGCACTGGGGCACATTTGGTGTCCCTGTGCATAGTCCAGCTCAAACCAGTTCTGGGAGCCATTGGCTCCTGCTCTGGCGTGAAACTGGACAAAGGACATGGGTGCAGCCACCCCTCTGTCCTGTCCCTCCCCTAGGAGGGTCCACAGAATCTTTCCAACCCCTTCCCATGGGTATGAAGTGGTTACCTGACTACAGGACTTTAGATTTTACCTGGACAAGATTCTGTTAAGACTAAACCAAGTACTTTGACTGAATGCACGACGCTGAACGACTGAAGAATCTCCCTTGGAGAAAAGGAGTTACTCCCCTGCAAAGGCAGGCACCTAAACACATCTGACCGGTTTGCTTCTCCCAAACTCCTGAGGACTCCGAAGATTTCAGCAGCACAGGAGGTGGGTTCACGAAGATCCCGGAGGTAGATCTGCCCTCTCAGTGATTCTGAGACCAGTATCCCTCGTGTAAACCGTGCAACCCAAACCCCTGTGCACCGTGTACATTTGCAGTTGCATATGACTCTCCATTGCTTGGTGAGTCCCCTGGACTTTGCTGGTCCACACTGTAACTTGTTTACTCTGACCGAGTGGGTTGTATTTGCCAAGGCTTGTTGGTGCTCCAGCCAGACATTGACCCCTTTGTGGGACAGCTCACCACCAGACCCTGGTTATCCTCACCATCTCCTGGTCCCCTTGGCTGCAGAGTCAAGCAACCCTTCTTCACTCCTGAAGCACTTGACATCGGTGGGCATTCGACTACTGAGCCCCTGGTCACCTGAAGTGACCCTGCCTCTTTCCCCTCTGCTTTCAGGTTCTTCTCACCTCCAATCCGGGCCTGGATTCCACCGGACACTCTATCCAGTCTATTTGCTTCATCCCTTAAATTGCTACGTATGTACTTTAGGTACACTCCAGATCGGATTCTGGGGTACCCTTATCAGTCCCTAGTATATGGTATACCATGTACCCAGGGCATAGGTACCCCAAAGGCCTCCCTTGAGCTGGAGCATGTATAATGCCACCCATGAGAGGCCATTCAAATTTACACGACCAGCCTACTGCAGCTGACTGTGTAAGCTGGTGCTTGCACCACTTTCTTAAGATATAGGTTCACTATATCTATCTAAATCACTACACTTGAATACCTATCAGTCTCCCAAGGCAGGCCTTGTCAATCCTGAAGGCATGGTGCTGGGTTTTAAGTGAGATGGTGCCCCTGCATGAGCAGAGTGCCTCTGCAACCTTTGGAGACCATTCTCCGGGGTTGTTGTGATGCAGCTAGACATATATGTTTAAGTGCATCATAACCTCGCGGTAAATGCTAACTTTAAAATGGCTGCTTAGAAACATGTCGTGTTTGGTGTCAAACATCTTGGAATCATACCTCCACACCAGTAGCTGGTGTGGGAAGTAAGATTCCACCCTTCCAAAAGGACATATGTGGGTCACCAGTCTACCCGGTACCAGCTTTCTCGACCTGGGCAGCACAAAATGGATGCTGCCAGCTACAGACACGATTCTGCTCTGCTGCTGCTGAGCCAAGCTCGAGCAGAGGAAGGCATGACAATAGGCATCCTGTCACAGGGAGGTGTGACAGGGGCTGGGTGGGTGTACTCTGAGAGTGCCAGAAACTCTGCACTGGGGCACATTTGGTGTCCCTGTGCATAGTCCAGCTCAAACCAGTTCTGGGAGCCATTGGCTCCTGCTCTGGCGTGAAACTGGACAAAGGACATGGGTGCAGCCACCCCTCTGTCCTGTCCCTCCCCTAGGAGGGTCCACAGAATCTTTCCAACCCCTTCCCATGGGTATGAAGTGGTTACCTGACTACAGGACTTTAGATTTTACCTGGACAAGATTCTGTTAAGACTAAACCAAGTACTTTGACTGACTGCACGACGCTGAACGACTGAAGAATCTCCCTTGGAGAAAAGGAGTTACTCCCCTGCAAAGGCAGGCACCTAAACACATCTGACCGGTTTACTTCTCCCAAACTCCTGAGGACTCAGAAGATTTCAGCAGCACAGGAGGTGGGTTCACGAAGATCCCGGAGGTAGATCTGCCCTCTCAGTGATTCTGAGACCAGTATCCCTCGTGTAAACCGTGCAACCCAAACCCCTGTGCACCGTGTACATTTGCAGTTGCATATGACTCTCCATTGCTTGGTGAGTCCCCTGGACTTTGCTGGTCCACACTGTAACTTGTTTACTCTGACCGAGTGGGTTGTATTTGCCAAGGCTTGTTGCTGCTCCAGCCAGACATTGACCCCTTTGTGGGACAGCTCACCACCAGACCCTGGTTATCCTCACCATCTCCTGGTCCCCTTGGCTGCAGAGTCAAGCAACCCTTCTTCACTCCTGAAGCACTTGACATCGGTGGGCATTCGACTACTGAGCCCCTGGTCACCTGAAGTGACCCTGCCTCTTTCCCCTCTGCTTTCAGGTTCTTCTCACCTCCAATCCGGGCCTGGATTCCACCGGACACTCTTCGCCCTCCTGGCAGCAGTACTTCTTTTCAACTCTCCATTGAAAACAACGAAGGTTTCCGACACCACTTGACCCCTATGCACCCGGCTCCTCTGGGATAGGTAACACGGGTACTTCGGTACTCACTGGTGGGATGGCCTTAGAACCTCCTATATTCCAATGGGTTTGCTCGAAGTCCTCTTATAAGTGTCCTTAACTTGTAACTTTGCAACCGCGACTTCTCCATAGAGTTGTACGGAGCACGCGTCTGTGTTTCCTCACTGCACCCATCCTCCGTGGGCTCCCTGTGTCACTCCTCTGGGTTGTTCCTTGGTGTCCCAGCGATTCTACGTGCTGTAGGCACTGTGTCTAGTCAAGTTGTTGTTGTTATACCATTTTTTTAGTATATGGTTTGGTCTCCCCCTGGAGCCCGCTGTGTAATTTGCTATTTACGAATGTTCTATTGATTCAGTATTGTGTACTTTGTGCCCTAGTCTCTACTTTCATTTAGTCATTTAGGAGGTGATATTCTGGTAAAACAATCTGCTTTACTTTCCTTCAAGATTAAGCCTGAAGGCTGCTCTCCACAGCTACCACTAGGATATCTTTCTAAAGGTTATCTTTGACCTCATACATCATAAGGGTCGGGTGGACTGATACAGTGTGCCCACTTTGATTAGTGGATTGCATATACCAGGCCACCTTCTCACAATAATGAAACACTCAAAATGGTTAAAATGTTTAATTCAGAGATGATTGATAAATGTAGATTCACAGTTTTCCCCTAGTATTTATGTGTGTGATAAAAACGTGTATTTCAGAATGACATATAAATAATTTTGGTTTTGAAAATGATAAACATGCAAATAAATGTTTTAGTAGTGCTTAATATTGACATGTAACTTCTAAAAGAAGAAGAATGATTGAACTAATTAAGAAAATCGAAATACTTATACTAATGTGTGTTTTATATTAATCGTAACGTTGTAATGATTCTGCAAATTTTAAGTAGGCCTCAGATGCTTTCTTTCCTTGTTAGGAAGGCATTATCTAGCTGAAGTAGTCACTTTAGACGCTGTGAGAACTTTTCGTGAAGTATCTTTTCTGTGCTCTAGGACAAAGGACTCTCTTTTGATTCAGCAACACTTTTGACAGAAATGTATTGATAAAATTTCAAACCCAGAGAGAGTGTCTGGGAACTGACAGATAGTTAACAAAGTGAATTTTCTTACTTCAAAGGAAAGGATGGAAATAACCAACTGAATTTAATGAATTTGTAAAAGGATTACTTAATGCTTCCGGATTTTTTAGTGAGGTATTGATCACACCATGAGCAGCCCACTGTAGACAACCAATGGAAATCGTATGAGATGACAATAAGGATACTTTGGGGTGTAAACTACAAACTTTTGGAAGTATAATTGCTCCATGGAGGAGGAGTTGGGGCTGGCTGTCATTTCTAGAGAGATAAAAAAAAATTGCTCAGCTTTCCGCTGCATCAGTTTTCTTGTAGCCTGTTGGATGGTTAGTTTGACTAATTAAACTAGGATATGAGGAGACGTCAAAATCAAATCAAATCAAATCCGGTGTTTGTTAAATGCGACAAGTCACCCATAAGGGTCTCAAGGCGCTGGAGGGTGTGGGGGGGCGGTTCGCAGGATCCAGTCCATTAAGGAGGGGGTCTGTCGAAGAGCCAGGTTTTGAGGTTTCTGGCAAAGATGGGGAGCGATGTGATCTGTCTGAGTTGGAACGGAAGGTTGTTCCAGGCTCTGGCCGCGTGGAAGGAGAAGGAGCGGCATCCCGATCTGGTCTTTCTGGTGCGGGGGACCATGGCGTAGGAGAGCTGGGCTGATCATAGGGTCCTTTGGAGTGCGTGGAAATTGAGTCGGCTATTCAGGTATGCTGGGCCGGTGTCGTGGAGGGCCTTGTGAGCGTGGGTTAGCATCTTGAAGGTGATTCTAGCTTCGATGGGGAGCCATGGAGTTGTGCGCCAGTGCTGGGAAATGTGGCAGTGCCTTGGCAGGTTGAGGACCAGTCTTGCGGCGGCGTTTTGGATGTTCTGTAGCTTGTGGTGAGGTTTTTGTTTATTCCGGCATAGAGTGCGTTGCGGTAGTCGAGCCTGCTGGTCACCAGGGCATGAGTGACGGTCTTTCTGTGTTCGAGGGGGATCCATTTGAAGGTCTTACGTAGGAGGCGGAGGGTGTGGAAGCAGGAGGACGAGACGTAGTTGGTGTGGTGGTCCATTTTGAGCTCTGAGTCCAGGATGATTCCCAGGTTGCGTGCATGGTCCGTGGGAGTGGGCGGGCTTCCGAGGGCGGGGGGCCACCAGGTGTCGTTCCAGGCATCTGGGTTTGGGCCCATGATGAGTACTTCTGTTTTGTTGGTGTTTAGTTGCAGGCAGCTGTTTTTCATCCATTTGGCGACGGCTTCCATGCTTTCTCGAAAGTTGTGTCAGGCGGTGTTGGGTTCGTTGGATAGGGAGAGGATGAGTTGGGTGTCGTCTGCATATGACACAATGTTGAGTCCAAAGGTTCTGACGATGGGGGCGAGCGGAGCCATGTAGACGTTGAAGAGCGTAGGGCTGAGAGAGGACCCCTGGGAGACTCCGCAGGTGGTAGGTGTAGGGTCCGAGAGGAAAGGGGGGAGTCTGACCCACTGCGTTCTGCCGGTGAGGAAGGAGCGGATCCAGTCGAGGGCCTTGTCTTGGATGCCTGCGTCATGGAGTCTGCGTATTAGGGTGCGGTGAGAGACTGTGACGAACGCCGCTGAGAGGTCGAGGAGGATGAGGGCTGCTGTTTCTCCTTTGCCCAGTAAGGTACGGATGTTGTCTGTTGCGGCGAGGAGGGCGGTTTCCGTACTGTGGTTTTTTCTGAAGCCGGATTGGGAGGAGTCGAGGATGTTGTGCTCTTTTGATAAATGTGGCGAGTTGGCTGTTGATGGCTTTCTCGATGACTTTTGCTGAGAACGGGAGCAGGGAGATGGATCTGTAGTTTTTGAGGTTGGTGGGGTCCGCCAAGGGTTTCTTCAGGAGGGGGTTGATCTCAGCGTGCTTCCAGTCATCAGGGAATGAGGCGGTTGCCAGGGAGCGGTTGATGGTGTGGCAGAGCATGGGTGTGATGGTGTCGGTGGCTCTGTTGAAAATGTGTTGGGGGCAGGGGTCCGTGGGGGCCCCGGAGTGGATTGACTTAATCGTCTTCATTGGTGGTGAGGGCTGCCCAGTTGTTGATCGCTGATTTCGGGGTGTCGGGGGTGGTTGGTGAGGGTTTAGTGTGTTGGTTGTCTTCGTCGAAGTTGTCGTAGATGCTCTTGATTTTCTGGTGGAAAAAGGTGCTGAGTTTGTCGCAGAGGTCTTGTGAGGGAGGGATGTTGGTGGACTCACAGGTGGGTTGGGCGAACTCCTTGATGATGTTGAAGAGTTCTTTGCTGTTGTGTGCATGAGTGGAGATTCTGTCTTCAATCACTTTTTTCCTCATTTTTCTGATGAGTTGGTGGTGGGCGTTGGTGGCGGCTCTGAAGTTTCTGTGGATTTGGTGTTCCTCCAGGCCTTTTCGAGGGGGCGGCAAGTGCGCCTGGACTCTCGAAGTTTGGTGGTGAACCATCTAGCTTTCTTGGCGTGGTGTTATTGTTTTTCTTGAGGAGGGCTATGGTGTTGGCGCTGTCGGAGATCCATCTGTGCATGGTTCAGGCTGCGGTGTTGGCGTCGTCGTTTTCCGCGATGGTTGGGGGGAGTTGCTGAGAGATGAGGTTGGCTGTTCGTCGGAGATTCTGGTCCAGTTTCTTCGTGGGAGCAGGTGCTGGCGTCTGTGGATGGTGGGTGTTCTGAAGGTGGAGTGGACGCATCGATGGTCAGTAAATGGGAGTTTGGTGGTGTGGCTGAATGTTGGACTTGGCCCTTTTTGCAGGGCCATCCCTGAACTTTTGGCCTTCCTCATATATTTTTTCTGACCTGTTGTTGGCTGTTTTATGACTCTGGGCACTTTACCACTGCTGATCAGTGCTAAAGTGCATATGCTCTCCCTATTGTAAATTATTGTACGAATTAGTGATTCCATGATTAGTTGGTTTGGTTTACTTGTCAGACCCTAGTACAGGGCATCAGGAGTGCCCAGGGCTTGTTAATCCAAATACTGCTGGTGGGCTTGCAGCACTGGTTGTGCCACCCACAGAAGCAGCCTGTAAACATGTGTCTAAGGCCTGCCATTGCAGAGCCTGCGTGCAGTCTGGTATTGGCATGCTGACTGGGCAAGTGCACCCACTTGCCAGTCCCTAAACCTTCCCTTTTCTTCATATCAGACACCCCTATGGTAGGCCCAAGGCCAGGGTGCATTGTAAGGATAAGGTAGGACATGCCCTGGTGTGTGTGGCATGTCCTAATAGTGAATTACAGCCATTTTCATTTTTCACTATTGCAAGGCTACCTGTTCTCCATAGGCCATAATGGGCAGTTTGATTATTACATCTTAAAATCCTAACTGACTCAGGGAACATGGTAGAAATTCAAATTTAGTATGCCTAAACTCAGAATGATAAAATATCTTTTAGTGAAGTTGGTTTTAACATTCTGTGTTGGAAAATACCACTTTTAGAAAGTAGGTATTTTCTTGTCTAACCATTCAAACCTGCCTCTGCTAGGTTGTGTATTCCTTGTCTGGAGTTTGAGTGACAGGGCTGGGGGATTCCTGGAGACAGAGAGAGTCCGCCAAGTGGTGAATAGAGAGATCTGCATCTAGATGGGAGGGAGGAGTTGCACCTGGGACCTGAATAGGACAGTGCCTGCCCCCGACAGTGCTGCCTCCACCCCCTGTGGTGCGTCTGATGTCTCTGCCCTTCACTGTGAAAGGAGATAAGGAATCATGTCAACAAAGTGCTCCAGGGCTGTGCTTTCCCTCCACAATGCTGGCTCCACCTCCTGTGGCGCGTCTGATGTTTCTGCCCTGCACTGTGAAAGGAAAGAAGGAGTCATGTAAACATAAACAGAGTGCTCCAGAACTGGTTTGGACTGGGCAAAGGCCCCTCTGCCCTCAGAGGACAAAGGATTTTGGGGTATAAATATTGGGACCCTGATCCCAAGAAATTAGATCACTTTGGAAAAACAAGAAGAACCTCTGCTGAGGGAGGAACCAGAAGAAGCTGAGGAGGAAACTATCCCTGAACCTGGGGGATTGGCCTGCAGTGGTTGCCTTACTGCCAAAGGGAGGAGAAAGGAACTTTGTGTGTACTTTTTCTCAACTTGTGAAGGATCTCCAAGGGCTTGGAAAAGAGCTTGCCTCCTGCTGAAGTCTCAGGAACAACAGACTTCACCCCTCAGCTCCCCAGAGTTCTTTGGAAGTGCCTGCTGCTGTTGTTGGGCCTTCTGAGGGACTGCGTGTCGCAAGGAGCTGGAAGCGTGACTCAGGAAGGAGAAGTGTGCCGCCATCGGAGCTGTTGTCGGCGCATTTCGTAAAGTGTGTCGCCGCTGCAGCATCGCATCGAGCGGAAGCGTCTCGCATCATCCAGGAAGTGTCTCGCAACGCCGAAGAAGCATGTCGCCATCGCAGCCATCGTAGCTGACGCATTGCACCGCATCAAGAGAAGAGTCTCGCATAGAGGAAGAAGCGTGTCGCCATCGCAGCCATCGTAGTTGTCTCATTGCACCGCATCAAGAAAAGTGCCTCCCATCCACGGAGATGCGTGCCCGTCGGAGCTGCTGTCGTCGCATCGCGTAAAGGGGTGTCGCCGCTGCAACATCGCATCGAGCAGAAGCATCTCGCAAACGTCGTAGAAGAGTGTCGCTGCCAAGGCCGCTGTCGTCACATCGGCGGTGCTGCAGGTGTGACGGCAGCGGTGACAGCTGAAGGGTCCATGGGTGTCGGCTGGTGATGCTAGCTTGCAGTTGTTGTTGCGGCCTGCCTTGAGAGTGTGGAGTGCCGCTGGGTCGTAGCGTTGGCGGTGCAGAGATTCAGGGTTCCTTGCGCTGGTCGCAGTCGGATCGCGGACGGGCGCATACGAGCTTGCCTTTGGCGCCCCGGCGGCGCAGCCGTTGCGCGGCCGCGCAGTGGCCGCGCAGTGGCCACCATTAAGTAGGGGTCGGGGAGGTCTGGACAGCTGGGAGGCGGGCGTGGGGAGGGGAGCTGGAATGGGCTGGTCACACGGGTCGCGCTGGGGGAGGGGCAGCGGGGGCAGCAGCGGCGGGGGAAAACGGGCTCAAAAAGGCTAAAGGAAAAAGGAAAAAAGAGAGAGAAAAGTGCAAATAAGGCAGCAAAAGTGCAAGAAGGAGTGGAGGAAATACACAGAGGACACAGGAGAGTGAAAGGGGGAGATTGAGATGAGGGTAAAAAATGTGTGAAAAACGGAGGAAAGACACAGAAGGAGAGTGAAGGGGGAGCTTGAAATGAGGGGAAAACAACAGAAAAGTGCAAGAAAGAGTGGAGGAAAGACACAGAGGACACAGGAGAGTAAAAGGGGGAGATTGAGATGAGGGTAAAAAACGAGTGAAAAACGGAGGAAAGACACAGAAAGAGAGTGAAGGGGTGAGCTTGAAATTAGGGGATAACGACATAAAATGGAGGAAAGACCCAGAAGGAGAGTGAAGGGGAGAGATAGAAGTGAGGGAAAAAACGAGTGAAAAAGGAGAGAAAAAGCGGAGCAAGAGAATGGAGACAGAGGTCCACTGGACCACCAGGTATCAATCAATCAATCAATCAATCATATAATTTGTAGAGCGCACTACATACCCGGTAGGGTTTCAAGTCGCTGGGTGGGGGGAGCGAGGGGGGTGCTGTTACTGGTCGAAGAGCCAGGTCTTGAGTTGCCTCCTGAAAGTCAGCAGGTCTTCGGTTTGTCGCAGGTCAAGGGGGAGGGTGTTCCAGGTCTTGGCGGCGCGATGGGAGAAGGACCTGCCTCCGGTATGAGGTGCAGGTGAAACCTGCAGGTGGAGGAGGGCCCGAACACCAACACTCGAGAGTGCAGGGGCTCGGGGGAAGGCCTCACTTAATGGTGGAGCTGCAAGGGAGGGAGAGCAATTTCACTGACAAAGAGTCAGTGGTCTTGCTGATTAAAGGGTGTCATTTTTTTATAGTATAACACTTTATTCGATATAAAATATCATAAAAGTATGAGCATAATTGATTCATCAATAAAAGTCCATCATTATACAACATATGACAATATAAAAGTAGAATATAAAAAAGAGAAAATGTACAGATAAAAAAAAACATAAAAACACTTCCTGATGTAGCAGAACAAAATACACATATATCTCTAAAGGCCTATCTCTTGCTAGGCCTTGGCAATTTGGTACGTATCAACCAGGCACACCCCAAAAATTTGGCTACCCCACAGACCATGGGAAGGGAAGAGGCATCAGTTAAGATAAAACGTAGCGCCACCCTATAGTCCACAAAACCCACATTTCTGCAGATTGGACTAAGCCATTTCCTCCTTGCCGCCCTATAAACCGGGCACGCAAAGAGGAAATGGGGGATGGATTAATTGGGGGCGCAGCACCCGGGACATTTGGCGGATGTTACGATCTGGTTTTTCCAACCTGCTACCAAAGCGTTAAGCGGGAGGGTTCCTAACCTAAGCTTCATATAGAGCGTTCTGTCTCGTGGAGATTGTATAAAGTCGAGATACTGCTCAGTTTTTGCATCAAGCTTGTGCTCCAAGAACTGATCAGTGAGGATCCCTCGGTTGGGATTTCGAGCTTCTTCTCCCTTCACCCAATCCCAGTAGGCTTTTTTAATGATTTGCTTTGCGGGTGGAATCAGGCTGGACCATGCCTCCCCATATCCAATTTCTGTGGCCAACTGCTTTAGTTTACAGATCCATTTGATCTTATTACCTGTATCTAAATTAATGATCTCATTCAGAGCAGCGGCATAGCTGGCCAATTCAGGGGTGAGTCTCAAGCGAACCCAAAAGAGAAGCGGGCGCAATCTTGCTATGTCCTTGATAGAGCACTTGCCCAAATCCTTACAAAGTGGTATCAGGGGGGTGGAAGATGGCAGAGAGACCAGTCCTCTATAAAAATGGTTCTCGGATTTCTCCAGGTCACTGATATTCTCGAACCCCCAAAGCTCCGCCCCGTATAGTGCTGAGGGTAGAGCTTTCACATCGTAGACCACAAGGGCCGGAACTACTGGTCTACTGAAGGAAAGCCGCTGCTCTCTTAGAATTGCCCCCACCACCCTCTTATGGTTAAAGAGCATTTTAGCTAAATGGCTGTTCCATTTCATCATATTATTAATCCGGATGCCCAAATAATCAAAAGATTCTACAGTATCTAGTGGCATACCGTTAAGTGTGATGCCATTCCTAAAACGTTTAGATGGGGATAGTGTCATTAATTTTGTTTTGGTGGTATTAATCACTAAACCCCGTACATTGCACAACTGGCTGAACCTATCAAGCAGCTTTTGCAGGCCACTTGGGCTTTTTGACATCAAAAGGGTGTCATCGGCGAAGAGGAGGGTAGGGGATTTCTCCCCTGCCAGGGTTGGGGCATCTGATGGATCCTCTCTCAAATGGTCAACCACCCCATTTATAAAGAGGGACAACAAGGTTGGAGCCAGCACACAACCCTGGCGTACTCCCCTATTCACCGCCACCCTTTCTGTCAGCTGACCCTGATTGCCCCACCTGATTTTAGCGTAATTTCCCTCATGGAGGCGCTTGATAATATCAAGAATCAAAGGTGGAAAACCCAAGTCGGACAGCACCTGCCAGAGTTTGGCACGAGGGACCAGGTCAAACGCGGTCTTGAGGTCGATGAAGGCCAAATATAGGCTGCCTTTCCCAATGACCACTACTTTTCAATGGATCATATAGAACCGAAAGACCTGATCCATCGTGCCCACCCTCTGTCTGAATCCTGCCTGAAAGCGCGAGAGCACACCGACATCGTTCATCCACGACCTTACCCTCATAAGGAGGACCCTGCCAACCACCTTCTGTATTACGTCGATTAAACTAATCGGCCTGTAGTTTGCAGGATCCTCCCTGTTCCCCTTTTTGAATATGGCTACCACTTCGGCAACCTTTCAAGAATCCGGGACAGGGTGACCTCTAGCAATTAAATTCAATATGAGCAAGATGAAATCAGCCCATAGTTTTGGTTCTTGGAGGAGGAGATCACCGGGGATGCCATCAGGGCCTGCCGCCTTTCCTGCAGCTAACCCAGTGATAGCAAGGGAGACCTCATTGATCTTAAAAAGATCAGATGGTCTAACAGCCTCAGGGATCACATCTAGTGAGGGATCCTCCAGAAAAAGAGGGAGCTTCTCGCAGTTAGAATATAAAGAACTATCACCGTCACTATACAGACCAAGGAAATGTGTGTGCCACTGCTGTTCCGTGATATGATTAGGCATCGGATCAGCGCCCTTTCGACTACCTTTGTCGATGAGTCCCCAGAACAATGTGGCATCTTTCAAAAGGGAGGCAGATTTAAGATCCTGCCAGTGCGCTTTTTCCCTGATGCGCTTGGCTTGCTCAATTGTCCTAGCAAACTCTTTCCTGGCAGATCTGACAGAAGAAGTGTTGTTGCTTTGAAGGGCCACAGTTAACATGCGTCTCTTTTCCCTACATGCACTTGAATACCACGGGTTGGAAGGCCTAGGGGTTTTTTGTGCGTGCAAGGCTCCGATATGGTAAAGAACATTCCCAACTTTTCAATAATATCTTGGTAGAAATTTGGAAGGGGAGATTTCTGTGCTCCCACAAAGGACTCTCTGAACAGATCAAGCTCTAAAAACTTCTGCTCTATGAGTTCTCTTATTTTACACAGTTTATCCTCCTCATGTGAGACCCTGTGCCATTTAAGGCGTCGGTAAGGTTCTGACTGATGGTGAAGTTTTGACATTGATGAAGATTGAAATGGACTTTCGATCACAGAAATATTGCCGTATTGTAAAAATTGTATGTTTATGTTGAATTGAAGTAGGTCCTTTGAGGCCTAAGTGAGTACGGGTCCATCGAGGCCTAAGATCCCAGGATACGCCTATGGGCAGTCTTAGTGTGGCATGCACTAAGTGTGTTTGTCTGCTGTTTTGTGAGTACTGTGCATGAGACAAGGTTGCCGGTACTGAGGAAGGGTACTTAAAGCGTGGCAAACTGGAATTGTTGAGATTTCTTCGGGAAGCGCACCAGGAGAAATATTAGGGATTTTTACTTAAAGAGAGTGAAATCGCGCTGGCTAAGGTTTTCACTGAAGGTAAATGAAATTTTCTGAATGAGTGGGTATCTATAATTCTTTAAGTAGAGCAGTAAAAGTTGTTTTATGTTGTATTTGCGTTTTCGTGCAATTTTGTTTTAAAAGGACGAAAGAGAAAAGACAACGAACAGTTTGTGAAGGGAGGGTCAGTTGCAGTGAGGAGTTAGACTGATGTCAGAAAAGTGCTGCGCTGGTATTGGTGGTTGAGAATGAACAGTGATTGGAGATAGAAACTATAATACAGAAGAGAGTTTGAAGGTTTAAAAACAGATTGAGTTAGAGGAAAGAAGTCATACATTCTTTAAACTGTTAAAAGCTTTAGTACACAAGGATGAGCCAATACCAGGGAAGGAGTTCCTGTGGCTCCGGAAGGTACACCTGCCTTGCAGATGTCATCAGAGAGAAGATATCACATTTGTATTTGGTTAGAGAATCGGGTAAAATATACAGAAAAAGATGGTCCTTTAGCGTTTCCACAATACAGGACATTTAATGTAAGAATTCTAGAAATTTAAGAAGACAGATAAATGATTTGAAACCTAGTCCTAGACCCACACAATATGACACCTTTGAAGAGTGGGAACCAAAAAGCATATTGGAGAGAAAAAAGAGAAATGGCAGGGGAGATATAGAAATACACTGAATCGATATGCAGAAGCAAAATGGGATTCGCAGAAAAGGTTATGGAGGCAAGATGTTTCTTTGGGAGCCCGAATGCTTTCAGTAATGGTAGCTGAACATAAGGAAGGAGAAAAGTGTAAGGAGAAAAAGAAACCTTTTGAAGAGCCACAATCCCAAGTACTTCCTGTAACAGATGAGAGTCTAGAAGATCTATTGAATGAACTTTTATTGACTAGGCCTCCACCTTATAATGAAGATCAAAATAATTCAGGGACACATTTGTTCATGGTTTTAAGGCCTGAAGCTCCACCTGCTAAATTAAATCCAACTTCTAAAAGAATTTTCTTGGAGAAAACTCAGACTCCTGAAAGAGCAGGATTTTCAAATTTAGTCATGACAAACAGTCCTGATGCATTATCAGTTCCTGTCCGGTTGTTCCTCTTTATCAGACAGGGCGAGGAGTTTCACAGATCCATGCAATAACAGTTCCACCTGCAACTGTAGGAGAAATTAATTCTTTACATGGAACGAGAGAGGTTCTGAGAGATCATTAAACATTATGTACACCAGAAAGAACTGAAACTCATGCGAGTGGTGTAGAAATTTGTAATAGTATGAATTCTACCATGGAAGGGGGAATAAAGCTATTATTAAGCATCTCAGAAAAGAGTCTTGAAACGGCAAGTAGAGGACAGTGAATGATTACTGGGAGAGTTTTGCAAATGGGAAACCAGAAAGCAGATTCACAAGTGGTGTCGAAGATGGGATAAATTAGTGGGAGAATCTCAGCGATCAGAAATGAGTAGTTCGATAGGGCCATCTCCAGAAGAACTTGATGATTGGATTAGAAATATAGCTCCTACTGTACTAAATAATTTAAATTGAGGCACGAGCAAATTAAAAGTGGAATTAGAAGAAATGATATTGGGAATTATTAGGCCTGATAGATTATCAAAATATTGTGATCAAGAATGATTATTCATGCGTAAGGATATAAAACGGAAAGCAAGAAATGTGTTGTAAATTTGAAAAAAATACAGACTCCAAAGCAGGTGAGACCAAGTGTCTTTATTTCTGATCATCCACTCTCCATCTCACAGGATGGAAGACCAACATTCTAACATGAGCTCCCTGGAAGAGACTAAGAACTGGGGACTGACAGGGAGGGTCGGAACGAACCATAACATGAAAACTACATTGCTGTTAAATTACAACACATCTCCCTATGTAGGGGGAGATTACCCGAACCAATGATCATGATGTGTTCACCATACTGTACTTACTCCTTGTAAAACTAAGATCATGATGTGTTCACAATTCTATCCTTACTCTATGTCTGACCATTTTCCAGACGAACTACGTTCCTACCAGACTTGTCCATCCGTATGGAAGCCCCATACTTGCTCGACCCAGGTGGCACATGAGTAGGTTTCCTGACCAACACCGGAGTGTCTGATTCAAAATCTACATTTTTGACACCATGTTTGACATCATACCAAACTTTGTATTTCTGTTGATGACACTCTACTTTCTCTTTGCTCTGGCTTAGATCAGGACAAACACTTTTCCCACTTCCCAACCATATAGGATACATTTTGGTACTAGGCTCCCTCCCTCTCAGGAACACAAAAGGAGATACTCCAGTTACAACATTGGGAGCGGTGTGGTATGCCCACAACCACTCTCTTAATGAGACTTCTACATTGAACCCATTTGTGATAGCTAGTTGAATGTGTTCTTTCACCATCCGATTCACTCTCTCAACTAAGCCATTGGCTTTCGGACAATAGAGTGCAGTC
Source organism: Triturus cristatus (assembly GCF_964204655.1). Lineage (NCBI taxonomy): Eukaryota > Metazoa > Chordata > Amphibia > Caudata > Salamandridae > Triturus > Triturus cristatus. The sequence continues at coordinate 338,871,276 of NC_140587.1, read as the reverse complement.
TTTTCATGCCTTATATTAAGTTCTTCCATGAACTCCTTCATTGTCTCAGACACAAACTGCACCCCATTGTCTGTCACCAGGGTAGCAGGAATACCTTCATAGACAAAGATGTTCTTCAAAAAGGAGATAAGACTGTTCGTTGTGGTAGATGCTGTAAATTTGAAATTGACCCAATGAGAGGTGTAATCCACCAGAACAAACATGAACCTCTTCTGCGGACCCAGCATTTCCATAGGACCAATGATATCCTAGGCCAATTTGGTCCATGGGATCATTGGAACACTGACCGGGGCCAAAGGAACTTTGTGAGGAATCTTACTCTTATCACTTTTAGCACAACTGACACACTCCTTAACTTTTACCTCAATCATGTAATCCATTTTAGGAAACCAATAACAGCTCCTAACCTTGTTTTTGGTGAGACTCCTGCCCAAATGCCCTTCATGGGCTAGATCAATTATTCTATTCCTCATACCAATGGGCGGAATGATTTTTTCACCACGGTGTATGCGACCAGATATGAGGAATAGCTCTAATCTCACTTCCCAAAAGTCTCTGATACTGTCGGGAACTTCAGAAATCTTTTCTGGCCATCCTTTAATGATGAATTCTTTTAATGTCTCCATGGCTACATCCTCCTTCATTCCCTTATCCCACTCATCATTAGATAGAGAAGTAAGATGAATGGGAAATATGGGGACATCTAGCGATTCTTCGCTCTGATTGCCTTTAAGAGGTGACCTAGGTAAATAGTCAGCAATCACATTTTCTGGACCTGGTAAGTACTCCACTTTAAAACAATAATTTTCCAAACCTAGGACCCATTTACTTATCCGGGGAGACATATTTTGAGCATGTTTGGGTGAAAACATGAAAGTTAAAGTTTTGTGGTCCGTGTGTATAACAAATTTTGTGCCCCACAGAAATGTTTTTAAATGGTGTACAGCCCAAAAACATGCCAACGCCTCCCTCTCAATAACTGAGCAATTGCGTTCTGATGAGCTCAGGGTACGGGATGCAAACGCAATGACTGTCTCTTCCCTATCTCCTTTCTGCGAAAGCATGGCGCCTAACCCTTTGTTGGATGCATCTGTAGTTAATACAGTTTTCTTCTTGGGATCAAAAGTGCCAAGGGCTGGAGATTCCTTTCAAACATCTCCCCATGTCTTTCTTCCCATTCAAATACTGTATTTTTCTTGAGAAGTTCACGTAAGCCATCACATAGATCCGAAAAATTTCTTACGAATTTGGACATATGCTCCACTAAACCCAGGAACGATTTTCAGTTCCTCTTTGTTCGATGGGTGTGGGGCATCCTTAACAGCTTGGATTAAGCTGTATTTGGATATGGTATGGCCCAAATAGTCAACCGATGTAACTTTAATCTTTCACTTATCCAGTCGAACTGTTAACCCCGCTTCTGAGAGTTTGTGACACACCGTATTGAGGGTCATGTCATGTTCTTCCTCTGTAGACCCATACATAAGTATGTCATGCTGGAAACAGAGTGGGCCCGATTCACAGAATTAACTTAAGACAAAATCCTAAACTTACTACTTTTGGTATTCACAGAATGCACTTACTACTTTTGGTATTCACAGAATGCACTTACTACTTTTGGTATTCACAGAATGGATTTACGACTACTAACTTTACGTCCACACTCGGGCCGGAAATTCCGTCCCGGAGGTGGAGCTTCCGGCCCGGAGGCGGGGCTTCCGGGCCGGAGGCGGAGCTTCCGGGCCGGAGGTGGGTATTTCGGCCAGTGGCGGAGATTTAGCCATGGCCAAAATCTCCACCTCCGCCCGAGTGCGGACGTAAAGTTAGTAGTCGTAAATCCATTCTGTGAATACCAAAAGTAGTAAGTGCATTCTGTGAATACCAAAAGTAGTAAGTGCATTCTGTGAATACCAAAAGTAGTAAGTTTAGGATTTTGTCTTAAGTTAATTCTGTGAATCGGGCCCCGTGTGTTTTTGACACCATACAGAACTTGTTGCATTATTTTTTGAAAAATGGAAACCGCTGAGGCGAGGCCAAATGGCATTCTTCTGAACATATATGCCCCAAAAGGTGAAGTAAAAGCTGTTAAGGGTCTCGACTCAGGGTGCAGTTCGACCTGATGATAGTCCATGGATAAATCAATAACCCAAAAAAAACATGCCTTCCCCATTGTACTTAACATCTCATTTATATTGGGGAGAGGAAACCTCTCCACCCAAATATTGTCGTTAAGTGAGCGGAGATCCACACACAGACGAATACCTTGTCCATTGCCCTTGGATGCAAGAACTAATGGGGCGAGCCACTCTGTGGCTTCAATGGGTTGGATGACACCTATTTCACATAGTTCATCCAACTCCGCTTTGAGCATTTCTCTAAGGCGAAAAGGTACAGAACGTGTTTTGTGTACCACGGGTTTGGCACCTTGCCTGACTTTAATTCTGTGTTGAAAGTCACGTAACTTACCCAATTTCTCAGTGAACAGGTTCGGATAAGTATCCTGCAGGTGTTTGTTACTATCAGGAATATTGACTAGAAGTACCTGGTTCTTATCATTTGGATCCAAAATGATCCCCAGCTCTTTCTGGTGTTGCCATCCTAACAGATTAGCCCCGCTTTCTACAACATACACTTTGCCCACCGTGGATCTTCCTTTAATGTTTATGTGACTGCTTACCATGCCAACCAAAGGAATAGGATCTTTCATGTAACCCTCTGGAGATTTATCAGGAGTACTTAACATCATTTTACAACCTTTTAGAGACTCCTCAAAGTCTTTGATATTTATCAACGTGAATGGTGAGCATGAATCAGCAAACACCTCCAACGGTTTATTATCAAATAAGACAACACACTTGGGATAGTTAGGCTTTGACCCAGCATCACTATCTTTCACCTGAAACACAAACCTGGCCTGTGGTTCTTCCTGAGTATTGATCACATTAACAGTGTTACTCACGCCATCTCTACACACCCTTGCCAGGTGCCCTCTCCTGTTACATTTCTTACATAAAACACTACGTGCAGTACACAAAGGATTGTTTGCAAGATGGTTGCTGCTGCCGCATCTAAAACATTTCAAACCATGCCCCTCCTTGCTATGTTTTATAGTTGTAATATCTTTATTGCCCCACTTGTCAGATATCTTCTGTACTTCATTGTTACTGGCTTCCGCTTGTACTACGACGACTACCTCTTCTTTAACCTTCATCTCCTTTACACATTTAGCAGTATGTTCAATAGATTGTGCAATCGAGATAGCCTCCCTAAGCATGGGATTTTTCGCAAGTAGTTTTTCTTGAACCCTGCTATTGTTCGTGCATCTGACAAGTTGATCTCGAATGAGCGAGTCATTAAGATCCCCAAATTCACATAACTGAGTAAGACCTCTTAAGGCTGCAATATAGTTATTGATAGACTCACTCTTCCCCTGCACTCTGCTAAAGAATTTATGTTGTTCCAGAACCACATTAACTTTGTCTCCAAAATGTGACTCTAATTTTATAAGAGTAACATCGTAAATATCAAAATCATCATTATTATCCACTTCAGGTTCAGGTAGAGTCTCATACACTTTACGTCCATGCACGCCCAAGTTATGCAACAGTCTGGCACATGCATCAACAATGCCATTTGCGATTCCTTAATAGCGAAAAATAAGGATTCGCTAATAAGGGATAGCAAAAGGCTATGCATGTAGAAATCGCTTACAAAATAGCGATTTCTAAACATTTCTTAATTGCTACTCGCAAATTGCGAGTCGCAATTAAGGAATACCTCCCCATTGATTCCTATGGGCCTAGAGGCCCATAGGAATGAATGGGAGGACTTTCTCAATTTGCTAATCTCAATTAGAGAATCGCAAATTGCTCATGCTATTTCAAGGGTGCCAGGGTGTCAAAAAGACACCCTGTTGCACCCCTGAAATCTGCATATGAATACATCTTGCACACACACATGCTCCAAGGGCATGTGTGTGTGTAAAATGGAACTTTGAAAAATGCACTTTAGTGCATTTTTCAAAGTTTTTGCAAATTACCATGAAGTTCAACTTCATGGTAATTTGCTCCCCCTATTAGCGAAATCGCTAATTTTTAAACTTTCATGCATTGCATTTAAGGAATCTCAATTTGGGATTCCTTAAATGCAATCGCAATTTAAGGAATCGCTATTTAGAGATTCCTTAAATAGCGATTTTTGCATTTGGGATGCATCATCCCAAATGCAAAAATACCGGTCGCAAAGGGGCAGATTCTGCTAATCTGCCCGTTTGCGAGCAGTTTTCTCATTGATGCATGTGGCCCTAAATGTGTTGTTTACGGAGAGCTGAGAATTTCTCCCCCCCCCCATTGCAATAAGATACGACTCAAATAATTTTGTCCAATCCTTCCAGTGAATCTCAGGATCACCGCACTCATTCAGAAAAGACGGTGGCTGGCTAATACCTGGAGTGCCCATAATGGGGAATGTACTGCACTCGCAACAGTAAATGTGATTTGGTTACTGAAGACAACCCCCACCAGATTTTAAACCACCTAGGAACACAGGACTCAAAGAAACTTGTACACACTTAGTAGGATTGAGATCCTTGGAGATTTTCAGTCAGCACCCAGCATGTGAGCACGTACGAGGACGTAAGAAACCACAGTACCTGACAACCACTGACACCACCTGCATGAAAGAGTCTTACTTGCCAGGCACAAAGACAGAGTTCCCCTTGGACGGGCTCCTGGGGACCAGGCACAACACCCAGTGATGCCAGGTTGAAATTATTGCCACGAATGCCTGGCACGCACAGCCTGTAAGCCTCTGCTGCAAATCCACTAAAAGAGATCCACCGGACAACAGCTGACAGGCACTTACTGAAGAATCGGGACAAGCACGGCCCTCCAGTAGTTGGGGCGCCGGAGCTCCGACAGCCGGGAGGAAGCTCCGTGGAATCTGGGTAAACCCGGCCCTCTGGTGTTGGAGCGCCAGAAACACGAAGAAAGAGAAGGGACTCGGTGCCAGCACGGCCCTCTAGTGGTTGAGGCGCCGGACCTCCGACTGCCGGAAGGAAGCATAATGAAGGAACTACCGGGCCTCAGAGTTGGAGCGCCGACGCTGAGGAGAATCTTGTCCACAAATTACAGCCCTCAGGAGAGTCCGAGGAAACTCTTGATGAAAACGGATATCGGCACCCTGCAGCAGTAGAGACCAGAGGTACAGAACCGCCTCAACTCCAAACAGAAACTTATATAGGCAAAGGCAGGCGATGTAGAGGCTTACACACGAAGCCAGTAGCTCCAATGGCACCTCACGAAACTGCTCCCCAAACGCCACCAGATGCCAATGGAACCCACATTAGGCTGAGGGCTCTCGCGGTGGCGAACAGCCAAACACCTCAGGAACGCCAGGATAATAGAAAGCAAAGCGGCACAGATCTGCCTCGACTCCGGGCTGAGACTCATCCACGTAAAAGCAGGCGACGTGAAGGCTTTACACACGAAGCCCAACCGCTCCTGTGACACCACATGGAACAGCTCATTGAACGCCACCCTATGCCAGTGAAGTCCACTTAGGGTGAGGACGCTGAGGAGAATCTTGTCCACCAGTAGCTTCTATGGCACCTCACGGAACTGCTCCTCAGACACCACCATATGCCAGTGAAACCCACATTAGGCTGAGGGCTCTCACGGTGGCGAAACCAAAAACCTCAGGAGACGCCAGGAGTAACTTCCAAAGTGTCCAGAGTATCACCGGAACAAAGTGTACACAGGAGAGCAGCGCACCCCGCTCGACTGAATAAGGGACATCACTTTCGGCGGCTCAAATTCCTGGAGAGTAGCCTCATGACAAAAATGATGGAGAGAGAAAACAAAGGGGAGATTATCAGCTGCCCCCTTCACAGCTCGTCGCCAGTGTTGTAAATTTGAAAAAAATACAGACTCCAAAGCAGGTGAGTCCAAGTGTCTTTATTTCTGATCATCCACTCTCCATCTCACAGGATGGAAGACCAACATTCTAACATGAGCTCCCTGGAAGAGACTAAGAACTGGGGACTGACAGGGAGGGTCGGAACGAACCATAACATGAAAACTACATTGCTGTTAAATTACAACAAAATGCTCATGAGAAATTTGCTGAAGTTGCACAGAAATATGTGGTGGATGTAGAAAAGTCTAAAGCCTTACAGAAAACATATTGATTGGATTTTAGTGACAAAGATTTGGAGAGTTTGAATCCCTCTGGAAAAAAACTACAAATTAAAGTGTTAATAATGACTCTGAAGTGATGGGGAGAAATAGAAAAATGAGAAGGCAGATGGGCTACAAAGAAAGAAGATTCTACAGTGGTTCTGTCCTTATACCCAAGGATGGAAAAGGAAAATGGTTAGGCAGATGCAATGGCATATCCTATGAGAGAAGTACCAGGAGGGGGGTATGTACAGGTCCCCTGGAGTGGAAGAGACATAGTGTCCTTTACAAATGATTTCCCGAGGTTCAGGGAGAAGCCAGACGAGTAGTATAAGCAAGTGGAAAGATTTGTGAAGGTTTCAAAGGTCTTGTTAAAAGGTTTAGATGCTTTGATATTGTGGTTCCCCCCAGATTTATGGGTGGAATGTAAGATTACTGTTGATTGGCCAGAGACAGAATATGCTAGAGATCCAAAAACAGGCGTGCCATCAACAGAGGTGATGAAAAAATACATTCAGGTCATTACATATTTGAAAGGAAAGATTTCGCCGAAAGAAACTGATTGCATCAAAATAGATAGGACTACACAAGAATGAAAAGAATCAGTACATGCTTATTATGAGAGACTTTTGCAAGCATTCAAATAGTATAGTGGGATTGAAAATGTGTCAGAGAAAGATATGGGACATTTTGTGCATCGATTTGTCTATGGTTTGAGGCCTGAGATTAGTGTCATGATTCAGCAGCATTTGATTAGCTGGCAGAGCAAGTCAATAGATGAGATACTTTGTTATGTGAAGTATTGTGGAGGTGGATGGAATTTCGGAGCGGATGATTTAAAAACGCCCGCTTTTGTTTACTCTGTTCCTCCACTGAAAAGAACGAGACCAGGAGATACGGGCTATCATACCCTCACAGGTAAGCGCTGGAGAAGAAAAAGACATTTTGTCATTTCTTTGATTCTTGGATATGTTTCCCCTTATTAGGATTAAACAAATAATCAAACGCTTTTTTTAAAAAAAACATTTCTTTAAACTTTTTGTAAAAACATTGTAGCAGCTTCTATATGTGGGCAGGCACGAGTTTTGTGTGCAACCCAAGCTATTCTAACGTAAAGCCGACAGGCGCAATCAAATTCTTGTAACCGCTATTAATTTTAGATAAACTGTAACATTTTCTACACTGTAGCGGCTTTCGTGTGTGGGTGTGCCTCAGACCTGTGTGCAACCTAAGCGACTCTAACGTAAACCCGACAGGCGCAATTTGATCATTGTAATCGCTATCTACTTTAGATAAACTATCACCTTTTCCACATTGAGCCTATTCATGTACTATCTATATATAGCTCATGCATCGTTTATTGGCCATATCCATTTATCAAGGGAAATTAAGAATCGCGTGCGATCTCTGAGTGAGCGAGTAAATTCTCGTTCCATGGTAGAATTCTTTAACGAGGACAGTGGCCGTAAACAGAAACCTAGTGCAAAGAGAAAACGCTTAGGAAATCTATTAATCTGAATTCTGCTAACTATTCATTTTAAAGAAAAGACAGGAGTCCTTAAAGTAATCACTAATTACGTATCTTTTATCAATTTGTTCATAGATACTCAATTGTTGGATTGTCCTTGAATTGGTATGTATGACGTTGTTGGCACATTGTCCACATTATGATTATTGGAATCATGCAATTTATTGTTACAGGGTGCCTGTTATGAATTTTATATAACATTTTTTTACATGTATGCGTATACGGCTTGCATTGGGTGAAATTTGTTCACTTGAATAGGATGCTAGTAACTGTTGCTTCATTGGTAGCATTAGGCTACAGTTGCCACGCAATTAATTTCTTTGGAATAATTACTCAGGTATGATGTATTAAGCCTTGCTCTCATTTATTGACGGTTTCTTTTATTATAATTTCTTCGGTGTATCATCAATGTTCCCCTACTTATGTAAATGTCTATCTAGACTGTGGATAGACATTATACATTTCAAAGCTAATTCTGGTCTTTATGGTAACCTGTTTGATTTGAATTAACCCATGATAACAAGAAATCCATGATATGTACGTTCTTTGATGCTGTTTTTATGTACATCTTTTACGCTTGATTCTACTTAAACATTAACTCCCATAAACTAATAATCATTATTGAAAAATATTTTCTTTTGCCAGCATGAAAAATCTGGATTACAGGCTCTATTTTCAAATAATTTGCAGTCTGCACCAGTCTAATGTTATAAGAAAGGTATGAAAACAAAAACACACATGGTGAAAGATAAATGATTTGACGTGCTAAATGATCAACATATCTTATTGTGCTAGTTTTAGAGATTGATCTGAACATTTATACTCCCATGATATATATCTCGAACTTGGATTTGTTGTAATATAGACATGATTTATGACGTAGATATACTCTTGGCTCTGTTTTTTTCATATTGGAATTGTTTTATTAGCATTGACACTCTAGGTATGTGTAGTTCGATAATTGCATTTGTGCACATGTTGCTTTATTTTTCATGGTGATAACTGTATGTCATATATGTTTTTCTATTAGCCCTGAAGAAGTCTCCTTGTAAGAGACGAAACGCGTCGGCTAAGATCCTCCATGTCAAATGTGAATATGACTCTTCATTTCCATGTGACTGCAAAATAAAAAAAGAGAATCTTCTCAAGAAAATGACTGACGTCTTGAACATTTCTTTGAACACTTATTGACTATTTTAGAACGGTGCTGAACCCTTTTGAATGAAATATTGTGGAGACGATATTGAGATACAACACAAAAAGTTGAAAGAGAAATTGATGTTGGCACAGATGAGGGCAGCCAAGAAAGGATATGTGGGTTTTGATTCAGATTTTATAGAGGCATGATACAGGGAAATGGTCAGACTATCACTGGATTAAAAGGTGTGATGGTAAATCCCATGCCAAATTGTATGCCTCAAGGAAGGGGACGTGGATCAAATATAGAGACATTAAAAAAGACATTCCCTTGTCACAGTTGCGGCAAGTTCGGGCATTGGCAGCGCGAGTGTAAGTCTAATTTGGCTAATCAGGTGAATGGACAGACAATTGTGACAGGTGCAGATGGAATGGTACAGTCAAAGGTGACTAATGATATGTTAAATCAGTTGCCGTTGAATGTAAGGGGTCATAATCAGAATATGCCTCAAGCTCCTATGCCAAATTTTAATGCACAGGTACAAAAATGCAATGTGAATATGGGTTTCCATACCAATGACCAACTAAATCCGAATATACAAGCCTCACAATATTTAATATAGATGGATGACAGTGACTCAGATACTTCCCAATGACGGTGCCTGAGAGGGGAAGGAGAAATGCGTGCTTGGCACATCCTTAGGTGTAAATCAGAACGGTCCGTATGTGGACGGCAAGGTAAATTGAACACCTATTTCATTCCTTGTAATTATGGTGCTAGCCAATCCACTGTGAGAACTGTCGAAATTACCAACCTATTCCTTTCGGGAGAAACAATCCAAGTAGTACAAGTATTGAATCAATTGAGCCCAAACCCAGTAATCGAACCTGAGCAAGTACAGATTGGAACATTTGAAGATATACTTTTTAATTTTTTTTATTTTACAGAGTTTATATAGCGCAAAGTAGACCCAAATTGAGTATCAGAGCGTTTTAAGTAGCACCAGTTGCATTACATGAGGCCACATTATTTTTTTTGTTTGTTTTTTTGTTAGGCGAGGGGAGATTAAGTGATCTGCCCAGAATCACAGGATGTTCAGCGTCATTGCCGAGACTCAAACCCAGTTCCCCAGATTCAAGATTGACCGCCCTAGTCGTTAGACCAACTCCTCCCCCCAATATATACAAACATACATTTGTGGTGTGTGACTCTAGTAAGGTAAATCTATTAGGACAAGATTTGCTGTGCAAAATGAAATGTTTCATTTATTTTACTCCTGAAGGAATAGAATTTCATGCCAAAGATGAGGACGTAGTGTTTAAAATGGCTAGACAAAAGACAGAAGTAAAGATTTTGTATCCCCTACCTATTGAACATGACTTACCTCCTGTGTTGAGATACAGGTTTACCAGAAGTGTGGGATTTTCAGGAAAATATATTGGAATGATAAAAGGTGTAGCTCCGATTCGAATCACAGTAAAACCAAATGCATACTACCCAAGAACTCCAGCATATAATTTAAATCCAAAACTATTTCTGGAATAAATCCATTAATTGAGACTCTGATTGCACAAGGAATTCTGAGAGAGATTTTGGGCAGTCCATGTTATTCACCTATCATGAGCATACGAAAACCGAAAGGGAAATATGCAATGGTTCAGAATTTGAGGAAAATTATTATGATTGTGATACCTTGTTGTACAATAGTGCCAAATCCTGCTGTAAGTCTATATCAGATTCCAGGTGAAGCTGAATGGTTTTCGGTGATTGACTTGTGTCATGCATTTTTCTCCATTCCCTTGCATCCGGATAGCCAATATTTGTTTGCGTTCTGGTTCGGAAATCGTGTTTTGGCATGGTGCTGAGTTCCACAAAGGTATACTGAAAACTCCACAATTTGTAATCAAATTTTGAAGAGAAATTTGCAATCATTGGAAATCCTGAATCACTCTGTGCTGGTGCAGTACATTGATGATTTATTAAATGCATCTAGAACTAAAGAAACTTGTGTTTCAGATACTGTTACCTCACTGAATCATTTGCAAGTAAGTGGGCATAAAGTGTTACCAGCAAAACTCCAGTTTTGCAAGAGAGAGGTTCTATATTTGGGACATCACATTGAAAAAGGAGTTTGAAAAGTGTCACAAGATCAAATAACTGCTATATTGTAGATGAATCCACTGAGTGCTCAAAATGAAGTTCGTATGTTTTAGGGAACTGCTGGCTATTGCAGGCAGTGGATACCAAATTATTCCCTGATCGCCAAGCCACTTCAGAATTTGATACACAAAGACGTGTCAGATCCAATTCCATGGTATGAAGAATGCATGCGCTCTTTCTTTGAACTGCGAGACAGTTTATGTTGAGCTCCAGCATTCGGAATGCTCGACTTTAACAATATTTTTATTCTGTTTTGCAATGAGCATGAAAGTTGTGCACTATCAGTTCTAACACAAATGCATGGAACTGCACGCAGACCTGTTGCATATTTTTCAGCTACATTGGATCCTGTAGCTGCTGCTCTACCTTAATGTTTGAAAGCTTTGCTGCAATGTGTGCGAGTTTGGAACAATGTGAAACATGGTGATGGGTCATCCTTTGAATTGTATGTGCCACATTCAGTTGACATTTTGTTAAAACAAATTCGAACTCAGCATCTTACGAGTAGTCGGTTAACAAAATATAAACAGGTGATTTTGGGTGCAGAGAATGTGACTGTGATGAGAGGCACAAGCTTGAATCCAGCTACCTTGATGCCATTGCCAGGACATGAAGTTGTGATGGAAGAAGCTGATCATGATTGCCTTGATGTGACTGAATTGTGTAACAAACCGCATCCTGATATCCAAGCTACTCTGTTGCCGGAGTCAGATCATGTTCTGTTTGTGGATTAATCATGCTTGAGAGATTCAGGAGGCACCTTACAAGCTGCGTATCTGATCAGCACTGTGGTGGGTGTTGTTGAAGCATTGTGGTTGAAAGGAGTGTATTCAGCACAAGTGGCTGAATTGATTGCACTTACCAGGGCTTGTAGCATTACCAAAAAAATTAGAGTAACTATATTCAAAGACAGTCAATATGGTTTCGGGGTGGTGCACAACTTTGGGCAGTTGTGGTCTCAACGTGGGTTTATGACCTCTTCAGGTTCACCTTTATGAAAGGGAGAGTGTGTAAAAAAAACTATTGATGGCACTACAACTGCCGGCTCAGATTGCGGTGGTGAAGTGTTCCGCCCACCAAACTGGACATAATTATCTCATGGTTGGAAATTGTTGCGCGGATGAGACTGCGCGTTATTGCGCCCTAAATTCTTATGCATTCAATGGGGAATCTTTGAAGAAAAAGTCTGAAGACACAGAATGCAGGTTGATGTTTGCAGTTGTTGAAACTTGGGAAGAAATAGGAGTATTACAAGATTCAGGACCGTAAGCAGAGACAGAAGGGTGGATTAAAACAGGATGTAGTCGTAGACAGGAAGATGAGGTGTGCGTGTACACAGATGGCAGGCATGTGTTGCCAGATAGCCTATTTTCTCCGATGGCAAGGATATGCCATGGACCTGCACATGTAGGTAAAGATGCTATGCTATGTCTCTTTATCCAAACTTGGTACAATCCATGATTTGGAGCCATTGCAGAGAGTCTGTGTCAAAGATGTGTGATTTGTCAGCAACAAAATGCAGGTAGAAAAACAGTGGTCAGTATGAGTGATATTGGAAAATTGGGAGGTCCTTTTACCCGCATGCAGCTAGATTTCATTGAAATGCAATAGATTGAAATATGTCCTTGTGTGCTTGTTCTCTTTCTGGGTAGAGGCTTACCCCACAAGGTGCAATGATAGCTTAACAGCAGCTAAACTGCTTCTTAGAGGGTTAATACCAAGATTCGGCTTTCCAGTCTCGGTGGTATTGGATAGAGGTACCCATTTCAACAATGAAGTGCTTTGTGCTGCACTGCAAATTGAGCAAAGGCTCCACTGTGCTTATCGACCAGAGGCATCTGATGTTGTTGAACAAGTGAATGGAACAATTAAGTCCAGACTAGCAAAGGTGTGGGCGTCCACATCACTGAAATGGCCTGATGCATTACCTCTAGTGTTGATGAGTTTGCGAACCATCCCAGACAGAAGAACTGGACTGTCCACTCATACGATAATATTGGGGAGAGCTATGAGGCAGCCTACAGTCGCAGCAAATCAGCTTGTAAATATTTCTGATGGCATGGTACTCGATTATTGAAAATGACTGGCTGATGTGTTACGTTCTGTGTCTCACCAGGTTGGAGAAGGCGCACCTACTGTTCAACAGGAGCAGTGCCACAACCTGTGCCCAGGGTACTCTTAAAGAAGCATATTCGAAAATGTTGTTTGGAGCCTCGTTGGCCTGAGCCTTATCAAGTGATTCCTAGAACCACAACTGCTGTGAAATGTGGTGATCTACCTAGTTGGGTGCATGCAGCCCACACTCGTTGAGTCCCATGTCCTTGTGAAAGTGCGGGGTCTGTGGTGGATGTAACAGTGTTAACAGAAAGACGTCCCATCAAGATTGAGCACAGAGTAGAGAGGGTGCCACCTACTGGGTCTCGAGACAATGTTTTAAATGAGAGTCAAAGAGGGTTGATCCTGGTTGGCATCGAGGGTCAAAGTGAAGGGTATCCAACTAAGAGAAGTGTTGACTCAAATGATGTGAACAGTGTACCAGAAAAATGAGTACGAAGAGGAGACCATTGGCCCAGAAAATCTGAAAGACTGAGACACATACTGAGCGCAGGAAAAATACCTTCTACTATGATTGAAGTCTCCAGTCAATCTGAGCAGAGTGACACAGAGGGAGAAGAGTCTACAGCTTCCAGAACAAAAAGGGCACAAACACCAAGTCAAAGATATGCAGCTCTAGAGTGGACATATCTATCTGCTGCAAATGACTGGGAGAAAGGGTTCAACGCATTTTGCTCTAAAACTTGCAGCTCATACAAACCGTCATGAAAGAACTGTTGTGAAAAAGAAACAAAGGAATAAAGGGCAAAGAGAAGCAAAAGGACAAAGAAGGTGTGACAAGATGCTGCCATAAAGTTACCACACAAAACCTATTGCTTTAGACTAGTATTTTACATTTTTTTTAAATGAATACCTCTAACCCCGAGATGAAAAATCGAAATCTAGTTTCATTAAGATGTAAGCATATATGTGCTTGCTTTCTAACTGCGCTTGTTCTAATCTTTGTTTTGTTTTTGATAATACTAAATCTACCGCATCATGAATATTCATGTAAAATTACTAATTTAAGTGATAATAACTAAAGATTTAACAAGTGATGATTTAAATCATGATCATTCAATTAATGATTTTTCACAAAATGTGTTTACTAAATTGTTGTATGAGTATGTTAATACTGTGAATGGGAGAGATTGTTATGTGTGCATGCAATTACCAACTTCAGTGTCTGAAGGGGTGACTTACTATCACCTACCTTTAACGTATGGTATATCTTGTAGCGTACTAACACGTTTGTTCTATTGTAAAGGACAGTTTCACTATTATTACTCAAATTATGACTTGATTTTCTCAGAAGTTACAGTAAAGAAAAATCCGAATTTAGTACCAGATGCACAAGATGCTGAGATAATGGTTGAACTCTTCCATCCTACATCTCCTATAGATACTGCATATGCACATCAACATAATTTAACCTGTGCTTTGCTTAGTGTAGAAAAATAATTTATTAATTTGGTAGAAGATCGTGAGGAGGTAATAAAGAAGAAATCTAAAAAACAAACAAAAACACCTCCATGGGCACATAGGGAGGGTTATTATCAAAAGGAAGAGACATACGCTGGAATTACTCTAGATTGGCAACACAAAGGAAAACTTTGCATATTAAGACACAAAGAAAAGTCCACCTGTACTTCAAAAAAACTATCCTTCCAGTGGTCTTGGTAGTATTTAAGGAAAACAACAAGTTTCCTTAAAATAACCCTCACCCACCAAAAAGACCCTTGGTGGCATGCTTCATCATCGGCTCTTCCCACCCCGCTGCGGGACGGACATGCTACGACTGACGGAGACGTGGGAGCAATTTGTAAGGTGTGGGCTATAAAGTGATGCAAGAGTGGACGGGTCAAAACTTGTGAATTAAAAAATACCTGGCTATGTGGAACCTAAGCTTAATTAATATTATGGTGAAGTAGAGATATGTTTATGCAAAAATATCTCTACTTGACCTTAATATTAATTAAGAAGACCAATAGGATTTTTCTAAGAGTGGTACAAGGGATCATTTAGTCTGGTTCTGAAGAAAAGCCTTAGGGGATAGGCTTGAAACATTTAGACTGGGAGACACACACCCACCACAGTGTGTTTCTCCCACTCCCCCCTTTTTTACAATACCAGCTACAGGATTTAATAAAGCTTAGATTCCACATAGCCAGGTATTTTTTAATTCACAAGTTTTGACCCTTTTACTCTCGCATCACTTTATAGCGGGAAGAACCCGATGAAGATTCATGCCACCGAGGGACTTTTTGGTGGGTGAGGATTATTTTAAGTAAACTTTTTGTTTTCCTTAAATACTACCAAGACCACTGGAAGGTATAATTTGCACCCCAAGCAAAACTTACTATACCTTGCACACCTCCCCACACAGTGTTGTCAACTTGCTAACCAGACTAAATTAACTATAACTCTGCCCTTTACCATGCACTGTCTTCTCATAAATGATGTCATCTGAGATGTCATCAGAGTTGTTATGAATCTTATGATTTAACATGCTATAAGTAACGAACGATGAAAGGGTATAAACAGTGCTTAGGGAAAGCATGAGTTATAGTTAATTTAGTTTGGCTTAAATTGGTTTGGGATTTGTCTTGTGTGGTGCTTTGACTTTATTACTGTTTGAGTACGGCCTAAATTCTGTATACTTTGCCTCTAAATTATACCTTTCTGCTCTGTGCCATAGTTAAGAGGGCACTGAGCTCAGGTAAATTTAGTGACTTTAGTCTTTCACCATGACAGGGATGGAGATTAATATTTGAGGTGGGCACTGTAGGAAAGTGGTTCTGTATATACTGTACCAAGGTAAGGTACAGGGTGTACAGAGTCCACAGTCCCCAGAGGTTTGGCAGAGATTAAAGTTAGATATAACCTTACTCTCTAAAGTGGTAGCTTGGTCGAGCAGTAATGCAGTATCAGAGGACAGTGTAAAGCATTTGTAGTACACACTCAGTCAGCAAATGGTCTCACACACTCAAGAACTGAACTCTAGGCCAATTGTTTTGTATATAAAATATATTGTTGTTTTATTTTAGAACCACAAGTAGGTATAAAAATACTTTCTCAGAATGAGATGTTCTAGTTGAATACCTTCAAATAGCAATAGACTTTTAAATGCAATAGTTACAGTTGTTGCAATAGGCAACACAAGTTAAACATAATTTATAACATTGAGCTCAATGGGAATTTTTAGGTAAAGGCAATATCAATTAATTTGCATAGGTTTTTCTTGCTTAGGGCTGGATCCTGGATTCAGCCCTGGTATATCTCCTGTAAACAGTTGAAAGAAATCGTTTTTGTTACACAGGCGATTTTTAAGGAATATTTGTATGTTTCAAAAATCGACACTTAGAAGAATCTCTGGCAAAAACCAGGCAATGTTATCCTATGGAGGAAAGTTTGGTTATCGGAAAATCACAGTTGTAATTACTTTGTAGGGTCAGTGCTGGGTACAAAGATCCAGCACTGGGATCTCTCCTGATAACAGGTGAGTAATGTTGTTTTCGTTGATCGGATGATTTTTAGTGTATTATTTCAAAGTTTTAAAACTCGACACTTAGAAGAATTTCCAAGTGAAAACGAGTCAATGTTACCCTATGGAGAAAATGCAAGATATCGGCTTTCAGGTAAGTACTCGATTGGCAGAGTTAAGGTTCTGGGGTTAGACTCACGGGTCTCCCAGGGTCAGGTAGGTACAGATGTTACACCCTCAGCGGCACAGGGGCAGCCGGGTGCAGAGAGAGTAGGCCCAATGTTAGCCTATGGCGGAAAGGGGGCCTTTGGTTGGTGGCTGCTTGCAGGCAGGCCATGCGGCTGTGGGAGCTGAGCTCCTGGTCACTTACACAGGGCAAGTGGGGAAGTAGAATAGAACAGATGCTGCACTTTCAGGGGCACTCGGGCGGCTGGGTGCAGGGTGCTTTTGAGCCGTCGGGCGCTCAATGTATTTCAATGGGAAAACTGCAAGACGAACAAAGGCTGCAAGCTCGGGGACGGAGATTCTTCAGGTGTGACCACCACTTCGAGAGATAAGTTGGGGAGCTGTAGGTTAGGTAGGCTCCCAGGAGTTGGGCATAGAGGGCCGCAGGGCGTGGGGTGCAGGGGTGTCTTTTGGTGTCGGGAAATCTTACCCTCTGCTGGTCGCGGTTGGGGGGTCCCTGGAGTTGAGGCTACAGGTGTCGTCAGGAGCGTCGAGGAGGGTCCTTGGGTGCTGGATTCTTGGTCACAGTCACGGGGGGGTCGTCCTCGTGGTCTTTGTTTACTCAGGCACAGGCTGGGCTCGGCGGGTGCAGAGTGTGCTGGATTCGCGGTACCTGGCTTGGCACCAGGGGTTGTTGCTGTTTGAGCAGAACCACTGCGCGTGGGAGTCCCAGTCTTTAGATGAGCATGCCAGTCAGGTCCTCCGCGGTTTTCAATGTTGCTGACCACTGGAGACGCCGGGGTTTAGCAGGAGCAGGTTCGAGGGTCGACAGGCCTGTAGGGCTGGGGACAAGTCAGTTGGTGTCATCCTCTTGTTAGCAGCTGCACGGCAGGTCTTCTTACTTCTTGTTCTTCTTCTGGTTTTGGAATCGGGATCTGAGGAAGGAAGGTTCAGGGTGCCCCTAAATACTAAATTTAGGGGTTTTAGGGGTGTTACAGGCAGGGAAAGGTCAGGGACCAATGGGTATCTTTCCTGGGGTGAGTACACCCCCTATCCTGCCACTCTCCAGTGGGAGGGGGGCAGGAGCCTAGTCCTGATTGGGTAGGGCTCCCCATCCTCAAGATGGCGAGAGCCCGGAGTCGTGCTTCACCTCGCCTTCCCCACCTGAGGGCTGGGGTTGGCAGAGGCTGGAATACTTCCTTTCCTCCCTTGGGTTTTCCCGCCAGTCTTCCCACCAGAGTGGGGGTCAGAACCGGTGGGGATCAGTTGCTGAGTACAGCAAGTGGTCTGGGAAAGCTCACAAAGGTGGCATGCCTTTGAAGCTTCCCCTGCCCATCCTGGGGGAGGAGGGTTGGCACCTCGTACCAGGTTGTGCATTGTGGTAGGCCCATGAGAGCGGATGGCTCTCTACCCAGGGGGCCAGCAACCTGGGTGGCAGCCTAGGCAGCCTCTCAGTCAGGACACTGGTTGTGGGTTAGTTTCAGGGGGCAACTCTAAGTTGCCCTCTGTCATGCATTTTACATTAAATCCCACACTGGCATCAGTGCGGGTTTAATGTGCTGAGAAGTTTGATATCAAACTTCTCAGTCTTGAGTGTAGCCATTATGGAGCTGTGGAGTTCATAATGACGACCTCCCAGCACCATATACTCTTAATGGCAGCACTGCACTTACAGTGCCCAGGAATGGACCTGGGTACTGTAGGGGTACAGGGCTCATGCACCTTTACCCACACCACTGGCATAGTGCACCCAGCTACAGGGGTGACTGAGGTATGCCAGGGCAGTGTGTTTGTGGGCATGGCACACAAGGATGTGTGCCATGTCGACTCTCTGTTTTGTTCTGCCCCAAGAAACTCAGTGTGTGTGTGTGTGTGTCAGGGTACAGGGCCTCTAAGGGTGGCACAATAAGTGCTGCATCCCTTAGGGGCCTTCTCTGATCAGAGGGCCCTGGGTACCTAGGGTACCATTTACCAGGGGCAGAAATGTGGCCAGAGATGCCGATTGGGTTTAGGCTTCAATACAGTTTTTAGGGAAGGAACACAGGCCCTGGGCACCTGATTGGCAGGAGCCCAGGGCACACTCAGTCAAAGCACATCAGCAATTCAGCAATAAGTGGGGGCATACCATGCAAGAAAGATGGCACTTTCTCACACAACCACCCCCCAAACGAAAGATGATGAGACTAACCTTGTCCTATGGAGTCTTCATTGTCTAAGTGGAAGAACCTGGAAAGTCCATCTGCATTGGCATGGGCAGTCCCAGGTCTGTGTTCCACTTCAAAGTCCATTCTCTGTAGGGAGATGAACCACCTTAGTAGTTTTGGATTTTCCCCTTTCATTTGCATTAGCCATCTGAGAGGTATGTGGTCAGTTTGAACCAGGAAGTGAGTACCAAACAAGTAGGGCCTCAACGTATTCAGGGACCAAACCACAGCAAAGGCCTCCCTCTCAATGGCACTCCAACACTGCTCTCTGGAGAGAAGCCTTCTGTTTATAAAAGCAACAGGTTGGTTTTGGCCTTCATCATTGGTCTGGGATAGGACCGCTCCTGTCCCTAGCTCGGAGGCATTAGTCTGCACTATGAACTGCTTGGCATAATCTGGTGCTTTTAGAATTGGTGCTGAGCACATTGCTTCTTTCAGTGTGTCAAAAGCCTTTTGGCAACTAACTGTCCAGTTGATTTTTTGGAGCATTTTCTTGGAGATGAGTTCTGTGAGGGGAGTCACAATGGACCCATATCCCTTCACAAACCTCCTGTAGTACCCAGTCAAGCCAAGGAATGCTCTGACTTGGGTCTGGGTCGTTGGAGCTGCCCAGTCCACGATAGCCAGGATCTTGGGCTGTAAGGGCTATACCTGGCCTCCACCAACAAGGTGGCCCAAGTACACCACAGTGCCCTGCCCTATCTGGCATTTGGATGGCTTGATGGTTAGGCCTGCAGTTTGCAGGGCTTTTAAAACCTTCACAAGGTGGATCAGGTGATCCTGCCATGTGGAACTAAAGACAGCAATATCATCAAGATAAGCTGCACTAAAGGACTCCAACCCAGCCAGGACTTGATTCACCAACCTCTGGAAGGTGGCAGGGGCATTCTTTAAACCAAAGGGCATCACAGTGAACTGATAATGCCCATCAGGTGTGGAGAATGCTGTTTTCTCTTTTGCTCCTGGGGCCATGCCAATCTGCCAGTACCCTGCAGTTAAGTCAAAGGTACTGAGAAATTTGGCTGTCCCCAATTTGTCTATCAATTAATCTGCTCTTGGGATAGGGTGAGCATTTGTCTTGGTGACAGAGTTGAGCCCTCTATAGTCCACACAAAACCTCATTTCTCTCTTTCCACCCTGTGGATGAGGCTTGGGGGACCAGAACCACTGGGCTGGCCCAGGGGCTCTCAGAGGGTTCAATAACCCCTAACTCCAGCATCTTGCTGACTTCAGCTTTTATGCTTTCCTTGACTTGATCTGACTGTTGATAGATCTTGTTTTTGACAGGTGCACTGTCACCAGTGTCCACATCATGGGTACACCAGTTTGTCAGACCAGGGGTCAGGGAAAAGAGGCTAGCATACTGTTGCAAGACTTGCTTGCAGTCAGTCTGCTGTTGGACAGAGAGGGTGTCTGAAAAGACCCCACCATCCACTGACCCATCTTTTGGGCTGTAAGAAAGGAGATCAGGGAAAGGTTCACTCTCTGCTTACTGTTCCTCATCATTCACCATCAGCATGGTGATGTTAGCCCTGTCATTGTAGAGCTTAAGGCGGTTCACATGGATAACCCGTTTGGGTGTCCTGCTTGTGCCCAGGTCAACTAAGTAAGTGACCTCACTCTTTTTCTCTAGGCTAGGGTAAGGGCCACTCCATCTATCTTGGAGTGCCCCTGGTGCCACTGGCTCCAAAACCCACACCTGTTGCCCAGGTTGAAATTCAACCAGTGCAGCTTTTTGGTCATTCCAGTGCTTCTGAAGCTCCTGGCTGGCCTCAAGATTCTTGGATGCCTTTTCCATGTACTCAGCCATTCTGGACCTTAGGCCAAGCACATAGTCCACAATGTCTTGCTTGGGTTCTTGGAGAGGCCTCTCCAACCCTCTTTCACAAGACAGAGTGGTCCCCTCACAGGATGATCAAACAGAAGTTCAATGGGGGAAAGTCCTACTTCCTTCTGTGGCACTTCTCTGTAAGCGTAAAGCAGGCATGGCAACAGGACATCCCATCTCCTCTTGAGTTTTTCAGGGAGTCCCATGATTATGCCTTTCAATGTCTTGTTGAACCTTTCAACAAAGCCATTGGTTTGTGGATGGTATGGTGTAATAAACTTGTACTGCACTCCACACTCCTTCCACATGTGTTTTAGGTAAGCAGACATGAAGTTGGAACCTCTGTCTGAAACCACCTACTTAGGAAACCCTACCCTGGTGAAGACTCCCAGGAGGGCCTTGGCTACTGCAGGAGCTGCAGTAGTCCTAAGTGGAATTGCTTCAGGGTACCTAGTAGCATGATCCACTACTACTAGAATGACCTTGTTCCCTGAGGCTGTGGAAGGTTCAAGTGGACCCACAATGTCCACACCTACCCTTTCAAAGGGAACCTCCACGCACAGGCAGTGGTATCAGGGGGGCCTTTGGCTGGCCACCTGTCTGGCCACTAGGCCTGACAGGTAACACAGGAGCTTACAAACTCCTTCACCTTTTGGTGCATCTGGGGCTAGCAAAATTGACTAACTAGCCTTTTCCAAGTTTTGGTTTGCCCCAGATGTCCAGCTAGGGGGATGTCATGAGCCAAAGTTAGGAGGAATTCCCTGTACTTCTGTGGCACTACCACCCTCCTGATGGCTCCAGGAGTGGGTCTCTTGCCTCAGTGTACAGTAATCCCTCTTCCCAATAGACTCTGTGGGTACCACTGACTTCTCCCTTTGCTTCTGAAACAGCTTGCTGCCTCAGGCTTTCAAGAGTGGGACAGTCTTGCTGACCCTGGCACAGTTCTTCCCTAGTGGGCCCTCCTGGGCCTAGGAGTTCAACCTGGTAAGGGTCAAGCTCCATAGGCTCAGTTCCCTCTGGGGTGTCCAAGTCCTCTCCCTAAGGAGAGGGGTTCTGAGTGGTTTGCTGTACAGACGCTGGTCCCCTAGTCTTCTTACCTTTTCTCTTGGTGGGTTGGGCCATACTTTCAGGCTCCAATCCTACTTTTTCACCCTTCCTCTTGCGCTGTGCTCTTGTTTGCACACACACCAATTCAGGGATACCCAGCATGGCTGCATGGGTCTTCAACTCAAACTCAGGCTGAGGTTTCCAGGTCATTGCCAAGCAGACATGCAGCTGGTAACTTTTGAGAGACCACTACCTATTTCAGGCCAGTAACCCCCTCTCCCCACAGCCTAATGTCAACATAGCCATTGGGCGATTAGTAGTAACACTGTCAGCATTGGTGACTGGGTAAGTTTTCCCAATCAAGTATTGCTCAGGGGAAACCAGTGTGTCTCTCACCATAGTGACACTGGCACATGTATCCCTCAGAGCTTCTATCCTAGTTCCATTAACCCAGGGGTATTGTAAGTACTTCTTTAAGTTGGGTGGCCACACAGCTACAGGGCAAAATCAACTCTCCCTTCTGAAACTAGAACTGCTCCAGTGTGCATCCTGATTTGCTCTGGGCACACTGTTAATCCCATCTGTAGACTTGCTACCCCAGGTGTAGCTTCCTGGCTGCCTTAGGGGCCTTTTTGTGGGGGCAAGATTTATCTACAGTTAAGTGTCCCAACTTCTTATGGTTGTTACACTAGGCCTTTGTGGGATCTTCCCCCTATACGGCTGAGGCACATAGGGAGTAGTTTGGGACCCACCCCCCTGTACAGGTTTATGGGGCCCTTTGGAAGACTCAGACTTTTTATCTTGGGGATTCTCACCACCTATCCCCTGGGAGGCTTTGTAACCACCTTCTTCTGGTCACCCCCAGTGGTTGTCCTTGTCACCCTGGTCTTGACCCAGTGGTCTGCCTTCTTTCCCAATTCTTGGGGAGAAATTAGACCTAGGTCTAACAAATGTTGATGCAACTTTTCATTTGTGCAATTACTTAGTATATGTTCCTTCATAAACAAATTGTAAAGTCCAGTAAAATCATGCACATTGTGTCCAGTTAACCAACCATCCAGTGTCTTTACTGAGTAGTCTACAAAATCAATCCAGGACTGGGTCTGGGTTTTGTGAGCTCCCCTGAATCTAATTCTATACTCCTCAGTGGTGAGCCCAAATCCCTCAATCAGAGTCTTCTTCATGAGGTCATAGGAGCCTGCATCTGGCCCAGAGAGGGTCAGAAGCCTGTCTCTGCAGTTACCAGAGAACACAGAGACCAGAGAGGTTTCTTTACTTTTCTCATGTCACAAGCCCTCTCAAAGGCTGTGAACCACTTGGTGATGTCATCACCTTCCTCAAATTTAGGGACAAACCCTTTGGGGATTTTAGGATCATAAGACTGCTCTTTATCCTTATTATTTGAATTGCTGCCACCATTGATGGGTGCTAACCCCATCTCTTTCCTTTCTTTCTCTAGAGCCAGGAGTCTGGACTCTAGTTCTAATCTCTTGGCCACCTTTGCTAAAAAGCTGTCCTCTTCACTGGGGAGTTCCCCAGTGTGTCCTCTGGGACCTGGTCCACCTATGTGGTCTCTAGGTCCCCAGAGGTTGATTCTTGGAGTTAAGGGTATGGGGTTCCTTTCCTCCCTAGGGATTATTGGAGGGGGGTCACTTTCCCCCTCATCCTCCTCCCTTTCCCCTTCTGATTGGTCATCACCATGTTCAGAGGGGTGGTCCTGAGCATACTCAGCCAGGAGCTCCTGGAGCCCTTGTTTGGTTGGATGCAGGCCCATTTGTATATTTTTTAGTTTGCATAAGGACCTCAATTCCTTCAAAGACAAGTGTAAGTAAGGTGTGAGGTCGAGCTCCTCAACCAGGTCCTGCATGTTATTAGCTTCACTAGTAGCTGGGTTATTTTGAGACATTCTAACCAGACAGTTCTAACCCTCTACCCTTGACTACAGTGACTTTTATTTCTCTAAAATTCTAAGGGGACTTAACCATGGCCCTGGCAAAACTTTTTGTATTTTAGAAAGACCAATTTAGGAAAATCTGAATTCTAAAGGCAATGTAAGAGTTCTGTTGTGTGATCAGATGGTAGTCCAACAAATGCAAGTTTGTATCCCGCCGCTGATCCACCAATGTAAGAAAGTGGCTCTGTATATACTGTACCAAGGTAAGGTACAGGGTGCACAGAGTCCACAGTCCCCAGAGGTTTGGCAGAGGTTAAAGTTAGATATAACCTTACTCTCTAAAGTGGTAGCTTGGTCGAGCAGTAAGGCAGTATCAGAAGACAGTGCCAGCAAATGGTCTCACACACTCAAGAACTGAACTCTAGGCCAATTGTTTTGTATATGAAATATATTGTTGTTTTATTTTAGGACCACAAGTAGGTATAAAAATACTTTCTCAGAATGAGATGTTCTAGTTGAATACATTCAAATGGCAATAGACTTTTAAATGCAATAGTTACAGTTGTTGCAATAGGCAACACAAGTTAAACACAATTTATAACATTGAGCTCAATGGGAATTTATAAGTAAAGGCAATATCAATTACTTTGCATAGGTTTTTCTTACTTAGGGCTGGATCCTGGATTCATCCCTGGTACATCTCCTGTAAACAGTTGAAAGAAATCGTTTTTGTTACACAGGCGATTTTTAAGGAATATTTGTATGTTTCAAAAATCGACAGGAGAATTTCTGGCAAAAACAAGGCAATTTTATCCTATGGGGGAAAGTTTGGTTATCGGAAAATCACAGTTGTAATTACTTTGTATGGTCAATGCTGGGCACAAAGATCCAGCACTGGGATCTCTCCTGATAACAGGTGAGTAATTTCGTATTCGTTGATCGGGTGATTTTTTGTGAATATTTCAAAGTTTCGAAACTCAACACTTTTCCAAGAATTTCCAAGTGAAAACCAGTCAATGTTACCCTATGGAGAAAAGGCAAGTTAAAGGCTTTCAGGTAAGTACTTGACTGGCAGAGTTAAGGTTCTGGGGCTAGACTCAGGGGTCTCCCAGGGTCAGGTAGGTACAGTTTACACCCTCAGCTGCACAGGGGCAGCCGGGTGCAGAGGGAGTAGGCCCAATGTTAGCCTATGGCGGGCAGGGGGCCTTTGATTAGTGGCTGCTTGCAGGCAGGCCACGGGGCACTCACTCCACTTAACTGATCCCACACAGTGATTTACATTCAAATCAAAAAATCACTTTTGTAATCTTTAATCTGACGTCAAAATTATCTTTTGTTTTTCAATTGACTTTTGATTGGTGATTTTTTTCATTTTTCTTAAATTTTATTCTCAACCTCCTATTTTGCACCTGTACTTTTTGAACGGATAGAAAGGGATCTGAGTAGCATTTAGAGCCTCAGCATGGCAGCTCGGAATAAGCTGTGTAAGTAGAAAGGGTTGAAGCTGGCAAAGAGGTCAATGAAGGAGTACCAGATAACCCTCAGAGCATTGGGACTAGTCTGCTTGCTACACCACACAGGAGCAAGAGGAGAATGGGCAGAGGATGAGGAAGACATGGAGGAGGTAAAGGAGAATGGACTTGTAGTGGACCCAGTGCCGGTGGAAGAGGAGGTATCCTAGGATCCAGATTACCTACCTTGTCAAGAGCCGTGTGTTCTTTCATAGAGGGTGAGTCCATGGAACCTACAGGGGAAGCCATTGCTGCCCTGAGACACCTGCCTGAGCTAGCTGGGTGGCAAACGGCAGGCGGACCGTCACAGGCCGAGATCTTCAAGGTGCAGAAGGAAAGCCCCACAGTTGAGGGCTTAAGGCGATAGGCCAAGACCCTGGCCAATGGTGACACCTCTGCCGATCACTACATATATTGAGAGAATGGTCTCTTGAATAAAGAGCCTAAGGGCCTTGAGTCTGGGTCAACCACAATGTTGGCAGTCCCCCAGTTCTATAGGGCCTCCCTATAGGAGCTGGTGCATGAGATACCCTTGGTAAGATATCTGGGGGAGGTCAATACCTTTGACTACCTGGTCACCCACATTTATTGGCCCCAGATGAGGACTAAGTGAGATGCATTTTGTAGGACCTGTGTTGCCTGCCAGGAAAGTGGTACTTCAGGAGTAAAAAGTAAGGCCCCCCTGTAATCCTTCCCCATGGTGGGTACACCTTTTGAGAAGTTGGTTTTGGATATTGTTGGGCCTCTAGACTGCAAGACAGCTCCTCTTGGCAACAGGTTTATCCTGTGCTTTGGTGGGCCATGCCACCAAGTACCCTGAGGCCATACCTCTCACAACAGCGATTGCACCTGTGGTAGCCAGGGCAGTGATATGGGATCTTTACCCTTGTGTGTTTCCCCAAGGTGGTTGTCTCTGACAGGAGCACCAATATCAGTGTGCCTACATGAAGCCCATGTGGGATGAGTGTGGGGTAACATACAAGATCTCTACACCATACCACCCCAAAACAACGGGGCTTGTTGAAAGATTCAGCAAGACCCTGACAGGCATCATTATCGGCCTGTGCCAGCCCCTGATTTGCAAATAGAACATCCTGTTGACATGCCAACTCTTTGACTACAGGGATGTGCCCAAGAAAGGAGTGGGCTTTGAGTTTCTGTTTGGCCACTTTGATAGAGGACCTCCCAATATGTCAAGGATGGGAGGGAGAAAGCTTCCAAGAAACATTCACAAGATGTAATGAGCTACATGTTAGCTCTCAGAGTTCATATGAAATGCTTCAGCAAGGAAGCCACTGAGAATCTTGAGGCAAGTCAGGAGATGAAGAATCAGCGGTTTGACCAGGAGTCCATTCTGGTCGCATACTAACCGGGCGAGAAAGTATGGGTCATTGAGCCAGTGGAGGTCAAAGCGTTGTAGGACTAGTGGACATGTCCATATTAGGTCAAGGAGAAAAAGAGTGAAGTTACCTACCTTGTAGACCTCCTGACATATAGGAACTCTATAGGGGCATCTCATTTAACTTGTATTAGAACTGGGGGTCTCTAGTTGGCAGAGGTAGATACCTTTGACAAAATAGGGACCCTTGCTTCTAGTCAGGGTAAGGGGGATACACACTTTAGATGACCCCTGTTCACCCCCATGGTAGCTCGGCATGAGCAGACAGGCTTATCCCAAAGGCAATGTGTACAGTATTTGTACCAACACTCACAGTAAAACAGTGAAAACACCACAAATGGACACCACACCAGTTTAGAAAAATTAAATATCTTTATCTAAACTACACAAGACCAAAACAACAAAAATCCAACATACAGTTATTTAGTAGAATGTCTTTAAAAAGAGTTGTTACAAAAATAAACTTGTAGATGATAAATGTGACACTTTAGTCTCAAAGTACCTGGGATGCGTAACGCAAAACAAACAAAAGGGGCGCAGAGAAGGCGATGCGTCGATTCTTCCTGCGCTCCGGTTCCGATGCGACAAGATGGCGCTTTGATACGTAGCGACGATCCAGTGCGATGCGACAAAATGGCGTCTCTGTTGCAATGCGTCAACGTGGAAGTGATGCGTGTGTGCCTGACGGCCGTGCGGCACACACTGTGGTTTTCTGAGCCACGACAGGCCCTGCAACACGCTTCCCCGGTGATGCAACGACACCCTCGGCGACTGCGACATGCTTCTCCGGTGTTGCGGTGGTGATCAGCAGCGGCGCGCTTCCACAGCGATGCGGCGGCCCTGCGATACACTTCTCCGGTGATGTGACGGCACCCTCTATGGTGGTGGCACGTACCTCCAGTGTTAAGGCAGTGAACAGCGGTAGTGGCGACACGCTTCCTCGATGCTGCGACGGGGGTTGCTGCGGTGACATCACGCTTCTCTCAGATTGTGTAGCGCTTCCAGTTTCCAACAGCATAAGGGCCTCACACACAGTTACAGGCCCTCCTGGCAGACTGGAACTCTCAGCAAGGAAGTTCAGGGAAGCTGGGGGTGAAGTCCTTTTGTACCGGGGACTTCAGAAACAGGGGGCCAGCTCTTCTCAGGCCTTTGGACACTTTTCTTCAGATGGACACAGCACGCAGCAAAGTCCTTCTTCAAGCAGGGGGGACACAGCACACAGCAAAGTCCCTTGGTCCTTTCCTTAGTCGAAACAGCAAACTGCAGGCCAGCCCCAGAACACACAGCAAGGGCAGTACTTCTCCTTAGTCTCTTCAGCTGTTCTTCTTTGGCAGAGGTTCCTCTTGATCACGAAGTGGTCTAACTTTCAGGGGTTTCAGCTCTCATATTTATACCCCAAAAGTCTTTGTTCTCTATGTGTGAGGGGTCCTGGACCCAGTCTAAACCAGTTCTGGGGGCACTCTGCCAGTGCAGATCTTCTTCCTTTGTGAGTGTGGGCCAGGGCCATCAGACACACAGCAGGGGGTGAAGCCAACATTGTGGAAGGCAGGCACGGCCCTATTCAGGCCCAGGTGCTATTGCTCCCACCACTCCAAATGCAGATAGGTCTATTCAGCCTACTGCTGACTCACCCAGACTCCTGGCGCCACCCCAGCCCCTGTCACTCTCGAACCAGACAGTCAATCCATAAACAGGCAGAGGCACACAGAAAGGTTGAACAAGATTCTGAGTTCAGGGATACCAGACTCTAATTTTCTATCTTGCTCCTATGGGAAGGTATGAGGTAAACAGGTTACACAGCATTCCCCATTCTCTCCTATGGGCAAGATAGCCTTTCAATAGTGAAAAACGAAATTGGCAGTATTTCACTATCAGAACATGTTACCCACGCTAGTGCATGTCCTACCTTTCACACACACTGCACCCTGCCCAGGGGGGTACCTTGGGCCTACCATAGGGGTATCCAATGTGTAAGAAAAGGGAAGGGTCATGCCTGGCAAGTGGGTCCACTGGTAAGAACAAATAATCCCTTGGATATGCAAGAAACCAATCACAAAAAGCTCTACTCACATTAGAGTCATACATTTAAATAAATACAATAATACAGCCCATGCAATAGACTCCCCCCAAAAAACATTGTGTTTATATTATGACACCCAAAAGTTATCAAAAATACTCCTTTTTATTTTAAAAGCCTTTTACATATTACAGTATTTCATAAAAATCATCACACATACTATATACCACCAATTCATATAAAATTGTTAAAAAAACACGCAAATAAATCCCACACATAAAAAACAACAAAACATTACATGACATTAAAAGAGAGAAGAGAAAATTAGACAGTATACTTTGTCATTTCCAAAACATATCCAATGGAACAATTTTATAACTAGGCATGGATACACTGTTTCTTTTGGTATCTACAGATCCAATTACTTCCACGGATAAAGTAAACGGTGTGTCGACGCGTTTCGATGGGTTTTATTGATATTCCATCTTTTTCAAGACAAGAAATGTTTGCAAGTCTCTCTGTAAAACACTGTGGTATAGCCCCTGTCATAAATCCTTTTTAAAACTTGTGGGTGCATATAGTCACTTCACCACCTAGATGTCCTTTAAATAAAGACTTCTGTTTTTACATACATTGTATTGAGTATTCTGATTCAGATGGTCAGTATAGCCTTTATGTTCTGCCCCGGGACCTGATGGCCAATACGTCGCTACTCCCTCCTAATGTGCTGTTACTTTTGTGGTTAACCAGGTCTTAGCTGGCCTGGAAAACTTAATTGCAGCCTACCTGGTAGGCCTGACTATCAAGGCCAGTAAGTGCCAGATAAAGCAGGGTTCAGTGATGTACTTGGGTCACCAATAGGCTAGAGGCCAAGTAAACCTCTGCAGCCCAATTTACTGACCATTATGACTTGGAAGCCTCTTAAGACCCAGACCCACTGAGAGCCTTCTAAGGCTTGATAATACAGGAAATATGACAAGGGGTATGGAACCCATGTTGCCTCCTTGACTAAGCTGTCTTGAAAGAGTGCAGCTCAATAAGCTGATCCAGTCAGAGGTGTGCTAGAAGTAGTTAACACCTTGAACAAAGCCATGTGTTCAGCACCATTACTTAAGACACATGGCTTGAGTAAGGAATTCCTTGAGCAGACAGATGCTTTAGTGTATGGTATTGGGGCTGTTCTCTTCAAGCTAAATGAGAAGGGCCTGGACCAAACAGCAGCTTTCATTAGAAGGTAGCTACTACTCCGGGAACAAACGTGAAGTACAATCGAGATGGAAGCATTTGCAGTTGTTTGGGAACTGAATAAACTGAGACCATCCCTGATCGGGGCTCATTACCGGTTTCATACAGACCACAGACCCCTCAGATACCTGACGCGAATGCAGGGTGAGAATACAGTTGAGGTGTCCATCTCCCTGTAGGGTATGAACTTTATGGTGGACCATCACCATGGGATAGACCATGTCATGCTGATGGTCTTTCTAGGTTTTTCCACCTTAGCAATGAGAACTCCCATTGGGATGGGTAGTTTTACCTGCCTCTGCAGGGGTGAGGGCTGTATTGGAACTTACCATCCTTTGTGTAGTGTACTGCCAGATTTGTGACTGTTTTTAATGGCTATAGAAACGTGTGCACTTTACTCCTGCTATCCAGTGAAAAAGTGTGTGTGCTTCCCCTTTCAACATGATGAAATTGGTATACCTCGAATTGGCAGATTTAAACTATATATATGTCCATGGTATACGGTACCAAAATATACCCAAGGCCTGTAAGTCAAATGTCACATGTGGGCAGTGACAGTTCAAACCTGACAGCAGGCCTGTCAGCTGTAGCCTGGCTGTGCAGGTTAAACTGCAATCTCGGCAGAGTGCATGGTATTTAAAAATAGAACATGTAAAGGTTTAGTGTTAAACATGCCCTTACAGTGAAACAGACTATTATCACTATAGCAGGGTTGGCTGCTCCATATGAAAGCATAGGGAGGCAAGAACACATTTAATATTTCTATCTCCAACTAGAAAGCACCTACAAAGTTCATTTTGGACGGTTTAAAACATCATTACAGATCCACATCATTGGTAAAGTCAGATTTATAACAAATATTTAAAAAAAGGTACTTTTAAAAAGTTACCGTTTGCTTGCCTAAATCTTCTAGAAGCCCATATGCCTGAGCTTCCAATTATTATCCAGGAGCTGAATAGAGCCTTAATTAAGTCTGAACTTCTTCCCAGAGCAGAGACACGGGCCATGGGTGTGGAGAGTAGTATCATCTGGGTTGTGCCAAAAAACCTAATTTAATTCAAAGATGTCGACCATGTTACAGGCAGATAAAGCTAACACTTGAGCCTGCCCCCTCCTTTGTCTCTCTAGTCACCAAGGCACCAACCCCAGTAGGAGAGGAGCTGACCCACAACTAGTTTGAGTGACCACAGAGGGGTTGCTCATTTCTCCAGCCACACATCTAGGGGTTTGCACAGGGGAGGATATGTTCTGCCATCTTGGGTAGAGAGGTACACTGTGTGATTATTAGCAGTGGGGCACAGAGGAAATGTTGCAAAAAGTGGACAGGGTCACTCCTGGGAACTTTTACCCCATTGGTTAGGATGTAGCCAGAGGGTTAACCCACCCACAGGCTGATGCCAGGCATAAATGTGGCACCCACAGCATCCTTCTCTGAACACTCTCTGGAACTGTGAAATAACAGAATAAGACTGACTGGACCTGCTGCCTGTGACCCGAGAAAAGCCTAGAAGACTGGACCTTCTCTACCTTTGCTCCCAGGACTAAGACGTGGACTCCAAGGGTCATAAAAATGACCTTCTATTAAGCTGCAAAAAGCCTTTTTGCAACTACCCATCTGACCAGATCCAAATGGACCTGCCACAAATCCTGCTGCTGGTCTCTGCTGGAGTGAGTCGTGGCCCCCAAATGCTGTCCCCAAGGTCTGTAGTTTGTGTCACAGTCTACTCCTCTTAACAAATACTGAAATCTGGGACTTAGATAAGTTTCGACTCCAAAGACCTCCAGAGAATCAGGACCAACCTATCAAGCTAATCTGATGAAGGTGCATTGTTGCTAGGCCAATGATTCCAAATTGCTACCGCTTTGAGGTTTACCACAGTAGCAAATCAGATTTAGTGAGACCTTGCGGAGAAGGTATCCAGCCTTATGCAGCCCTCTTAAGCCGGTGGGTGCCACCGGCACTTATTTTTCCTCATTGGACATTTCCCAAGAGCAAGAGAGAGACAAACAAAGGGGAAAAAAGGAGAAAGTGAAAGATGGAAAAACTGCCACAAAGGAGGAAAGCAGGAACCTGCAGGAGTGAGCTAAAGGTGCAGGAAGTGTTTGGTAGTCAATTATAGAGGCATGAGGTGCACTCAAAATCACATCACCTTGGTATTCAGCATTCAGGTGCGTCCGGGACATAAGAACAGAGCTTAGGGCACTGGCCCTTATTCTTCCACACATTAAGCACTGCTTGGCCTGCTGGTACAACCCGAGCTCCAAAAGCATGTATAAGTACAAAGGTAGAAATGGTCACTGTGCAAAGGTGTAAAAAGTTCCTGGCTGGTGGGGGAGATTCTCGGAGCATGAAATTCAAATTTCTCCCACAAGTACACGGCCTAATTGAGACCACGTCCAGCGGCTATGCCAAAAATGTGGAGCCTTCTTTGGTCACAGCCTGCTGCCTTGGTAGACTGTGGATTTTTGATTTCTACTTCAGAGATTAAGATAAAACATACGACCGAGTCAAACCTAGTTTCTGTATCCGACTCACGCTCAAACACAGTCAGCCTTAACTTGCTGCTCCTAGGTACCAGTCAAGTGCAACCAGATGACCACAGTTTGAGCTTAACACCTTTTAGTGGAGTTTTTTCACTTGAAATTTTTGAAATACATCACTCCAGTTTTCTTTCATTGGATTTTTGTTGTTTTGGTGTCATTTAATGTATTCAATTTTACTCTATTTTTTAAATTGATCTGGGATTTTTTGGGTGTGGTGTTTTGACTTTAATACTGTTTGAGTACAGCTTAAATACTTTACACACTGCCTTTAAGTTAAGCCTGTCTGCTCTGTGAAATAGCTATCGTATTAACTGAGGCAGATACCCCCACAACTACTAATCCACATTTCTTACACAGTACATTTGTTGACTGAGCCTAAGCAAACCACAACGTTTCAGAAAACAAACTGGTTAAAGCTTTGGTCAGAATTGAACAAAAGGGACATTCCTTCTCCGCTATTACAGCTGTTCCAATTTGTATAACTCATACAGAATCAAGGTCAATATTAACAGAGAAAGTATCTAAGCTGACAAGATTTTATACAAGAGCGGACTGTCACAGGGATGTGTTCTCATCCCAATACCGTTTAATATTTATATCTCTGGCTTACCTAAAACATGCAGTAAAATGCCTGTTTCCTCACAGGGTGGGTTGAGGGCACATTTCAGAATTTTCGACCTTGCAGACATTATACTGGTGGATCATTCTTTTTGTGGTATCAGCAAGCCCTCAAATGCAATGAGTGATTATGCTTATGACAACAATCCCTAGTTTAATGAGGATAGGGCAAAAGTAATGATTTCTGGCAAATCACATACATAGAATAGAGGAGGAACTAAAACAGTGCTTTGGAATTGGTGAATAGTCAATGTTATCTGGTAGTAATTATAGACCAGAAAGTGACATTGACCTCTATGTGTTTACCTAGAACTAATCTTAAAAAATTACAGCTTTGATTTAGATGTAATCTCATTTGCATGTCAAAAAGGAGCCCCAATATGAGCACCGAGCTCTACGAATAAGGAACCAACTTTCAGAGAAGCAAAATCCCCACCCTATAGGCCTTTTGGAAAATCCTAAAAATCCACCTCTTCGGAAAAAACATGCCAGTGTAAGACACAGCTTTGCAGCCTTTTCGTCTTGTCTTTATAAACTCCAGCTTGCATTCTTTTCTGTACTTATGTATACCTTGTTAATATATATCATTTTGATGGTCGCTCCATATCATTGACAAATTTCACTGAACTTTTCATGATTCTGTAAAGCACTTTGATGCCCTTGTGGCTAGGTCTGTGCCATACAAAGAACTTAAAAAATAAATTAATATAAAGAAATGGGGTATTTGTCTAACAATTCTTCCAGAGAGCATATAATGCCAAAATATTGAAGACACTGGTACATGCAGCAAATGCTTGGCATTTGGAAACAGATACAACTGAGATAGAGGAGAAGATCAAGTTTGGAATAGAGAATCATCATTAAGAATGTCAAGTCCCTTTCAATTCATGGTACTAGAATTAGATTTAAAATCTGCCTAAGACATTAATCAGAATCACAATATTTTTATAAGCCAAGACATAATGTTTGCTGAAAGAACATGATACAAAGATCATTTTAAAGGACTGTGTATTCATGGCTAAATCACACTGTATTGCATGCACACATGTTCAAATTTTAGTAAATCAGGGCCTTCGTGTTTTGCACCTCAGTTGGCAAGATAAAAAGGTGGTACCTACCTGACTGAAAGATGAGAGAATTAATGGTAATGCTAGATGGATGTCATGGACATGTTGATAATTGACATGTTGATAATTGCTATAGTATCTAGAACAATATTTAGGCTGGCCGGCAAACAATACCATGCTATACATGGCAATGACATAAAGACATAAGATTTCTTACAATAATATTTGCTTGTTTAAATTATTTTAGGTTTTGCTATTTGTGTTGTTACCCCTCCTGCAATAAATTATTGAAAAATAATGAGGATAGGGAAAAAGGTATGAAAATCAGAAAAGGTTGCCTCCCGCTTATGGGTACTGCTTGTGCTAATGTTAATTGCAATTTATAGAGTGCTTAATACCGGCAGAATTCTAAGCGCTGAGAGAGAATAGCCACAGCCAGCCCCCAAGTGAGAATATTAGCCCCTGATCAGTCTGCGTTATGCCCAAGCCTCAGTGAAGAGGAGGGTCTTCAGTTTTTTCCTAAAAGAGAGAAGGGTTTTTACTAACTGGAGGTGGCCCGGCAACTTATTCCAAAGTTGCAGGATGAGGACAGAGAAGGCTCGCCCTCCTTTAGTCGTGTGGTTAAACCATGGGCAGGCTAGTTGGCCTCCCTCAGATGACTGGAGGTTGCAGCCTGGGACGTCTTTCCCCAGTCGCTCTTTGATGTATCTTGGGGCCTGTTCATACAGGGCCTTGTGGGCAATACAGAGACCCTTGAATCTAGCCCTCTGACGGGGAGCCATTGAAGTTTTTGCAGCATGGTAGTGGCCCATGCATGTCTCGGGAGCTTGAAGATCAGCCTGGCTGCATCATTCATCGCAGCTTGTAGTTTGCCTAGCAACGTTTCCAGTGGCCCAAAGTAAAGAGCATTGCCATAATCCAGTTGCGACAAGATCAATGCTGTCACCACCGTCCGCATGGCGGAAAATGACAGGAGGGGTGATAGTTTCCTTAACTGCCTCAGAAGCTCACGCAGGTCCCGAACACGGTGGCCACTTGTTTGGTCAGTATGAGTTTGGCATCGATTATAATACCCAGGCCTTTTACAACTGGGGCTGGAGACGGTGTGTCGCCCAGCTCCTGAGGCCAAAAGTGATTGGTCCACGGGTTACTGCCAGTAGTGATGGCCAATACCTCAGTTTTATCTGGGTTAACCTTAAGTGCGTTGGCCGTCATCCAGTTGACCATGTATTTGAGTGTATCTTGCACACGTGTGTGGGCTTGCGGGGTGTTGTCAATTTGTAAAATAATTTGCGTATCGTCGGCGTAATTAAACATCTGGCAGTCCATCCAGGCCAAGGGGCATATGTATCAAGCGATTTTTTACTCGCAAACGCTGCGATTCGCAAAAAACAGCGTTTGCGAATAAAAAATCGCTAAACGGTATGTATGAGCCATTTTTCTGCGCAAATTTAGGGAATCGCTAATTTTGCGATTTCCTAACTTTTCGGAAGCATTTAAGAAATCGCTAATTGCGATTTCTTAAATGAAATGTAACAGGCAACAAAGTTTTGCGAAAAATCCGCAAGAAATCGCAAATTACCACCAACTTCTAGTTGGTGGTAATTTGCGAATTCTTTTAAAAATGCACTATTTTAAATTTTAATAAGTGCCACGTGGCGCACATACATGCCCTTAGGGCATGTATGTGCGCCATATGTCCACACATGCTAATTTCAGGGGTGCATCAGGGTGTCATCTTGACACCCTTGCACCTTTGAAATGAATCTCAAATTGCGATTAGCAAATTGCGAATCGCAATTTGAGAATTACTTCCCATTCATTCCTATGGGTCTCCTGGCCCATAGAAATGAATGGGCAGGTATTCCTTAATTGCGATTTCGCAATTTGCTAATCGCAATTAAGGAATTTTAAGAAATCGCTAAATATTAGCGATATTTTAAATACATCCTATTTTGCGATTCTCAAATAGCGATTCTCAAAAAATCGCTATTTGAGATTCGCAAAATCGGGTTTTGATACATATGCCCCCAAGTCCCTTACCAGCGGTCTGAGATAGATTTTAAACAGAAGCAGAGACAGTGCTGACTCTTGAGGGACTCCACAGGTTATCGACCCTCTGTTGGACACATAGTCACCCATGTAAGGGGCATATCATCATGGCAGCGCAATAAAATTATTGCCGCTTTTGCGTCCGTTTTCGTCCGAAAAGCGGCGATAATTTAATCGCCTTATCAGCAAGGTCACGCTATCGCGTGAATCCTTGCCTTAGCGCCCTTACCCTTAACGCCCAGCTTTGCATCTCTAATGAGATGCAAAGTGGGTGTACCTTGCCAAACTTACGTGGAGAATGTCGCTAAATGACATTTCTCCAATTAACAAGGAAATCGCTAACCTGCTTAGCGATAATAAAAGAAGCGCTAACCACGCTTAACGCAGGTTTCTGTATGCCGGTTTTTAACCTGATTTAGCCATGTAATCCAATGGGAGGTGGATTACATGGCTAAGTCCACCCTGCCCTATCAGCAAGGTATCGCCTGTCGCAGTGCGATTATCGCCGGTTTTCCAGCGATAATCACACTGTTTTGTAGCTAACGCTTGGATTTCTATCGCTTTGGAGTTATGCGTTGCTGATAGCACGCTATCTCCGCGATAGAATCCAGCAATAGCCGGCGATAATTATCCTAGCGCTAAGTGCGCTTAGTGATAATTATCGCCGGTTGTTGCTGATATGCCCCTCTGAATTCTTTGGGTACGGTATGTCAGGAAGGAGGTGATCCATTGGTGTATCATCCCACAGATACCAATGTCCCTAATTCTTGTCAAGAGTTGACCGTGGTTGACTGTGTCGAACGCCGCTGAGAGGTCTAAGAGGACCAGGGCGCATGGCTTCTTGCTGTCTACTGTGAGCCTGATTTAGTCCAGTACTGACAGCATCCCCAGCTCGGTGCTGTGGTGGGCTCCAAAGCCTGCCTGCCTGTCCCCAAGTAGTTAGTGTTCTTCTAAAAACATCGATAGAATTTTGAGGACGTGCTTTCCATTATTTTAGCCAGAAAAGGGACTTGGGAAATGGGCCTGTAGTTTTTCATGTTGGTGGTGTCTGCTCCCGCCTTTTTGAGTACGGGGATTACTCTGACTTCTTTAAAATTCTTGGGGACCTTCCCTGTTTCCAGCGAGAGATTGATCAGGTGAGGACTTCTCCCTCAATCGCAGGGAGGGCTAGCTTGAATATCCTTGGTGGGCATGGGTCTGCGGGTGAGCCTGACTTAATTCTGGTCAAAATGTGGAGCAGAGACTCATGATCAAGCCTTGGGAAGGAGGTGATGGGTTATTCTATGTCACTGTGTGGCTCCGCTCTAGCCAAGGTGTGCTGGTTGATAGGGGTGTTCTGTATGTCTGTTAGAATGTCTTTTACTTTGTCTTGGAAGAAGTTCAGGAACCTGTTACAGTGTTCCTGGCTGGTGGGAACTTCTTGCATCTGCTTTCGGCTAAGCTCCTTCAGGATCCTAAAAGTTTCTTTTTGTTTGTTGTCTGCCTCCAAAATCCTAGATTCATAGAATTCGGCCTTTCTTATAAGGATAGATTTTTTGTAGGTGGCTAGTCTAGTCCTATACTCTATAAAGGCCTGTGGCTCATAGGCTGTACACCACTGTCTTTGTTTCTGACGGAGGGTCCATTTCAGTCCCCTTAGATCCTCCATGAAACAGGGGGCTCCCTTCTCCTTGTTTTCCACTCTTACTTTATTATTGTTATTATTGACTCATTTGTATGGCGCACAAATCATTCCCAGGGGATCTCTCGGCGCCCTAGAAGGAAGACAAATGTAAATTTTAATTGGAATAGCCAGGTCTTGAGCATTTTTTTAAATAGTGGAAGGTTAGGACAGGCACAAATTTGTTCAGGGAGCTTGTTCCAATGTTTGGGGCCAGATAAGAGAACGCACGACCACCCATTTTGACTTTCCTTATTCTACTGCTACAGAGCAGGCTGTGATTGCAGGATTTGAGTTGTCGTCCAGGTTGATAGCGTTCAATTTTATTAGTCAAATAAGCCGGGCCCGTTCTGTGCAGGGACTTAAAGACCATGCAAAGCAGCTTGAAGATAGCTCGTTTCCTAACAGGAAGCCAATGTAATTGGCGAAGGAGAGGAAGGGAAGGGGTTTGTGCTGGTTTATTAAGGCAAAGACGAGCTGCCGTATTTTGCACAACCTGCAGTTTGGATAACAGGTCTTCCCTAATTCCTACCAACAAGGAGTTGCCATAATCAAGGCGACTGATTAGGAGCGACTGAATGAGAGTCTTTCTGGTGTTTAATGGGATTCAGAGGAAAATCTTTCTGAGCATCCGCATGGTCCCGTAGCAGGTGCCTGCAAGAGTGTTCACCTGTTCTTCCATTGCAAGCTTATTGTCTATTCTAACCCCTAGGTTCTTAGCCCACCCTCTTGGGGAAGGAGCTTCTCCTAATTCTGATGGCCACCAGTCAGAGCCCCACAGTTCTTCTGCCTTGCCAAACAACAAAATCTCAGTTTTGGAGGAGTTAAGTTGCAGAAAATTCTTCCTCATCCAGCTTGCAATGCTAGTCATACAGTTTATGAACTTAGCTTTAGTTACTGCAGGGTTGTTCGCTATGTGCACTCTCAACTGCGTATCATCAGTGTAGGCTATGGTTTCAAACCCACAGTTTCTGATGATTGAGGCCAAGGGGGCAACATATAGGTTGAATAGCGTGGGGCTCAATATGGAGCCTTGTGGGACCCCCTCATCCACCACAGCTGTATGCGACACAAATGAGTCTAACTGGACGCATTGTGTTCTGTCGGACAGATAATTCTGAATCCATTTAAGGCCAGACCTCTGACATCAATCTCTCGAAGCCTGTTCAACAGGATACGATGAAAGATGGTGTCAAAGACTGCCGACAGTTCGAGCAGCACTAACATAACTGGAGAGTCCTTATCCAGTGACATCCTTAGCGTTTCGGTAACCTCTAATAATGCGGCCTCGGTGCTATAGGATGCACGGACTCGGATGGATCTAGTATTTTATTCTGTTCTAGATAGGTAGAAAGATGTTGGTTGATTGGTGTCGCCATGATTTTAGAGCAACAAGGGAGAAGGGAGATTGGCCCGTAATTCTGTAAATCAGTAGGATCTGTTAAAGCCTTCTTGAGCAGGGGCTTAATACGTGCGTTCTTCCATTTGCATGGGAAAGTGGCTGTCACTAATGAGATGTTACATATATCTGCAAGTGAGTCCGCTAAGACCTGGGTTAGCTCAGACATGACCGCAGGAGGTACCGGATCTAAAGCAGAACCCGATTTTGCCTGAGATAGTAGAGCACCCACCTGCTCACCAGTAATGATGGGGAAACATTCTAAGCTCGGGGAACAGGTGTTTCCCCGGGCTCTCTCATGAACATCCTCTTCAGGCCCGAAGGAGCGATATAATGTGACGATCTTATTAGCGAAGTGGGTCGCTAAGTGATTATATAATTCCTGTGCAGATGGCGGTAGTGGATTATTCGTGCGTGGATTTGTAAACTCCTTCAGGATGGCAAAGAGCTCCCGCGAGGAGTCCTTGGCACCCATAATGCGAGAGCCTAAATAGGTTCTCCTGGCTACATTACAGCTATTTAAATAAATTCTGTGGGCCTCTCGGTAACACCGTTCATCTTGCTCGGTTTTGGATTTTCTCCATTTCCTTTCTTTTACCCTAAAAGGGCTTTTTCCCTTCTAAGTGTATCTGTATACCACGGGGCTGGGGCTGCCCTGGCCTGGATTCAGTGGTGCAATAGAGTCAGGAACATCGGTTATAGAGCCCTCAAATAATTCTAAAGCCATGTCACAATCATTACAGTTCATAAATGCAGGAGGGGTATAAACACTGCTAAAAGCAGAGGCTGTCACCTTTTTCCAAGCTCTGCGGAGTTCTTTGCGAGGTTGCGGAAGACCACGTGATTTTAAGGGGGCCCAGGAAAAGATTAATATCGAATGGTCCGTCCACCCTACCCTCTGCGGAGGTTCCACTATTAATTCTGAGATGTTGGAAAAGATGGAGTCCAATACATGACCCGCCAAATGAGTTGGGCTGACTACTTTAGAAGAGAGAACAAGGGACTCCATGGCTGCAAGTAGGCAGGCAGAGTCTACATTGGCAAGTGCCTCCAGATGGTGGTTGAAGTCCCCTACGAGTAGGAACTTGTCCGTTTGCAGCGTGAATGGGGCCAGCCTCTCTAATAGTATTGTGCACAATTCTCTATTATTTCCTCCAGGAGGGTGATACACTAGGGCTGCACTCTGAAAATCAATAGCTCCAGATTGGGGGTGGAAACAGTGTCAAGGGTCTTAATATGATAAGGGGGACACGTGGCAATTGTCAGACCTCCACCCCTCTTTCCTGATCTATCTAAGCGCACAACCGAATAATCCGCTGGGAATGCCATAGCCAATGCTGGTGTGGCATCGTTGTTCAGCCATGTCTCAGTAAAAAGACAGATATCCGGTTTGGCGTCATCTAGCAAATCCCAAATTTCTGCCATGTGTTTTGGGATGGATCTGACATTAAGAAAGAGCCCCTGAAAAGGTACTGCTGGTTCCCCCTCAAACTGATTCTTTATCCCAGCAGACTGTCCTCTACCTAAAAGATTCCCTGTCGAGTCAGCATGAAGGGTGCATAAGGTACAAGCAGTGTCTATTATTGACCTGCCATAATGAGGGCAGTTCTTATCTAAGAGGGTCTCACTGCTTGAGGGTTATTTCTCCCTCAGGACAGGATACAGCATATTCCAATTGCAGCAACCTCTCTCTCGAATAGCACATCCTGGGCATAGGACATACCTGTTGGAATACGGGCAGCATTTCCTGGCAGCCGGCAGCGTACAGGCGCGGACGGGCGCAGACGGGCTTGCCTTAGGCGCACCAGCGGCGCGGCCGCAAGCGCTGTGGTTTTTATGCCCCCAAGTGAGTCAAAGACTGGAATGCTAACCGCTACCAATGGCGTCCCACGAATTCCAGTGAGTTTGCAGACTCTCTCCACTCAATCAACCAGCTGTCTGGTTGCGGTGGACCGGAGAGCTGCAGGAGGACTACAATGAGACACGGTAAGACTTAATTTCCCCAGAGTGCGCAATACATAAACGTTAAAAACAATCAATTTTCAAAAGCATTAAATCACGAGTGGCAAGAGATTTCAGTATGCAGATGCCTACTTCTCTACTGCGCGGCCACAAGCGTGGTGGTTTTTATGCCCCTGAGTGAGTCAAAGACTGGAACGCTAACCGCTACCAATGGCGGCCCGCGAATTCCAGAAAGTGAGTTTACGAACTCTCTCCACTGAATCAACTAGCTATCTGGTTGCGGTGGACCAGAGAGCTGCAGGAGGACTACAATGAGACACGGTATGACTCAATTTCCTCAAAGTGCGCAATACGGCCGGCGCTAGCTTCAATTTGAAAAAAGAAGACCCGATTTGCAGATTATGTGGAAATAGACTGGAATTAGTAATGCACATATAGATGCACTATGAGCAGATGGATTATTGGCGGGAAAGGTTAATTAGTTCACAAATCTCAAAACAGCCAAACCATGGGATCATTACTTGGAGACCAGCCAGTACCGCCACAGCAGTGCTTGAGTAGGGGACATGGCCCCAGATTGGGAAAGCATTTAGAATGTGAGTTTGGATCATTGCCCAGGATTAGGGGGTATCACCTCCATAGCATGCTGAAACAGAATACACATTTGAATACTGAACATACGAGAACACACAAGTGTGTCAGGAATCACTATTTACTTTGAGCAATCCTGGGATGACACATCATTATTCAACGCTTGTCCCAAACCTCCTACGCAGTATTTTAGGACATTCCAAAATGGCAATCTGAAGTGGTCAATTGAAAGATTTCTCAGAGAACCTGTAACCACACCCCTATCTTCCACAGCTGGCTAGTCCCTTCCTTCAAAAACTTCAAAGGTGAGCCACTCCTGTGATGGCTCCAGAGATCTAGACATTCCCCTTTGTTCTCCTAGGATGATCCTTTCTAGGCCTGATGCAGTGTGAAAAGTAATTATCAAATGCAGATGCAGACCCCACTATTTCCTTACCAAGAAACAGGTCCAAGCACTGGCAAGTTACTCTATTGTGTGGGGAGGTCTTTCATGCTCCTGCCGGCCAGTACACTAATTAATTTGGTCTAGCAGGGGCAACAGAAGCTATGTATCTAATTAGAAGCTGAGTCAGAGAAATGTAAAAAATCTTAAAGTGCGAAAAGGTGTGCCTATATGAAAAATAAATGACATTGGGGGCCATTTCTACCATATGATCGGTGTGTCACCCTAGTCTCTATGCCTCATTATGTCGAAATAGCAGTCTGGTGCAGATTTTGCCCATAGTGTATAATGCAGTGAAGCACACAGGCTTTTCAGTACTCACTATAGATTTAACTGCTCACATTATTAATGCCCACTCACATAATCAGACCTATGCTAAGTAAGTTCTAATCCATGAAGGATCCTTCCAGCAACAGCCTACCTGTGCAGAGATATTGGGTTGGGCTGGACGATCATACACTCAGCGAATAGATATGTGCACGTGCATCTGCATACATTTTTATGTGGAACCAACCCAGACTCACTACTCCTAGCTACACAGCGGTGAACCTTGTTTAAAAAGGGAGTCACTGGTGCTTAGCACTCCCAAACCGTTACAACAGTGCTTGCAATGGGTGAGACTCAGTCATGGCAAAAGTCGATACACCAGGTAGACTAAAAAGCAAAACATCAATGGGATTAAATGGGTCAGACCCCACTTTGCTAAAACCTCTATTACCTGTCTACATATCTTGATGGTATACATATATATATATGGTCAAGGTACATAGATGTGGACTCAACAATTGTAAATCTGTACTTACCCTTACATACTATCTTTGATAAATTATGGTGGCTGATATTTTTGCAGAAATGTATTAACACTTGATATTGTGGTACAGCACCCTTTCGGGTTGTGCCAAAATCAGTAAATACTCTGAAATACATTTTCATGCACCAAGTGCTAGGCACTTCCTTTCAGTTATCAGACAATATTATTCCAATATGATGATTCCCAAATGGCAAATACCATTCCTTATGAGGCCTTCATGGCTTTTGTCTTGTCAGTGGCTACAATGGCAATAGTACAAGACTGGATCCAAACAAAACTGCCTCTTGCCACAAGCTTCTTTCTTGAAACCTAACTCTTTTTTTTAAGGCAAGATTTTTTCACCAGCAAAGAACTGGCCACTTTTGTAAATTCTGGAGGTAGACGATTCTGTTGTGATGTTTGTCCTCACTTCCATTTCCTTCTTCTTCATATATGTAACTCACTGAGAAATTAGCAATCATTATTACTTATTT
Source organism: Triturus cristatus (assembly GCF_964204655.1). Classification (NCBI taxonomy): domain Eukaryota; kingdom Metazoa; phylum Chordata; class Amphibia; order Caudata; family Salamandridae; genus Triturus; species Triturus cristatus. Next base: position 338,827,767 of record NC_140587.1, on the reverse strand, counting down.
TTAGGGTAAAGCACTACACTCAGCCATTAACCCTCTTAAAGCTCATTGCATGGGAGATGGTATAATTAGTGGGAATGCAGCAGTCACATCAGCCATATGCAACTACTAATGATTCAATACCTACAAGTGGATTTCAGGTGTGGCAGACCTGGCTCATACCAGGGTAACTGGAAGAGGAAAATAGAGAGTAAGGGTATAAGAGGAAAATTGATAGTCAAGAAGTTTAAAGTGGAAATCCTAAGGAAATCTTGTTCTAGTCTCAGATGTTCATGAAGCATGAGAAAGGAGCCCTAACTTCAAATAATTTAAATCTGACAGGATGCAGAGTTGTCCTCTGAGGCCTAACACAGATGTCTCAATAGTTGGAAAAGCTGAAAAACTTTACAGAGGTACACAGGAACATGGCCATAAAGAGTCTTGTGGGCGTGGAAGGGTGTCTTTATCTCTGTTCCTTGCTTTTTCTGTCACTACTCTTCAAATTCATGTGTTTTTCTTTTTCCCTGAAGGACAAATGTGAAATAATATATCATGTAATAGTTATATAAACCCCAAACAGTATTTATACATTCCCCTCTTCTATATATTTGAACTTCATGTCAAAGCGAACAACGAATCTTATGATTTTAAGAAAGACATTGATTAACTGATGGATCCCATTCCAACATAGTGACTACTTCTTTCAGTGACTACCTGACCAACTTTTATCTTAGACGTTACTAATATGACACTTGGTGACTGAGTGGCATGTTAAAACAGAAAAAAGCTTGTTTTGATCAGGGAATGGAACAGACTATTAAGGCCTAATCCTTGCCTAACACAATTATTGAGCCCTAAATATCACTTACAAATATACTGCAACAATGGAGTAAATAATACACAATCTTACACCCATTGAAGCCATATTTTTGTAAATATTTAGGTCACCACATGTATGTCAGACAATGTCTTTGTTATCGATCTTGTGACATACAACTTTGGATCAGACCATTCCAGAGAATTTCAATCACAGCCACTGAGAACACACATGGACTAGGAGGTAATGGGTTGACTTTAGAAAGTTTAAAGCACCATAAGCTTATTCACACTGCTCAGTCAAGCTTTATTCTAATTCATGGGACAGGTAGAGCTGTCAAACATGTGTATCATGATGTTTATGGATGGGTGGGTGGGGCAATGATAGGTCCTTCTGGACACTTTTTATAGAGGCCGAAAAACGATGCTGTTTTTTCAGGACTCTTAAGGGCTGTTTGGATTTTCTTCACATGAACAGGGGGTAAAAGTTGCAAATGGGTAGTTTCCACATCACTGCAAACCACTTTTGTCTGGAAGAGACAAAAGAATAAAGTGTTTCGTCCATTTTATTATTTCTTGAATTCTACTGCTGCAATTTTTTTCTGAAACAGGTCCTGTACCAATAGTTTGCTAATGATATCCAACTAGCTAATTCGACCTTTTGGTGGATGAAATATAAAATATTTTGATGAAAGAACGTTGAATCCAACTCAATGCTGAAAGAGAAAGGAGATGGTGCCTCTATCATTCAGGAATTCAGCTGAAGGGATTTATATTTGCTCACCCTTCGGATCCCCTATTACTCATTGGTGAATATAAAAATTCACAGCATGTTTAAGTATGGTTGATTGAATGTGGGTCGAATTTGAATTACAAAATGCTGGAGATAAGGTAATAAAATATTGCAACAACTCCCTCGTCTTGTTTATGTATGCTTTTTACATTTACATCAAGAGTTACTAGGACTACAATTGTTGGTGTTTCTTATACATGGGTGGGAAATACACACGAGATCTTGTTAGAGGTATCTTCGGATTTTACGTTTATATTTAAATTGCATATGAATTACCAGGTGACTGAACAAGTTATGTTTCACACAACTAGAATTACAGGAATTGTGATATCGAATTGTTGAAGGAGGAGAGAAAACATCTCATCCATAGCAGACGTTTGCTCATATCCCTATATTTAGGTATACTGCACGATTTCCTCAGCAAAGCCAAAATAGATGCACATATATACAAACATAAACTAGATAATGCTAATCACTTTTTTAAGTCTAGTTTTAGCCAAGATTTTTTGGTTTTACAATCTATATATATACCTTCATCTTATTCTAGCAGTTGATTTTGTTCTTTCGAGCTCTCAACTTTATCCTAAAATTTCAGGCAGCAAGTTCCTCATCTCTGTTTTGTTTTCTTTGTTACATCGATTCCAGCTCCACGAGAGCTTGATGATTTATAACATTTTTAATGTTGTATTGTACATGTATATTGTACATTTTGGATTGCATTGCATATGGACGTTAATTTCCTTTCCTACGTTATGGCTGATGTCCTCCAGGCTGCAAGGCTGCAAAAAGAAAGGCAACGTAGCATAGTTCAACATTGCAACACTTGATAAACTCCATCTCAGCAATCCTGGCTTCCTGGTAAGAAGAGTATTGACTTACTACTGAATGATAACAATGTAATTGACTTACTACAGATGAATAGCAATGCTACCAAGTTACTGTGGATGAAGTGCAATGCAACACATTTTGATCCTACCTGTGTTGAGATAATGTACTCTTCAGAACATTAACATAAGACATATTCACTCTCCTAAAACCTTTTTCCTTTTTCGATGTACGATATATGTATGACATCTGCTTCTATGTTATACATATGCTGAGATGGGGCATAAAGTGTGTATTCATACAAAAGCTCAAATGTTTCCACAATTTGCCACAAAACCTACAAACAGCAAAGTTGATTCTTATATTTTTTTATCAACTCCGTAAAACAAATAGTTGTACTCATCTTCTACAAATGATAACTTTATTACATGGGAACAGGTGAGCTCAAAACATACTTAAAATGGCGTTTTATTAAAACATCTCAATAAACCATGTAGCGAACAGTGGACATATTTTTCTTTCTGCTGTTAGTTGACGAAAGGTACACTGGCAAACGACTGCAATGAAACCAAGTGAAGAAGGTAGCCCTGATTTAGTATTTTCTTACAGTTACAAAAACTAAAACTCATGGGTGCTAAAGGTTGTGTTGTCCAAGTTGCTCTGCACTTGCCATTCAACTTTGAGAGGCATGGGCCCTGCACTGTGAGAAAGGAACACACCGATACAAAACAAATCAAAGAAAGCAGCTGGCTAATATTTTAAAATAGAGTGCAATGTTACTACAGAATGCAATAAAATATCAGGGCGGCATAGTCAAACAGCACAACGTAAAATAATTTCTGAAATGTTTCCTCTGAAACATAGACAAAGCAATAAAAGGAAGATATATATGTATCACTGAAGCATAACAATGTGAGATAAGAGCTTAAAAATACAAAAGTACTTGGAATGAATAGTGCTACCCTTTCTCCTAAGTAGGCATAAAAATATGTTCATTTTCCTTCTTTGTTTTTCCAAACCATTAGGTGAATGTAGTCAGTCATTTCCTGTTACTCTCTATAACTTTAATGCACACGAAAAAATATCTACTGCAATAGAAATAGTTGCTTCATTAACTCTTTTTTGCTACATTTGCAAATGTAAACAGCGAGGCAGAGCCAGACATGACTCAAATGCATGATGGAATATCTTTGTTGCATACGTACACTGTAGAAAATAATTATTCAATATGTCAGGCACCATTATTTGAAATGTAATACATTAATATTTACTAGAAAAATAGTTTTTTTCTATTTGTTCTCCCAACGTCTTTAATGAAATAGGCTAATCTGACAGTGCCTCCAGTAGCTTGTAATGTCTTCTAGTTCCCGCTGCAAGGTTTGTCTTTTTTTGGAAGATAGGAGAAAATGCAACGTGGAAAATGTTCTACTTCCGTTCTCTTAGAAAAGCACCGTCTACCAGATTTGCATGATGTAGCTGTGTAGTCCTATATCCCTGAGCAGATATGCCGAGGAGCTTTCCCTTCATTAATTGTACAAAGCTTACATTTTTAAATACAAAGAAGACATTTTCCTAAGAAGTAGGTTTCTAGGAATTTGGCTAGGATTACACGAGAAAGGAGTGCAAAAGTCAATCGTCGGTCTACGGTACAGAAGTATTTATAGATACCTCTTCTTAACATTTATTACAAAAATATGTACTAGAAGATATATCAGGACTCATGATTTAAGAGTATTCTGCCAAAGGCACAAATGTTTATTTTTCAGTCTGTATTTTCATAAGAGGGATTGTTCAAGAAGATACTCTGCCACAATGTGAGGCCCTTACACATAAATACCCTAGCTTGCCACTAGGTGGCCCACTTCTTCTGGCATTTAACTGAGGAACCAACCACACTGTCCTAAACTAATGCAATTATTCTACCTTAATAGAAAACTTTTATGACTTGCATCATATTTTTAGTGCTACATCCTTCATGAGTTTCTACATTGCTTTAAAAACAAGCTACTTATTCAGCCATTTCAGAATCAACAAGATTGCATGATGATAGAAGCGTTTATCCCATTATGCACTGCTTCCCTCTCCTTCATTAGGGGAGCATGCACACAATAGGTGAAATTCTGTCACTGCCATCTGCGGTTTGTTAGTGCCAAATAGCAGATGGCAATTATTACAACTTCCAAACTTTGAGGAAAGACTGGATTGGTTAATGTTGACTGTACAGTCTGATGACCTAGTAATTTTAGCAATGCATCTGTTTGGTTGCATATCATAAAACATTAATGATATGCTATATCACATGGTGATCATAGCAATATAAGCATTTAATTTCAATTGCCTATACCATTGAGGCAGCTGATACGGCAGGTTCTCTATAGAGAGAAAGGCTAAATCAGAACAAAGAAAAATAAATCTGGAAAAAGAACCGTGTACAAATCTAAAGATAAGCAACTTATAGTTTAATTTAGTATACCTTAGAATTATACCCGCTTTGCCCCTCTAATTAAATCTAAAATATCTTTTACAACCCAGAAAACAAATGTCTTTCCACTGTAACTCACATATATATCCTTAGGATATTCTTCCAATACTCCATCCCTTATTGGCAAAATATTATGCCTCCTTTAACGGTGTTCTTTCATCGTGTCCAATGTTCCTAGCCTGGTAGTGTTGCATTGCCGTGCACAGCTGTAAGTGATAGAATTACCTATTATCATGTCCGGGATACTTGCAAGTTTACAGTTGTGTGTCATCTAGTGTAAAATAGTATGTCTCTAACTACAATGAAGCCAGTAACCATTGCCTTTTCATGAGAAAACATGTTATATTACCAGAAGCTCTCAAGGTGGCAGGTGGCTTATGGATGTTTGTAGCTTTTGGGAGTAAGGGAGGGAGGCAGCAGCAAGGAGGGCCTGGGTGAGAGTAGGGGAGCTTCTGAGTGTCTCAGAAAGCATGTCTTCTCAACACTTCCCGGAGAATGGCCTTTGTTGCACACTGCTCACTTTATTAGCGCTATGCACTGTGACTCACGGTATCCCACTTACATTTTGATATTACTGCTTGGTCTCCAACACTCTGAAGGGGGCCTTGAAGATACAACCCTACTCAAAGAAACAAACTGTAACAATCTGAAATATACCCGTTCTGTCCGCAGCCAATCGGGTCTATAATATCATTTTTTAATGGCATTAGGATACCTGACTTTCATAACGCATGTTGGGCAGGGTGAAGTCCGATATGATAGAGTTGTATATTTTTCAATCCTTCGCTTTTGAAACATTCTTCATAAAAAGAGCGAGGAGGAACAGACATCACATAATGGCTGAGCCGCGTTCTGCGAACTGCTCTGCAGGCCTTTATAAGACATTTCAAGCTACTGTGCTTCCATCATGAACATCTATTTCTATTTAATTGTGCTAAGTGCTAAAATATTACTCTTGCGTTTTTCCGTCTTTGTCAGCTTGTGCAATGTTCCTATGTAGACCTCTCTGGATGTGAGTTGTGAAGTCGTACTTGTCCGTGCAAAGATGCTGGCATATGCTGCACTGGAAAGGTCCACTGTCACCATGGCAACTCATATGCAAAGCATACATCACTTCATCCAGAAAGACAATGCCACAGTGCACACATTTTGTAGACAGTTCATCTTGAGTACTTTTATCAACTTTCTCCTCTTTAACTACATTCAGTAAACTGTCTTCCTTTGTATTTGGCGAAGCCTTTGACTTTTCCTTGGAGGCCCCGTTTGCAGCTGGCCCAGGTCTGGAATGCTTTATCGCCAAATCTAGAGGAATGTCATTGTCTGTGGTGACAGCTGGATAATGAGGAGGCATATTGAAGGTGGGATAAGGCACATAGTTTTGGCAGGGATTTGGTAGGCCTGGCACATGACTCAAGTAGTGTGGATTGCCAGGTACTGACAGCTTATATTTGCTCCAGAACCTTAGCCAGTCTGCTTCGCTCTGGAACTCATTGTGTACAAATGGAAGTCCGAAAAGTGGGTACTGGTACTTCTCAATAGGGCTTCCTGGTGGCGAATAGTTAGAGTGCTTTGAAGGTCGCATGTATTTTTCTATTGGACTGCCCCTCTCCGAGCTTCCTTTGCCATCCGATACAGATGAACTATTTCCTGGGTCAGCATTATTTTCCTGAGGACTTTTTATCTGAATGTGCAAAGGCTGCTGCATCCTTTTGTGAATATCCAGAGTCTGGGTAACCAGAACTGATTGCGGTGCTGAATGGCTTTTAGTCAAAGACACATGGGCCTCGTATTTACTCAGGCCAGGCTGCTGGATTTCTCGCTGATGAAGCTCAGGCGGAGGCTCCTCTGATCTCCTTTCCAATGGACTGCCATTCACTTGCTCTTCACCGCTCCCCCTGTGCTGCTTGCTTAGGTGCTCCGCGTGCAGGGTCTCCGGATTAAGGCGTTTCCTTGTTCTTCTCCTGATGATCTGCTCACCATTGTTCTGTTTAATGATATTCAAAGGCCTTGGAGTCTAAATGCAAGAGATAAATATCAAAATTAATGAACAGCCAAAAGAAGCTGTGAATATACAAATGAGGGACTAATTCATTTCATGCATGTGTAAGAGCTACTTATGATCATCATCAGATACATTAGGAACATATTGCTAATTGCAGAGAAGCATAATGAGGGAACCTTTAAAATGCATCTAAGTATTTAGAAAAATAATAATAGCCAGTACATTTTCATGGGTTGTTAATTGGTGGAGAGAGTTTTGATGGAAACTAGAATGTTTTCATAAAAGATTAAGGGATGTGCAGGACAATGCTGAGAGGATCTGAAGGGAAACACGCTGCATATGTACACAATAAGCATTGATCTCCAGCAAAGACAATGGAAGGCAAACATATGGATCTCATAAAGGATCTGTGAATAGAGTTCCAGCACTGTAATGAACACCCTTTTCTTCTTTTAATTTACTAATATAATTTTTTATATTTCTGGGACAATAATCATATTAGTGTCTCCATTAAAAGAGAAATAGAGAAAGAAATAATCAGGAAATGTTTAATCTAAAATATAACATAGGTTTACACTGTATATCATATGATCAAAGAAGATATAATTGCCAACCTCAATATCACATATTTTCTGAATTATATTTTAGACATAAAATGAAGCTGTTTGAAAACGTGTTACTGTATTTACTGGGGCAAGCAACATTAGGGACATAGATAAAAATTCCAATCAAGAAAAATAAAGGAGTATTAAATAAGTATGAAAGCAAAGGTAGACATACCGATGATGGTTGGCAACAGACACCCCATGAAGTAATGAAGACTAACTCGCAACATTTTACACATACACACAGGTTACAGTGCAATCATACCACTGTAGTAGTAATACAGTGATATGATAGTGGTGCAATAGAAAAAAAGTTGTTTCATCATTATCATTTCCCCTGCTTGACAAATCTACATGAACGTTTCAGAAAAAATGTTTGAGTACGTTTTGTCCTGGAAAATGTAGTGCAGTTTGGTAAACTCCTCATAAGAATATTTACCCTATTGAACTGAATATGGCATCACATTGTGCAGGGATTAAGTACTTATAACAGAAGGGTGCATTTGCTAGCTTTGCAGTTAATCTGCTCAGGTGGTTTTGTGAACTGCTTCCTACATCAGAATTTCAATGTGAGCTTGCATCTGAATCATAAACAATTTCTGATCATTTTAGTTGTGTAAGCAATTTCCCACTTTTTAAATATAAGCTGGTTTGTGGAACCCAATTTATTTGATATGTTTATTTATTTATGGTTGTGTAAAGAGCACAGCTACCCCTAAGGGTTTCCCGGCGCTTAGCTTGATAAAACAGAAGAGCTATTTACCTAGAACAGCCATGTCTTCAAATCTTTGCGGGACGCAAGAAAAGACGTACTGTTCCTGAGGGATTTGGAAAGGAAATTTCCCACTTTTGGACCAAGCACTGCAAGAGAATGTCCTCCTATCCGGGCCAGATGGTACAGTGCAGAGAACTAAGTTGGAGGACCTCAGGGGGCGAGATGGAATGTAAGATGTCACTTGCTCTTGGATGTAATGTGGCCCTGTTCTAGCTTTTGCCCAAAACATGTAGCAAAGAGACTAAAATTGGATCAGTTTAGAGATTGTCAGCCAAAGCAGGGCATGAAGAAAGTGTGAAACTGAGGAAAGTTTGGGAAGTTGGTACAGCAGTCTAGCTGCTAAATTCTGGACCATCTACAGACGCCTCATGGATGCCTGGTCTGCTCCTAAGTATAAGAAATGACCGTAATCCAGTCTGTCTATAATTAAGGCCTGGATCACAGTCTTCTGAAAGGATTGGGGGATCATCCAGATGATCTTACTCACCCGTTTCAACACAGCAAACAGGCAGCGGTAACTTTAGACACCTGAGGTTTCATTGTTAATTTGTCATCAAGAATAAAACCAAGGTTCTTAACGTTGGAAGATGAATCGTAATAGGTCCCAAGGAGCGGGGCTAGTGCTGAGGGCCCCAAAATTGGGCATGTAAACCCAGGATCATGACCTCTGTCTTATCACCATTCAGCCTTAGAGAGATAGCACTCACTCTACTCAAGCCCAAATTAATGTCAGAGGGTCCATGTTCCTGGGTAGATGACAAAGAGAATATAATTTGTGTGTCATCTGCGTACTAAAAAATAGTCAGAAGGCAACTCTCCACTATGTTTGCCAAAGGCCTGACATAGATGATAAATAGCAGAGGGCTTAGCACGGTGCCTTGTGGGACACTAGAACTTAAAGCTTGAATTTTCAAATCTGGCACTGGCTGAACAGACTTAAAATGCATGAGAAATGAAGTTAGCCAGGCAAGGGCCTTTCCTTCCAGACCCAAAGAAGATAGGCAATAAAGCACAATGGAGTGAGACACAGTATCAAAAGGTGTGCTAAGGTCTAATAAGATAAGAGCAGCTGTACTGCCCTCATTCAGGAGTCATCTAAGATGTCCAGTGACTCCAAGGAGGGCGGATTCCATACTGGGTCTTGCCTTGAACCCTGTCTGTGAAGGATAAAATAATTCTTGGGCCTCTACGAAGGATGTGAGATGAGCATTAACCTGCCTCTCCCAAATTTTGGAAAGTATGGGTAGATGAGAGATTGGTCTGAAGTTCGATCAGATCGAAGAATCAAGATTCGTTTTTTTTTTTAGGAGTGGAAGCACCATAGTGTGCTTCCAGCTCTGAGGGACAAGGCCCTCATGTAATGAAATGTTCAGTAGATCACCCATCATATGTAATAGTATAGGACCAGTACGCAAAATTTGGATGGCGGTAGAAGATCCATGGTGAGCCTGATTTGATAACTTGCAGAATAGTGAGAAAGGTGGAGAGGTCAAGAGTAGGCCAGAGTGACATAGTGGGTGTTAAACGCCACAAAAATTCCAAAGCCATCTTGGTCAACTCCAGATCTAGTCTGAGTTGTGTTAACTCTCACAAGGACGGAATATGCACATTTATTTCAAAATGAGGTTGCAGGGTTTGAAAACTCAAGCTTGTTTTCCGTTCAAGAATCATAACATACATATTTTTTCCTTCCTTGACAGAATTAGAGTGACGTGGCATAAACAATGTTATCACCTTCACCATATACCAAATCCTAACCTTGACCTGAACTGTAACTATGCAGTGGTACCAGTACAAACTCAGTGAAAGGCCTAGCCAAGGGTAATTCCTGACTCAGGTACCAGTTGATATCGGTACTGTGGGCAGCCATTTCAAAATCATTTTGCCCTCTGATGGTTATGAAAAAACACTTTTGAAAACAAATGTGCCCACCTCTATTTGATCTTGTAAAATGTGAAGGTTTTTGGTTACGGGGCGGAGAAGTTATGATGAGGTTATAATATCTGTATGTTTCCATAAGAAATTCTCAGAATATCAGAACACGAAGAAGGAAGAACGTCCATGTCAGTTACATATTGTGGGAAAGGTTACCTCGCCCAAATTGTGGCCAAAGGACAAGCTTGGGCCTAGGAAGCACTCTACGAAGGTATTCTGGAATTACCATGTGTAGCCGAAGCTCTTGCACTGTATGATGTTATTTCGGAGCAAGGCCTGGCTCAGTCAGCAGCAAGGGCTTTGGATATTGAATATAGAGGGTGAGCGACAACCATGCTGGCTGGCTCTCTGGTGAGGAGAACTTGTGGCACAGGGTGTGGTTGTGGTACTCATCCTGTGTCTTAAATACTTTGGCTATTGGTTCGGCGCGAGTAGTTTGCATTAACTGCCTGAAGTCTGATAGGAAACTAACTCTGAAGAATCAAATATACACAAGTGGGCTAGGATCCTGCCCCTCCGTGACCATTTTGCAATTTTTACATTGAAGGATTAAAATACAGTTTTCCCCCTTCACTCCACGGATTATTAATTGGGTAAAATTAGATGTTTCGTGATTGACGGGTAGACTCTATCTATTTTTTTTGTGGCGTTATATATAGCGCGAACTAGACCCGACGGTATCAGAGCGCTTTAAATGTGCACCAGGGACGTTACAGACGGACACCTTCATTTTTGTTAGGCATGGAGGGATTAAGTAATTGCCCAGAATCACAAAATGTTGCTCGTCCCTGCCGAGTCTCACACCTGTTCACCAGCTCCAAGGTCGACCACCGTAGCCGTTACGTCACATTCTCTCCCCTTTTAGGAAGAGGATGCTTCAGCTGAACACTGCTTGGGTGTCCCCGAATCTCTCACCAGTCCTGAGGAAGACCCGCCGATGCATACTCATTAACACATATATCGAGGGGAGAAACGTTGGCGATATTTTGAATAGTACATGTCCTTGGTCAAACCATCCTAAAATTGAAACTAATGTCCCTAAAGGGTGTATGTTGAACCATTTTCTTAAAGAAGAGGATGGACATTTGGATTTATTCTGTATTGCATTGTACAAAACACACTGTTGCAGGTTTTGCCACTTTATTCACTAAGTCACATTTTTTGTGTTTTGCATCTTTGACAGCCTCATATGACAGAATTTGTATCTATCAGCCAAACAATATGATTTTGAATATACAAACCTGAGCAATATTAGTATGGTGTGTGTTTTACATTTATTGGTCATTCATATTAAAACAGGTGTGTTAAATATTGGTCTAACACGGACCTCACATGCTGTGTGTTTCCTGTATTGGTTACTGAATGACTTAGTTTAAAGACTGCTCCGGGTCACATGCAAATATATTTTTGGTAAATCACTATCAGATTTCGCAAAGCAATTGATTCATCAGACAGAACACTTTGTATCTCATACCATAAAGACCATTACTTTTGATGGTTTAAATACTTTACCAGCACAGAGTCTGCCACGAAAGCCATGCCCTGCAGCAAACTGGCTTTGGAAATGCAGTAACAGGGTACACTGCATGCTGACAAGCCATTTCTTGTTCCCAGAGCATGCAAGGGGAAGCTGACTGAGGTGTCCAGTGGACACTGACATGATGGGAAGTGTCCACTTCTCCTGTTCATTGGCCATGCCTTTGGCCAGTGGCACTGGAGCCAGAGGTACTGAGCACAGAATGCAATCAACGGAGATACACTATGTCATGGACATGGCAGCAGAAAGTGCCACGGCTGCACCAAAGACAGTGATACTCAATGGCAATACCTATTGCTGTGCTATTTTTCATTGTTAAATATCCTGTTTTTAGACATCCTTCAATTCTTCTACTTTCTCAATTATCTACTAGTACAAGCAGAATCAAACTTTCTGCCCAAATGCTGCTTTGTTTCCTCTACACTATCTAGAATTCTACACATGGCGTTTCTTTTTCATACTTCTCTTCTTTATATCCAACTTTCAGTTCATCAGTGTTTTTTAGCAAACCAATAATTCTTTCTGTCCATTATCTTCCTTGTCCCTGTCCCTTTTTTGTAATTGTTCTCTTCTTGATTTTAGAACTTTGTTCTCCCAAAAAAAATAGACAATTATGTTTTGCTCAGTAACCTAAGTTCAGTATGGTAATTTTGCAAACACTACTTGAACATCTGAAATTAGGTGAACCAAAGTTAGGGATAATTGCATCAGTGGAAATGATGGTGACCGGATGACTATGGCTGTCGAATTGTGAATCTGCACTCCAACAGTCCTACACAGCCTAGAGCCAGATATGATTTGAAAAATCTTATGAAGCTCCAATCTGAAGGACTATCACCTTCCGAATTGATGTTACAGTGTCTGGACCCGTAACCTTTGTCTGCTCAGCTCATTATTGCCTTGCACTTCTTGGCTAAAGCACTGCGGCTCCGATAAGTATTAGTTGCCACTGGTCTGGAGGGCGCTCTGCATGGGTATCAGTCTGGTGGTGGCTGGAGTAAAGGAGCTAGAGGGAACATCGGAACCACCAAGAGTAAATAGCGAGTGGACATTGATAACTATCAGCTTTCAGTGACACAACTCTCTGCAGTCAGGGAAGGGTTCACCAAGAGAAGTGACAGATATTAAAAGAATCTTCATAAGGAGAGACAGACAATGCACCTCCAAATGTGTTTACGTGTAACGGAGAGTGCAGTGCGGGCAGAGGCAGCACCAGACAGATTTCTGGCAATAGCTGCCTGGAGCCAACCAGAGATCTGCTACAATGTTACACAAGAGATGTCTAATTATTCTGTGGATTTGACATACTGGAATGCAATTGGTCTTAATACCAGGAAAAGACAAAGGTGTATCCTAGAATTCCTGGGATCTAATGGCATCCAATTAACTCTCCTACAAGACATGCACATTATGCAGGAGGAGTTAAAAAGAATTTTAAGGGGCCAATCCTGTACTTAAGAGGTGATATCAACCAACCATACAGAGGGTAACAAGGGTGTGCCTTTGTTAATTAGAAAGAATTTGAATATTCACATAATACGGTCAGAAGCAGATATTAGTGGTAGGAGTATGTAAATATACATGTGTTGGTTACTATGGCCTAATCTAGATGATCCAGCTACCTTAAAGCAGCTTGCCTTAAATGTATGGATTACGATGCCTCAATATTATGTAAACTGCAGAAGGGCCTGTATAATCCTCTAGATCCGAGTCTGCTCCAACATAAACCACAAACAAACATGACTCTAGCAGGATAGATCCAATGGCCAAGTAAGAGAAAGACTTATTATTTGTCGCTTCAATGGTGTATTAGACACACTCAGAACACAATCTCTATTGTTTCTATGATCTGAGACAAAATGGTTGTGTTGCTGGGCTGCAGAGAAGGAAGGCACAAACCAATTAAATTATTCTCTTGTCAAAAACTTTTAATGTTTCCTGCCATACTGGCTCACTGTTTGTGCGTTAATTACATCTTGCACTTAATTTGTCTTCACCGGCAAACTGAGCTTCTTTTTCGAATTGTTTTTTTGATCACATTAGGGTGACACATTCATTGTGTCTTCATTAAATATGACACAGTGCCCGGTGCATTCCTTTGACTCTACGCTACACCCAGGCACCCACTTCCCTCGTGGCCAAGCAGGTAACGACAAGGGGTGTGTTTCCATGTAAGTGAGAGATCCGCAGAAGACAAGCTGGCTTTAACCTTTTTAACTCTTTTTTGGTTTAGTAATTGAAGTTTGGTTTTTGTATTCCCCTCAGGGTGACACATTTGTTCTATCTTTTGACATAACCGGTTCATCATTTGATAGTTTGCCCTAAAAGGGTAATTGGTAAGCAGCCGTTCCAGATTTGGATAAACCACACTGACTAGCACTAGCCCAAAAAGTACTTCACACTTCTTCTTTCCTTTAGCATAGAGACTGACTGTTTTGTTAACTACTGGAGCAGTTAACTTTTTGTGAGGCTTATCAATTGACTGCTGATTTCATTTCCAGTGACGGGACCTTGAGTCTGTTTTTCTAATTCCAATACTATCACTATTCCGAATTCCATTCATGATCTTCTCTTGGTGACCACTGATGGAAAAGGGTTTTGGCATGCCTGTCACCGAGATGATTAATGCATGGGTTAATGGGCTGATCAAGAGCACCTAGCCTTTTTTCTTTTCTTTATCTATGTTTTTTCGCCTTATTGCAGTAGCTCTTGATCAATGATGGGTATATTATTTTTGATTCAAGTTTGGGTAATGCCTGTTCCACAAAGTCCTTGGGAAACCATAAAGAAAAGGGGCAAAACGCGTTGACTTACATCACCCAGTATCAATGCCCGTTGAAAAGAACAAGCATACAATTGACATGTTGTGATAGACCTATGATAAAAATATGGATTGATGCAATTGAATCGTGTAATGCATGAATAGGTCTTATAGTACGTGGTGTGTACCTGGTGACAGCTATTTTTGTAATATTACCATTATTGTCTTTTGTCCATCATTGCGGTTACATTGTTTACCTTGATACACACATTCTAGCAGATCACTTTATGTTTTTATACATTCTCTAAAAATGCATACCATATTGAAATAGGTAAACGTTTTTGACAAGAGAATAATTGTATTGGTTGGTGCATTCCTTTCTTCTCTGCAGCCTATCAATGCCACCATTTTGTCTCAGATCATAGAAACATTAGAGACTGAGTTCTGAGGGTGTCTAGGACACCATTGGGGCGAGAAATAATACGTCTTTTTCTTACTTGGTCACTGGATCCATCCTGCTAGAGTAATGTTTATGGCCTCAATATTATGGGCAGGGTTATAACACCCTGCTGAATTCCAAGATTGACCCTTCAATGGAAACACCGCATTGCAACTAGCCTAGGATGGCAATAACATATTGGAAGATCTAGGCCTATTGGACATGTAGATAGTAAATAAACAACATCAAAGGGTATACTTATTCTAGAGTAAAAAGTACGGGCATAGCTCTAGACTCCTTTGTAGATAAGAGGATACTAGATCAAATGTTGGAAGATAGATTATCCCATCATATCTCTCTAACCACCCTATGGTAGCCTTCCTTGATACTATATCTAGGGAAGACCTTTCATTGTTATAGATGGACCATGGACAGAAGGCTACTTGATAAAAGATCCTTGCTAAGAATCTAGACTTAAATATGTACACTTTTTCTTAGATCAATTTGGAAGTTGTTTCTTTGTATAAAGCATTCCTAAGAGATATTATAGATAAGTGGGCCATAATTCACACAAAATGTAAATTGGAGGAGGAGAATACATTTTTGAATGAAATCACAAGCTTTGAAATACAACTGACAGACACTGGCCGGGAGTAGTCTTAGGATATGATGAAGACCAAATTAAAGTTTCTCTAAGATAAATGTAGGTCGAAGTTGGAACAACAGATAAATGATAAATGGCAAGCTAGGAATCTTCAAATTCATGAGTACAGGGAAAACACAGGGAAATTGTTGGCATAGTAATCCAAAAAGAGACCCGTAACAATATCTTGACTATACAGGAGTCCACAGAGGGCCTTTGCTTACCCAGAACTAGAAGACTGGGGAAGCTTTTCAGGAATTTTATCTGTCCTTCTACAGGGAACGCATAGATCCAATGGATCACATAACTGGTTTGCCCCCCTTCAATTTCTCACTGTCGATCGAGATAATCAAGAGCTTATGACTCAAGACATCACAGAATTGGAAATAATGACTGCATTAACTAATATAAAGAAGGGGAAAGGTAGTGTGATGGATAGAATTCTTGGGGATCTTTATATGGTTCCAAGTCCCCAGTTAATTCCGGTTTGTAAAAATCTGTTTAATTCCATTTGGATCAAGGGCCAACTACCCCCAACAGGAGAAGCTACAACAGTGGTTCTCTTAACGCCATAAACAACCCTATCAGCTGTGAATCCTACAGACCGATTTCACTACTAATTTTAGATTATTAGATAGTGAGGAATACTTGCTAAAACTAAAGGCTTACTCGGGTAGTAAGGAAATTGGTCTATTGGGATCGGAAGGGTTTTATACCGAGAAGGCATCTAGAGAAGTTAGTTGAAGGCCATCGGATCTATACATCTCCCTATTCATTCCAACATGCCCCTGGCAATCATTGCTGTAGATGTGGTCTAGGCCTTTGATCAGGTTTTGCTAAACAATTCTCTGGGTTTCTCATGGAATTTGCATTTGTGTTTTAGAGTATGTAGATGACTGTGTCGAGCTAGTATACTTTAAAAGACTTATCCAATATGCAGCTCCACTATGTTAACAAAGCTGCGGTAGCAGCCAAAATGTGCCATAGCAAAGACTTTACAGAGCAGACCATCCGATTCCAGTTGTGTTGCAGTCTTTTTTGTTATGGTGGGAAGGAGTGAATATATATATATATATATATATATATTCACTTAAAAAACCATAGGTTTCACACATGTTATAGTTAGCTGGACATTTCACTCGTAAAAAACCAATGAAATTCCCCCGTTATAGTTAGTGCAGGCAACTATAACTCACGCGACCGCAATCCTATGCTGATGACGTCAGATATTACATCACTGTATTTAGACACTTATTTACCCATGTCTTCTTCCATTAATCTTTAGCTATACATATATTACAAATATTTATTTTTCATAAAGACACATATGTCATCAGTGATGTAATATCTGACGTCATCAGCATAGGATTGTGGTCGCGTGAGTTATAATTGCCTGCACTAACTATAACGGGGGAATTTCATTGGTTTTTTACAAGTGAAATGTCCAGCTAACTATAACGTGTGAAACCTATGGTTTTTTAAGTGAATTTGCAAGGTTTTTTAAATGCTAATTCGTAACTATAACGTGTGTGAAACCTATGGTTTTTTCAGTGAATTTGTACGGTTTTTTAAATGCTAAGTTATGTATTTATTAATTTATGGTTTTTTTCAGGTTTTTTACCGTGCGCGCAGGGATGCTCGGTGCGCTTCGCGCACCGAGCCCCCACAGTGCGCGAAGGTTTTTTTTCTCCCTTGGGGGTCCTTCTGTGACCCCCTGACCAAGGCTAGGGGGTCAGGAACTGTCCACTCTGGCTCCTTTTCACGTTCTCCACCTTTTTTTCAGCCCCTCAGACTGCGAGAGACAAAATGGCGGCCGACACTTCCTGGTTTCGACCGATTCGAATGTTTACCGACATCTAACAACCAATCAGAATTGCGCTCGCGCTCGGCGGGGTGCGCGCACAGTGCGCACACTGTGCGCGCGTATAGATATTGATATGCTTTTAAATGCCATTTTCTCAGGAAATACTGAACAGATTTACACCAGACCTGCAAAAGGCACTTCCTTGACCTTATGGCTACCTCGCTGCCAAATTTCACGTAATTCTGTTCAGCCGTTGGGCTGTAGCTGCGACTAAAGGTCCTATGGAAAAATGCATGGGGAAAACGCGTTTTGGGACCCCCCCTTTTTCTCGGCCCCCGCTTGACGAATCACCCCGAGACTTTCAGGGTAGGAGCTGAACGGAGCGCCCCATTTGTTTTGAAAATTTCGCGAGGATTCGTCAACCGGCGCCAAAGTTATTCAAAATAGAATTTTGAGATTTCCTATGGAAACTAGGTTGTAACTATAACTATCTACTGGCGACCGCCAGTAGATAATATATATATATATATATATATATATATATATATATATATATATATATATATATATATATATATATATATATATATATATATATATATATATATATATGTTTCCCAAACAGCCCCGCACAAAAATCATTGTAATTTGGCACCAAAAAGCACTGTCACTTTAAATTTAACGTAAAACAGTAACCAATCAAATGTGAGTAAAAAAGAGAAAAAAATGTATATAAACTAACAGGTGACTTCATGGCGTGTCATGTGATTAAGGCTCCACGGAGCCGAAACGCGTCATGGCTGACTTACCTCGAGTTAAATAAACAACTACTGCATTCAACGGTGGTCCGTGCTCCTTTACTGTGGATTTACAGGCGCTTTCCAGGGTGTAGGCGCAGGAGTGCTTTCGATATATATATATATATATATTCACTGAAAAAACCATAGGTTTCACACACGTTATAGTTAGGAAATAGCATTTAAAAAACCTTGCTAATTCACTGAAAAAACCATAGGTTTCACACATGTTATAGTTAGCTGGACATTTTACTGATAAAAAACCAATGAAATTCCCCCGTTATAGTTACTGTAGGCAACTATAACTCACGCGACCGCAATCCTCTGCTGATGCTAATACTGTATTTAGACACTTATTTGCCCATATCTTCTTCCATTAAATTTTAGCTATACATATATTACAAATATTTTTTTTTCATAAAGACACATATGTCATCAGCAGAGGATTACGGTCGCGTGAGTTATAGTTGCCTACAGTAACTATAACGGGGGAATTTTATTGGTTTTTTATCAGTAAAATGTCCAGCTAACTATAACATGTGTGAAACCTATGGTTTTTTCAGTGAATTAGCAAGGTTTTTTAAATGCTATTTCCTAACTATAACGTGTGTGAAACCTATGGTTTTTTCAGTGAATTTGTACGTTTTTTTAAATGCTAAGTTACTTTACGCCATTTGTGGCTTTAATAAGCCCTGTAAATTTGGTGGCCTTCGGCCACCAAAAGCACAGGGGGTGAGGTCAATGTGGATAGTGTTTTTTTTATTTCGATTTTATAATTTCATGTTGCCAAAATTACGTTTTTTTTCTCTATTAATAAGCCCTGCACATTTGGTGGCCTGCGGCCACCAAAAGCACAGGGGGTGGGGTAAGTGTGGATAGTGTTTTTTTTATTTTTATTTTTTTACCGTAAGCGTACGGTAAGCTTACGGTAAGCGTACGGTAAGCGTACCCCGCGAAATTGCCGAAAAAAAAATAAAACCGTTTTTGCTCTTGGGGGATGTTTGGGGACTCCCTCAACATGACTATGTGGGAGGGAGTTGTCAAAACAGCCCCGTAACATGTTTTTGGCCATCATGTTTGATAAACAACACTCAGTGCGAGAGACAAAATGGCGGACGCCGCTTCCTGGTTTCGGCCGATTCGAATGTTTACTAAGATCTAAGAGCCAATCAGAATCGCGCTCGCGCACGCCACCGTAAGCTTACGGTAAGCGTACGGTAAGCGTACGGTAAGCGTACCGTAAGCGGGCTCAGATATATATATTGATTTAAAGGCTATTTTCTCAGAATCTACTGAACAGATTTACACCAAACCTACAAAAGGCACTTCCTTGACCTAGGGACTACCTCTCTGCCAAATGTCTAGTAATTCTGTTCAGCCGTTCGGGCTGTAGCTCGTTCTAAAGGTCCTATGGAAAAATGCATGGGAAAAACGCGTTTTGGGACCCCCCTTTTATCTCAGCCCCCGCTTGACGAATCCCCCCGAGACTTTCAGGGTAGGAGCGGAGCGTAGCGCCCCACCTATTTTGAGAAATTCGCGAGGATTCGTCGACCGGCGCCAAAGTTATTCAAAATAGAATGTTGAGGTTTTCCTATGGAAACGTGGTCCTAACTATAACTACCTACTGGCGACCGCCAGTAGGTAATATATATATATATATATATATATATATTTACATATTTTCGTTTTCGTTATATATATATATATATATATATATTCACTGAAAAAACTATAGGTTTTAGGGACATTATAGTTAGAAATTAGCATTTAAAAAACCTTTGAAATTTTCTGAAAAAACCACAGGTTTCAGGGACGTTATAGTTAGTTGGACATTTCACTCATACAAAACCAGAGAAATTCGGCTGTTATAGTTAGTTCAGCTAACTATAACTCGCGCCCCCGCAATGCACTGCTGATGACGTCACATATTACATCATTCATGACAAGGTCAGTGACATCACTGATGACATCACTGGTGACATCACTGATGGCATCATCCAGTGACTGTGTGTTACTGTAAAGTTTAAATATGTTTTGTATAATATATATATATATATATATGCCAAGGTGTATTTAAGAATGAGTGGGTGTATAAGTTTCTGAATGGATGATTTAGTAGGTGCGTGACTGACTGTATAAGTGAGTGATTAAACGTGTTTTACTGAATGCATGGGTTACTGACTAAACTGTGTAAATGTCTGTATCAGTCTGTCAGTTGGTGTGTAAGCGGGTGCATAGGATGGTGACTAGCTAAATGAGTGTCTATATGGGTTATTCATTGGTTGTCTGATTATCTGTATGGGTGCCTGAGTGTCTGTGTGGGTGGGTGGGGGTGTGTGACTTTGTACATAGATGTGTGAGTGGGTGAATGACTGGGTGTATGGGTTCAAGAGTACATCTGTGAAGGGCTGTATGGGTGGGTGAGAGCATGTTGGTGAGTGTTTAGATGTCTCAGTGGTACAGGTGTGAGTAACTACATATGTGAAAGGAAGTATATGCGAGTGTTGGAGTATATAAATGGCTATATGTGAGAGTGAGTGATTGTGAGAGTGGCTGAATGGATGAATGTGTGCTTGTATTTGTTATTGTATAAGAGCATATGTGTGTGTTAGTATATGTTTGAATAAGTCAGGTGGTGTGTAAATGGGAGTGTGATTGATGTTTTGCATGACTGATTAGGTGTGTGAGTAACTCTATGGATGGGTTGCGGTGTGTGAGTGTCTATGTAGGTATATGAGGGCATATAATAGTGCCGTATTGATGGTTGACTGCATGTATGAGTGACTGTATGGGTGAAAGAGTGGATGTGTGTGTAGACCTAGGAATCCGTGAGTGGGTATGTATAACTGGTATTGGTGTGTCTATGGTTTCGAAAATGGTAGTCTGTATTTTAGAGTAGGTGTATCATAGGTTATATTAGGGTATGAGGAGGTGCATCAGATTATCACGTGGATGATGTCATCAGTGATGTCATCATTGATGTCATTTGAGATGTCATCAGTGATGTCATCAGTGATGTCACTGACCATGTCATGAATGATGTAATATGTGACGTCATTAGCAGTGCATTGGGGGGCGTGAGTTATAGTTAGCTGAACTAAATATAACGGCAACATTTCTCTGGTTTTGTACGAGTGAAATTTCCAACTAACTATAATGTCCCTGAAACCTGTGTTTTTTTCAGTGAATGTTTAAGGTTTTTTAAATGCTAATTTCTAACTATAATGTCCCTGAAAACTATGGTTTTTTCAGTGAATTTCAAAGTTTTTTTAAATGCTAATTTTCAACTATAACGTCCTGAAACCTGTGGTTTTTTCAGTGAATTTCAAAGGTTTTTTAAATGCTAATTTCTAACTACGCCTACAGAGGTAGGACATTTGCAGAAAGAGGAAGAAAGGTGCAGAAAGAAGCAAGAGAAATGCTGAAAGAGGCAACAGATGTCCAGAAAGACGAATAAAGGTGCAGAAAGAAGCAAGAGATGTTCACAAAGAACCAACAGAGGAGCAGAAAGAGGCCTGGTTGCAAAGTCATTCCTGTGCCCCCAACTTTTTGCTGACAGGTACTGGTGGTAACTGACTCTGACTAACCAGGCCTACAGCCAGTGCTATGCTAAAAGACACTTAGAATACAGTCCAGTCCAGTATTTGTAAAGCGCAAACAATTACCCGAAGGTGTCAAGGCGCTGGGGGCCGTCGGGAAGACCACGCGAGCTATTGCCCAGTGAAAACAGCTACATACACTAGTGAACACTATGCGTTGGGGTACCCCTGTAATTGGCAGGACATCCTCTGTTAGGCCATAGTACATATTAGGGCAGGGGAATTAAAACTACCTCTAAGTCAGAGGTTTAGAAAGATGCTTCTTTAAGTAGTAGTTTCATTTGCAGAGTGGTGGAGAAAGGGTGTTGAGCCTCCGACCAGCGCTCAGGAATTCTGTTGCATAGGACTTAGAGGAGGTACCCACGAGGGCTTCTTGGCCCCCAAAGTCCCTCAGGAGTAAATTGGACTTCATCCCCCATCCCGTAGTCTGCCAGGAGGTGGATTTGCAGGGTGGTGGAGAAAGGGGGGCATGTCCTCCTTAGACGTCTTAGCAATGCCACTGTGTGGGACTTACTGCAGGTAACAAGAGGGGTAGTTGGCCCCCATCGACAACCTTGGGGGCCTACTACCCCTCCTATTAACTCCAGTAAGTCCCACACAGCAGGATTGCTAAGTTCTCATAGCAGGCCACGCCCCCTTTGCCCGCCACTCTGCAAATGCGCTCCTGGCGCACTCTTGAATGGGTATTGAAGTCCCCTTCGCTGCTGGGGGTCCTTTAGGGGCCAACTAGCCTACGTCTTACCTCCAGTAAGCCCCACACAGTGGGATTGCTGAGAGGTGGACAAAGCCACGACCCCTTTCCCCACCACTCTGCAAATGCGCCTCCTGGTGCATTGTTAAGTTGGGGTATTAAGTCCCCTCCATTCCTGAGGGTGCCTGGGGGCCAACTAGCCCACCAGGTACCTCCAGTAAGCGCCACACACCTGGATTGCTGAGAGTGGTCCGACACCACGCCCCCTTTTTACACCACTCTGCAAACGCGTCTCCTGGCGCACTGCTGCTTGGGGGATGAAGTCCACTTGTGTCCTGAGGTCCTCAGGACACAAGAGGACCTCTTCGCCCCACCGGCAGTGCGCCAAGATGCGTGTTTGCAGAATGGTGTAAAAAGGGGCATGGCCTCAGACCACCTCTCTTCAAACCAGCTATGTGGCACTTACTGGAGGTACTTGGTGGGCTAGTTGGCCCCCTGGGACCCTCAGTATTCATGGGGACTTAATTTCCCATCTTACAACGCGCCAGGGGGCGCGTTTACAGAGAGGTGCAGGGAGGGGGCAGGGCCTCCGGCGTGATGCCGGCTTTTCTTCTTCTTTTTTTTTTTTTAGAAGGGGGGGTGTGGCCCCCTTCTTTTACTATTTTTGGGGCCCTGCGGACTCCATCCCCCAGGGCCTGACCCCTATTCTTTTTTTAAAGAAAAAACGGGAAGGGGCCCCGGGGACCCCATTACCCAAGGCATGGCCTCCATTTTTTTGTGCATAATTAAAAGGAAGGGGGACAGCATGGCCCCCCCTTCCCCAGGCCGATTTCGGCCCTGGGGACCTCATCCCCGGGGCCCTGACATTCTTTTTTTTTAAAGAAAACGGCCCTTTGCGTTGGGGACTGTGGGGGAGTCCCATCGTCTCCACGGTCCCGCCGGCTCCCCTCCTCCTGCGGGAGCCGGCATTGCCTTTGAGCAAGGGGAGCTGCTGACATGCAGCTCCCCTTGCTCAAAATCAATCCTGCTTTGCTTTGTTGAAACAAGAGCAGGTTTTCCTGCTCTCGCTTCAACGAAGCAAAGCAGTGCCCCGAGGTTAGGCACTCCAGTGCATTGTAGGAGCTGGCCCTGGGAGGTGGCAGTCCCCAGGGCCATCAAGGGCTCCAGGAGGGGGGCCACACGGGCCCCCTCCCATCATTTTCAAAGCCCCGGGGAGGTGGTGGTCCTGGGGATCCGTTACGCATTTGAATAAACAGTGCCCCAGGAGGTAGTGGTCCCTGGGGCAGTGTGGGGGGCAGGAACCCCTCCCACACTTTCATTTTGTTAATTAAGCCCCGGGGAGGTGGCGGTCTCCGGGGCTTGGGAGGGCCCTGTGAAGCCCCCACATAAAAATAAACAATGCCCCGGGACGGTGGTGGCCCTGGGGCAGTGTGGGGGGCAGGAGCCCCCCACACATTTATAAAGCAAAGCCCTGGGGAGGTGGCGGCCCCTGGGGCTGCGGGGGCCCCCGCAAATTAATT
Source organism: Triturus cristatus (assembly GCF_964204655.1). NCBI lineage: Eukaryota > Metazoa > Chordata > Amphibia > Caudata > Salamandridae > Triturus > Triturus cristatus. The sequence goes on along the minus strand of NC_140587.1, from coordinate 338,803,767 downwards.
TGACATTGCCCCTGGGACCTGGCCTACCCGGGGGCTTTAAAGAACGAAGCACGGGAGCCCGCGCTTCGTGGTTTTTTTATTTTTCTGTCCAGATTCGCGCACCCAGCGCAAATTTGGACGTTTTAAAAAATAAAGTGCTTTTTTGGGCCCTGTGGGTCCTTGTGAGACTGCTTGAGCAGGCCTAGGGGGTCAGGGTGTTTCTACCCTGCCCCTTTTCTTTATTTTTCACTTTTTTCCCCCTTTTTCTTGTGACTCGGTTATACAAGATGGCTGCCAACACTTTCTGGTTTGGAGTGCTGGCAGCCAATCAGAAGTCAGCTCATGCTCAGGACGGTTCGCGAACCCTCCTCAGTGCTCAGATATCAATATTTTTCTTTTTTAAATTTCTCTGTAGCTACTGAACGGATATACACCTTTTAAAAAAAAAGGTCTCTTTCTGAACCAAGGGCTAACTTTTTGCCAAATTTGGTGTAATTCCGTTCAGCAGTTTGGGCTGTAACCTGTTTCAAAATTCCTATTGAAATTAACATGGGAAAAACGTGTGACCCTACTTTTTTCTCTGCCCCCACTTGACAAATCACCCCGGAACTTTCAAGACAGAAGCTGACTGGAGCGGGCCATTAGTTTCATCAAACGGCGCCAAAGATATTGGCAAAACAAAAAACGCTTTTTGAATAGAAACGAGGTCCTAACTATAACTACCCACTGGCGACCGCCAGTAGGTAATATATATGTTCTGAAGGTATGTAATATCGGACCTACAAACTAGGACCTGAGATCTATCCACCTTATATATATATATATGAAGTGACTCGGTTTCCACTAATTTCCAGCTTACAGACATCGCATGGAGCCCGTGAGCAAGGAGCAGGAGCTCTGAAACGCGTAGGGCTGTTTAATTGAATGAGCACAGTGATGTTCGGTTTTAGAGAAATAAAGGAAACTGCCTCAAAGTGCAGGATCTGCCTGTTTCTTCAAGTGCAGCCTCGCAGGGGGACAACCTTTTTTGAAGATTTAATCCGGCCAGTCCCGGCCGGGAGGCTTGCACTACCACCAAATTAAATGATGGGCTGCTTCACACGAATTGTTTGTGTTTGAGCTAGCGGGACTAAACAGGTATCTGACAAAGCAAACCGGAATCCTGTGCTTGTGGCTCACCTGAGAGCATGATTTATGCAAAGACTGATGTTTTAGTCGGCGGAATCCACTTGAGGATTTTAATTGTTTAGTGGAAAAACTACGAGTCCCAGAACACTGTCATTGATTGAGACCCACCAGAGGGCGTAACCTACCAGAAGGATGTTTAAAAAGACCAATGAAGTGACTCGGTTTCCACTAATTTCCAGCTTACAGACATCGCATGGAGCCCGTGAGCAAGGAGCAGGAGCTCTGAAACGCGTAGGGCTGTTTAATTGAATGAGCACAGTGATGTTCGGTTTTAGAGAAATAAAGGAAACTGCCTCAAAGTGCAGGATCTGCCTGTTTCTTCAAGTGCAGCCTCGCAGGGGGACAACCTTTTTTGAATATATATATATATATATATTTTTTTTTTCTTTTTTTTTTTTGCCAGTTCCCGCCAAACGCCGCCGCTCACTTGCTTCCGGGTGCTGTTACCTCACGGTGGCAGACCGTGTAAATATCCAAACCAAGTTTCTTTAGCCTTCCAAAGCTGGTAACGCACTCCAAGCCAAAGGATTTTTCAAAATGCTTTATTCCACCATGCTTGACAAACCGGTTTCGGTCATGACGACCTTTCTCAATGTCAAAAGTCCATTTACCATCAATGATGGTAAATGGACTTTTGACATTGAGAAAGGTCGTCATGACCGAAACCGGTTTGTCAAGCATGGTGGAATAAAGCATTTTGAAAAATCCTTTGGCTTGGAGTGCGTTACCAGCTTTGGAAGGCTAAAGAAACTTGGTTTGGATATATATATATATATATATATATATATATATATATATATATATATATATATATATATATATATATATATATATATATATATATATATATATATATATATATATATAGTATACATATTTGTGTGTATATAGTATATATATAATATATACTGTGTGTGTGTGTGTGTGTGTGTGTATATATATATATATATATATGTATATATATATATATATAGATAGATGGAATATGCTATGAGCAATAACAATTCCTTTTAGCCCTGTTAATTAACTGTCATGAACTTGTTCCTTGCTTTGATTTCAGATATTAAAGAAAACAACAGCACATTAGAGTTGCTTAAACACATTCCGTCTTTTTCAGGTGCTATACTGCCATTAGAAAACAGGAAAGCTGTCAACACAAAAGGGTTGCAAAACAGAACCAAGGGATATTTTCCTCCTGACATATCTGCAACCACCCATTAAATGCATTCCTATTTTTGCAATGTCTGCAGTTCTATCTACCTTGTGTCATTACAAAATGCGAGCAGTGGTTCATTCACACTGTTCTTAATCATGCGTTGCACTGACAAAGACCTATCACACTCTAACAAGGGAAGGTACTTGCTACTCCGCCTACTCTCAGTACAACTGCCTTCTTGTCTTCGACCAATTATCTTGACACATGCTGTAGTGGTTAGGAATGGACGGTTTCTTTGAAGTACACAACCTATGAAAATAAACTTGACAGATAAGATCCACGTGTTTGAAACTTCCAGGCACTGAGAGCTCCCATCCACCCCCGAATGGTGAAAGTCAAATGGCTGGTCCATCAGTGAACATGTTTTCTTCTCCAGTTATTTAGTGGTATAAAGTTAGACGATGTTTTCACTTTGTACCAGCAAAGTAAAAAACATGTAGTGCCCTAGTCCTCAAGGTTTGGTTTTCGTTCTTTCATAAACAATTGGTCAATACTACAAGAACTCTAGTAGTGTTGCTTAGGTTGAAATTCCTATTCAGTGTCTATTCAGTTGACTCGAATTAGCAATCATATCGTTTGCTACTCTTTTGATAACACTGAATGATAACATCTATATTCTGTTTCCTGTTAATGATTTTCAACTTTTCCACAGCTTTGCAATCACTTTTTATCCAAGTACAACCCCTGGTGTACCAAGTGCTGTGATGTCATTGTCATTCCTTTCTTATGGTAATTGTCTCCACTTTATGGCAAACATCATCAACTTTGACTTTGCCTGTTGTGTTTCCACAGAGGTTAGTTATCATAAGCAAATCTGTTCACCCGTTGCACATAACTGTGATATTGTGTGAAAAGGTTTGGCACTGTGTGAGAATGCTTATTTTATAGCTGTTTTTATTTACTTTTTTCCTTAAGTTTTACCATTATAGTGTCACCATTTGTCAATTTGGGAGTGTTATTTTGCACAACATCAATTGCCAAAGAATTACTTGTCGTAAATCAAATAGATATAGAGTAGTAGCGGCTCCTTCTGGGAGTGCTGCAGGGCGGTTGGGCGGAGCTGGGGAGGGTTAGGGTGGGGGGTAGTAAACCACGAACACAGCCGAACTGAGGTAAGGACATAAATAAATAAATACATAAATAAAGAAATAATAAATAAAACGAATTACACGGTGCACGCTGCAACGCCAAATGGCGATGCAGCGTGCACAATGTAATTCATTTTGTTTATTTATTTATGTACTTACCTCAGTTCGGCCGTATTCTGTGGTTTACTACCCCACACCCTGCCCCTCAGCACTCCCACCAGGAGCCGCTACTGATATAGAGACCTCCGAAAAATAGTAGAAAAGCCACTATTGTAGAAAAAATTAAACAATTAAATACTCCAAATGTTAAAGTATTTATATTGGATTAATTGAAAATGGTACAGTACAATGTATTATGCATTCTACTGATGTCCCACAGACACCACAAAAGCTGTAGGAACGTAGTGCACCATTTCCCAGAATGCTGCAGGGGTGTAGATTTAATTAGAAGTTTACAGAGGCATACTGCACACCAATTATTTCTGTCTTTTAATACCCAGCAATATTTCAGGTTTCCATTTTCCTTCATTAGGTCCATTGACATTCTTGTTGCACCAATTGAATGCTGCTTGCCCCAAGGAGGAAGAAATCCAAAACCCTTAATGATCTGGCTACTGATTTGGTTTAGGTTATCATTTTATGGGCCTTAACAATTTACCTGGCTTTGGCTTTCACGTTCAAATATGTGATATCTTACAATAAGCTTACAGATAATGCATCCATTATCTAAAGAAAGTCTCACCTGCTCACTGCAGTGACTTAGGAAAAGATGACATAGTGTTGACAGGAGGGCGACACATTATAGAAGTGGAGAACATTGCTGGGTCGCTAATGTCTTTCTTTTCTTCAAGGGATTCACAATCTGCATCTGATTAGATGGCAGCAAATTTGAACAAATGGAACTAGCAAGAGGAAAGAGACTTGTCTTTTGGACAAGCACTCTTCACTGTTTGTGATTTGAAGACTAAAGCAGGCCCATTGCATACCATATGCGATTTAAAAGACTTTTCAGATAATGTTTAAAAACACATAGACCACAGAAAGAAAGGCTAACAACATGCTGCACGAAACAATGTTTGAAGAAATGTTGTTCCCCTTTCATATTAAGCTGTGGGCTTTAGCCACAAGTAAGAACCATGTGAAAAACCTTACTCTACTTCACAATATTCACTCAAAAGACAGACAAAAACACAACTAACTCCAGAATAATTCGTTCCCTTTCACAACAGCCAGTAGAAAGCTGCATTGTGTGAAATATATTTTCTCACTGAATTTGGTATATAAACTCAATTGAGTGATATCACAGAGTCCACTACAGAAGAGCAGTGTGGTTTTTAATAAACGGCTCGCCTTTAGAGAGTGAAAGTTCAGATTTGAATTAGCATCACTCTACATGTTAAGAGCATTGCCATAGAACCGAAATCACACCACAGCCCTATTAAAAATATTTCTAAAATAGAAAATGGTTCATTTGGTGTGTAGAGGATTACCTTCTTGAAATCCCCGAAAAGTTTGTGTATGTCACAGTTTCTTTATCACACTGATAGAATAACAGAGAAAAAAATCACATTTAAAAAAAATTACTATTGCATATGTCCGCACTAGGATTGTCACTTACATGGATTTCCCCATACACATTATAGACTTGCATGAAACTAAGGCACACAAAGGCTGAGTTGGATCAATAGTGTTAGTTGTGAGTCATGATCATTTCATGCATATTCCTAGCAAAGTCATGATTTCTATTAAAATAAAATACCCTGTATATGTAAATCACACACTCACCATTAGGGCCATCTTGTCACTAAATAACAGTTGTTTATTGTTACCCACCCCAATGGTAATCATTTTATCAGCCTCACAAGGATAAAATGTTGAATGAATACTTGGGCATTTGTACCTGTGACCATGAGTTCAGGGACTCCTTGGAGTGGATGCATTAGTCCAGTGAACCACTAGATCAGGCTCGCACATGCCCCTTGCTTGCTTGTTTCATCTTAGCCGACTACTCTGCTTTGTCCAAAATATAGTTGCTAGTCTAGGGGGACACCCAACTGGTTTCAACGCAGATTTTACACACACTTAAGGCTAATTCAAAACTCTAAATCCCATCTCTGATTCCATTATCCTGCAGTTCCTGATTTAAAATCAAGATACAGGCACCAGTCTCATATTTCCTAATTTTACTGTACATCCTCTGCATCCAAATTCAATATAAAAACATGACCTCTAGTTCTGATTGTAATACTCACCAGAAACAAAGATTTCTCTATTGTACAGTACTTAGAACTTTTTGGGTGACATTCACACACCCAAAGGTAGAAAACTGAAAGTATTTCCACCAATAATATGCACAATATCTGAGATTAATAGATGTGGCATTATATTGAAAGTACAAAGAATTATACTATTTTCAAGCAATCTCAAGTGCCATGCATACTGAATCCTTATTCAACCAGTCCTAAATAGTCTACTGTAGCAATACTCTAGGGGTTAACTGTATCAAGATACTGGTCACAAAAAGTGGCCGCAATTTGTGACCAGTCTTTTCCGAACCAGTATCTCATCTTGTGGACCAACTGATGTACTAATAGGTCAGCTCCCAAAATCCCGATTCGGAGTGGGTCACAGCCCTAACTAATAAATATTGATTATGCTGGCTGCTAATTGCTACGCACTCTGATTGGCCACAATGAGAGGGATGAAGCCCTAAAAGGGCAGCAGACCACCATCACTGTGATTGTTTTTAAAAATTACAATTTGTTTCTTTAACCCCTTCGACGCGCATGACGGAGCGGTACCATCATGCACGTCGGTTGCGCTGTGTGCATGACGGAACCGCTCCGTCATGGCCCCGCCCGCGCACGGAACCTTCAGCGTGGCGCGGAAATCCGCGCCGCGCTGAAGGGGTTAGAGCAACCCGGTTTCCTTAAAGTAAACTGGAATGCATAAAAAATGGGGGAAAAAAACAAGTTTTCATTTGCCTACTTTCCCTGAAATCTGTACTGAATTCACAAATCAGACAGGGATCCCTTCCCGTTTTAAAAACTTGTTGGAGTCCTTCCCTTTTGTTAATATATAACCATCCTAACTTGAGAGCAAGTAACTTGTCAATGTTTTTTCGACAGGAATTAATACATCAGATACCCAATCACAATTTGAAACGGTCACAACACACCCCTTCCAAATTACAATTCAGTATCCAGCTACAATTCCATGCTAGGAGTTAGTAAAACATTACTGACCCCCAAAAGTTTTATTTTTTACATGTGACATAACTTTTTTGCAGTTGCAAATTCTGAATCAGAGTGTGTGTGATCACAAAAAAGGTTTATTATATCTGACCCTTGGTGACCAAATCCTTCTGAGTCAGGTGTTGTGTGCTTAATGTAACATCTGACAGTGTTACCCTGTCCACTCCACAGTCACAATCCGCAATCAAGTTGATTAGCATGGTATGGTTTTTCTGAGCCCTCGCCAAGTTTAACAGGTAAAAATAAAACAAGATCTAAAGACACAACCTGTAAGTTAGGTGTCAACCGAAATAACAAAAGAGTGTACCTAGGCATGTCCATTATTTTGCCCAAAATCTTTAGATTTTAGCACTGATGTTATGCAATAAGATGGAAAAACAACAGTTGCCAATGTGCAACATTCCGTCCATCATCTTGTGTGTTTTGCTGTCATTTCGGGTTGGACTGTTCCCATGAGGCACAGGGTCAAGTCTGATTTGCATATGGCCATGTCTGAACTGGGGTGGCGTGGTGAGCAAAATAACGATGGATTAAACCCAGATCTGTGACTGGGGGTGAATGTTTTGCCAATGTGCAATATTCCGTCCATCATCTTGTGTGTTTTGATGCAATAAGATGGGCCTTTACTAGCAGCACAGCAGGAAATCCTTTAGCAGTCAATCTTCCCTGATAGGCACAAATGTGGGTAAATATCACAATTACAATGTAGTCCAGTCCTTGTCTGATCATTATGCATAAAGGCAAATTTACCAATATTTGTCATCATTGCAAAGTCATGAAAAGTGCCTATTTGTGCACTCTTCTCAGCACAATTATGTTTTCGTGCCTCTTTTCATCAACGGAGGGTTACAGGGTTGTGACTTGGACAGATGAGCGCAAGCACCCATAATCTTTGACACCAATCCTACTCTACTAAGATTGCAGACCGGCCTTTAAGTAAAAAAATAATGCTTCCTTGAAAGAGGTGCTGATTCGGAGAAAGGTTTTTATCTCTTTAAACTTTCTACAGATTGTATTTGGGCTTCACTGTAAAAGACACACCCAATATGTGGAATGTTTGAGAATGTTTCTAGACATAGGATTTTGTACTGATAGGGTAGGCCTCCAGTAGAAATCATAGGCCAGACATGAAGCTCACACCTGTGCACCATACTGACAAGGTTGGGTGTAACGTCGGGCAGCTTGTTTGTTCATCAAGACAGGGGATGAGAGCAGCAGGAGGCCATTTTTAATAACAAGCATTTGCAATTGGTCTCACCTGTGGGACCTTATATGTATTTAGAAATGCATCACATTAGCCTGGATGCTGAAACATTTACTGTTCTTTAACATAGAGGGAAAGTAAGCACCAAACAGCGTGACACGCCAGGTATGGGAACACATGGAGAGAAATATTGCCTTTCAGCGGGAAAAGGTACAGTCCAAAGCTCCGTTTTTAATAAAAAAGCAGGGCCTTCGGTGGTCATATCACTGAAAATACAAGATTAAAAAAAATTATTGTCTACGGGTGCTCGTGGAAGACAATTTCTATGGACTAGAATCTGGAGTATGCTAAAGTGATTCTGGTATTTTACTGGCCTTTGCTGGCTGGTCGTTTTCTATCAAGAAAGTTAAATAGAGGCAGTTGCCAGAAGAAATTAAAAAAGATATTCCCTCAGCAGAAATAAATTCTGGTATTTCACTGACCTCTGCTGGTTGTTTTCTATCAAGACAGTGAAATAGAGGCAGCTGAACAGAAAAAAAAAGTCTCTAAGCATAAGCAGACAAGTACTTGGGCTGATCTCCAGAGCCCACAAAGTACATACATATATAAGTATATCCTAAAGTATATACAAGAGGTCTTGAATGTTCGACCTACAAAATGGCTTTTTTCTTATTTATATCCCTTGTTGTACACTGGGCAGGTCCACCCAGTGGGCTGCTTTTAGAAAGTGCCTCTCTAGGTAGAGGGGTGGATTAGGCAGATATGCCCACCTTCTAGAACTCCTCATCTCCACTTTTACAACCCTACACAAGGCAAAAACTCTGAGAAGAAAACTGAACCACATAAGAAGTCAAAAGATGGACCCCTTGTGCATGATCCCAGACTGGAATGTCCTCCAGGCTTTCAATTACTGGGACTCTGTTGGACCTTATCTCCAGGGCCAGTGACACTGACCTTCCCACTCCCTCTGGGGCATAGTAGAGTGAGGACTTGTGGGTATCCTGGAAGAGAGGGCTCCCTGGAATTTCTGTGCATGAGTTCTCCCTTAGAAAGGAGTATCTGAGAATGCTGTAGGACACAGATGCCCTGCAAGTGACCAGGAGGATAAAACACCTGGGGAGGGCAGCAGGGTCAGATTGGCCTGTACGGCAATCAGGCAGTGTCCAATGGGCTGGTCTGATCGGTCAGTTTGTGGGCTCTTTTCGTGGCTGTTTACTGACTGCATTTTTGGCTGTTTATGGGCTTGTTTTGTAGTCTGCTACGCCAGTTTTATTGGTGTTTTCCCTGATATTAAATAAAACATTGCCTGCAGCATGCTCAGATTCATGTAGTCTTCCATACATAGCAAAACACTTATACAGTGTGACTTTACAACTTCAAAACTGCCCCAATTTTTAGACATGGGCCACTTTTTTAGCTTTCTGATTCATTATTGGGGGCTACTTTTATTTTTGCGCCTGAGCCTATTTTCTGTCCTACTCTGACCTTGGAGGACAGCATGCAGTGTGGTGTGCCTTGATAGCTGCTGAGTGCTGCTGCTGCTGGGAGACCCAGGGCCAAGGAGACTGCTGATTAGCTGAAGAGGCTGGTCCTTTAGCTCTCGCTCATCCGAGAGAGTGCAGTTTGAAACAAGATGCAGAAAATTACTAAACCTTTAAATGCAAGGAGGCCTTCACCTGGTTCTCCTGGTGGCTGGAGTGCACCAAGAAGAGTAAAACATTGAACACATCTTTCAAGAAAACCCATTGGAGCCCACGATTGCTGCATTTGTTCAAGCCACTCATGTTTGGCATTTCTTAAGTCTGTGGGGCCCAAAACAATCAATTATATACTCCTGCACCTTATTAGGCATTCTCCCCGAGATGTCCAGTGTTCCAGGGAGACCAGCTGGCTAAGTGCGTGAGGGTGTGCAGAAAGTAATCTTAACCCTGGGCGGCAGTGCCCTGGGGGAAACATTGCTGAATAAATCAAACTCTATAGACATTTGACCAAGGAAGGGGCTGAGCTGCCAATGATCCCTGTTTTAGGAAGCACCTGGCATGTCCATTGGACCCACCTGGCTCTAACCTTCCTCTCTGCCTATGCAGGACCCATGCGGGGAAAAACCAGAGAAGTGAAAGAAAGGGACAAAAAGAACCCAAAGCCAGCTCTTCTGTCTACAAGTCAAGGGGTGCCTAGTGGGCTGGAGCTAGTGCGGCTGCATGGAATTGGGCTCATGACCACGCCCTTAGCTTGAGCGTGCAGGTGTCCCACCGAGGAGTAGGGGCACACACAGGGCCAAGGCATGTGCCAATGAGTGCTTGGTTGTATAAAACAAAGACAAGGAAAAGAGAAATATTTACAGGCACCGCCGGTTTAGTCAAAAATACATAGGCCTCGGCTAAAGAGACCCTCCAGAGTCGACAGTGTCACTCACCTGCCTTTTTTTCTGTGGTGCTCATGAAGGAGGAGGGGCACCACTACAGTAATACTAAGCTCAGGGGGCAGCTTATAGAGCGGTAGGCCCCCACAGTAGCCCCACTTCACTACTGAAATGTACTCACTCTATGTTAAAAAAAAAGAGTGACCCCAGGAAAGTTTTACTCTAAAGCAGAAGATCCCCTGGAGCTAGGACGTTTATCTACAGGTTCTGGGGTGCATGGACCTTTGATGATGAGTTCTGTTGTTGCTTCTCTGCCTTAATAAGAAAGACTCTAGCAGTGCAAAGTTCGAATGTTGTATTGATGTGTGTATTTTGGCAAATGAAGTATACAGTATTTTCTTACTTGAAAAAAGGTAGCATTATCTCATAACTGTTTCAATATTGAATTGCATTAGGTTGATGAGTTTCTATTTTGCATTAGGTTAGTAAAGTCAGACCTTGAAAAAGCCGGTGGGCCAGACTTTTTATTAATGCACCTTCAGGGGGAAGGGGATTATTGTGCTTCAACGGAATAAGGATTAGGAGTTGCTTGTGTCCAAACCATTAGAAGTGACTCCAGCGATTGAGGTACAGAGTACATTTAGGGGGCTTCTAGATATTTGAAACCTTTCTTTAGTTTCCCATTTGTAGATTGTGAGCCCTTTAAAGGGTTTCAATATATGGAATTCCACCTGCCCTTTTCAAGATATTTGTTAATTTGTGTGTGTACTGTTTATAGTGTGCCTAACAAAGTACGTTCCCTTTTCATAAAAAAGTGACTAGACAGTGATTTATTATCTTGTTGCGTTGCTGAATTCTTATCCCTAGAACACACCACCTCCTCTGAGTAAGTCCTGGATTACTCTCCCTCGCTATCCTGAGATTGCCAAAAAGGGGCACCTGGTTTCCTGTTTGAGCCTCAGGACACCAGTGGCAATAGATGCTAGTTGTGACATTTGGAGCCTAGTTCCCTCTGACAGACTGGGCATGAATTCCTGCTCATGGCGGGCAAGTGATGGGCACATTGAAACCTTGAATGAGTTCTCCTGCATTGGTCCCAGGTCGATCTGCATCTTGCATTACACATTGATAGCATCGGGACATTGAAGAATAGACCTCAAAGCAATCCAATGATTCAATATAACCTACACGACACGCATTACATCTCAATTGCTTAAAATGCGGGCACCATTTCCTTAAAGACAGACCTCACAGAATAACCTAGACACGCTACACCAAAGACCTGCACTAGGGATTGGGCATTCTTCTATTCTAAAAGCTTCAGATTTAAGGATACAATCATAGACTGTGTGTCAATAACCTCTCTAATGCATTTAAATTAACTAATGACCATTTGGTTACACGCAAAAGACAGAATGGATAGTTCATCGTTATGTTCATATAGCATGACTAGCATGTCAAATGAGAACAGTACTATGTATTCTTCCGGTAGAACCTTAGTTGCCTAAATTGCTAAATTCCATAATATTAATTATCATTGGAGTTGCCCATTAAAATAAATATTAAAAAAACCTTTTTAACCCCTTCGCTGAGGCAGGAATTCCGCCGCGGCGCTGGGGGGGGGGGTTTGGGGGCAGCGCGGTGGCGCTGTGCTCGTGACGGGACCACTCCGTCACGAGCCACGGTTGAGCTGTGCTCATGACGGAGTGGTTCCGTCACGTCTCCGCCCACTGCGCTAATCGCCTGCACAGGCGGGGAATTAGCGCCGCGTGGGCGGAGCGTCCGCCAACGGCCGTAGCATGACGGAACCACTCCATCATGAGCACAGCGCAACCGTGGCTCATGACGGAGTGGTTCCGTCATGAGCGGGGAAGGGGTTAATGGCATAAATGCCTATCTTTGTGGCTACACAAAACCTAAAATGTTTGTCATGTTACACCAGACTGACAATACTGAAAGCCTCGTTAGGAAAGTAACTGCAGTCCAGGAAGAATTTATTTTCTTTTTTTTAAATTATATTTATATACAGTATACAATCACAAGTACTGTTGCAGGGTTAGCCACGAATGGCAGTAGTCTTTCGTACAATGATGCATATGTAGCTACCCCTTCCTGCTTGTATTTTAACAGTGAAAGAGATGTAAGGAGGAAAGGACAGAAAAATTAGAGGTGAAACAAAAGAGGGATAGGACAGGCATGTAGGGAGGTACAATCGCTTGGCATGACATTGGCAACAGCTGTACAATCTGCATTACGTTTTTCAGACATTCAGGGTGCTTGGGTCCGCCTGCGAGTCCACCCGGGCTCTGATGTGCTCCGCACTTTTGGTTCGAGGGTCGGTGCCCTAAATGTGCAGTGCAATTGTTTATGGACCTCCATAAACAATTGGTCCAGGAAGTATTTCTAGTCACTGCGTGGAAGCGAACTAGAGGGACTCACTGCCAGCACAGCAGGAAAGCGTTTCACCCACAACTCTACGGTAAAACAGAGCACCCTACCGAGTGAAGCTTCTGATACAGGCCACACGCGTTGCACACGTATCCACCGTTCGCATTTTTCCTCCAGAGCGAGGTCTTTGTGGTCAGACAATTGGCACAAAATACACCGGAGCCTCTTCTTCTCTGAAACGGAAAAGACAGGTCAAGGGTGAGTCACGTGATCCATAAAGCTAGAACAAATCAACACAGGAGTTCTGGCAATATGATGGCACAAATGACAGGCTAAAACCACAGAGCCCATAATGAGGTCAGGTTCGACGGTGCTGCACAGGGACCAGCGAGCATCCCGGCAATAAACCCAGCAATGATGGATGAGGTGTATGAAACCTTTACAGTGAAAGCCATTTATTTTTAATTTAAGATCGAGATCCAATTACTACAGCTTCATGAAAAGAAATACTGAAGTACGGTTTGTTTCTGGCTCCCCAAAAATATAGATGATGAACCACCAAAAGAATTATATATATATATGTGTGTGTGTGTGTGTGTGTGTGTGTGTGTGTGTGTGTGTGTGTGTATATGTGTATATATATATATATATATATATATATATATATATATATATATATATATATATATATATATTATATATTTATATATGTATATACAGAGATCGCCTCCCTCAGTCACAGCCACTCCCCAGACTCATCATGTACTTTCTGAGAATGATTCATCAATGAAACTATCTATGATTTCACTAAGTTGGAGTTAATGAATTACATTTTATTATTTTGTTAAAGGTCTTCAATTTTGTGAGCCACACATCAGACAAGTATGTTGTACATATCCAAAACGAGCAACAATATGCATTCAAATAACTGAATCCATTTTTACTGCCAGTTTCCCATGGTAAGACCACCTCATTCCTACAGCCTATTTTTTTACATGCATCCACACCCCTGTGCCCCCCCCCGGTAAATAAATTCGGATCAGAAGATTACTAGGCCATTTACCAACTAAGTCAAAAGATCACTGGCGTAGTGCAGACCTCACTAAAGCAGCAGGATGTCAGGTGTGACACAAGTTAATGTATACTCAGCTCTAATGCTCCCTTTTATTGGCATAAGATTCAATGTTATTCAACTGTAAATATATACATGTATAAAAAGGGTTTGCACGCACTGCATTTGCATGCGTGCGAAAATCAATTTTGATCCTGACAAAGCACTACTGAAGCTTAAGCGTTAGGAATTTTTAAGCAAGGGAACTGGAATGGTTTTAGGAAACAACATAGAGGCCCTACTATGACGAGTTAGGATTGACAAATCTGCTATTTTTACTCTTTGTATGTTAATATTGATATTGGTGGGATTGCGACCTCGGAGGCCAACATGGCAGATGCAACATTAACAAGGAACTCTGGCCAGAGCTCTCCAAATCCGAAAGTTCCCTGACAATCCAATCCTATGTGCTAAGTATGTGCGGAGAGGCTGCTGGGGGGACTATGGATAGGTCAGTGAGTCACAAGAGAAGAAACTCACATCTGGAGAGAAGAAATTATCAGGTGAAGAAGCCTGATGTGGAGAGGACTGTACCCCGGGCCCATGTAGTGAAGCCTTGCTGGAGGGTCTACCGCAAGTGAGCCGGGCCCTTACAAAACTAGCTTAGTGCAACAGGGCCAAGCTATACTTGCAGTGGGACTGGTGTGGGGGCACCCCAGAAGATGGGGGCAGCATGAGAGCAGCTCCTCACCAAGGATCAGATGCTGGAGGCCAGCTGCATGGGTAACCGTGGATAAGCCCAGCCCTCCGTTGCCACCCATTGTGAAGTGGTTGGTGGGCCCTCCCTTGCTACGGTTGCCAACCTGGGGGTGGATTGGGCTCACCTCCCTAGAATCCCCCACTAGACTTTACCTGCCTCACAGGTCTAGAATGAAATTCACCTGCTCGGCCCTTGGGCTGCTGATTAATGACTCTTAGTTCTCAGCAGGGGTAAGACTGAGAAGGCGCTCTGGCCGGTGACATGTGGGCAGACTTAACGTTATTGTCGCGATGAAGCAGGTCTAACATGCCAGCAGCCGCTCCATGGAGGCTGCAGTCCCAGTGGATGTATTGGGTGAAGGACCCCCTCCAAACTGGATCTCTTCAAAGACCTATTTGACAGACAGAGCCAAATGAGCAGCGGCCCCCACAGCTGATTGTCTCCTGGTTACCCTGTCGGACTATGGAGGCGCCAGGCTTTCCAGCAGAGAAGAGGGACCAAACTACAGACTATGGGTCAGATATACAAAGATACGATCTGCAAAAAAGCGGTCGCAATTTGAGCACAACTTTTTGAGAATCCTATGGTATTCTGCAAACAGACCTATATACTACTAGATTGGTTCATAAAATACTGAATTGCAATTCAACTTCCCTCATGAATATCATTGAGATAGATTGAAAATTGCAACCCCCTATGATTCACTGACATCACAGGGATGATGACCTAATTGGATCAGCAGACCAACATGTCAGTGAATGCTTTTAAATAGACAATGATTTTTTTTTTCTTAGAGGAAAACTGGATGCATTTTCTAAAAAAAACAGGAAGATTTTTAAAACTATTTTTTAGGAGTAGGCAGTGATCTCATGGACGTGTGCGTCTGTGAGAATCCCAAGGCAATTTGTTTTAATCAATTCTAGTTCAGAAGCTTTGTTGCATAGACCGTGCTGCATTCCTAGCCTGTTCCCACTCAGAAGGTGATAACTCTGGCTGCTTCCTGGCCTGGATACAGAACATTGAAATTAAATATTTATCTATTACCGTGCTCTGAGATGGGGATGGGACTTTGATGCACTGAGAACTTCTTTGGATTTTAACACTGATTCTTTAGACCAGAGGCTAATCGACCTACGTCAGCTGAGAGTTTTTTTTTGGATGCCTGGGCCTCGCCAGAGTACACAAGAGATCAATTGCCCCCATTCGGACCCATGAGCTCAGAGCAGCCATACAAGACCCGGGAACCTGAAAGACTCAGGGCACAGATGGATTTCCAATCAAATTTTGCAAGACACATAAATCATCCCTAATACCTAGATTGGCACAGCTATTCAAGGAGACCCTAACAGAGGGCAGACTGTAGGTCTCTCTGTCCTCGATCCTAAAACTGAGGTGAAATCCAGTGAAACATTTCTTTTAGGCCGATTGCTATATTAAATACTGACCATAAAATCCTCAGTAAAATCCTGGCTAGTCAAATGCATAAAGTGCTCCCTCATTTGTTCCATCCTGACAAAAGAATATTTGTCCTGGGGAGAAAGAAGCTCATCCTAATACATCAGAAGGCTGTAAAAAATTATGAAGGTGGCCCCACTGATGTGGCCCTGCGCCGTTTCTTTGGTCATAGACCTGAAGAAAGCATTTGACACACTGGTGTTAAGCTACCTCTTTGAGGTACTGCATAAATTTGGGTTAGGCCAGGCATTTACCATACATATAATACAACTACTCTACATAGACACCATAGCTAGGATTCATCAAGATAAGTCTATCTTCCTCCCGTTAAGGTGGGCAAAGGAGCTATACATTTTTGCCCTCCTGTCCTCTTCTTTTCGTACTAACCATGTGGCCACTGGCCATCTGAATGAGATGTGAGGGGCAAGCGTGGGGAATCCTACTCCTGAGTGTGACATATATAATTTCACTTTATGCAGATGATGTTATTCTTTATTTTATTTTTATTTTTTAAGACTCTCAGCAAGACTACTTGGGAATCAAGCCGATGCGGATAGACTTTGGAGCAGCCTCTGGTCTATTCATCAATTGAAGGAAGACGTCCCTGATCCTTTTGCATCCGGGTACACCTTATCTCAGCATTAACCTAGGAAGGGGGCCCAGTTAGAAGGAAAGAAAAACACTTTTTTCGCTACTTAGTCATCAACATATACCATTCAGATCGGTGAGCTCCCTTGGGCCACTGTGGCATTTTTTAAGCCACTGTCAATTATGGGGCGTTACCCTATCTAAAAGGGTGATGTTGCTATGACTGTTATATTATTTTGCAAACATTCCAATCTTCCTCACCCAAAACTTTTTTCAAGACTTAGGTGCTCTTTAAGTGGATCTTACATGGCACAATGGGCGCCGCAGAGTTGCTCTGGCTAAACTGTACCTCCCGGTTGATCAAGGTGGGCTGGAAGTATTCCATTTTTTTGTATGCCATTACTTAGCAGCCCAATTACCAAGTTGTCCTGCTGGTTATCAGGCCTTTCACTAGAGAAAACAGGAATAGTTGGCCATCCTATGCGCCTGGAAGAAATATACAGCTTAATACTCTTGGGAGCTAAGCTCAACGCTGAATGGTGTTTGCAGTGCAAAGATGCCAGGCCAATAGCCTGACAGTCACTTAATATAGGGCTCCTTATGCCCCCAGTATACCCCAGCTGGCCCTCCCCAGGCACCAGAGTCGTTTCCAGAAGCAGTATCTTGTAAATTGGGCAAGGACCGATAAATAGACCTTAGTTGACTTGTTTCAAGATGGTCAATTGCTGCCCTTTCAATCAATAAAGGACTTGATTACACTGCCCAGGGGGCAAATTGTTACACATGGCTTGTTGCTTTATATCCTCTGAAATATATGGTGGTTCTCCGACATAGAACTATCAACATATTCCCTTATACAATTCCTGTACAATCCGGTTTGGGAGAAGATGCGTTAGCAGGCTATATACTAGCCTTTCAGCATTAGATACCCACCTCACTGCAAAATTAACGACCAGCGTTAAGATAAGTGCCTAGAAGTAACCAATTAACTACTGGCCAATTGGACAGCTCTACTAAATGTTGTGCTCCATGCTGCAACTAGGTTCAATACCGATACCAATAAATTCAACATTTCACCTACCATCAAAAATCTTAAATGTCTACCAATACAGGTTTGTTGTTCTTTCTAAACAGCATGTTCAGACCACAAGGCCCTGAATGCACTAGACCACCCACCCAAACACGTATCACCTCTGCAGGGCGAAAACCTCTAATATGCAAATCTAAATTACAACTTGATTTTACAAAGACTTAAAACTTCTTCCTCCAACAAGAAAGCCAGTATGTCTCACTTCTTCACCAGTCACCAGCCTAGAATATAGAACAAGCTGCTTCTAAAAATTAATTCTGAACATCCTCCTATTTGGTACAGAGTGGACTGGAAGCTCTTCTACACCTCTAATTTACTAGTCCTAACGATTCATACATCTTACCCTTTCTGGCTACGACTAATATTTTTTAAGTCAACCAGTGCACTGTGTGCCTCATATTACTTTCTTTCTCCTAATTCAACCTCTGCATTGAGTCAGTGTTATCACACTACTCTACGCTTACAGTGATCGTATTGTATAGATCGTCCTTTTGTAAGAACCACCTTTCTATTATCATTTCAAGCTTTTAACCATGTAACCCATGGACCCATATATGGTGTTTCTTGTGTTCAGTGCTCTGACACCTTCAGCAACCAAAGCCAGTGCTAGAGGTGTGGCGCCGCAGCCAGGACGACTGACTCCGGAATCTGGGGATCACGGTTCGATCCCCGGCGCCGGCGGCAGATTAGCCAGGCACCATGTGACTCTGGGCAATAGCTTGCTTAATCTTCCCGATGGTGCCTAGAGACCCTTACGGGTGACTGTTCGCGCTTTACAAATGTGGATTATTATTATTATTATACAAAAAATAAAAATAACATGAAGAACATACACAATAGACAAGTTAACACGTGCAATGTTAAGTTGTATTTACATGTATGTGAAGTAGCAAGATGCCATAACATACAGGTATTCCTAAAAATAAGATGCCTTTTACCAAAGTCGCTCTATTTTTGCCCAGATCTTTGAGGAGCAGCTCCCTCTGCGTGAGTTTTATAAGTTTGCTGTGCGAATTTGAATTTGAATTCGTGTAAAATGTTGCAATTATGCTGCGAAGGGAGTTTAAATGCTTTTATGGCTGAAACTGAAATATAGTTTCAGTAAAAAATGGAAGTTATCAAAAAAGTATTTACTGTCCTGGTTTCGCGTAGGAAGACAACGGTTTGAGCAATAGACACAAATTCACTTTAAAAAGGAACGATTCTTCAAGAGTACTTTGCTGAATGTTACCTCAGTCAAGAAAAATCAACTCAATAATGTGTTTTGCCTTTGCAATTGTATTTGTGTATGCACAAAGGGAAGGCATGGTATTGCCTCTAACTACTTTTACATTTCAGAGGTATAAATCACGCATCCGTCATTTTAAACACAAATCGAAAAGGCAATGGGATGAGACGTGTGTACATTATTTCCCCGCTACAGGAGGCAGGCAAATACACATTTCCACACTCCAGCCTCTTTTTTATATTCTATACCTTACTCTGCAAAGCGATCACCAATACTAACAGGCAGAAAATTAGATTCCTATATTGGAATAGATTCTCAATTCAGATGCCTTTTCATAAAGGAATGAACTGAAAGACACCCAAAGTGCGACATAAATATTTTCCCAAGTGAGAAAGATAAATCGAGTAAGTAATGTATTCCCTGACCAACATTGTGAGTCATAAACTCCAGGATTTGCTCACTTTTAACCAATTTATTTAACTTAGCCCGGTCCGTGCAGTAGCGGTTGTCATGCCAACAATGTACAATGGCTTTAATTGTACTCTGATGCATATGAAATGGAAAGCTTTATGCAGACATAACTTTGGCTGTGGGGCTGGAGCACTTTCTTGGCATTGACAGGGCACTTGATTCATCGGGTGTTTCACAATGTATCACTAAAAAGGCCTGGTGAGCAGGCAGTTCCCTATAGGGTCATGTTTCCATCCAGATGCAAGTGCTATCAGAGGCCCTCGTCAGCTAAACTAATTATGATCGTGCCATTTGCTGATGGCTGCTCCTTCGAACCTTCGACATCCCCCATTAATCACCGATAGGAGGAAAAGGAACGAAACGTAAAGAAATGAGGGCTTGGAGGCTGTCTTGCCATAAAAGTCTGAAACGAGTTTAATAATTTAACAAGACTGTAGGAATTTTTTTAGTACCACCAAAGTCAGCCTGACAATTGCCCTTCTGAACCAAGAACACGTTTTGTTGTGAGTGCAGTAGGATGTTCATCTTTAGGCAAATATGCTGAAATATGGCATTATACATACATTTTGTTTCATTTTCTTTAACTGTCACAACAGTTTCCCCCTGTCCCGGGTTTACAACGTACATCATTCATATTACTCAATAATGTTATAATCTCTGAAGCGCACGAAAGGAATATACTCTGGGAATAATACAGTCGGTCGACTGAAACAGGACTGGACAGAACTCAGAAGCACAGATCTGGACAAAGAAGCATTTTGTGCATGTACTAATTCACAAGCAGGTTTTTCACATGAGCAAAATACAGTGCATGTGTGCATTTTGCAAATCAAAACAAAAAGAAATGGGAAAAAAAATACACAATTGACCCTGAGAGAAATCTGAGATTTATGACAGAGCTGTTAACGCAGGAGGAACGCCCTTACAGAGATAAATTAGAAGCCACACAAGTGGGAACCTACACCATGCTGCAAGAAACATATTCACAGTAAAAAGAGAGCTATCACTCCACTGAATAAGGATGGATGCTGCCATGTGGCATGTTAAGCTGCATGTTTCAGCAGGGATATCACTGATGTGATAATGGTATACAATAATACAAGTATCATTATATAATAGTATGAAAATGTGTGTGTGTGTGTATATATATATATATATATATATATATATATATGTGTGTATATATATATATATATATATATATATATATAGATGTGTATATATACATATTAATATATATAATTAATGGATGCTAAGTAAAAATAGAACTTTACATGGGTGGTGACACATGAATTATTTTTCATATTTAATAGATATGACAGAATTTCTGTGAGTTATGTATATCAACCAATTGGAGGTACGGTCTCAGATTTATTTCCTTAATTCCAGCTAATTAGTCCCTAGGCATAACAGTGCATTTATATAGTGATGTCCCAAATCTCATTGATGAACTTCATATGATACTTTTCTTTTATCAGCATAATTTTCCTGAAAGGTAGGTTAAAAGAAAAGTGCTCAACATTCTAACATCACTTATACCACATGGTCAACTGTAACTTGTAGGCAGAAGCTTAAAAACATAGGTTCTATAGAGAGACGTACTTCTAGCAGAGTGAGACATGACTTCTCGAAAACCCAACCTTCTGAACAAATTGTGAATAATTTACGAGTTTTCTATTTACACTGCAGCCAACCAAACAACAGAACATCTTTTTTATGGAAACGTTATAAACAAACAAGTAAAATAGGAGTTTAATAGAGGCTTGAGTTTGAACAATATCTTCAAACTACTGGACATTCGGCCTTTTACTTTGTCACCAGAATCCCTCGATAGCATAACCAGACCAAAACACTTTGTAATCCCTTAACAATTTGATCCCTTGTCAAATGGCACTCTAAGTAGTTTCCAAGGCAGTTCCCAGCTCGTTTACTTGGTCGTCAATGACAATGAATACTTAACCTCACAGTGCTAGTCTCTGCCTTTGCTCATCTTTTGGTGCAACTGGTAGCTGCTGCTCAAACAGAAGGTAATGTTTGGCCTTGTTTTCCATCTGCATAGTTCTATTTCATACTCGCAACAACCACACAGTGAGAAGTCTACACAAGGTATTCATTCAGGCCAAATGGCTGCCCTAAGTGGTGTTGGAACAATTTTCAGATTGGGGGTTCTTGCCATCAACTCATGGGGATTGTGAAAAATCCAAGTGTCACACAAAGAACAGTGTAACAAAGGAGCCATGCCCATTCATTATAAGGATGTAGCTGCTGTAGCAGTTTGGAGCACACAGTTGCAAATATAGTACTAAAGAATGGTGTGGTAGGGTACTGTCATTTACGAACAGCAGATTTCCCATTGAAATGGACATAAAATTTGCAAGAGCATACAGTTTTACTGATACTGAGTGAACAAATGATATTATGTGGAAATTGGGTTTCAGCGAATATTTGCCGTTTGCACATCACCAAGTAAAGTATCACTATTTGTTTTTATCCTATTAAAGTCTTTGGGCCTGATTACAATCTGGGTGGAAAAGATACTCCATCACAAACGTGACGGATATCCTGTCCGCCGAATTACAATTCTATCATATCCTATGGTACTAGTAATACGGCAAACGGGATATCCGTCACATTTGCGACGGAGTATACCATCCGCCAAGATCGTAATCAGGCCCTTTGTCTCCATCACACTTCAGAATTACATAAAAAGTGCTTCATTTAGGCTTTCCGAACTGCTGATGCATTTTGAAATACATGTACAGATCATTTATAGGTATTTATGTTATCTTGTGTATGAGCAAAAGACATCTAGCAGCCTTGTTTTTTGACACCAGCAAAGCAAAGCAAGGTTCATTCTACGAAATCCTCTCAGTTTGCAGTCAGCTAAAGAAAAATAACATAATTTTCCATGTTAAAAGAATAAGCAGAAATTTGTCAGAAGACAGACTGAAATGTATCCTTTGTCTTTAAATGCACAGCAAATATGACAAAATGAAAACAAACATTAATGGCATCTTTATCACTCGCTGACCTGCAGAACTCAAGCAGGGTTACTTTCAGGGTGCTGCTGCACCCCCTGTAGCCCTACTTCTAGCGCGTACGGCCAGCAAAACAGCAGGGGCCCTTGCTGTTTCTGCGATCTGTGTGATGCTCTGTGCAGTATCTCACCACAAGAGAACAGTTATCTGGACTCTTTAGTAAGTTCAGTGGCAAAGCACTTCCATGTAGCTGGAGCAAGAGACGACTGAAGAGAGTCAGACATCAAACAAAAACACATTTGAAGCACAATAAAACGGTATTGATTAAAAAAATGAAAGCAAGGAATGTTAGTACTATTAAAAAAACACATCCATAATTGTTTTTGTTCCTCTGCAAATACAGAAGATATGTGTAGCTTTATGTAGCGTGAACCGTGCCCAGGAGCCTTGGTATGGGTTACAGCAGGACCAGAGCATGCTAGGCACATGTTTTTTAAGGAATGGGGAGGGCACGTGATTTGTACAGAAGAACCCTATGATGCTGAACCGAGGTCGTGGTGCAAACTTGATTCCCCATTTCCTAAGTCGGCGGTAGCCTGCCAGCCTCCCCCTTAACTCACCTGTGTTTTGCACATCAACACACACCATTCATGTCTCTCCCCAGCCTCACTGGCTCAAGGGAAGCTGGTTTACTCAACTCCCTAACAAAAGAGAGTGACTGAGAAGAAAGCAGCTCAAACATGCATAGATGGTATTACAGGGACTTAATCTACAGATCACTGTACCCGACAAAGTAAATCGGACTACCAGAATTAATTTTAACGTCTTCTTCATGCATTCTATTATGCTGCCAGCATATCACAAGACAATCTAATGCTCACCATAACTGATACTTCCTAGTTAAGGTACATTTTCCAAACTGAGTGTCTCATAAAAAGTAAATCCCTCTTTGCTCATACTACAGGATACAGAGCCTAGGCCCTGGTGTAAATATGAGGCAAAACAATTTTGTCCTAGTTTACACTGTGCCTATAAAGAAATGAACCAAGGACATTTTGCTAAAGTCTGTTTTTCAAAATTATTTTTATACCATGGCAAAATTGTGAAAAGGGATTGAGAAACCACTCAAACATTTATTACCTGTCTTTTACTAATAAATAATTTTGGTATGTCAGAGATTTTTGCAAGAAAACGCTAGGCCGGTGTCAACTTAAGCAAAAAAACAAATATGGGAAACTGACTCTGCTCTACTTTTCTATTTATGATAAAATGTGTCAACTGAGTAAGTATAAGATGAAGACCAATGAGTCAATGTGAAAATGAACCAATGGGCAATTATAAAGCGCACTATTTTCCAATTCTGCGGCAAAGAATACCTCAGTCCAGAAAAAGGATGAAAGAAGGTAAATATTAAACATAGGCAAAGTAGATTTTCAGCAGTTTCCCGAAAGCACTATAGTACCCAGTAGTTGGAAGAGAGGGCAGGAGGTAATTTCAGAATATTGCTTTGAGAAATTGAAATTAGCGGCCACCCTTTCTGGAATGCGAATATGAGGGATAACCAGAAGGCTGGCAGTATCGGAACCTAACTATATATCAGGAGTATTTACTGAAGAGAATTGGCAGATAGGCAGGACCAGAAAAGTGTACTATTATTATTATTTGCCATTTGTAAAGAGCGCAGCTACCAATCAGGTTTCCTGGCGCTAAGCACTACAGAGGCAAAGCTAAACGACACTGCCATTAAAAAAGCCATGTCTTTAGCAATTTGCAGAGCTGCATTAGTGAGGTACACCTCTACATGTGCTGAGGCGAGGCATTCCACAGTTGTAGACCTAGATACACGAAGGAGCGACCACCCGATCAAACCCTTTGTATTCTTGGTAGCGGATCTCAAGTTTCGAAAAGAAATATACAAGGAGACCAGATCTTTTATATATTTAGGTCCAAGCCATGACTTGGCTTCAAACATAAAGCATAGGGCTTTGAATTGTATTCTATTTTCGATTGGTAGCCAATGTAGCTCCTGCAGGATGGGGGAAGCTGTGGTCCTTCTTGAGGAGCGAGTAAGGAACCTAGCCGCAGCGTTTTGCACCACTTGAAGGCGACGGATAGCTGCCTTATCTGCACCGAGGTACAAAATGTTACCATAGTCCAGTCTGGAAAGATGAGCACCTGAATTAGTGCCCTCATTGCTAAATGAGGAATGGCACAACTTATTTTTTTCACCCACTTCATAACTGCAAAGCAGGATGATGCAAATACGGCTGCTTGGGGATGCATAGACAAGTCTTCATCTAACCCGGAACCCAGGCTTTTTACTTTTGTAGAAGGTGTGGGGACAGAGCCTAAGGAGTGTGGCCAGTGCTCCGGACCCCTTAGAGGTGGATTTTTTCCCCATGATCCTGACCTCCGTTTTGTCCCCGTTCAGTTTAACTGCGCTACGGCACAGGTCTTTATGCCTATAACATTTTGCTATAGGAAGTCAGTGCAGAGTGGTGAGATGAAGGAGAGATGCCAGATTTCCTGATGTTATGAATGAGACTCATGGCCACTTTCTGCACCAGCTGAAGATACTTAAGATGCCTTTTGGGAAGACGTATACAAAGAGAATTACAATAATCCAGACTAGAGATACAGTAGACTGGACTACAATTTTAGGTGTTGAAGGTAGAGAATCAGCAGGGTCTTTTTAAGAGATATGAGTTAAAATAAGCAAGAGTAGATGCGTTTGGAGATGTGAAGTTGAAAAGAGAGGGTTGGTGTTAAAAGTGACACCAAGATGATTAGCTCATGATGCCGGAGCCGGGTGCTCCTAATTTCAAGGGTCCCTGAAAAGCATTACAATGAGGTTTTTTTTTTTTCATGGGCAAAGCACAGAAAAAACAAATCACCTGATAAAGAGGCCAACGGGGTAACAAAGAAATTTAAAAAAAAGAATTTGCAATGCAATTGGTCTCGCATTTGCGGGAGTTTAAGCTATTGGCAATGTAAATGACAATGCCTTTTATTTATCTGTTTTGAAAACCAAAACATAAATAAAAGGCATTGTCAGTTAGAATGCCAAATGCTCAAACTCTTGCAAATGCGAGATTTCACTCCAAGCACACTGAAAGGGAGGGGGTGGGGAGGGAAATGCTGTGGTGGTGGAGGCCCATGTGTTAAAGGACAGTGCTCAGCTGTGTAAGCGGCGCCGAGAGAGTGAATACAACACCGCCTCTAAAGAAAGGGTTGCGGTCGCCATTAAGGCGAAAGCATGGCATGGGGCGCTTTCACAAAAACAAAATTGTTTTTGAACTTCACAAACAGATTTTTGGGAGGGGAACAGTGCCCCATGCCCTGCTTTCACTTTAATAGTGGCCGCGCCCCTTTCTTTAGACCAGTGGCGTCACTAGGGTTGGTGTCACCCGGTGCGGGTAACTCATGGTGTCACCCCCTCACGACTTACCGCATGGACCTCCTCCGCTCCGAGTCCGCCAGTGGACACACTTGGCAAATAACGGGACCATACAGAATCCTTAGTAATGTTTGTAAATGTAGGTCCTATATTTACAAAATGTGCCTGTTAACAACAGTGTGATAATGACTCATTAATCAGGTTGTACAGTGGGCTACCTGCTAGTCAACAGTTTATTGGAATTTATAATATCATAGGTATGGTACTTTGTACTGGTGTGGTGTTCCCACTATCCAGCAACACAATATATCAGTGGTCGAAGTGGGGGGAAAAAAGTAGGGGAACTGTGGTTGGAGAATCAGAGGGCGGGAATAACCCAAGGATTGGATCAGTGGGCGGAGTCAGAGGTGTGGCCAGAATGCGCAAACATCCCAATTTTTTGTATTTGTTTGGTTTCACTGCCCAGTTTTATCAACCAATGGATACACATGATTATTTAAGGTTATAATGAGTTATTGACAGTAAAATGTATTCACAAAGTGGGATATACTTCTAATCACAGAATGTCCCCAAATACGATAAAAAGCGCAAGCCATTTGTCTCCGAGCCATGGAGTTTCTGTCATCAGCACTTCTCCCTTTTCCACAACAGCAGTTCAAACATGAATGGCTAAAAACCCTAGTTTGCAAATGTTTTCTAAATAATAATGGCTCTGCCATATTTGCCTCATAATGCAAGATCTGCAGCATGATCTGACCATTTCAACTAATAAATTGTTTGTAGCTCAAACGTATCAAAAGTTAATAAAAAATGTGACTTGTGTTGCTGCGGAGTAGATGACAGTTAATAGATCACTGTTCTATGTTAGGATTTTAACTTATAAACTGCAAGTAACAAAAGGATCTCTCTGACAAAAGCAGTAGCCCACTGGCCTATTTACATTATGTGCACTTTGTGATCTGCATGGTACATGTTCTTTGCAGCAGGTACATTAATCCTCTGAGCTACCTTTCCATGAGTCAAATCTTCCATTAGACAAAATTCTGATCTCTCTCTAGGAAGAACATTAATCACCAGAGTCGTCATGACATTTTTATTGTTACCGAAAATTGCTGGAGGGCAGGAAGGAGGCAGCAAGCGCTTTTAAAACCATAATATACTTGCAAAAATGATGCCTCCACCTAAAGTCAGCACCTGGTGCGGTCACACCGGTTGCACCGCCCTACAGCTGGCCCTTCTCAAGGGTCCTGTGATCTCAGTGACAGGGTCACTGTTGTTCTAGGGTGTGCTGCTTCATAGGCCTGCCCGCAAGTCTGGAGGTGAACTTCAGTATGAATAGTGGTGGACAAGCCTTGAAGGTTAACCTACACTTGTCATGCTAGGGTGCACCTGCTGGTGCTACGAAACCAGGGTGTTGCGAAGCCTTCTAAGGTCTAGCATGAGATGACTCTCTCTTAGGAGAGTGGTCTGGTGGACTGGTTATTAAGGCTGAACCTGGTTCCCCGGTTCCAAATTCAGCAGCTCTGGCCATAGTGCCACATCCTCTCCCCCACTGAACACCATACTGCCCCACTGAGAAAAACTCAGACTGCCTTCAACTACAACCCAATTGTTGCCAGCTATAAACACCTGGATGTGGCTCAATTTAAATTACGCCCTGGGCAAGAGCAATATGTGGCCTACAGGTAAAAAGTGACAGCATCCTGGAAAAAGCAAACAATCATAGGGAATGCAAAATTTTGCAAACCATGTGAAATGTAAGCAGGAACAACATGGTTACCTTAACGCTTTTACACTCACTGTTCAGAAATCAGTGAGTGCTTTTGCCTGAAAAGTTAAGGACATGACAACAGGGCCCTGAATGGACCCATTTCAATGACCATTTCTTATATCCTTACAAAACGTAAGCAGTATGGTAAAAAAAGACAACATCCCTAGATGCAGAGCAGCAGTACAAATTTTGTTTTCCAATCCACACATTGCTGTACCTCCAGGATTGGTGCACTAGTTCCAAGCCCTGGGAAAACAAAGCCAAGACAACAAAAATAGTGCTTCACTGGCAAACTCTGTAAAAGTGGCGCTAATGTGTTTGGGTGTGAATAAAATCAATCTGGCCAGTTTGCTACCACTCTGTCTTACTTTATTTAGTTATTTATTTTGCATATTTTTAAACTTTTATTCGCGATGCTTCACTTTGGAATTAAATGTCAGAAAAATAGGACATTGATTTTCCAGCAAAAGTGATTTTCTTTTTTGGATCCATTTCACAGGGGAGCAAATAAAAGAAAGGAGAGGAAAGAGAGTGAGAACCCCGTCTTGCAGCCACTGTCTTCAGTAAGAGAAGAACTGCCGGGCTAGCAGGCAGAGGCCTCAGCATGTACACAGAGCTGCTGTGCCTGAAAGTCGTCTTCGCAGGCCTTCCGAGTCCCGACAGCTCAAAAGATGGGCCCAGTAGTACCATTACAATCTGAATTTATGTTCCTAAGCACTCACCCACCTCGCACTTACAGAACGTTCTTGGGCAACGTCATTGCTGACACTTTACATTCGCAAGGTACTCAAAGTGAATTTTAACACAATCCCCGAACAGCCACGGCAGTTGCGTGTCACAGAACGGGGGTGGTGGGGCTTCCTGGAGTACAAAAAGTATATATATCCTATCGTGTGTTGAGTTCGCTACAAAAAATATTTTGGTACAATAAAAATATTTCTCACCTGATGTGTGTCTGAAAAAGAGAGACCTCCGCATTAAAACGCGTCTTCTGACCTGGGGCGGAGGCAGCTCGCATCTGACCTGTCGATCTACAGAAACGTAAAGGAACTTTTAGTTTCGCTTTCGTGATGAGCCCAGCCGCGCTTCTCCAAAAGCACGTGACCAGCCTGGCTGCTTCCCAGGTTATTTCAAACCGTGCAAAGGGTTTTTTAGGTATGGCCTAAAAACAGATTTGACCTACACGCTGGTATTCAGGTGTATTTTAAAAAAAAATGAACAAAATACATTTTACAGAGCCTTGCAAACGATTCTTTTCATCCATGAGGTTGGTCTGTTAAGTATCATTTATGTTTTGTTTCTACCATTTAGAGCATGGTGCCCACAACTCGGTGAGCAGAGGCAGGCAACCTCGCTCGCACTGCCTTCGCCCTCCCCCTGCGCCCTGCTGGGTGTCACCCCATGTGAGGGTGTCACCCGGTGCGGTCCGCACCCCCCGCAACCCCGTAGTGACGCCGCTGCTTTAGACATGGATAGCTGTATTGAGCTTTACAATAAGCTGAATACGGCCAGCAGCGTCTAAAGAAAGGGGTGCGGCCACCATTAAAACGAAGGCATGGCATAGTGCGCAGTAAAACAACAACTATTAAATAAGCCAGCCCACATAAAGAAAGACCCAAGGAAAAAAAAGCTGCACGGCCGGTATAGTAAAAGAGTGCCACGTTGCAGGAAAAAATTTTAAAAAATTACCGCAGATGAAAAGGAGCAATTTTGCCACCATTGGTAATATGAATGTAAAAGCGGACGCTGTGCTGAAACCTAAAGTGAGGCGCCCGGAGGCAAAGCAGGCACTCTTGCAGGAATACATGTTGTGACTGCAATATGAGAAAATCATTAAAGAAAATAGTGCTCACAGACTGTGAATAAGACATACCGTGTAACAACACAAGTAAAAAGGCCAGTCCTCATGGGAGGTTACAAAAGTAGAAAAGGCGGTACTAAGGACAAAGCCTACTTATGAATCAAAAGCAACCATTTAGAAACAACAGTAACAGGAGCCAATTGAAAAGATGGGTGAAAAATGCGCAGAGCTTCACGTCCATATGTGAATACAGCATGCCACGCAGAGCAGCTCATGTGCTGCCCACGCTCAACCTAAAAAGGGAAGGGCTCAGTGAAGAGCCCTGAGGGACTCCACATGTAAGTGGTTTGAATTTTGAATGAATGAAGAGCAGTGATTGAACAAAGAAACAGAGTGCAAAGAAATATTTTTTGAAAGAACATCAGTATGCTCCAGGGGAGAGAAATTGGTCAGCATGAGAAGAGATTGGTTGTGGGTGATAGAATGAGAAATTGATACAGGGACCCTATATGGTCTATCAGAGGCAGAACGAATTGAGTAAAGGATATCAAATTTCACATGAAAGAAATCTGAAAGACTTGAGTAGTTCTTGAAGAGGTACTATGTGATAGTAGACCTCAGGGGAGGAGAGGCTCCTAATGATTTGAATATTTATTTAGATGTGATAGATGCTGAGAGGATACAGTCCTCGTAATACTGGCTGCGTGCAACAAGGATTTGCTGCCTATAGACCCTCAAGATCTATTGGTACATGGCGTTAGCGGCAAAAGAGTAGTGCAATTGCCATTTGTGCTCAATTTTATTTTAAATAAATGTTTGTATCCTTTAAAGATGAAGAAAAGCACGGGCAACATTTGCCGGCAGGATCTATAAGCGGACTTATGAGGGCCTAGAAGCATCAAGAGTCATAAATAGACAATCACATAAAGACTTGGTACAATGGATAAAATGCCTTTGTCATTATGTAAACAGAGCAGAAAAAAATTAAAATCAGTTCACGTTGCGTATGCTTTAGAGCAAATACATTTCCTACATTTTCTGTTCTACAATCAGCAAAAAAAAGGTGCCAATGGCTTCACCCTGTGCCATGTTTGGCCCCGTGCTGTGTTTCTGTAATACAGCCCCGGATTTCTGATATATTCTTTAGTCTTCTTTTTCTATTTGTCTCGCTCCTTGGTTTTCTGTCACCTGTCGAAATTATCTTGCCATACAAGAGAAACAGGTTGGGGTAAAACAAATGTACAACCTGTAGGTCTGACATTTAATCAATAAGCTTACAGCGCTCTCAGTGGGAAGGATTCTCTGCCAATATAACCCAGCAGCACTTTTGTTTTAAGAGCCGCAGAGAAGCCCACGGCTTCCACAGTGTGATATCAAAGAGCGGCAGAGACAGGGCTCCTTTTGCAGTTCCCATGCTTGCCAGGCAGGAGGGAAGGCAAGGGACCGGCTGGGCACCCTGCCGACCTATTCATACTGAATATGGCAAAGCGTGTGCAGCCTGCTGAACCGTTTTACTAAGGACTCCTGCAGTTCCAAAAAGGCCTGATCAGAATTAATCTGTCCAAGGTGTCTGCTCCATGAGTAAAGCCAACAAGCGTTTGCAATGCAATAGGTCTTGCAATTGCGAGATTTTGAGCTATTGGCATTGTAAATGGCAATGCCTTTTATAATATTAAAAGCCATTGTCATTTACAATACCAATAGGTCAAAGTTTGACCACGCTCACCATTAAAGTTTAAAAAAAATAAACTGTAACAGAGCGCGGTGTCCCTGAGGCGAACGCCGCACTCAACATTAAAGTTAAAAAAAACCCAAAAAAACACAGAGCGCGGTGTCCCTGGAGTGGGTGCCGCTCTCAACACTGAAGTAATTAAAAATGAAACTGAGTGCGGTGGCCCGGAAGCGGGTGCCGCGCTCAGCATTCAAGTTGAATTTAAAAACACAATGCTGAAAGACAGCACTGTGTCCCTGAAGTGGATGCCGCGTTCATCTTAAAAGTAATTTAAAAAAAAGTGTCTGCCATTGTACCGTGAGTGCTGTTGGGGTAGGGGGCAGCCACTTTTAAAGTTAGAGCGGCGTATCGCTCCATACGAGAAGCGGCTGCTATTGTCCTGTGTGGGCGCGCTGCAAATACAAGAAGCAGCTGCCATTTTTCGCATTATTCAATAAACAAAATAGTGCTCACCGACTTATAACACAGACCGTGTAACAAGCCGAGTAAAAAGTCCAGTCATTATGGGAGGTAACACATGCAGACAAGGCGGTACCAAGGAGGGATTAACAAGCCTATTTATGAATCAGAAGCCAGCATTTATGAAGTAAAATGACACAAGCCAATAACAAATATGGGCGGGAGTTTGCAGGGCTTCAAGTGCGTACTCCAGTACAGCATGCCTCGCAGAGCCTCTAGGCTCGACCTAAAAAAGCACACGTCCCCCTGTTGATATGAATCCTTACAGAATGAGAAAAAAACTTCTACAAAAACAGTCATGAAATGCACCTTAGACACCACCTTTGCTGATAAATACCTGCTGTTTGTCAACAGCCAGTGTTTTGCCACCATGGAGTCCTCAGTAACCAACCCGCCAAACATCATTTGCAGCTATCCAGCTCTTAGGAACCTTTTATGATGCACTTGGTTAAGAAAACAGGAAATGACACAGTCTCCAAGCCATTAATCAAAGGAACTTCGCGCCCACCCACACATCATGCACTGCTAGGTTTCTGTCCAAGTATTGGTGTTGGGGGATAAGTGGGGAGGTGTCAAAACCCTTTGTTCACAGGTCTACTCTGCATTGCGCAAACCCCATTAAAAGTTAATGTTTAGGAGCTAGAGGGATATTTCAGGGTTAACAAAGTAGGAACGCGCTTTCGCATAGATAATTCTGGCTAGGTTGTTTGAAGCACCAAAGAGCAAATAAGCACTGGTGCAGCATATAGGTTCAATGATCTACTGGCTTTGTCAAAGCATTGTACTGAAGCTGTGCAGCATCAGGAATAAAAGAGAGGAATAAATAAATGTATGATGACATGGCTTCTGCTGATGGGCGCATCATTCCCTATGCGCATGGTTGCATGATGATATATTTGTCCTTTTGCATAAACACACATAGCGTGCCTAGAGAATGACATAGACACAATTTTGTTTTCTTTGCTGATCGAAGCTGGTGAATACCACTTAAATAAATTTAAAAAAAAAGTAAAATATACTTGCACAGCAGCACTTTTTGGAATGTAGAGCAGCCTAAAGGTAAATGGCAACTGCTGGGCCCGCCCAAAAAAGTAAAAATGCTATTGAAAGGGCCGTGGAGAGTGGGGAAACAACAGAGAACGTGTGAGGGGTGAAGGAGCAAAGGAACGCTTGAGGCTGGGGCCAGCGCAGTAAAGAAATAAAATATTTTTTAAATTGCCAATGAGCGGGGAATGAAATGGATGAGCCTGTGGGCATGAGGGCGCAACACAGCATGTAGGGGAGTGGGGTTGGGTGTATATTTGACAGCAGCAGCACATGAGGGACATGGCTAGAACCCAAGTACGCCCTTATAGAATAAGAAAATAAGAAAACATGTAGTTATAGTAAGGAAGCTATGCTCCATACAAGAAACAAGCAGAAGAAGTGGAAGTAAAGTCATTGTATAAGAAGAAAGCAAATGAGAGTGACAAGCAAGCCAATTAAGGGTAAGCAGTGGGCAGGCTCTAACCCCACTGGAAGGTTTTGGTATGGTCCACAAGTGGCCATTAGGTGAATCCTAAACATGATTATTAAGACCAAGCAGAGTTAGGCCTGTTCATTAATTTTTAGACAAGCAACTATGCATATGTCATTCAACTCAGTTTCACTTCACCCAATACAAGTGCCCTTGCATAAATTAGGCATGAACGTTTTAAGTTATTTCACAACCATCATTATTTTCCTAGTGTGTTCAACAACATTTCTTCTTTGCTTTTAATACTTGAACAGTTTCAGAAAATTAATGCAAATTGAGGTACAACACAAGATGCCAAATACAATTTAAAGTGTTATAAACACCACTGTAATAAAGCACAGGAAGCCAGACTCAAGACAGAAAGGAATAACTGACCTATCCTTCAAGGGAAACAAACTATATTACGTTGATTATTTCGAGGTACGCCGGCATTCGATTTTAAGTTTTCCATGGTAAGAGAATTTGTTTTCATCTAAACCCTGTAGTAGAACAGTCAACTGGCATGGTCCACCAAATAAATTACTTATTTTTAATAGATTAGAATGTAATCAATGCTTATATTTATCCTTGATAAGGCACCCGTTCTGTCTCATTGAAATACCATTTTCAGATAAGCATTAACAGCTATGGCATGTTATTCTACATAATTCTCTCAGTTTCTGCGTATATGAATTGCCCATATTGATTCCATACCTTAATGGGTTCAAGGGAAGACAGTGTGAGTGTCCAACTCTGGTTATGTGATGCAAGATCCAGTGGCAAGTCTTTACTCCCTTGGAGACGGGGGAGGACGGCTACTGCAAGTAAATGTGGGCTACACAGGGCACTGGGCCTTGTTGGATCTGCTCATATCACCAGGGCTGCAAGCTTCTACACAATGCAGGGCTGAACAGCAACTCCTTAACAAACCCAGCCTCTATAATATTTAACAAGTATTTGCAGAGCAAATTGGTTGTGCTTCTATTATAAAACAAAATTGCATTTGCACTTGCATGTCCTTCAAAATCTGTGCTCTGTAGCAACCATCACAGGGCAGTCTCTGTCTGTGCTGATGCCACTTAGAAGAGCCTATTTCTGCACAGTGACTGTTTCCATACAGCAGTCGGTGACGCAGTGCTTGCACAGGAAGAAGGTAAGGAAGGAGCATAAGTAACGAGGAAGATAAACAGATTGAACAGAGAAGAATGAAGAGGATTGTGAAGGGGGAGAACAAATGAAAGAGAAAGAGGGGAACACAGGGGAGAAGGTAAGAGGACGTAGGTGGAGAGGATACAAGAATGAGGACAGGATAGTAAGAGTAGGGGAGAGACAGCAGGTTAAAGAAAAAGAAGAAGCAGAAAGAATTACTTGGTCAATGCATCTGCAAATCCCCAGTGATAGGAGGAGTGAAGGGTGAGACAAGGAGGAGAATAAAAGATAGAACCACACAGTAAGACAGGGTAGGTGGCCAAAGAGATGGAAAGCTATTGTGGAAGGGTGGAGGGTGTGTGAAAAGCAGTTGAGAGGGTACTGGATGAGATGGTTATGGTACTGGAAGCGGTAGGTCATGTTATTGTGAGTTTCTGAAATGTATCGTGGCCAAGGTTTAAGATTACGATGTGTGGCGTTTTCATAATGTCAGTGTAATTATGAGTGACACACTTTCACGCAAGCAAAATCAGGCAATGAAGACAAGGGAAACATATAAATAATTGAAATTGCATCCATTTGAGCAACGAGAACCTCTAAAAGATCTCAAAACTGCCTCAAAGCAAGCACCAGAAATGGAAGGGTACTGTTAAATAAATGTGTAAACATTACAGTCCCACAGCCGGCGGCTGTCACAGAGGTACCACACACCAGGCGGCTCTGTTGACTTAACACAGCTGGCGTTGAAAGTAACTGGACCGGCACCGGTGTACCGGTGTGCTAGCACTATTAATATTTTAAAGCACATTTTGAAGCAGTGAGTGAGAGCTACCTCACTGAGGCACTACTTACATTGTGATCCAAATCTCGAGGAGCAGCAAATCCCATAGGCCGTCTTGCCTCAATAACTCCTGCGACAAACGCCGGCCCGGGCTTGATTCTGTAGCTCAGCAGCAGCAGGGAGGGGATGGGTTGCTGAGGAACCACTCCAGCGTCCGCCGCTGTCTGTGGGGGGTTCAGCTGTGCTACCCATTGGGTCCTGTCGCAGGACCATAATTTTTAAGATAAAATCACAGCAGCACAATGCAGTGACAGTACAAGCAGTGCTGCCATTGCCACTGCCGTCAGCCAGCCTAAAGTTTATTCGAACTGCAGCCACGGGGCCCGCTCGTCACTTGTGTTCCCGCCCAGTGGCGTAACAAAAGTTGAGGGGGGTCCCCCTGCAATGTATACGGAGGGCCCCCACTCCAGATTTAATCTGGAGCTCTCAGGCCCCAGTAATGTGCTGAGGGGCCGCCTGCACCGCGGGGGTTGCGGGGGCCTGTGTTATGCCCCTGTTCCCGCTGGCAGGCAGCAGGACGTCCGCGACTGCCTAATAAAGAATGTGTGTCTTAAAACTCCATCCTGACCTCACCCAGGCTGATGTCACGGTAGTAGCCATTGGGCACTAACTCTCAGTCAGGATGTATAATCATTAACCATGCCGTGGCGCATTGTCCTGTTACATTGAAGCATCTTAGAGCTTCGGACTCTTAGTGCTCAAACCTGCCAGGAGCAGCACGCATGGCGTGCTGCCATTCCAGACCGGCTTTAGTTTTAATCAGTCAGTATTGGTGCATGATTACTGGTGCTCCGCTTGACAGATGAGGAGAGGTTTTTATGCTAGACTTTACATTTCAGTGTGGTGATGTGGACCACCATGCTGAACTGAATTAATCTAATGCCTGATGCGTGGTACTTGGCTGGGGCTGGAAGTGTGGATAGAGGCAACCACATCTTACTGGCCATGGGGTTAGGGCTGCAGGTCTTAGCCATGCAGTGCTCCTCTGCTGCTGCTCTGCTGGTTGTGTGAGTGGGTTATATGGGAGTGGCAGCAGGTGAACTGTGAAAGTGGGGAATAAACAGTCTCCCCAAATTTCCTCAAATGTCACAGGTGAGTTAAGCAAGCAACTCGGACGACCTGAAGGGACACATTTATCCCTTAATGAATGAGGCCAGCTAGTGCATTTTACAGTACAATTTTTTAATAAGGGTGCTGAAAAACATTGTTTGGTCATGCAATATCTAAAAGGACAAGAGCGTGCTAAGTAAATACAGGTAAACAAAGGGAACAACAACTGAAAAACCGATATAGTGGTAAAAAAAGGAAGTTTTCTGTCCAATTTCTCATTACTTTGCAAGAAAAGCCACATGAGATCCAATTTAATCTAGTTACAAAAGCAGAGTCTGAATTTATACCTTTTTTCCTGAGTTATTGCCACAAATTATTTGGTGGCAGAAGTCAGAAGGGGCATTTATTTTGTTTGTGGCCGCTTGTAAACCGGCTGCGATCACCAAGTGCTCCCTCCCCCTCTCTTGGGCTCTGCTCCTGTTAGATAGAAACCCCAGACTATACAGTAAGGGGACCGGACTACTACAGAGAAGAGTAGTTCATTGTTAAATACCTGTTTCCTTAATAGTGCAATCGAGCCCCCTTTTCCTCCCTACTCACATGACAAAGCACTGAAATGTGAGGATAATTCCTGCATGTTTTGCCTCGGTGTTCCCTTCATAGCCTGAGTTCAGAAAGACCTCTTAGTCTTTGTCACACCTTGGAAATGATCCACGATTTGGTCCTGCAGAAGGCTACAATTGGTGGGGGTATTAGGAAGGAGTTGCACTAGAGGGAATATTGCTTTTGCTGTGTAGAGAAAAAAAAGGAAACAAACTGCACCGGCTCATTATTGCTTACATTTCTCAAAGTGGAATTGTACTGAGCAGTACAGTTCCCTACTGGGAAACGCTAATGCCTGAAAAGGTCAAGTGACTTTTCCAGGAATATGTCTAGAAAACTGCGACTAGCACAGCTTTTCAGGCATACTCCTGGAAAGATTTGTGAATTGGAAAAAGTATTTTCGAGCAGTGGTGCAAGTCTCCTAAAATATTTTAGCTTCTTTTAGGAATTGGTCCCTGTATGTAGCGTCACTGAAAGATGCAGTTCACAATGTACCCCGACATGGCCAGAATGGCAAGCAATCTATGAATACACCTCACTTTCTAAAAGAGCACTGTCACAATACGAAATCATTTCATTGCAACACCACAGCAGTGATAACAGGTCACGAAAACAATGAAAATGTACAGATACAAAGCTTCAATAAACAAGAAATGGCAACAAAATGTCAAGCGTAGTCCCTTGGTGCAATATTTCAGTGACGAGAAAAATCAATAAAATTGTGTCAGTACAAGACTATGCCGACCACTTAACCCAAATAATGTCAACCATCTCACATCCAACATTACATTCTTGAGAAAGATCTTTTCTCTGCGGATTGATTTATTGGTGTACATTTAAAGCAGGGCACTCTCCTATATTATCACTTTATGTGCTCTAGCGGCTACTGTACGATTGACTTTAGATGTGTGCAACAGTAATGCATTACTGGAAAAGCATGTCTGCGGCCACACGCAAAGGCGCAGTTAAGGTTTGAATGGCAGTTCCATTACAGGCACTCTACCGCTCTGGGTTGTTTCGCGTGGAGGCCAATTTGTCCTCTATTGTTTTGTCCAGCAAAAAATACATTTTTTGAACTCGCCTACAGACAAGTTTTAGCATTTATAAAAAAAAGGCCTATTGGAGACCATGGCAAAAATATCCACTGAGCTCTGGGAAAGACCATTGTTCAACATTGGTTGGCTATATTGTCACTCTCATTAGCTAGCTTCTTATTCAATGGCTTTCCTTCCTCTTCTTGGGTTTGCCCCTTCCCTGGAGCTTAGCTGTTCTACCATCCTTTTGATGTAATGACTTGAATCCTTCCACTGCTCAAATTCAGGGAACAATTTTTTTAGGTCTCACCTGTGACAGTGCATGTGCTGTCACTTACGAGACATTTTGTTTACTAAAAGGGGCTTAGAGCCTGCCAATTGCTTAACATTTCTCAGCTTCATTGCCACTTTTATTTGTTGCCTCCTATTTGCTGTGCCCATTTCGCTTCCTCTTCTTTCATTTCTCTTTTCCATGGAGCATGCACCAATTACTGATTGCTTCATTTTGATTAGCGACCCTCCAGTGCTCGCCCTGTGATTGACTGGGAGAAATTGGGTTGTTGGCTGAAGGGGGAATGGTGATCCCTGTTCAAGCAACAGTCACAATCCCTGTGAGGGTGAACCAAAAAATCACTAAATTAATTTGTGCTTAACCCTTTGGTAGCTTGGCTCAAAAGCAGTCAGGCTTAACGTATTCACAGTGTGTAAAGTATTTATACAGCACACAAATAATAATAAACTGAAAACACAACACAGAACAAATTTGATCAGGAGGCCTGCCAACTAGCCCTTGATGGCACTCTGGTAGTCCTGGGTTCAAGCAGCAGGTTAGGCCTCTGAGGGTTCAAGGCAGTCTCCAGGCAGCAAAGCAGTCCTCCTAGGTGCAGCAATGCAGTATTGAGGAGCATACACCAGGCCAAAGCAGCAGACAGTCCTCCGAGTCCTTCTGCAGGTCCAGCAAGCGAACTGAAGAGTGGGTCTGATGGTCC
Source organism: Triturus cristatus (assembly GCF_964204655.1). NCBI lineage: Eukaryota > Metazoa > Chordata > Amphibia > Caudata > Salamandridae > Triturus > Triturus cristatus. The sequence goes on along the minus strand of NC_140587.1, from coordinate 338,765,146 downwards.
TCTTTTTATAAATGGTGCCTTATTTGATATAGAAGTTTCTAGAGAATTCCCTTTGAATTTAAGCTGCTTTCTGGTTTTATGGACAATGCACATCTGCCTACACCCAACTTCTCTTACTAGGTTCGTATCTTTTGATGTACCAATTTTTCATTCACTGGATTTTGAAGTCACTCTATATTTAAAATAATTTTTAATTGTGACAGTAGGCCCACAAAAATTGGTCAATGAGTTTCAAACCCCCTACATCATCCTCTATGCCCGTACAGTCACATGGTTACTTACAAATGCACAAAGGCACTCATGCACCTACTCACTGATTGAGTGAAATTTACGCAACCAATCACAGACCCATTTTGATACTGATGCACCCACTCATAGATGTACTGAAGCAATCATGCATTTCTTTACAGAAGTATTGATAGACTGATCCACTGTTGTGCATATCCTCTCAAATACGTATAGTGAATGAGAGACTTATTGATACAGTGATGCATGAAGTCATAGATTACACTGAAAAAGTTATGAACTGTGGATGGAGTTGTAATTGATATTACACAGTCATTTAGATAGTAATGTGTTTAGCGTGTTGGTTATAATCCATTATGCAGTTACATGTTTTGAATGTGGTAGTGGCTATTGAATATCTGCATTTGTTTTGTCATTTTGTGAAGTATTCGCAGTGATCGTGGCTGTCGATATTATCCTGATGCCCGGCGTCACCGCAAAGATGGAAAATCAGATAAAATGTTTGTTTTTATACAAACTCCCTACAAAAATAAAACAGTGCAGTAATAAACCCATAGTGTCTAAAATACTGTAAAAGTAGTGCATATATGTGTTTTGCATCCCCTAAAAAAGGCGAGTACATGTCCTCCTAAATGTCTTTGTGAATTGGACCCTTGTACTTTATTTACATTTAAATTTACCCTTGTTTATGAGCAAGACTACATAAAATGCAGTGCTTGCACTTGGAAAAAACAGAAGAACCAAGGCCGCCATATTTTTCTACTGTGTTTACTACTGAATAACTGTGCTTCTCCACTGCCGTATCCATCCTGTCTCTTTATCTCATCCTTGCTGTCTACACTGTCATTGTTTCCCTATGTTTATCTCTCTTCTTCTTGATCCTATGTGTTCCTTTCCCTCTTAGAACGCAGATGCCCACCACCTGTAACCACCAGCACAAATTAAGCACTGGATAAAAAATAAATTCAATCGCTGATTAAAACATTTGTTTTAAACGTGGAGTCAAGGAGTCCTATAGATCATGACAATTTCCCCAGGGTTTGGGATGATAAATCATAAAACAAACAGACAATCAACATTAAAGAAATACGGGTAGTAATCATGTATATTTTCCTCTTTTCCTATTTTCCTATTGTTTAGTCAGTGTTATAGGTGTTATTCATATTGCCCAATTTATGGCAACACTGAAAACTATACAAACTATTATTTAATCAGCTACAGACATATTACTCTCACTCCTGCTGACAACTTGAATTAGAATATTTCTGCTTTGTGAGAAAAGACCCATGATCTTAGAGCTGCAATGGCTTCTGCAAACATCTGCTAACAATCATTGCTACTTCCAACAATCAATTTCTGTATCCAGGCAGCCATTTCCTCCAGCTCTTGTTTAATTATCCTGCATCACAAACTTCAACCGACTTAAGCAGCCTGGATTACAAAGATTTTTTTAAACTGTGACAGCAGTGAAATGACTCCCAGGAGCACACCACAGTCCTGCTGTTCCAGCCGGTCGAAGCATACAGGCACAAACTATCACGCTCCAGCAAAGGAGCAAAACACACACAGACATAAACGTGTTTTTTCAGGGACGTATGCATTGCGAATGTCACGGTAAAGAGAGTGCTTCTCATGAGACTTCTCAACGCTTAGCACTATGAACTGGCAAAGGTGCAGCTTTTATATTGTCAGCAATGAGAAGTGTATCACTAGCTGTGTGAAGTCACAAACTGAGACTAATCCAAGATCTAGGTAAAAATCCATAAACATATGCATATTCTCTACTGAGTGATATCCTCGACAAGAAGAGAAGTTGTCCACACAACCTGAGTGTTCCACTTTGACGAATCTGACAGGAGGGGAGAAGTGCCCCGAAAGCTATAAATACCATACGTAACATATCTTAGTGATGTCATATTTAATGTCAACAATTAGTTTTTTGATAACGTAATTTATGGTGTTGTGTGAAATCATAGGTTTCGCTTTGGGTATCTAGTACATTCTGAATGTGTAGCAAACAAAACCTGCTGAATTTTAGGGGAATTTAATGTTTTAAATCATGTCTATAATTTACCATTCAATTAGTCATGATTAGGCTTCAGGTTTTATGGCATTTATTTTTGTAACATTTCCGTTTGTATTTTTCCATATTTCTTTTTTGTGTTTTGCATATAAATGTAATTGCAAAACTGTACATTTCTATATTTATTTAAATGATAGACGTGCACTCATACTTTGATGTCTGTTGTGTTGTAGCTATTTAAGTTACAAAATATTACATAATAGTACATCCACTGGCAAATATTAGCATTATACCACAAATGTATGTTGACACATGCAGTTATTTAAAGACATTTCATCCTGTTTTTCAGTTTCCCATACTGTCCATCTGCTCAGCTGTAGGGCTATAATTCATGAAAGACAGCACAAATTGTCACTTAAAAGAAGCACATTGTCTGTTTTTATCCACCTTTAAAAGTAAATGCAGACAGAAAAAAACATTGTTTTCTGTCTGTATATATCTGTAAAAATCCATAAAAACAGAAAACAGAGAGCCAGAGTCATGATGAACACACGTCTATTGCAGGACACTGCTGCAAAGCTCATACTCAAACTCCCATGCCGCACCCACACTCACCCACCATAGAGGGCTCTTCTAGCATACCAATCACAAATGCAACCAATTCACTGATCATTCGCACATACAAAGCTTTGCACAACTCTGGGCTAGAATACAAGAACAGCCGCACACACTTTCACCAGCCTGCCAGATACCTGCGCTCACACTCACTCTCACTCGCACACAACCCCAGTATTCATAATAGCAGAGCAGGAGGTTGCTCGTTCTCCTACATTGCAACCAAAACGTGGAATGAACCTCCCACAACACAACAAAGCCTCCTCCTCATCTCTGGAGTTCCGCAAGAAGCTGAAGACCTGGCTCTTCAAAAAAACGTTATGACAACCACACGCCTACACACCTGCTCAAGAGCCTGGATACCCTCAAAGATAATTAGTGCACTATGCAAATCTACATAACATATAGTAGCTGTATGCTTTTTTAATACCGGTTGTCTATAATACAAAACACAGAGTGGGTTTTGGGTCAGCCCCGTACTTATGACTAGGCGGTTTATATCTTTTTCACACTATTTTGCTCTCTTTGCCGTCTGCCCTCTTGCTGCTGCCACCTACCATCCCCACTTTTCACATTGCTTTTGTGAGGGCTCCGAAATATGCACTTTGCTCTGTAAGTCCACTACTCCCTCTCTCCTCCCCTTGCTGCCCCTGCGTTATTGGTTGTTTTACATTTTTTATTATTTTTGTGAGGGCCCTTGAGTTGCACACTTTGTATTTGTGCAAAATCCCTGCTATACTTATTTTTTATTTTTTTATTTTACAGAATTTATATAGCGCGAACTTGACACGAATTGGGTATCAGAGCGCTTTACATAGCACCAGTTGCATTACATGAGGGCACATTCATTTTAGTTAGGCACAGGGAGATTAAGTGATTTGCCCAGAATCACAGGATGTTCAGCGTCATTGCCGAGACTCGAACGCAGTTCCCCAGATTCGAGGTCGACCGCCCTAGCCGTTTGGCCAACTCCTCTCCTCTACTTGATTTCTTTTTAAATTGCTCATTATTTGGTTTTTATTGCAGGTCTTTATCCCGATATACAATTCACCGGCAGTAAGAAACAAAACAAGTATGTATATGTGTGCCAGTCATATCCCGCACAGGGTGAACACATCACACAAACATCATGAAACAGAACATAGTGGAAGGTGGGGCCTATACTTCATCTGATAAAACCCATTCGGGATAACACTGCCTATCACCCCCACGCACAACTCAAACAAAGAAAAACTGATACACAGTTTTATCTAGTCTGTAGTCCTCCATTTGCAGTGAGCGATTGTCAGTTATACGTGGAAAACGGAGAGCAACCCTTATTTCCACATTGTTGTCAACCTATGGGGCATCATGTCCGTTCTAGGGACAAGTGCTGGTAGGATTGTATCCCAGCTTGACAAGCATGGCTTAGCCAGCTCAGGGTCTTGATCTTCTGGTTGCATCATCGTTCACCTGAGTCCATTTCCGAAGTTCTTTTTCCAGGTCTGTACAGGTGGGGGTAACCATGATTTCCAATATACTTCATTTCTTAATGTACCCATTCAAAACTGGACTTCCACCATCTTCAAATGTAAATTATTAATGAAGTATAAAAGAATACATAATTCCAGGATGGCTGCTGCCCATGACCCTGAAAGAATATACCCCAGTTGCCATCTGGAATGTTTTCTGTTACACTTTGAAACAAAAAGGATTCAAGATGTCCACCCATGCACGCAGACACATGGATAAACATATTGAATGGTTTTCTTTCAAACTAAAAAAGCACTCCAAGATGGATGGAGCATACATGCATCATGTGCATACAGGCCCAGCGGCCATCCTAAAATACTTTTTCTTAAACTTTATGAAAAGTATTCCAAGATGGCTGCTGTAAGTCTACAGACACAAAAGCCACCTTCGATAACATTTTGAGTCCAGTTGATGTACATTACGTTCACAGTGCATGTGTATGGACTCCAAAGGAGGTCAGTCTCAATGTTTATAAAGCCAGAGGTGGACCTGATTTTCTTCGAGGGCCATCGGAACAGGAAAAGACCTGGCCATATAAGACATATTCATAGCTCAGATTCAACCTGGATACATGTCTGACCATGATACACATTTTAGCTCCTCCATCCACCACACAATCAGGGCTAATCCTAGGCTGTCAAAGAGACTGCTCCTGTGTCCTGGTGGGAAGATTTGAGCTGTACTACTCTTGTGAATGCCTGGCCCTCTGAATAAGATTGTGTCATGAAGAATGATCGGGGAAGAAGTCTGACCTAGAGCCAGGAGAGCCTGCAGCTAGATGATCATACCTGACAAAAGACCTCTGATTAATACGAGAGTCAACAGCATACATGAAGAGTCAAATATTTGTATCTTTACAGTGCACCTGCATTGCTCTTTATAACTCTTCCCTTTGTAGGAATAGGTATCACCAGGCATCCAGATAGAGTGGAAAAACATTTTTTCTTTTTTGCTCTAGGTATAACGCCAGGTATGTCTTGATGCTGTAATTCCACCATTATAATCACTTAAATCATCACTTCACAACTCATGGTTCGCATCACCCACCTCACCTTTCTCCCTTTCACTCTCTCTCTCTGAACTTGTGTTTCTCTCACTCTTTAGCTCTCTCTGTGACACTTGTGCCACTTCTCTCACTTTGTGCATTTTCGCGTGCTCCCTGCAACTTCTCTCACTCTTTGTGGGAATTGTGTGTCACCTCTCTCACTCTTTTGCCTATTGTTTAACTCCGTCTGTGACTTTTTGAGCCTTTTCTCTCGCTCTTTCTGCATTTTCTCGCACTATTTCACTGAATCTTTGTGCTTTTTTATCTCTCTGGTCCTAGGATGCCATTTTGATATAAAGTAATACAAAGCTGAGATTTGTATTTCTTTTAGGCAACTTTTGAGTGCAAAACATGTATTGGGAAGTAAAGAAAAATTTAAAAATCTGCATTTTGGGGGAGGAGGAGCCTAGCGCGCAACCAAGATGGCCGCGTAGGTGCGAGGCTCCCGAGGACCTCCGCGACCTCCTGAATGAATCCTGGAAATATCCTGTCCTTGTTAAGGGGACTGTGTCGGGGAACCCGAGCTGAGGCACTACCCGTTTTTTGGGCTCGAATCGGACCCCGAACACCGGTGGGAACATCGACTGAAGGTTGCGGCCTTCTCCTCGCCGGCCCCCCGGATTGGAGTAGTGGCGCGATCCGGGGACAAGGTGAATAACAGCGGCGAGCGGGGCTGGGCGACTCGCGCACCCCGCACTTTCACTTTCGCTTTTGCGCCCTCCTTGCTCTCTGGCGAGGTCGGGCTGCGGAGCGGGGTGCGGTGGTGTGGCCTTGTCCAGGTGCCCAGCTGGCCCGCCGGCGGTGGGTCGACCCGCGGCTCTGTGGTCGCCTCCTTGACACCCGTGATCTGGTGTGACGGCCCGTTTGGAGATCTTGGCACGACGGTGGAAGGGCCAGCATGGCCACCAAACAAGATGGCGACCGGGCGAAGGTGAAGACGACCCGCCGTGGCACGGCGCACCAGGCCAATAGTATGGACCGCTACACGCTCCAAAAGGGTTCTCCGGAGACAACGCGGTCATCCCCGGTGGGACCGACGGAGACACCTGCCCATCCAGTGGATCTAACCCTCCGGGACGTCATGGGCGCCATCGCTGAACTGAAGGCCTCAGTGGACCAGCGTTTTGATACCTTGTCGCAAAAAATTGACTCGGTCCTGGTGGATGTGGGCCTTGTGAGGGCGGACTTGTCAAAGACGAACGACCGAGTCGATTCCCTGACCCACACCACAACGAGCCTCACGACTGACGTGGTGGCCCTCCAGAAGGAGGTGCGCCGGCTTGGCCAGGCGAGCGCCCTGATGGACCGGCGACTGGAGGATTCCGAGGGTCGCGCCCGGAGGAATAATATCCGCATTATTGGTGTGCCGGAGGGACGTGAGGCGGAGGCGGCGGATCTCTTCGTGGAAGACTTGATCCTGACCCATCTCCAGCCCCGGGGGCTGAGTAAGTTTTTTGCGGTGGAACGTGCCCACCGGGTCCCCGGGGGCCGCCCTAAGACCGGTGCCCCGCCGCGGCCCCTTATTGCCCGAATCTTTAATTTTCGGGACCGAGATGCCATCCTCCAGACCTCCAGGCAACAGGGACCGGTCAGGTTGGACAACATGGACGTAAACTTCTACCCAGACTTTACCCCGGCGGTCCAGAAGCAGCGGCAGAGCTTTATTGGCATCAAACGTCGTTTAAGGGACCTAAATCTTAAGTACTCAATGCTCTTCCCGGCTAAGCTGCGGGTGGAGGTGGATGGTCGCACGCACTTCTTCGACCGGCCCGAGGCGGCTGGGGACTGGTTGGACACCTTGCCTGGGGATCGGGGCCGGGGGGGTGGGGGGAGCGCAGCTGGCGAGGAGGGCCCGCTGGATCAGAATTGAGGGGTGACTGTATTGCCTTACTCGGGACATTGTTCCTTCACCACATACTGCTTCTGTAGGTTCCCCTCCCATGGAGGTCATGTGGGGTCTGCTGGGGGCTTCCCTCCTCCTCTGGGGGACTAGTTAGTATTTAGCTATGGGGCGACAGGCACACTGCACTTTGGGGGGGCTGTCTGGGCTCATGCAGGGGTGCAGGGAGGGGGGAGTTTTGTTGGGACCGGGGGGTGGGGGGGGTGTGTTGTTTGTTCGTACCGCAAGGCAATCCTGCAACTGTTTTGTTGTCTTTAGACTGCTCGGTGGGGGACGACCGATTGTTTCGACGTATGATGGGGGGTAGGGACTTGACTGTGTTGTCATGGAATGTTAACGGCCTGGGGGATAGGATTAAGCGTGGTGTGGTCCTGCAGTATTTAAAACGTATTTCCCCAGATGTTGTCTTTCTGCAAGAGACGCACCTTATAGGTAACACCTTTCATGCAATGAATCGGAGGGGATATCGTTTGGCGGCCCACTCTGGCTTCACCTCAGGCTCGCGGGGGGTGGGTATTATGGTTAGGAACTCGCTCCCGTTGGAGGTTGATGAGGTGCACCACGATGAGAGGGGACGTTACATTGCTCTGGCGGGACGTATGGAGGGTAGAGTGTTCAGTTTTGTGTCGGTGTACGTCCCGCCTGGGCTACAGGCCACTACATTTGCGGACCTGGGGCGCCTCCTTCTGGAACTTCCGAGTGGCCTATTGGTGGTTGGAGGGGACTTTAATGCGGTTGTTTCTGGATCTATGGATCGCCATCCCCCTAGGGACCTCCCCCGGGCACAGGCGTGGCTGCCTGGCCTTTTAGACACACTGGGCCTGGTGGATTGTTGGCGCCTAAAGCATCCCGTATTGCAACAATACACCTTCCACTCGGGGGCCCATGGTAGTCTTTCGCGGCTTGATTACATCCTTGTCCCAGCGGCCCATGCGGGGAGGGTGGGAGAGGTGCGCCATCTGGCACGGGGTATTTCAGACCACTCCCCATTGTTGTTGCATTTCGATGTCTTCCCGAGGGGGGATGGCAGGGTGGCCCCGATTAACGCCTGGTATCTGCGCTACCCCACCATTCGTGCCGACTTGATCACATCCTTGCAGCGCTATTTTGAGGAGAATGTGGGGTCGGTCCCATCTGCCATCTCCCTATGGGAGGCTTTCAAAGTGGTTCTTAGAGGGGAGGCCCTCTCCTTTATTGCCAGTGCCCGGCGGCGTGAGCGGGAGGAGGTGACCCGGGTGGAGGCCGAGATTGCGGAATTGGAGGGTGACCTGGGGAACGGGGTAACAGACGCCAAGTTACATGTTCTGCAGTTAAAGCAGGCGGCCTACCGGGCCCTCGTCACGGAGGCGGCCAGGGGCCTTGGTAGAGAGCAGCAGGGGCGCTTGTATGATGTGGGTGATAAGGCCGGTAAATTGATTGCGTGGTTGGATAAGAGAGAGAGAGCGAGCCGAGTGGTGCCTTTGATTGAGAGTGTGGATGGTGCGTGTGCCACGGAGCCGGAAGCCATTGTCTCCTGTTTCGCGGATTATTTCCGCGGAGTCTACTCCCCTGCTTCTCCCTGTTCGGAGGCGGACTCCCGTGCCCTGCTTCGGGATATTGCACTCCCCTCCCTTACGGCGGAAGACAGAGATTCGCTGGACGTCCCTCCCACCTCGGACGAAATTGCCTCGGCTATTCGCTCGATTTCATCCGGCAAGGCCATGGGCCCCAATGGCATTCCCATTGAGCTATATAAGTTACGCCCGGATGTGCTGGCACCCCACCTGCGTGCGATGTTCCTCGCGGCCCACTCGCGGGGCTCCCTCCCGCCGGACCAGCGTCTGGCCACAATTGTGGTAATCCACAAGGAGGGGAGGCCCCGTGAACGGGTCACATCCTATCGGCCGATTTCGCTTTTGAACGCGGAGCCCAAAATCCTCGCCAAGGTGTTGGCTAACCGGTTGGTTGGCGTGGTGGGCGATTTGGTCCATCAAGACCAATCGGGCTTTATCCCACACCGCAACACGGCTCTTAATCTACGGCGCTTGCACGGCGTGCTTGCGCGTGTCCCATTTGTGCGGGAGCCAGCCATCTTGGCGTCCTTGGACGCCACCATGGCGTTTGATACGCTCGAATGGCCATATCTCTGGGCGATGCTCGCGAAGTTTGGGTTCGGCCCGGGTTTCATCAGCTGGGTCAAATTACTATATTCGGGCCCGATGGCGCAGGTGGTGGTGAACGGGCGTGTGTCGACCCCGTTCGCGCTGGGGCGGGGCACGCGACAGGGTTGTCCCCTGTCGCCTCTTCTGTTCGCCCTGGCCCTGGAGCCCCTGGCGGAGTGGCTGCGGTGGCACCCTTCCATCCGTGGTCTCCGCTGGACCCCCGAGCACGAGGACCGCGTGTCCCTCTACGCGGACGATATCCTTTTGTATCTCGCCTCCCCGCGCAAGTCCCTGATCGTCCTAGTTGATGTTTTGCGCTCCTTCGGTCGCAACTCAGGCCTAGTCATTAACTGGGCGAAATCCTGCGTCTACGTGCTTTCCGGGGAGGCTCCGGTCCTGCCGCGGGACTGCCCGATCCAGATTGCCTCCCAGGGTTTCCGGTACTTGGGTATATATATCACTCTTGACCCGGAGGCCCGCTATGAGTGGAATCTGCTGCCCCCTCTCCAGCGTTTGAAGGAGGATGTGGTGCGCTGGCGGCGTCTCCCGCTCTCGCCGCTCGGTCGAGCGGCCTTGTTTAAAATGATGTCCTTGCCGCGCTTCCTCTACGCCCTCCAGAACACTATGGATATGGTCCCGGCACGCTACTTTCGTGAGGTGGAGGGCCTTCAGCGGCGCCTGTTCTGGGACGGGAGGCCGCGTATTGCTCTGGCTAAACTGACGCTCCCGTGGTACGATGGAGGGGTCGCCCTCCCGGACATTAAACGGTATTACTGGGCCTCCCAGCTAGCTGCAATTAATCATGGCCTTTACGGGCCCGCCCTGAACCCGGCATTCGAGATGGACAAGATGCTCCTGCCCGGTGGCGATTACAATCGAGCGCTGTACTCTGGCGCGCCTGACTCCCGTCTGACGGGACCGACGCGTGTAATGGTGCGGGTTTGGCACGCGGCTAATGCAGCTATGGGGTGGAAGGACCGTTTGACCCGGGCGTCTCCACTGTATGCCTCTGAGAGACTGGGCTCCCTGTGGACATCGAAGGGCTTCGAGAAGTGGGACACGATCGGAATCAGCACAGTGGGGGATCTCTGGACGAGGGGGGGATTCAAAACTTTTGAGACGCTGCAGGCGGAGTTCCAGCTGCAGGGCAGTGAGTACTTTCGGTACCTGCAGGTCCGCCATGCGCTGGGCTCCGTCTTCCCGGATGTTGCATCCATTCCGGAGTCTTCCCCCCTGGAGGACAGAGTGCTGGATGGCCATGTCCCGGACAGCACGATCTCCCTCATATACAAGAAGCTGATTAATGATAGATCGTGCCTGTTAACTAGTCTACGCGAGGCTTGGGTGGCCGACGGGCTGGAGCTGGACGACGAGGATTGGATGTCCGCGGTGGCCTCTCCGAAAGAGGTGGCCATCCCGGCTCGCCTTCGTTTCGTCCAGCTCAAGATTCTTCACCGGGTCTACGTGACGGGGCCGAGGCTTCTACGTATGGGTTTTGCCGTGGACGGACTGTGTAAACGTGGCTGTGGTGCGTTGGCGACTTTTATGCATATACTGTGGGAGTGCCCGAAGGTGGAGCGATTCTGGCGTGGTGTGCATGAGGTCCTGCGTGTGGTCACGCGTGTAGCGCTGCTGCCCGAAGCGAGGAGGTGCTTGTTGAATGTATGGGAACCGAATGACTACTCGGTTCCGCAGACGCGGTGGGTGACTCTGGGATGCATGATAGCGAAACGTGATATTGCTCAATTGTGGGGATCCCAGAGGCCCCCTGCGGTGTCGGCCTGGAAAGAGCACATGGATTGGTGTATGTTCCGTGAAAGGGTGGTGTATGTGGCGAGGGGTAAGCCTGGGGCGTGGGTGAAAATCTGGGGCCCCTGGAACGCCTACCGTGGGGGCATTTGTGAGCCACCACAGCTGCCGGCTGCCTCGCCTGCTCCGTCTCCCTAGCTGGACCCTCTTGCTCGGCCGCGGGCACGCGGCCCCCCAGTCCTTGATCTCCTCCCATCCCCCTCTTCAGATCTTTCCTGCCAGTCTGGATCCCCCACTATGGAGCAAGTGTTGTCATCTTGAATCTCGGGTTGCCTTGCGGTTGTGGTTTTTTGTTGATGTTGTTAGTCCTTAAAATGAAACCGTACTCTGTGGCAGGACGCCGTGAGGCCTGCACCGTTGATTACTCCTGTGTTTCTACTGTACACCGCTGAGAGACCTTTACTGTCTGTATGTACTATATTTGTGATGCTTTAGCGGCCGGCCGTGCGGTTGTAGGCCCATACCTGTAACCTTTTTATGGATGCAATAAACGGTTTCAAAAAAAAAAAAAAAAAAAAAAAATCTGCATTTTGCACTGGTCTGTTGATTTTGCACAAGTTAAATTTTTTGTAAATCTGCCCCATACGTTGGCATGAGTTTTTACTAAGCAATACTTTTGATTGCACTAAAGTTTGAGATGTGAATAAAATCTGGAAAACTCATTTACAACTTTTTTTTTTAGATGTGCCTTGCTATTCTAATGTGTGCTACTTCTAGATATCTTGCATGCAGATTTCTTTTTTCATTGCAAATGGAATGCAGGTATGATACAGGAGGGTTGTTTAACTTTAAGGCAAAGAGTGAAATAATCTCTACTCTTGTTGTGCAAACTAGGGTTCTGGCTTAGTTCTACAAGGTTTGTCTTTTTCCACCCATTGGTGCCTGAACTTAGTTCAGCATACCAATGCTTCAGCATGCAAAGCCCAGGTTGTTGTAGACCCATACAACACCACTTGACATACTTGTTGGTGAGATGGTCCATGCTTTCTGTGCTCCTAACAGTCTTGTAGAGTTCAGAAACGCAGTGGGTATTCAAACCCAATGTTGTTCTTTAGAGTATCACACGCAAGCACTGTACTATGAAAAATACATTATATTTTTAAAGGTGTGCATTGCAGCAGTCCCATCCTGCTGCTTAGTACATGAGTAATAACAACCCAGAATATAATGGAAACAGCACTAATGCATCTCACTAACAGTATAATATGAACATTTCTAACAGGGATAAAATGTCCTTGAAGGCCTAATATCCAAAAGACTACTTCTATGTGCCACGCTGTGAGAGCATGTAGTAGCTGTCTTGCTTGTGGAGTTTCTTGGGTTCCATCACAGTGCATACCTGTTTCGAGCAGAAAAGCTGTGATTATCAGATTTTGGCCTGGGGAGAGTGTTTCCTAAAAAGAAGAACACACATCAGCTGGGCTCAGCTCCTCTCCTCTTGATATTGGCTTGGTATCAGTTCTTAACATAGGTCTGGAAGGACATCTTGTAATAACATGAAGCAAAGGCTTATCTGAATCAGTGGCCATTTCATGGGGGTTTTATAGAGTTAACCAATGACTTTTACTCTACATTAGGTGATTTTCCACTTAGTTGAAGATATAACCTGCATGAACCAGTGTGACAAAAAAATAAATCACTTTAGACTACATGTTTATTTTGTACATTAACAATCCAACCTTGAAATGTAGATATCATTTGAACTTGTAGAAGACTTATGTGGCCTTAGATTATCAAAGTCACTGTTTGGATGATTTGACACTTTCACCAGTTCTGTTAAAGATAATGACATGAGAGTTATGGGCCAAAGGCAGACAAGCTAACTTCTCGTGCTCAAAATGGAATCTCACAATCATTTCTAAATGACACTCTCTAGATTGATAGATTAAGTTCACCTCAGATCAGCAGCGATTTAGAAATGTATTAGTTTACTGTGCAAAAGTAATAATTATATAATTTTTATATAAAGCTATAAAGCTTGACATCGCAGTGGTTTGTAACTGCTGTAAATACTCAATGTTCCTATTTATCAATCTACTGGTGGTCAATTTACTCATCTCCGAAAGATGGAAGGCTGAGTTAGTTCTGCCTACAGTCAAACTCTTAATATGTAGGTCACACACACGTATAAATCTGGAGATGATCCTGCCTACAGGATGGACAAATGGCTACTTCCGGGGGGTACGTACTACAGAGCTCTATACTCCAGGCCCCACCGGTATCACCTTATGGGCCCGACTAAACATTCGGTGGCTGTGTGGCATACAGCGAGTAAGAGCCTGGGTTGGGATGGGAAACTCAATCTGGCAACCCCCTTGTGGGACTCGGAAATGCTGGGCGCACCAGCAAGGGGTTCGAGATCTCTACTGTTGGAGACCTGTGTAAAAACGGGGAGGTGGTGTCATTTGCCGATTTGCAGCAAAGATATGACCTTGCGGACTCAGAATACTTCCGATATCTGCAAGTTAGACACGTAATTGCAATCGAATCTACCCACAGACACCTCCCTATCGGATGCTTCGCCACTAGAGGACAGACTATTAGATGGTTACTTACCAGATGGGGTTATATCTGTGACATACAAAAAGCTGGTCAACATCACACTGGATCCCCAGATACTCCTGAGACAAGGTTGGGAGGAAGATGGGCTTGGCATAGATGACGAGGAGTGGCAGGAGTCTCTGGCCTCCCCAAAGGAGGTTGCCATCTCTTCTAGACTACGTCTGGTAAAGTTAAAGATCCTCCACAGGATATATGTTTCCGGGTCAACACTGGTTAAAATGGGTAGGACGGATGGGGGTGATTGTAGGCGCGGATGTGGTCAGATTGGTTCTTTTATGCACATAATTTGGGAGTGCCCCCTCATTCAGTCCTATTGGTCAAGAGTGCTTGAATGTATGAGTCGGGTGTTGGGAGTAGCCATACGGCCGGAGGCAAAGAGATGCCGCTTGAATATCTGGGAGCCCACCGACCTCAATAGTAGAGATAAGATATGAGTTACGCTGGACCAAATGATAGCTAAACGGAACATAGCACATCTATGAGGGGCAAGGGAACCACCCGGGGTGAACTCCTGGAAAAACTATATGAACTGATGCATGTTCAGAGAACAAACTGTGTATGTCTCCCGTGGATGCCCCAGAAAATGGTCCTCCATATGGAACTAATGGAATAACTATCGCGGATGTATCTGTGCACCCCCCTGGACCCTGTTTCTGACAATCAACTTACGCCATAGTCCCTGTTGTCACTCAGTGTAATTTGTATATTTGTACCCATGTATGCTCTAGACTCGAAGAATGTACGTCCGTATTTCCAATGCCCTGTAATGTCAACTTTTCTGTTGGTTAATAAAAAGAAATATAAAAAAATTCAATAAAAAAAATATGTAGGTCACAATAGGTATCAAGGGTGAGCATCAACTCACTGAGCCATCTTGCTTGTTCAAAGGAAAAGGGTGATCAGAGGCATGGCTGCTCACCCAAGTCAAAGCCGGCAGGAGTGCACTTTCTTAAAACTGCAAGCCTCGAAGCATTAATGGTCTATAATTCGCCTGCCCAGATTGTGTGTTCGATATTTAGGGTCCTATGAATCAAACGTTTACTTTTGTTGATACATAACCCTTGGTATTATTGGTCTGGAAATGCTCCCTGTACATCGAGTGTTCGATATTTGTTGTGTTAAGTACCAAAAGGTAAACTTTAGCTACTTTCTTATGTGTCTTGCTGTTTCGGTTTGTTCTCTGTAGAAAGCTTTGCTACCCAGGTGGTGAGAACTGCTCTATATAAAGATCATGAATGAAAAAAGAATCATTCACACAGAGCTAATTGTGTGCATGATGTAGTTTTTGTATTACTATACTTGCTAAGGTTCCATAGAGTTTCACCCTGCAGTAAACCTTTCCTTAACGCTGTGTACAAGAGGCCTGTTGGAGGGACGGTGATGGTGCACTCTGCATCTGGCATGTTGTTACAAGAATCAGGTGAGCTACAGAGAATCCTTGTTTCAGTCTTGGACTAGTACTACCTTAACAATAAAAACAAATGAGTAATCTAAAGCCATCCTCTTGCGATGATTGTGCTAGGACAGGAATCGACCAAATGTGACTCCTACAGCAGGAGAATGTAAGGAGATTCGTATGTTCAGCTTTCCACGTCACCTCCCTGATGGTTCTTCAACGCATGAAGGAGGTGATTGCATGTCTTGCTATAACAGGAAAACGCCTCATCTAAAAGGATGTTATTGACACCCTTTCTGTTTATCCCAGTCTCATTCCCTCGCGCAACACATTCTATAACTCGTGACACTACAATCGCCGTCTACGAGTGATGTCTATATCCTTTATGTCCAATAGCTTCTCAGGCATCACGCACATTCTTGATGACATTACCTCCAGGTCATGTAATTCTAAATACCAAGCATGCCTTATTATTTCAAAAAGGGCCCTGTCAAACACTTTAAAACAGAACAGGGAGAGGGCTCCTATCCTGGTTGTAGCTGTCTGTTGTTGAAGACCCAGTGTGTAAAACATCAATATTTAGAGGGGCTTTGTGGTAAGATGCAACTGGCTGGTTTTCATGTTATTCGTATTTGCTCGCTTCTTATTTGTAGGTGTTCCTTTCTCTTCTTGTGGGCGTCCCTGCCCTGAAGCACAACCTCTTTACTATCCTCTCGATTAGGTGACTTGTATTCTTCCTTGTCGCCACATGAGGAATTTTCTTTTCTTATCGGCAGTCCATGGGAGCGTATTTGTTTTCTTGCTCTCCTCCCATGTTCTACTTCCCCGTCTTATCTTTGCCCCAAGCTGTCCATGTAGCTTCTCACCCCCCCACCCAAGCTCGTCCCTTTATTCCTCTGCCCCTTCCCACCCTGCTTGACCTTTTTGTTTTAACGCCACCCCTCAACCAGCTCCTCCATTGCTCTCCACCCGCTCCCCGCTGTAAGTTGCTCATGCCGGTCGACACTGTTTACTTGTTCCCCTACACCCTCTTCCTGTCATATTGTTGCTCCCTCCACCACCACATTCCTTTTTTATAAAGTAGTTTTTTCTTTTTATTATTTAGAGGTAGCTACAACTGCGCAGCTACAATATCCTGCCAGGCCACACCTTTTTTATTAATGTGCTTTTGTGCATGTTAAAAGAAAATTAAATTACCATTCCAAGGTGGGCGTCTGCCAACTTGGAATGGTAAGTTAAAAAGAAAAAATATGGCCGTCGTTGCTTCATGAAGCATACATGTGCATGTGTGGTCATGCATTTGCACATACACATCATTACACTAGTGTTTTTTGCCGTTGCTGAATAGCACTGACAACAAGCATTGGCAAAGCCAAAAAATGGCACCTGTTGGATTCGTCAGTGCTTGTTTAAATCATTGTTACAGTCTACTAAACATGTGAAATACTCTTCCTCATCCACTAATTGTGAAGGCAAGGGAGCATAAGAGGGCAAATAGAAATTAGCAGGTGTTAACATTAGGCAGTATATGGGCAACAA
Source organism: Triturus cristatus (assembly GCF_964204655.1). Taxonomy (NCBI): domain Eukaryota; kingdom Metazoa; phylum Chordata; class Amphibia; order Caudata; family Salamandridae; genus Triturus; species Triturus cristatus. The sequence goes on along the minus strand of NC_140587.1, from coordinate 338,748,358 downwards.
AGTGTCCATCACAGAAACAATACAAAAAGAGGTTACATGCAATATTTCCACTTTCCGTTGGACTTCACAGTATAAAAAATACCTCTCTCTCTCACTTTGTTCGTTTATATGACAAAAACTTGCAGAAACTACACCAATACCAGGAAATGTTTTGGAACACAGATTAAGAATGTTTTATGCCGTTATGCTTCAATCTCACTTGCTTTTACAGGATTATTGAGGACAAAATAATTTCTAAATCCCACCACTTACTCCGCTGTGAAAAGCTGTCAGCTTCATAAGATTCAAAGTTGCATTAACTACATCAGCTGCCATGCTCATGGGGAAATGCTAAAGAGATTCTCTCTAGTGCAGGCTTTACATTTCTTAAAATAAAGGCTTAGAGATCTGTCTCCTGCTCTTCTCCCAAGTAGGAGCTAATTTGTGCTCATATCCACTATGTGAGGATACTGCTTCAACAATAGCTCTCCACCATAGATAACAAGCATTGGCATAGCCAATAGGTCTCGCCTTTGGGACCTTATAAGTGTTTAGCAATGCAACAGTTGCATAACTAAATACTTATAAGGTCCCAAAAGCGACACCTATTGGCCGCAAAAGTGATCGCGATCAAACATCAAAGCGGCCGCCAAAGTTAAAGTAATCGCGGTAAAGCGCGGCGCGCGTGCCCGCGCACATGCACTGTAGCTCTAGGCTGGCCTGGTAGCACTTTTTGGAGCCCTCTCAATAAGTCTCGCCAGACCAGCGCATGCGCTGGGTCAGACGAGACCTAAAAACAGATGAACGACCCGCCGTACCAAGATCCTGATTGCTAATTGTGGTGCAAACTGCACACTGACTTTTTGCAAGCTTTCTGTCATATTGCAATGGGATTTACTTAATAGTTGTATCACAAAATGCCAATTCGCAGTGGTTTGCAAAATAGGCAGCCTAATCAATGATAATTAGGCAGCTTGCCATTTATGACCATGTGCGATTGGCTACCAATTCAGACATATTGGACTGCAGGAGACTGCACACCTCCATCCCTGTGTTTGCTTTCCCAAACAGGATGTTTTTATACGAAGCAGCATGTGTTCTTTAAAGGAACAGGTGCTACTTTTTAAAACAAAAATGTTTCAATTTTTTTAAGACATCGAGGGGAGCAGGCACTCCCTAGAGGCAACCCCACACAATTCCACAGGGGAAATTGTCACACAGGGGCAGCTTCCCCATTGCAAATCAGTTACCACTTCCTTGGTAACATTTCAATCACGTGCAACCATATATTTTTTCACAAAACATTGATATGTACTACTGTGAATCACAAAGAGGTGGGGAGGGCTATTTAGGGACATGCATGATTGTGACTTGGAATAGTCTGAATAACCTCTTCTCGAGAGTCAAAAGGCCTTTCCGACTCGCAAAAGGGATTTAGTGTTTAGCCAAACACCATTTTGCGGTTGCTAATCCTATGATTTTGTCAAATGTAGGGTTTTGCAACCATAGAATGGTATCCATCAGGCCCCAGATTACTTAAAACTTGTTGCAGCAACATCAAAATCTAGCAATACCATGATTCACCATCTTAGTCACTGTACTATATTGTACTCTATGTCTACTTTCTCTGCAATTTGCTTTTACACTGATCTCTGAGTGAGCTATGGCACTTCAATTCTCAAGTTAGTTTCAAAGAGCCCCAGTTAAGTGCAGAATAGTCACTTTTTATACAAATATTTTCTTGCTCATATCTTTAATTCAATTCTTTGCTTTTAACTACAGTCTATTTGGTTAGTGTCATATCATTCACATCTACATTAAGTTTCTGTTTTCTAGGGCAGAAGCCCCACCTGTAGTTGCAGAGTGGAAGAAAGTCAAGGATTGGTGCATGGTCAGGGAGCAGCCGGCTTACGAGGCCAGGGGGTGTCCTCAGAAGTATCTGAAAATATGGGGTGTGTGGGCAGCCAACAGAGGTATCATTATTGCAAACAGACTCTCTAATACTAAAAGCCTTGATAACGAAATCCGGACTTAATTGGGATACCGGTTACATTTGTGACAAGTTGTATAAGTCCGCTAGTAATGGCTGGATGAAGGTGGGATGGTGGGGAAGTAGAGGGATTGAGGGTACAGCACTTCCATTGTTCTGTTTCTATGTTGTTACCTCATGGAAAACTTTATAAAAAGTGTCAGCAATTACTTTTCTTCTGTTTTCTATTTAGTAGTTGACACCTAAAAGACCAAATCACAACAAACATTGACAAAGGCAACAAATTTTGACTTTCAACAGTGTGTCCTGATTTTTTAACTTTGCCAGTGCTTAGCCATTTCTTTTCCCCATCAACAAAGGGAAAATAAATTATTGTTTGCTGATACAGAAGAAAATCTGCAAAAGAAATGCAATGATGACTATGTGCAAACGCATCATCACGCACAAACATATGTGATAACACTATGGTGGCACCAGCGTGAAGATGTGTATGGGTGCATGCGTCACCACAAATGCAGGGGCCTTTTTAGGTCTTGCACCTAGGGTTGCAGTGCGTAGCATTGCTCGCGCAGCAAGAGACTTCTTTTAGGGGGTTTCAAAACTAACCCATGAATCGCACATGCTTGTGCGTGTGCTTTTCATTTTGCCCCACACTATTGGCCCTTGCGTGCGTCTTTTTAAAAAAGACACCACGCAATTGGCCAAAGGTAGGTGCTTTGCTCCGCCCATGGCCTATTGGTGTCGGTTACCCGCAGGCCCGACATCTGTTTGCAATTATCGTCCACAGATGCGTGCGCGATAATTGAAAAAAGATTGCTCGCTGTGGCGCGCGCGCATGCACCACTCGCGGGCTTCTATTTATTTTTATTTTGCTGCGGCAGATGTGTTTGCGCCACAGCCCTCTATTAAGACGGCTCAGACCCAGGGATAATTTTTATTGGTTTCCTTCCTTCACACACAGCCGCTCTAATGAGGGCAGAAACCAGCGTGAAATCCTGATTTCAATGCGGCCTCCAGAGTGTGCAACCTCTGCACGGGAGGCGCTGAAATTAGGCCGTGTTTGTTGTGAACATCCCGGGCCCCGACGGGTACACCAATCCTCCGTGTAAAAGCTGTTCCGGGGGGTTTACAGGGCACGCCGCATCTGCCGCCCCCTGATTCTGCTTCTGACAGTGATAATGAAGCCATGGCTGTTGTGAACATCCCGGGCCCCGACGGGTACACCAATCCTCCGTGTAAAATCTGTTCCGGGGTGTTTACAGGACACGCCACATCTGCCGCCCCCTGATTCTGCTTCTGACAGTGATAATGAAGCCGTGGTTGTTGTGAACATCCCGGGCCCCAACGGGTACACCAATCCTCCATGTAAAATCTGTTCCGGGGGGGTTTACAGGACACGCCGCATCTGCCGCCCCTGATTCTGCTTCCGCCAGTGATAATAAATACATGTCCTGTCACTCAGGCTCTCTCTTCAAATATCAGCCTTAAATAGATTTTGGAAATTCAGCCATTTCTCCAAACATCAGCTTAAGCAGTTCTGAAAACACACGTTTGTCTCGAACACATGCTTGTCAATGTTATTATATATACACAAAAGCTGTTAAATACATTGGTGTAAGTAGGCTGCAGGCGGGAGACCCCGGTCCTAGCTTATCTGTTTGGGAGTCGAAGGGTTGGGGGGTGGGGCAGAAACATACCTTTTGAACTTCCTCTGCCTCTTCATCATCGTCATGCTTCACGGCTCAATGTCTTGGGGAAACCAGACTCCGCAGACAGGTGTGCAGCTGCCCGCAAGAGGTCAATCCGACCGTAGTGACCCCTAGTGGGTGGGCAAGAGCCCTGGCTGCAAAGGTAGCGGGCTTTAGCTAGGGGTGCAGTCAGCCTTGATGGACAGGGCAGCGGGCCTTGGCTGGGATAGTGAGGCCAGCTAGGAGTGGCGGAAGGGCGTTGGGTTGACCCTAGCTGGCTAGGGCGGATGTGACACCAAGTGTGGCCTCTGGCTTGACAAGTAGCGAGTCCTTGACTGGAGCAGGGGTTCCGGCTCTGCAGTAGACCTATAGGGGGCCCGTGGGTATTGGTGCGGCCACCTATGTATAACCCAGTGCCTGGCGCTTGAACCTGCCCCCAACCCCACTGGCCTTGCATGACGTGACTGTAATTTTTCACACGGTTCTACCCACGGAGCAGCCGCCCAATTAAAAACTATCTTAATATGTGCTATGCCATCCCGTCCCCACTTTTTCAAGAATACAAAATTCCAGCAAATAAATTGCCTAAAATAAATATTTTATTTATACCATCCCTTCTTATGGCGGGTTTTGGTACAGGTATAAGTAAATTAACTTCAGAAAAACATCTCGAAGAGAAAGTGTCCTTATCACAGTAGGGGGTCTTCATGTATGATGCCCACAAACTGGCCTCTCCATCGCTGAACAAATCATCTCACCCAGGGAACACTTCTGTCACAGAAACAGCCACTAGAAAACCTCTTCTCAGACATGCACTGAACTGAATAATGCACATTTATATAGTGGACGCAGCATATTCACGGTGTCTTATCATAAACAGTGTTACTATTGTCTCAATGTCTGTCGCTCACATGTTCCTGTGGCCAAATCACCACTCTTGAAGTCAAACAAACACTGCCTGGACAAATCTGGGAAACATTCTGTTTGCCATGAAAATAAAAAAAGAATTCTATTTTATAGTGGTATTAGCTCAAAGTTATTTATTGTATCAATAATACAGAAAAAAAGGCCAAATCAGCCCAGGCAGAAGTCAACTCAGTGATCTATCGAATATGTTCAGTAACACACATACACCGTATTTTTTTACTCGTGGCTTTCAGCTACATACACCTCTCTGAAGCAGGTGCAGCAATTCAGTGAGCTTTCTTAGTGGGATTAAAGCCCGAGGTTTAAAGACAGATTTCTTTGGCAGGTGAAGTAATCTGTTAAACGGTTTATTGGGATTCGGATTTGCGGCTTTCAGGTGACACAGGCTTCTCAGCAGTATGTGTTTGAACCCACACAGTTATTCGCTGCCTGGGACTGCAGTCTTTGCACCGCATGTTGCACATAGAAAGATGAAGCGTTGACGGTATCCTGGTGACCAATTCTATCGGCAATGTAATTCGTAACCTTCATATTATACCCAGATCGTTGCAAGAGGTGCGTTATCACACTGAGCCATTTTACGCAGTTGCGCCTGTGATTTACATTCTACTAATGTACAACGCACATCCCAAATGAGCTACGTGTGAGCTCTGGGTGTACACGTGTGGCTCCCCCCGTGGTGTTTGCCTGACTCAGGGTGCAGAGCCCCCACCCCACGGTCGCTGCCTGGGACTGCTGTCTTTGCACCGCATGTTGCACATAGAAAGATGAAGCGTTGACAGTATCCTGGTGACCACCAATTCTATCGGCAATGTAATTCGTAACCTCCATATTATACCCAGATCGTTGCAAGAGGTGCGTTATCACACTGAGCCATTTTACGCAGTTGCGCCTGTGATTCACATTCTACTAATGTACAACGCACATCCCAAATGAGCTACGTGTGAGCTCTGGGTGTGCACGTGTGGCTCCCCCCGTGGTGTTTGCCTGACTGAGGGTGCAGAGCCCCCACCCCACGGGGCCACTGGAACACTGCAGCTCGCCACTAATCCCTCAACTCGATCTGCAGGGGACAACTAATTGCCTGAAAAGAAGCGTTTCCGGTTTCAAGAGCCTTATCAGCATCTGAAGCGCAAGGGAGGGGCGCTGCGGGTTGCATAAGGCCTGTCACGGCCGGGCCCAGGAGCACCCCGGGGTGGGGGCTGGGTGTTGCAGGTGCAGAGTTGAGAGGCAGTGACCGCAACACAGAGGGGGGGGGGGGGGGGGGGTAAGGGCCCAACATAGATACATCACTTGTTCCAACACTGAGGGCACAGTGACCTCTGACCCACTCTAGGTATCACAGCGACTTTAGTCACGGTCTGCACGTGCCATCTTAACAAGCATTTGCAATGCAATAGGTCTCGCAGTTGTTAGAGTTTGAGCCATTGGCATTGTAAATGGCAATGCCTTTTATTTGTGCGTTGGTTTTTAAAACGTAAATAAAAGGCATTGTCATTTACAATGCCAATAGCTCAAACTTTCGCAAATGCGAGACCTATTGCATTGCAAATGCTTGTTATTTAACATTTCAAGATAGCAGATGCTCATTGTGGATGAATAATTAAAAATAAATTTTTTAAAGTGTGCTGAATCGTTTTTTTCTTGTTTTTTTATACACATGAGGAGCCTAGCTGAAAATTGCTGTTGCAAGGCCCTCCCAAAAAAACAAAAAAAGGAGAATTTTCTTAAACACCAAATGCAACGTGGAGTGGGTGTGCGGGGATGTACCGGCAAGGGCTGCTAGAGCAAAGAAAACTGCAACAAATGACGGGAGAAGCGCAGGGAGCAATAAAGGAGGTGGGTAAAGCTTGTTTAAATGAAAAAAAAATGTTGGCCAGCACGGCATGGGGTAGGAGAGGAAATGGACAAGCTTGGGAGGAAGTAAAACAGCCAGTGGGGATATGAAGGTAAAGCAGCACATAGAGGAGAGAGCAAGAAAACACATGAACTACCAAGGTGTGCTGGGTGGGAAAGAAAAAATGAGTTCCTTGTGTTCTGAAAGGATACAAGTCATCCAAATATATGGTAAATAAGCTATTCTCCAGGGAAGGGACATACACAAGAAGAGGAAGGAAGGCAATTGAATTAGATGCAAAAAACTGAGGTTGACAAGAGAGCCAAGACAGCCAACCAATGGTAAGCAATGGTCTTACCCTAAGACCTCTGCAAATATTGATACTAGACCCAGTAGGTTTTGAACAATAGACAACTAACAGCTGCCTGTAGGAGAATGATAAAAAGCTGGAAAAAAAATCTGAAACTTATTCTGTGAGACATCTACGTTTAGGACACATCATGGGATTATGAAAGCATCACATAAAGTATTCCTAGAAAATTAGGGTAGGTGTGGTTTCCAGGAGTATTCACTTGCATGTTATTTGAGTCGCAATTTTTCCACAGTCACGGATGAATCCTTCTGCATAAACAAAATCCATCCCAAATGAATTTGGATATTGCTTTATTTCTCCTTGGCTTTGAAAGTATACATAAGGTGTATGGGAACAGAGGTTTGTAAGTGTTCGCCTATTTTTAGCTAGGAAAAATCCAGAGCACACAAAAAAACACCGTTAAATGTAAATTTACTAATGCAGAAATTTTACAACACTGGCATAATTTTCCTAACACCACAATTTTCTTCAATGCAAATTCCTTTAGGAGATAAAATGCTGCCAATTCAGATTCCATGAACCAAATTAGGAACTATACCTAGTAAATATATGTGGTGGTCAACGCATACATACACATTAGGGGCAGAAAGGTTTTCAGAGATGGTCGGTGTTTGTTGGTCCATCTAACATGTAAAGCAAACCACTGGCCCCTCCCTGGCACATTACAGAGTAAGCAGCTGGCCCACTGCTTTATGAAGGGCATCAAAGGGTATTTAGATAATACTTCAATCAATCAGAGACTGTACCAGTCACAGTGAACATTATTCCTAATAAACAACAAATGATGAGTTTGTTACTGAGGGAAAGTGTACCAACAAAGTGGGGAACATCAGGACATTTAGCTACCACAGGAAAAGCGTCACCTACCTGAAACAGTGTACTCAGTGAATTGGGAAAGGATAATTCCATGCCAGGAGAAAGAATAATTAAATGCTAGGAGAAATAGCACTGGTTCTAAATAGAGCTGCCACTATACGCCTGGGCACATCAAAAAATATACATGAGTGTTCTTCAAAGATTTAATGGTGCTGCCCAGTTTCTATTTTTGATCTGGTAAAATAATCCATGGTGATCCTAATAAGAAGATTCTTCACATTTCATATTTTCAGAGGTGATGTTTACATTTCCCAGTATTGCTCAAAATACCTGTGGTGATGAGCAAGCCGAACAGGGCTGTTCCTTGTGCCAGGGATATTATTTAGATGACAGAGTCTTTCACGGGTTGCCAGAGCAGGTGCAAGTCACTTACAGCTTAGGAGTGTGTTATGTGAGGCGCAGACATACATAAATATATCAACTACGCTCCACTGTCCAGTTTACTGAATATTCACGCACTATACTTTTAATCCAGAAGCTGGTTATGAGTCCACCCACGGGAAAGAGCTTGCTCTATCTCTGGTCATACACTAGACTCGATAGACTAGTCGAATACCTCTACAGTCCCGTAGGCCACACAGCTAGCAATCTGGCTACAGCGCAGAGTAGTATACTGTGGGTCCATATCACCCCATCATGTGTGGTACCTACGGCCAGTCCTTGCCTTTTACCCAACAGTATATTACATCCCATGATGAGCCGTTATCATTTCAGCATTATGATTAGGGCACGCTCTCGATTTTATGGTATTTAATTTTTTCGTCATTCCCGTCTGTATTTATCCATATTTATTTTTTGTCAACTTTATCTGTATTTATCTATATTTATTACGGGTTTTGTGAAAAAAGTAAACTGAAACTAGTATATTTTCAAATATATTTAACCAATAAATATTCTTGAATGCCTGCCAGGTTTCAGTGATATGAACACCCGCAGAAGATAAATCAATGCACTTATATGAAAATATGCACATTTCAGTATCAGCCTTGTGCAGAGCTACTGCTGTTTAAGCATCTTTACTAAAATTACTCAGCAATCAATCCACATAGTTATTGGCCTGGCAGTCATGTCAAAGTGTATTTAGAATCACTCAAAAAGCCCCCAATTTCTGTTTTTATCCGTATTTAAAAATAAATACAGACGAGAAAATTAATTGTTGTCTGTATTCATGTGTAAAAAGCAGCAAAAACGGAAAACAGGGAGCCTTAATTATGATTATATGTGCTCAAAATCCTAACACGCAGAGGGATGTTGGATACAAATCTTACACTGGCTAGAAGTGCCATCTATGCCATGGGACCACTTCGTAACTATGCACTTACAAAGCTGTAAAGTCCCTTGAAACATTTAGCTGCTCGGATCATCCTATCCCCATTTAACAAATTACTTCAGTTTGGCCGTTGTGCTCTATGCTGCAACGGCTATACAAAAGGGGGGTGGTGATGGACGGAGCATCAGAACCAATCAAACACTCACACCCAGTCAACAGATCTGGGTTTGATCCATCTCCGTTCTCTAGCCCACTCTGCCACCCCAGTTCAGACATGGCCATATGCAAATCAGTCTGACCCTGTGCCTCATGGGAACAGTCCAGCCCGAACTGCCAAGCTATAGCCACACTATAACCAGATCGGCGATCTCACACACGAACTCCTCCACTTGGACAACTCTGCACTGCTTAATGAAACAAACACAGTTACTTGAGACCTTCCTCCTTGGTCTTCTCACTATACTTCACAGTTCCTTGACATGGTCCTCAACTCTCTGACCATTTTCAGTTGTTCACACTCCACCGTCCTTTTAGCACTACTTACACTAAACTCACTGACCAATAGGCTACCAGTGGTCCGTATTGGTGTCCAGAACTGTTGTCCTTGAGCAACGATAGGCGGTACCCCTTCATCTAGAGTAAACCTTCTCCAAATGTACCCTTACTTCGTTTTTACATGACCACTTCACTAACTCTCACTCTAAAAACAATGCAATGTACCGTGCTGATTCACGACCTTCACTCTCTCGGTGGCCTATCTCTTGGTAAACAGGCACTCGCACCAACAATGATGCATTTTCAAAAAAAAATTAAATCCAGATGTGAACACTAACCACAACTTCTACAAACTAATGTCAGTGTTATTGAACCATATTGTCTCCACACACTCAAGCACCTGGTGCTGAGTTCTAGTCTGCAAACAACAAAACACAGTCATGTTTACACAAATGTCTGTGAATAATACTATTTTCATGAGTCTGTTTTACACTATTATCATACAGACACACCTTAAAAAAGCACATCGAATTATGCATTTTCTTTTGACAGCATACTTTTGGTATACAGGATTATGCGGCCTCAAAACCTACAATCGTGAGAATATCCCAAGGTTGTACAAACAGTAATTAACCAAAAAGATCAAAATCAGGTAGGTTCATAGGTCGTGTTCACCATCAGAGGCCAGTGCAAGCTTCATACAAGTCCCAGAGGCTGCTTCTGAGGCTTAGCTTCTGCGGCGATTGTCGGAGCCCTACAAAGATAGAAGTACTCTTTGTTTGGCCAGAAATAATAGCCAAAGTGAACACCTTAAGGTCCGAGGCAATCCATAAAAAGAGTTAGCAAAAAACTGAAAAAAGCTTTTTGTAGCGTGAATCCTTTTTGACTTTGCTTGGTGGGATGTTACAAATTTGCTATTCAATCTCCTCCAAATGTTATAAAATTATTTAAACTGATGTCAATAAGTGTATTCTTTTAAAAACCAAAAATATTGTTCGCGTTATTCAAGGTCAGCCCCTTGGACATAAGACACGCATTCTGTGCCGTACAGCCACGTTGTATATGAAGTGACTTTAGTTCGAGGTAGAGGGGCTCTGTTTCTTTTGGATACCAGGACAGAGTGAAATGCTCAACCTAAGAAATACGTTCTTAGGTCCAAGAATATAGGTCATTAACCAATTTCACATCATCACAAACCTTAGGTTTGGGAAAGCAATCTAATATAATGCATATTTCACACCTGTCCCTGAATTCAAGCTTTGACCCCTACTGTCCAAGAGGAGATTGGGCCTCCCACTGCACAGAGACAGGAGGAAGTGCGGGGATTCAGAGTGTTCAAACTGTCTGTGCAGATTTGACATGGACACAAATGCACAGTGTTACACAGGTGGGTTATATGTCCAACAATCGTGTGTGCATCTGCCTCACACATGATAAAAGAATCATGGTCATTTGTAACCGATTTGAAAGTGTCTGGTGTTGCCTTTTCAGCTGCACATTTTTCTTTAGAAGTGTCCAACCAGTTTTTCCTATGTTTGTGTTAATTACTGGAATAACAGTGTTTTCATTTACTTTCCATTTATCTTTGTTTTATGTTTATTTTGACTTGAAGTCGAATAAAGTAATATTTAATGTAAAGTAAATTCATCGAATGCTCGGTACCGTATTGAAAAACATCTAAGGCGTCTGCTGCCACTCCAAGGCCATACAAATGGAAGAATATGAGCTGTAGAAGTGCATATGATACAACATACCTTATCTAATGCATTCCTTTGGGACAAGCATCCCACCATGGTGCAACAACAAGGGCCTTCTAACAACAGCAGTCATTTAGCCATTTGCAGACATTATTATTTCATGCCCCTCAAAATGAGTACTTGTGATACTGACCTCAGAATTATGAACTGCATATCCGACCTGTCGGAATGAGTTCATACAGATCGCAGCATCAAGCGCTTCCGTCGATATCCACTTCAAACGCAAATCCTGCTCACACGCGACTCGGGGCATGAGACTGCTAAGATAAGAGCCTAGAGATCCGTGTTTCTATCATTTAAGCAGGAACACAACACACACCTGTGCAATTATAGAGTCAAGATATTACAAGGAGTGCTCACAAGGTTAACTGCAGATCGAAAACAAGCTTTCAGATAGAGGGCAAATTCCTGCTTTGAAACACTTGTTGTTGAGATTGCTGACATTCTGTGACATTTCTAAATTCCAGCTATAGCTGAATTCACGCTAATCATAAAATTGCCTTAAAGCACCCGCTCGGAGAGTTCGGCAGAGATCTACTTGGAGCCAGCAGCTCTGATTGCAGACCAGGAGAGAGTCGCTGCACAGGTCTGGCAGTCTCTGAAGCAACATTAAATCACTTTAGCAGACGATCACTGCACTGCTACCATCACAAACCTTTTTCATTCAATCTCTGTGACCATTTGGTTGCTTGTTTTTCTGCAAGAAATGTATTTTTGATGGCAGTTTGAGTGTATCTGAACCAGGTGAAGCAATGCTGTTTAATGGCAATCTATTTCCAGTGGTTCTTCCAGGTGGTGGCAGTTCAAATGGAATGATTTAAGTGTTTTTTATGTCTCGCTTAGACAGTGCAGGCGCTCTTTTGTTTTCAATCAGGAGGCTAAGAGACTGCCCTTTGCTTACTAGTGGTTGGCTACACTGTCACCCTCATTTGCTTGCTTCTTATTGGTCAGCTGCTGAAGGCTTCCTTCCTCTTCGTGTATTTGTCCCCTGCTTAGAGCATAGATGCATAACTTGTGTACTTCCACTACTCATTCTATTTAGACACTACTTTTTTCTTTGGATTCAAGCACTCTACCAGAGTGCATCTTTTTAAGCAAGCTCCCACATGTACTTTTCTCCTTACGTGCTCCTCCCCTGTCTGTCTGCTTTCCCCCACCCAAACCTCCTCCTTCCAAGGCCTGTGTTGTCTTGCCTCCGCCCTCTCTCCCTCTGTTCATTGTTTGTGTTCGTTTGCTCCTATCCTCACATCCTCTATCCGTTGTTTGTGTTCACTTGCTCCCAACCTCACTCCCTCTGTGATCTGTGTTCACTTGCCCCTTCTCTCCATTCATTGTCTGTGTTGTCTTGCTCCCACTCTTAATCCCTCTCTCCGTTCGTTGTCCATGTTGACTTGCCCCCATTCTCCCTCCTTCCCTCAGTTTATTGTCTGTGTTAGCTTGGCCTTTGACCTCCCTCACTCTGACCGTTGTCCATGTTAGTTTGCGCAGGTAAGACCTTTTGGCTTTGCCAGTGCTTGTTTGACATGATATTGAGCTCATTGTTAGTTAATATTAATTCATTGCAGTGATATAAATAATTAATTTGTGGCCCTCCATGGTGTAATAAGACATGCTCCAATGATTTCTTGCCTCCAGGAACCAATTGTCAAAAAAATGGGATTCAAAGGTGACCTCAAGGGGGAGCTTGACTTGGCCCGAGAAACAACATTGAACTACGAACATAAACCAGAGTGGTCCCATTATGGGCTGTGTCCCTTTCAAGTTTCTCTCACATGATTTTTAGCATGAGGAAGATTAAAAACTATTGCTCCAGATCCCTGCCTACAAATAACTATGGCATATATTTAGAGAGCACATCTCTTGCAGAACAGGTTGTGATGGAATATAAATTTGAGCATTGGCTGTATTTTGTGTTTTTGTTTTTTTGGTCTAAGTGGTATAGCTCCAATATAAGCACACCTTACAAAAACGGGGAGAATAAACCGATATCTCTTTAAGTTAGACAGTTAAATGAACTGGGGTATTTGTGTACCACTTGTAACAGTTAAAACAATAACACAATCTTAGGAAAACATAAATGGAATTAAAATGGAAGAGATGCTTTCATTTTACACCGGGCATCACCAACTTACACAAAAAACAGGAGCACATTCCCCCCACTAGTACAGTATTTATAGGCGGTAAGTCCATAGATTAAGATGTACCCACAGACCAAACAGAATATTTAAATTATTTTTTCTATCATTCTCATTTATTTATCAAAAATAATGTTATGCATTATAATATATATTATGTGGGTACATCTTAATCTATGGACTTACCGCCTATAAATACTGTACTAGTGGGGGGAATGTGCTTATGTTTTTTGTATTGATTATTCCCTGATTTCTTTCCCCTCCTACTCATTGATTCAGGGTCCCTCCATGTTTTCTTATTATCACCAACTTACACAGCATGATATAATTTTGGCAAACACTTTTAAGCAAGCATGGGCAAGCCATTCATTGTTGTATTTGTAAACTGAACAGTGTTAACGTCAATTAAACATTTAGGCATCTATGTCCTGCAACAATGGAGACCTCTCTCACACTAGGAACAGATGCAACACAGCCATGGACACTGCAGCCTTCTGAGATCTTTTCTGGAGGTCATGGCGCAGGTACTGTTGGCATCATAATATAGTAATATTGTTTATGTATGTATTTATGCTTAGGTATTTCTAAGCAGTGAACATGGCTGACTGGCAAGGGGATACTGCACAAGGGGAATGGCCCCTGTACAGAGCCCTTTGGGGTTTCCAGGGCGCAAGGACCCCTCCAGGGTCATACATATTATTGTACTTCAAGTGTATAAAATGTCTGTGAAAAGACGTTAGCATATGGGGCAGAGGTGATAGACAGAAACATATAACATAGAGATAAACATAATTTTTCTGCCCCTGATGTTGAGGCTCTAATCCTGGGTACACAGCTGGGCAAATCACTGATTTTCGAACCCTGTTGCAGAGTTTACAAAAAACATTCCCTAAAAGCCCTTTCTGATATACCTGCCACTCAGGCAAGGTCCCATCCAAATCAACAAGCACTGTTAAAGCCAATAGGTCTTGCCTGTGCAATATCTAATGGCTTTGTCAATGATTTTTTAGCCAAGTTGTGCAGCAACGCAGAACAGCATTGCTGAAAGAAAACAAAAGTGAAATGAAGCGGTCAAATCGCTTTTACTTTTAACCATGCTGCAGTTCAACAAAATTCAAATAAAAACGCCAACAAAGCCAAATAGCTCTACTTTGTTTTTTTTTTAAAACACTGACAAGGTGTTTTTTGGGCCATGCTGTACACAGAGTAAACACAAACTGTACATAAACACACCATACATGATGTAAAACACACATATACGCACACAAAATGCAAGGAAATATGTTCCTCAGGGTTGGCTGAATATTTGCAAAGGAGGGAGAGTAGGGAGCCTTCCCTGCAGGGATGTATATCGAAAAGGTTTCAAACCTTATTTCTACAAATCACCAGATTGCCTGGTAAAAGAAGACAGCTGTCACCCTCTCTACAACTGGATTCAACCTACTAGTGTGCCTCCTTTGATAAAAGAGAAAGCAAGAAAGAAGCACCACCAGTGGACCCATAGATTGTGGGTTTTCTGAAGGAACAAATAGCGCAGGTCAAAAAGAATGGACGGACAAGTCAGCCATTATTTTAGTACCATACGGAAGACATGTACCCCAACAGAGCTTGCTTCACAAACAGAACCAGCACACCAATATGGTACAGATGTTTCGCCATTGATTTGATTGCCCCTAGGGTTCAATAACCTTCTACACCTACATCTAGAGACCCATGGATTTTGTAAGAAACGTATGATGACCAGACAACCTTTTTTAAATATCATGACCCTGCTCCCATGCTAGGCGGTATAGAAAACCTAATCCTAACATGGCTGATAAAAAGATGATTTAGCAAAAATGTGGCTCTCACTACGCCAATCAGAACATATTTAATATTGTGACTATTCCTATTTAGTCAAAGGTGTCTGGTAAATGCTTGATTAGAATTATAAACCTGGGCAATCACTGCATATTTTGCCCAAAAATCTTCTCAGCTACGAATATTGCAATTGCTATTTTGCCTTTGAACACAGAGTTAACAGATCCACCTATCTCTTCCCAACCGTCTAGCTCTATTGTCAGGTGCCATCAGTGTGCAGGCCATTTTGAGCCTAAAACCATGACTATTAAGATTCAGTTGGCTCAATGTAAAGCTGCCCTGAGAGTTGAAGAAACCCTGCATCATTCCTCCATTGAAAAGTACTTTTATGGGATCCTGAGAACCCGGATAATCATAGACCGACCTTACCATTATTTCTACTTGCTTTTGGTACAACAGGATTGCTAAATATTGTGGTGAATTGAAATTTGTGTTGCGTAATTGTAAAAACTACTCTGCACACTGATCGATACTCTAGACCTTCCAGTCTCATGTGACATTGGCAACCGCGCATCCTCTAAATACATATTATATACCCCTCCTGTTGGAAATAACTGTGTAGAAAAATGAATGGATTTCTGTACATTTCAGCTCTCTTAACTTGTACGATCATCTTTCATGGATATTTTAACCTTCATTGGAATAAACTGGCAGACAGTCTCACCAGGCAACTCAGGACTTTATTTCAAGAGAACGAGCTAAACCAACACCAAAGGCGTATCCTCCATTTAGTGATTTATGAACATGGCTATATGACTATACTTAACGGTATCCATGTTAACTAGCCAGACTACTCCCTCATCCTATTCGATATTCTTGACTTCTCCCGGCCTTAACAAGTTATGCTGAGAAGGTGCTAACCATGATGTCAGATGAAAAGGGCATCAATGGCAGCAAAGTAGACTCTATGATCCGCTGTTTCACACTAGAAGGACCTCCCCATATTGAAATAATTGAGGTGATGATACAGGACTCATCCCAACATTTCTACGCCATCCAGAAACAGTAAAGGGGAACAATCTTTAATCCTTACAACACAGCCAAACTTGCTATGAGGTTCTGCTTTCTCCCCAAATGGCAGAGGCCTCATGCCACAGTATCAGGGATTACTAGACAATAGAGCTTAATTTTTATAAGAATGAGTGTCAGAAACTAAAACTCTGATAAGAAGCCTGCAGCCACTGCTATTAATTGTAAAGTGTGCCGATTAGCAATGCTGCACCGTCTTCAATCCACTTTATGCCTCTCTAATCCACTTCCAGACAGCCCGTGCCCCCTTATCTCATTCTTGCAGGTTCCTGCTTTCTCCTTTTCAGACGGTTTTTCTGTCTTTTTCTTCCTTCTTCTTTCCTCTTTGTGTATTTTCCCTCTCTTATTCTCCGGACATAACTAATGAGATAAAATAAGCGCTGGTCTCCAAAAATAAGTGCCGGTGGCCCCCAACAGCAACCACTGGCTCATTTTAAGCACTGACTTTACCTGATATTTGGGTGTGAAACAATCTAATTAAACTGATACATTCGACAGAATGGGCCCAATTAACGAAAACTCTGCCCTGACGATGAGAGCTACACTATCTTTACACAGTGAGAAATTCATTCGCTTTCCTGGAGCAACGAGTGTACCATGTACCATGACACCTTCTGCTTTAGAATACAAAGGCCTGATGTACCTTTGTCCTTGGCACTAGTGGAGAGGTGTGGTGCAGCGGCCAGGGCAGCTGACTTCAGAGCACACGGTTCAATCCCGGCTTTGGTGGCAGCTCAGCTCAGCACCATGTGACTCTGGGCAATAGCTCACTTAATTTCCACGATGACTCCCAGCGCTTTGAGACCCGTAAGGGTGAGTAGTTCGCCCTTTACAAATACGGATTTAGTATGGCAAGTCTTTGAACAGTAAAGGAGCATAGCATTTTGCACACATTTATCAAAAGACGTGGCTTGTGGGGGACAACTTTGTTAAGATACATTTTCTGCAAAGGATAGGAAAAGATTTCTGGGTCTTATACCAGTGATTAATTAATTCTCATCCTACCTTACCGCTAAATGGAAACTGATTCATTGCATTCATTTAACAATTTCAAGATCATTTTAACAAATCATAAACAATTATTATAGTAGACGCAAGGGTGTACAGGACAAAAGTCAATCACATAACTGCTGCTCTAGACTCGAGGGAAGGGGCAAACTATTCAGAAAACAAACACATATCAAAGAGCAGTTGAAGGTACCGAGTATTGCACCACGTAACACAACCTGATGCCAGACACAGTCAGAGCCTTTGGACACGATCTCAATCTCAAATGTTTCCCTGACAACCTCTGCAGCTCTTTTGGACGCCTCTCTGTGACTTCAAATCGTTCATTTCGCCTCACTGCTGGAAACACTTGCAGGCTATCTCGGTGGCCACGAAATATAAGGAAAGCCACATGAACGTAACTTTCCTGTCTGGGAAACAAACTGTCCCTCGGCTAGACTGTAAAAATACCCAGAAGACCAATATTTACTAAGCATGACATACACACAGGATCCTTGTTAAAAATCTCTCATTGGGAACACATTTAAAGGCATCAGAGCGACTGAGTCTGTCTGAGTAATGATCTCTCAGCCAGAAGAAAAGCTTTTTTTCGCCATTTTAATAAATGGCTTAAGATCCGCTGGCTTCACACCAACATTTCACAATTTCAGTTCCATCTACTAATTATCCGCGGTATGTTTGTAGCATAGAGAGAAAGACCAACACCAGCAAATCAAGGTGAGAGAGACAGAGGGATCAAGGCAAGCCACTGGCTGAAGACAGCTTTGCTGCTTAGAGTGCTCAGTCAAATAACGTTTAGCAAAATTAAAAACAGCAACTTTGCAGCCATATTGTTTGGGGAAATGATTTGAGTCAAGTGATGCCATAAAACTGAAGTGAAATCTTGCCTGCTTCACAAAAAGCACAACATTCCTCCTATGAGAGCTATCTAAAGGGATGCACCGCTCTATCCTACGGAACATTAAGACATGTCAGCACAATTCAGACATATGTTTTTTTTTATTTCCAAAACTACACTCATTATTTCATTGAAGAAACGTACCTAACAGAAGCGGTGTGGGTGTACCTAAAAAGTTTATCTATTCCTTAAGGATTTGTTTAGTTTGCTGTCTGTAGTCATGTGCTTACTACAATGTTCTTAAACATAAATCGAGATTATAAGTCTGAATGACAAAGTCCCCAATGAGGTTATGCCACATGCAATACAGACACAGCGGGTCGGTACCATGGGGCATATGTGAGTATGAAGTTTCTCACTTGTGGTTTGGCTCATGCTGCGTATGGGAGGAAGAAAGGAAGCTGACTGACAGAAGTAGCTCCCGACCCCTCATCAGGACCACATTTCTGAAGGTGGAACTTGAAACCCTCATACTATATAATGCTTCTTCTTTATTTTCCACCACTAAACAAGCATTGGAAAAGTCAATGGGTTTTACAGTGCCTGCAAATAGTGGTCTAAAACATATGGGTACCAATGCACATATGTATACAGACCATCACATTTGCAAACACCTATCTCCACAAAGCTTAACAAACATGCATGCATCCGTTGCCACAGACCAACCAGCATGCATGTATCAGATCATAAAGTGCAGCAGATGGCACAGGAGAACTATCTGTACTGTGGAGGAACAGGCTGATGTTCATTCAGTGCATATGGTGTTTACAATAGTGTAAACATGTCAATACGTTGCAGGTTTTATATGCTGCGTTTTGCCTGCATCCTTTGGCGGGATGTGGTTTCTATGCCTACGTGTTTAATGGTAATCGCACATCTAAATAAAAGTCCTATAATGCAAAATTTGATTTGATAAAAATGAAAAATGTCTCAAGTTGTCACACAAGACATGGACCTCTTAGCAGCAACGCACATGAAGGGATGCTTGGATATATTTTAAAAAACACATCAATTTCTTCTTTACGACAAATTGAATTTTTTTCACGTTAACGTTTTCTCCTTTATCGGTGTCTCACAGTCTGTACTAAAAACTGTGAAAAGAAGATTAAGAAGTTGATTACAAACTACAGTATTACCGTGCTCAGTCACTGTTCCTTGCCATAATTCTCTGTATTATGCCATGATTCACCACAAATGGAAATCAGATGTATCACCAACAAGGTCAATCAGGAAACTAAACTTTGCCCTTACAAAAATATTCAAACCAGACCCCACTGTAGAAGGCTGTGACTAGAATGGGGCAATAAGGGCTTTGTTGGTGATGGCCGCCCTCCCTGCTCTGAGATCGGGGCGCACATGGAAAATACTGGAATGGCAGAATGGCAATTCTGACCCTTTTCGCCAACAGACAACAGAAAAAAGATGGAAGCTTAAAGGGATATCACTCACCTACCAAGAGAAATCATGTTTCCGCTGGAGTATACTTGATAAATGTTTGGTGGGGTTTTTGTCCTGGAAAATGCAGCCTAGTCTTACAGCTGCAGTTGAGGCTGTACTAAGGAATCTTTTTGAGTTCTACAGTGCTGAGGCAAAGGACTCCATTCTGTGAAACAGCCTACCAGTGTACCCAGGACTTAAGACCTAATAATGTCTGAAGACGCACCTCTTTGATGCAGCCTCATCTCCATCACTCTGCAGACTCTTCAGGACATCCCCAATGCACCTTACTGAGGTCAGAGGCCAAACATCAGTTTGACTGTTGTGGAGCTGGCGTCCTCTGTAAAGGCTTTTTCGTGATTTTCATGGCAGGGCTTGGGGATCGTTGTCTTCTAGAGATCTTTAGCTCTGCTTCTTATCGTATGCCACCACTATGTCTGCAACGTCTGGCTACCCTGGCTATGTAATGATGCTTCTTCTTACTGCACTAATCAAAATCAAATTAAATAAGAAACACATTGGTAGAACCTAGCCTGTAATGACACTATCCATATTTACATAAAATGTCTGGGCAAAATGAGATACGCTCAGGGCAATGTATTTTTTATAGGCGAGAAGCATCAATGAAAGCTACATAAACACATACAACATGCTGAGTGCAAATATTAGCTTGCACACTAGTACTAATACTAGTAGTACCAATACGACTAAGGTCCTTTATGGGTCCTTATATGAGTGCAGCGACTCCTTCCCGATTGACCAAGGCATCAGGCAGGTCTCGAGTGTTAACCCAGGTCCTCTTTAGCTTATTTCTGAATTATTTGGTTTAACATCAGCTAAAAGCTGACCTGAATGTGCCATCTATTGCAGGCAATAAGGTGCCGAACCTCCTTTATGCAGATCACGCTGTGTAATTAACCACAACTGAAAATGCATAACACAGGCTACTGGAGTGTGTCATTGCCTATTGCATTAAGAAGGACCTAACCTTAAACACCATGGAAACCACGGCCATGCTTATTAATCAGTTACCGCAGGTTAGAAGCAAGCTTAGGGTTTGGGTGGGGGGGTACCACTAGAGTGCATAATATATTATGACTACCAGGGCAGCTATGTTTGAAAGCACAGATAAACAGACAAGGCCTCGACTAGTTCATTGCAAACTGCACAGGCATTACTTGGCTATAAACAAAAGGTGGGCAGTCCATCGTTAAGCATAATTTTGCATATTCACAAACAAAATGTGGTGGCCGCATTCATGTTCGGAGCAGGGCGTTGGCTTATAGGAATTGATAAAAGCTTCAAGTGTAAAAAATAACTTTTTAAGGCCCTTGTTGTAGTTGGGCCCTAGGACCCCTCAAGCACCTCTTTATTTGGAGCTAGGTATTTCCATCATATCAGACCAAGCTGAGCTGAAAACCGTATTCTCTTGGGTCTTCTTACACGAAAACCCTTGTGAGCCAATTTATTTGAAAACAGTCATGGAAATGACTACATTATGCTGGTAGTGGCAGTAGAAATTGGTTCAACTATGTCAAAAGCCTTTTACTATCTCTACCGCTTGAGTGTTACTGAAGGGAGGCTCAACTTGGCCCGGACACAATTGAAATTGTTAAGAGGTAGTATTGGTCCAATAAAATCAAGGAGTATATAGTAAAAGCCCGGGAAGGCAGTTTATTGGCAGGGTACCTTGTTAACAAAACAGCCTTAGGGACTGAGTAGTATTTGGATATGACAAACCCAGAAATGACGCTCTCCTTATATGTAAAATTCAGATTGGGAACTTTCCCAACAAATACTACGTAAGGAGTGGCAGACTCCAAAAGGGGAATGATAACTTGGAATATTCCATGAGAGGAAAGGGTACTGTTAAGCACCTTACGCTATTCTGCACTAAATTCACCCTGGCATGTAAGCAAACCACTCTAGGATGGATGAATAAACAGCCCCTAGATTTAAAAAAAATCTAATTATATAGGGGTATGGTGGTTTATAGCAACCGGTTTTGTCAAAGACTGACGTTTGCTTCTCATAAACTGGGTAATTATTATTTGCTGGATGCTATATCTAGATTATACAAATTGAGCAGTGTTCTTTTTTAATCTCTAGAAAAACTCCATGTCTCACTGTAAATCGAGATGATAATGATCTGGTACCTTATCACGAGTTATTATGCATTTTGCATGAATTCTCATAGAGAGGTTATGATTAGAATTTTCAGGGTCGCATATTGTTAATGCGCGTATTATTTAAGTGCATTTTTATGAGGGGGATTTTAATGAAATATTTTAGATTACTAATTATGTAATTAATTATATGTTGCATCTGAGTTTTAGACAGGGCCACTGGAATTATGTGGCAAGGGAGGGACAAATTATTTATGTGGCAGGGATGACTAAATTATGCAGCAATACAAGGCAAAATATGCAGCTTAATGTGGCATATTCTGTGATAGGATTACTACATTATCTTCTTATTTCTCTACACTCGTTAACTGTCTGGACATAGGTTGCACCTCATTAGTACCAGTTTAACACCCAAATAAAGGAATAGACAACAGAAAGGTAACTAGTCAATCAGTGGCGGGTGCCTCTGAACGGAGGTGGTGTGGCGGGGGTGAAGGGATGAAAAGATGGAAAAAAAATTAAATTAATTTACCTACTTTGCAGCTGCCGTACGCCTCTCTTCCATCTTCTTCTCTTCTTCCCGGCTGCTGCCGGCAACCTGCACTGGAAGCACCCAGGCTTTCGGACTCTGCCAGCCAATCACGACCCTGCTTGTCGTGATTGGTCTGAGCTGCGTGTTTGGCGGCTCAGGCCTTGCCTTGGGAGGCTGGACATGTTCTCCACAAGGCTGTGCAACACAGCCCAATGGAGAGCATGCCAACTATGCATGACTTTTTGGCAGGCCCTAGAGGACCGGTCAAAGCATAATGTGCATGTAGGGAGGGAGTGTAAACCACTCCTGCTCCCTCTGCAGCGAGCCAGCCCCTCCCCGCTCGGAGTCACAAAGGAAGGTAAAATGATAACTTCTTGTTATTATCATTTTATTTTTATTTTCCACTGCTCAACGAATAGTGCGGCGACGCTCCTCCGCCTTAGCGGAGGAGCCGGCACTGTAAGTCAATCTTTGCAAAGGGCCTTTCTCTGCGTTGCAACACACGTTATCGCATTTTTAGTAATGTTTGAACCGTTTTGCTAGAAACACATTTCTTTTTAGTTAGAATCATCAGATTATGCAACAAATTATGATTGTGTAGCAAAAGCGGCAAATCCATGATGACATAATTCCACTGGCCCTAGTTTTAGATTACAGATTGTGTAATGAATTAATTGTTGAATCTGATTTGTACAATTTTTTATATCGAATAGAAATTTTGTTGCCGACAAAGAAATGATTGTGTAGATAGCATCAAGTGTTTTTGTATCTTACTCTTTAGTTCATGCTTCTGCACGGCAGAGTGCAATCCCCTTTCAAGTTGGTACCTCAGTCTGTAGGTCCTGGGGTCAGGTAATCCGATGGGCTTTCCCTTATCAGTGCCTCCTTTCCCGGTGTCTCTCTCGCATAGCGCCTGCAGCAGGCAACTCCATCTCTCAGTCCCTCCTCCCCCCTTTCCAGCCTCGTTTCCTCTGCACACATAACCGCAAAGAATGAGTGGCTCTGTGTGAAGCAACCCCAAACAGCAAACAAACCCACTGTCATGGGGAGGGGGATCTTCATGAGACGGATGGTTAAAAGAATCTGTTATTAAGGGGGGGGGGGGGGGGGCAGAAAACCTATTGTCCACTCAGCTGCTCTCTTAATAGGGCAGAAGTGTCACAGCTAGGCTCCAAGGCTGCTGGGGGGTGAGGGGCGGGGGCAATATAACCTGTGCACTTTAGGGGGTGTGGTCGCTCTCCCAGCGGCAGGGGGCTGGAGGGCTCGCTTCAAAGGGCTCTCGTTACTTTTATGGTTCGCTCTCCGCATCCTCTGCACTGGCTCAGAGAAGGAGGGGGCCTCTTTGCAGCTGATTTATTGTCTGCAATGATGTGCTATTGTTCCAGCTTCAAACAGCCGCCGTGATCTTAACACCTCTTGCCCCTTGAAGACAGATGCATTGCCCCATCCGGTACTTCCGGTTAACGGTCGCCATGATGCTGAATGTGAAAAGCTCCAAGGGGCGCCAAACTCCAAGCAAGGACCTAGCTTCTGTTGAGGCCGTGGATGACGTCCGGAGAAGGTTCACTCGTGGCCTAATACCTCATGTCATACGTCATTTCCGTGCTTCGTTTATGGTCCAACAAATAATGTCAGAGCACGGTACCAGGCGCAGAAATGCAAACACTTATTGGTAAAGTAATATATATATATATATATATATATATATATATATATATATATATATATATATATATATATATATATATATATATATATATATATATATATAGGTAAAGTAATATATATATATATATATATATATATATATATATATATATATATATATATATATATACACTGCTTCTTAATTATCCTGAAATGCACTGTAGAAAGTACATTTAAAAATACATCTGAGCTGTTGAATAAAACAACGTGTATTTTATATATGTAATACAGAACAATCTACAGCTGAAAATATCTTTTCCGATTTTCTAGCTTCTGCCCCTAACCCAATGGCCGGCGGCCATACGAGTCTAAATCTCTATCGTAGTTGGTTTCCATAGAGAAAGAACCCACTGCATTTATTAAACATGTTAATGTACCCCATGAAGGCCCATGGGCCAACTTAAAGCGAGGTTCCATTTGAAGCTGCTTCTTCGGAGAAAGACGCATATTTTCTTTACCCTTCGAGTGTTCAGAGACATTGGTATAAGGTGCTGTAAACTCATTCTTATAATGGCAAAAAGAAAACTACAAATACCAGCATTCACAGTACTGATGGCTAAATAAACAGAACTGACTGCATGTATCACACGAGGCACACAATCACGTGGCAGCTAAGGGCAGGGCTTAAAGCGGGCTAGGTTCGCCTGGGTCTTAGACCCAACAGCAATTAAAAACCGACATTGAAACGTCCCCCCCTATTTTCCCGTAGTTAGCTATAATGATAAAAACACTGTTATATTTCAGATGATTTATTTAAGCTTGCATTCCCTAACAGTCTAATATCTTTTTCCATGGTGTTGTGTTTCTGTATTTTTTTCGTGTAACCTATTAACTCTTGTGTAGGGCATACTTTCAGCCTTCAGGTATCCATAACGGGTCACGATTCAGAGCCCAGGAGTGGAGGCTGAAGGCAGTGTTGAGTTTCTAACTGTGCCTGTCAGTGGGTCAGAAAGGTGTTCAGAATACATGATCATCCAATCCTTGGCCTCTCTGCAGAGAGAGCAATGGTCACATATTCCAGTTCAAATTGTGATTCTGTGTAAATATGTGCAAAGGAGGTACATAGATGTCAAGGGGAAAGTAAAAATAAAATGCAGTGTTTACAGGTGAATGGGGGTGCATTGTGTTTATTTAAACGTTTTATATAGTGCTAGCTAGACCCGAAGGTATCAGAGCGCTTTACATACAATGAAAAATAGCATAACGTAGCTTTACATTGGATGCAAAAAATGAGAAATAGAATAATGGTGAAGGGAAGGAGACGTGAGTAACTGCATTCAGGAGGGAGTGAAAAGAGGGTGCTGAAGAGAAAAGATGAGGTGGAAGATATGCAGATGGAGGAGATGTGGACCGAAAAGGGCATACATGTCTAAGAGAGTGAACATAACGGGAGAGATTGAGACACTTGTAAGCCCATTAGTTACACCAAACATCCATTTCTTGCAACCTCAACACGTGTAACTAATGTCTATGCCTTTCCTGTTCTACAATCAATTCTCGAAGATAGCGCTGCCACCACCTGCCGGACGAAAATAAATGCGTGCTTGAGGAAGGTTATATGATTAATTCAACACATTACAATATTTCCCCTTAAATTACACATTTTTTTCCGGAACGTCTGACTGCACGTTCGAAACGACACATCCGAAGGAGGCAGACACCAAGAGACGCATTCGCTCTCGCCAATACAACCTGCATCATTTAAAGGAGGTCCCCCGAGAGGTCTCTGCTTCCTGATTGATGTAATCTTAACCACAGCCTGTGGTCCCAAACAGTGAATCAATCATGCACACATTACAGGAACAGTCGGGTTCACATGCCTGCATATTGGCGCTTAAATAAATGCCTGTTCCGACCCTGGCACGGGACGCTGTCTGGAGAAGGCCGCACCGCCGGTGCATCATCCGCTCGCCATTTTGTTTTGATGTATAGGCCGCGAGCCTCGCGCGGCCTTCCTAATCTGACGAGCAGCCAAGGGAGAGAACGTGCTCAGAAGTGTTGAAAGAAAGGCCCATTCTCTGCCTGGGGAGCTGCGTCTCGTACAGGAAATGAACACAAGTTTTCTATACGCTCTCCAGCTTCTACATCAGCTGTTCCTTAGCTCAGACCCCAGACTTTCAAAACAGAAGACCGAGACGCCCATTGCGGTAGTTCTGAAAAAAGCAGAGAGCAGCGCTTCCCTCGTCCCCCCTGCCTCCTTTCATAGCTTGTCTGCGACTTACTCGAAATGCGAGCGGCTTTATTTTAACAAGTGCGAGTTATCAGCGTCTAAATATCAAATGAAAGCCGAATGAATTCTAGAGTTGTTTCAGATTTCCAGCCAGAGGCCCTCGGCTCCCTGCACCGGGCTTGGCGCCCGGCCAGGCCCAGTAATAAAGTGCTAAGCAGAAGACAGGAAATACTCGAGAAGTCGAACAATGTTATGACAATGTTTATAACTTTTACAGTCAGGCCTGGCCGCACATCTGCACAGCATCAGACCCTGGTCAGGCCCACTGAGAGGAAACCATTCTTTAGCTGGCAGCGGTTCGCTCCAGCCAGATGTTATCACTTTGCCGGTATCTTTTCACTGAACAACAACAAAAAAACACGTTTTTTCACATGTCTAAAGAGGAAATGGGAGTCTCTTGTTTGGGAGGCATTTTGCAATAAATTCATTCGGCTCTGGCTGATTTGCAGTGACGGGACTGGATGCAGTTCCGAGACAAAGCCAAGCTTCCCTTTGATGTCGCAGCGCTTGGGCTCTGCCAGTGCAAAGGGAACAACAGCCTTATATAGAGGCACAGCGCGCGCGTGAATCACCAGGGCTTCGATGCCTGGGTACATCTCAATAGGCTGTGAAATTGGACAGTCACCTGGCATGTGCTTATTTACACACCGCCCTTAGCTGCTCTCCCTCAAGTGCATGTGCGCGACGGGCACAAGTCTCTCGTCCTTTCTGAAGCAGCAGTAACTAACGTCTCTGACACCTACTCATGGCAGCAGGCTGTCACGTGACATGTCAGATCCCCGTCATTACTCGCATTGTTTCTGCAGGAAGCTTGAAGCATGAGTCACCATGGGTAGACATGCAATCAAACCCGGAAAATATGTAACAATCGGATTTCAGTTGCTTTGTGGTAAATGCACAGATAATTAGGAAGAAAGTGAATTTATACAATGTATGAGAAGTGTGGGTTGTTTTTATTGCACAACAGCTAGCTGGCGAGGGTGTTATTTCACGAATACTTGTGAAATATGTATTTCGACCGACGGAGGCCTAGTCAACCGAATTGTGGTATACTTTCTGGGAAATATGGCGAAGGCGAGTCTGAGCGGGGCTTGCTTCTCACCAAATTATACACTTGCTCTAAAAAGAACACCTTCTCCGCCAATCTCTGTAGAATGTTTTTATACAGGTTTCCTGATTGCCTTTGTCGTATCAGTGAACTCTGACACAGGGTACGTTATATTAGGTCATGCTTTAGAGGGAGCATGCTTCTAAAATCCACGTGGCTCACTAGAACTCGACGTGGACTAGCAAAATAGGCATATCCGGGGCTTAGTTGGGCCCTTCTGGCCAGTAGAAATTCCTGACTTCTGTGTGACGTGACAGAAAGTCTTTGAGTAATTTCTCTTGAGCAATCCTGCAGAAAAGTCCACCCTTCAAAAGTCACTCATGTGTAGCACCTTCTGATTTCCCAGGTTCTGGTTAACTTCATGGTAAGAACTAATGTCAATATTTTAACTGAATCTGACGTAAACGCTCAGCCATGGAGTTTTCTTACACCGCTGACCTAAGGGTGAGTGACCCCCTTCCTGTTGTGAAAAATAAATAAGACAGTCCCATTTGTCTAATTGATCAAGACGTTGTTTCTCTGAAGAAACTGATGTGCTGGTTTAATTGCTATAAAGGTTATGCTCAGTTTAAAACTATTGATAAACACTATCATATGAAAGACGAACAAAATAATTTACAATCGTTGAGCCCTTCATCACCAAAACAGCACAATAAGAGAGCTGAACTGCTTGTGAATGTAGAAGTCTCGAGATAAAGGGCGCATATGCACCATCTGGACAATTAACTTTGGCCCACTGAAAGGGAACAATTTTTGTTCCATGCCTCATTCTCCATGAAAAATCTTTAAAAGTGTCTTATTTGTCCACTGTGCTGTAGGTTTCAGAATAGTATAAACCCTTACACTGTGAATTCAAGAAGAAGACAATGATTGTGTGCACATGGGTATATGCTTCCGCAAAGCTGAAGCAGCTGACTTGGCAAACGCAATGTGACAATGCTTAATGCACAAAAGTGCATTGCATTTTATAATTGGCATTGTGAATTCCAATGTAAACAATGCAAACCGTTTCAAGTTAGTGTGGGAGGAGGACGGCATGCAGCCATCTCCCCGGTTTGCAACTAGCAGCGGAATCCGCACAGGGTTCCAGGCTGCTTTTGAAGTCTCAAAGGGTGACCTTTCCGCTCACAATATTGTTAACTTTAGTCAAAGAGAGGGTGGGTTGCGCTGTGGTGAAACTATCTAGATGCAAAGCACACAGACATAGCCTTCATCCAGGAAACATCCTTGAATACCACTGACTCAACCAAACTGAAAAGTTATCAAGTAGTCAAAGTAATCAACAAAGTTATTCAAAGAAAACACCAGCAAACCCAGAAGGTACGGACTCCAGCACTAGGAAGTGCAGAGCAGTAATCCTTATTAGAAAATCCCTCTCCCACAACAAATTACACCAGTGAAGTGACATGGAAGGCAGGCATGCCTGTTTGAAATTGAAAACTCTTGGTATATTCCTAATGCTTGGCTTACTATATGACCCAATGAAAGCAAGTATGTTTCTCTCCGGCATCTCAGGACTCTGCAAAATTTGGTTCCACCCAAGTCCTGGTGGGTGGCGACTGGAACCTGACATTAGATGCCTTTTTAGAAAAGATGGTCCAACAGGATAATAATACGATGGTGATAGGGCTGTTCTCCATGATGTTCTGACTGACGACCCTCTCCTACACATCTGGAGGCTGCCCCACCCCACTGATCTTAACTACACATTCACATTTGAGGTTCATGACACATCCTCTCGCTTGGGCTGTTTTCTGGAACAAACTTCACCCCTTCCAGTCCTGTCTTCATGCAGGAGGCATAATCAGGCACTTCCTGGCATGGGTGGAACTGGACCTGGGGTGTGTTTCAAACACCCTCCTCGGTGTGGTATGTACCAGCCAACATATGTGTGATTCAGCAATCCCTGTGAAATGCACCAAACACAAAGAAATGAGGGTGGAATCATCCCTCCAGGACCTCACAATTTGAATCAATGTATACCCAATCTTTGAGCGATTTAAAAGTTAAAGAAAGAAACATACTCTCTGAACCTTCTAACCACATCTGAGGTGGAATGAGCACTGCTAGAATTCACTATGAGAGGGGTAAGTAGCAGGTCTATGACTGGCACTACATTTACACCAAAGGGAGTCACAGGTGATGGTCTCTACTGTCTTGAATAGCAGAGGGTTTTTACATACTTACGCAATGGAGATCTCAAAAACCTTTGAATCATACTATAAAAAAACGATACCACTCAAAGCAACCCAATACAACATTAGCAAAGGAGGCCTTCTTGAGCCACATATGACTCCCTGCCCATTCACCCGAAGGCAAGAGCTAATCGGAACATGAGAATACTAAGGAAGAGATATCACAGGCAACTGCAGACCTCCCCACCCGCAAATTTTCCTGGGAGGAATTTTATAAAAATGAGTGCAATCAAATCCCTAATACTGAAGGAAGGCAAAGACCATTTAGACTGCAGTAGCTGCCACTCTATCCCCTTAATATGGATGTACACATTTTAGTCAAGGTATTAATTACAAGAGCAGGTAAAGTGATACCCTCTTGGTGCATGACACACAAGTTGGGTGAATACCAGACTACTCCTTCAGAAACCATTTGAGGACCCTGAACACAGTTTATTTGTCATATTCTGCTAGTGGCACTTGGGTCTCGTTTGATGTGGGTTTGCGTTTGACGAAATGAAATAGGTCTATCTCTTCCAGCACGTGACTAGGGAGTGACTAGGATGGATTTCATAGACAAGTGTCAAATGCCATTCATAGACAACACAGAGCAAGCCACATCTCATCAATCCTGCAACTAAGTAGGGATGCTCACTATCACCTCTCCTTTTCTGGTTGCAATGGAGCCCCAATTAATTGCACTACAAATATTCTATTATGTTGCGGGAACTCATTTGTCTTGCAGTCAGGTTAAGTCTTCTTTTTATGCTGATGACATTTTATTAACAAGTATTCCAAAGCTTCACTTTATACTATGATGTCAATAATCAAATAATTCTTTCTCTGAGATACCTGATTAAAATTCAACTGATAGAAATACGAGGCACTCCCCATGTCAAAGGTCACCATTAGGACTAATAATGGACACCTCAATATGCTTTGAGTGCCACTGGGACTACAATGCCTGGGGATTACAATAAACAAGGAACTAAAGGAGATGGTTGTTGACAACCTCAACTCCCAGATATCAAAGACCCACAATGACAAATTATAATGGACCTGCCATGACCTGTGTAATTGGGGCAGGGTCCAGGTAGTTAAAAGGAGTATTGAACCGTGCTATAAATACATTTTTATTATGTCCCCACTAATGATACAACCTTCAATCCTAACTCCCATCAACCCTGACATAAAATCAATCATTTGGACAGCTCACATCCCAGGTTAAAGCCAAACAAATTCAATGTGCACACCTCGGCCTGAAGACTGTGCATGCTTCACATGCATAAATATTACACAGTGTGCCGTTTGTCACAATTGGTTTACTTTTAACTCTGTACAACATCTCCTGTGTTGCCTGTACAACTGAAATGTGCCATATTGGATGGCACCCAGTGCCTCACACATTTCTATACCCATGAAAATGCTCATATCAACACTCAATAGACTGATTATATGAGTCGCCATATCAATATGGAAAGCTGCTAAAAAAAAGAGTAAACACAGACCTAGTGGTACACCAACAAGCACCCAACTGGAACAATGCAAGCATCTGTGTCGAAGGCAAAGTGTTCTACTGGGAATGTTTGGAGAAGTGGATTACACACCTGGACCAACTCAGTCAGTAAAACTAGTCTTTATTCAGCTGAAGCCACAAAAGTACAAAGATCGGGAAAAACATAACACAGTAAAAAAGTCATAGGATACATGACCGAGTACACTTGTAGAAACTCAGGTACATAGGGAACAATATAGCACAAAACATCTAAAAAACAAAATTGCATTTGATAAACATGGGAGGCCAAAGAAAATGTCAGAATTACGTATGTAGTGAATACAAGCATCCATTTAAAATTACTAGCATACGGTTTCATGCAAAGGAATTATAATATTTTAAAATCAAGTAGCATATTGTGCCCAAAAAATATTTAAAATCATCCAGCAGTCTCATAACTTTTCCTAATATAAAAAGCTGATCTGATAAAATGTAACATCGCATAACATATTTCTTGGGACCCTAACAGGAATATTAGCCCATGTGTGTAGTGTCTCAGTTTTGACTTGCACAATAACGAGGTTAAGAAAGAGTGTCTTAGTCCTGAGAACAGAGTGCAAAACAAGGTAAGGTATCTGCTGCATTGCATCAAGATGTTGTCACACCCGCAGGGTGCTAAGTCCTGCTTCCAAACCCTAGGCATAGGAAAAGCAAGCTCGAAGTGCAATGTGTGTAGCCTGAAAGGATGAGCCATTGGAAATACGTAGGGTTCATTAGCATCACAAACAACATGTTCAAATCTTTTGACTCATTGTATGCAGAGCCAGCACTATGCAACTCGTAACACTGGTAGTAGGACCAGTTAGCCCACTCTCTGAAAAGCCGGCGTGGCAATCGTGAGATGGTATTGGGTGATTCACCCATCCTACAATACATCAAGACCCGGGGCTCCTAACAAGGAGTGTGATCAGGCCAATATATTAGGCCATTGTTGACTGGCCACTCTTGAACCAATCCTTACCCACTACCATACATTCTAGATAACAGCGCTTAACAAATAAAACACAGAGGGAGACTGGCCTTCCCTTTCAGATCTTATGTGCTTTCAAGTTTGCCTGTTCCTTGAATTTAAGGTTGAGGGTCAAGATTGATTGGCGCTTTAAGATTGGAGTGCATTATTATTGG
The DNA here is from genome assembly GCF_964204655.1 of Triturus cristatus. Taxonomy (NCBI): domain Eukaryota; kingdom Metazoa; phylum Chordata; class Amphibia; order Caudata; family Salamandridae; genus Triturus; species Triturus cristatus. The sequence continues at coordinate 338,716,242 of NC_140587.1, read as the reverse complement.
ATCTTGAGATTCTATTAAGGCATTGCTTTATTTTTATTGCATGCTTTTCTTAGTCAAAAACATTTGCTTGCAGAGTGTTCTGATGCATTTGTGTACTCAATTTACAGTCAATAACATTATAAAATAAAATGTTAACCGCAAACAGAAATGTGTATTGCATATGTTGCATCAGAAAGAGGCCCATTATTGGAAGTTATACACATTAGTGTAAGTGTGTGCCGATCCCCATCAGACAAATAATTCTAAAATTCCCTTTCACAGTACCCTTTCTGGATTCAGCCTCTACAACTAAGTATTCACTATCAATGATCAAACCAGTTTATTGACAACTTCCAAAGACAGCTTCCAGTTTCCAAAGACATTAAGACTGCTTTAGATTTAGTACTTAAAACTCACTTTGGTAAAAAATTACTTTTCAACTGCATTTGGGTTTGAGATAAAATGTCCACATCTTAATCACATTGCACTTTTATTGTCTGTAATTTAGTATTAGGAATGTAATTGTAGAGGCAGCAGGATCCTGTCCATTATTTTATGCCTTTGGTTATTAATAAACTGATCATGCGTTGTCTACAATTTTAATGAAGTATTATTTCAAACACTGCATTAATTATAGGATGATTTAAAGTCTGCTAATAAAGTATTTGATAAGCCATTTAAAACTAATCAGAAAGAACAACATGTTTTTGGGTCAATCATTTAGAGTGCCCATGGGTTTGATTTGTAGTATGAATATGCACGCACAACTTCTAGAATACTTCAATTAATTGGGGTTCAATTGCAGCAGATGCTCCACTACTCAATAGTCAATTTTATGGATGTACCTCCAGTAAGGAGGTACATCAATTGTCTAGGTTTTAAGCTGGGGCGAATAGTTGTAATTGTTTAGGAATGTACTATACCTCTATATCAAAACAATATAGTTGCCTTCTATATTTACAGTCTATCATAGTCTATCACATAAATAGTTGAACATCTCAAGATTTAACCTCAATTCCTGTCAATTACAGGGAGGTAAACAGCAAAGGCAGACTTAATACTATCACTTCTGGTAGCACTGTATATAAACATATTTGGCATGCCAAAATGATTATCTATTTTTTTACCACATCTGTATACATTTCTACGATACTGTGATCCAGGTTTGTCTTCATTGGAGGCAACAGCTGACATGCCAGTGGCAAACATTTCTACTTATCCAAAACTATCTGAACTTAAACAGAAAATTGCTGTACAGTTTCATTTTGAAACAAAGTCTCCCAAGCAGTGTGCCTTTGCTTGTGATTTAGATTTTGCTTAAACATTATTACCAATATCAAATTAAGTAAAATGCCACCTTTCGCATAGATTTAGCATACCCTCCTCTCTCAAAAAGTAAGACAGAAAGTTCCACTTATTGTGTACAATAATTTGCATATAAATGCGAGTCAAGTAGGATTGAGCAGGTCAATTTATAAAATATTCATAAATATTTTACCTTCAAACAACAAGTCATCTGTCTCATGCACTCATACTAGAGATATCTGATAGAGACTGAGGTAGGAAAGGTGTGAATTTTTCTTGAAGATGCATTGTATCCCCTTTATTAGCTATAAAAGCTTAAGCGATTATCAAGATCCACAAGAGTACATTTGGATCCCTATCATGATACCAAGTCGTCAACAAGCTTGAATAATCAGCGAGGAAACCTACTTCTTCTAAAAAAGTAATGTATTAAAATTGTAATATATCCAGTGAGGTATGTGAATCTCCAGTATAATGCATCATTAGATATAGCTACACACATATGTGTGGCAATGACATGTTCTTTAGATTTTCCTCTGAATGGCAGCAGAGTATCTCACTTTGTAAATATTGTAATGGACTATTAAGAGAGCTTGTAAATCCCCTCCCTAATGTGCGTAGTTGTGGTTCCAGTGCGGAAGGAGTCAAAACATAGTTTAAAATAGCTTTATGAATACAAAGTAGAATAGGTATGTCCTGCTTTAAATGACCGTGGTCAAACAAGGCCAAGCAAGGGAATAATAATGTTCCAAAGAATGTAAGACTACTTATAAAAAAGAGATAAGAATAATTATTTACCTTTGTCACTACTGAGCAACCATTTCAGTGGATGAAAAAGCATCATCAAAATGTTGGCTAGGCAGAGGTAATGAACTGCAGCTCTTAAACCAGAGTCTATCATCCCAAGTGCAAGAACATGTAGCCACAAAGGGAGGAATGGTAAACAAGCAAAGTGAAATAATGTGGTACTCTAGCTGATGTAATGTATAATAACTTGTACAGCATCTGACTTTGAACTCAAGCACCAAGGAGTCCCTCCACCAGCAAGACCATACACAAAAGATTTGAATGGAAAACACATTGCTAATAAGCAGGGCTTCAAAGGTGGACGGCTCTTTACGGAATAGGTTAGAGACAGATGAACAATGGCCCGATGAACATGAGCAATGTTCTATGGCACAATATGATGGGTTTCCACTGAACCATTCTACAGATGAGACTTGAACCTGGGAACCGTACGATCTCTCAATTCACATTAACGTCAGCAGGAATCAGACAAAGTTTAATTAATTGCTTTCGAAGGGGGGGGGGTGAAGAGGCAAGAAGCAGGTAAACCAGGTACTACCCAGAACTGCAAGCAGCAGGAGCTTTGGAGGATGTAAAAAAGACTATAACCGGAAAAATATGAAATGCCTCCAAATTCTTTAAAAAGAAAAATACTTTTAGTAACATGTTGCCTTAAAAAATGCATTTTCTTACATAAAAAATGGTGTTTGAACATACCCATCCTTTACAGTGAAAGCGATGAAGGCATATTAATCCTGTTTCATTTGAGTTTTGTACAAAAGGCAAAAGTTATCCAATGATAGACAATACAATTGTACAATGTTTAATATAAAAATTCTTCACTTAAATACTGCTATGAGATTGCATCTATGAAAAATAGATTTCAGTGTTGAATGTAGGTCAGTTAAGAGTACTGGAAATGATAATAATTGCATCAGCATTTTAACTGTGTAGCATAACACCACTGTTACTAAAACATGATCTTCCATCTGTTACGAAATTGAATCATAACCCTTCTGATCTTCCGGGACTTCACAAAAGTGCTAAAGTGTCAAAGGACATAAGTCATGACTGGACATATCACAGACGTGGATTGTGGAGTATCAAGAACCAGCATTTGTAGCAGAAACCATATAGCACCCTCTCACACATGTGGCTGTGTTTTTGGAACTATTATCACAGAACCAGGTAGATTCAAAACAATGATCCCTGATAAGGCTTTCCAAACACTGTGGAATAATAGACAAAGCTTAACATGTATTATCAAATTGCAGGTTTCAAATGAATATCTGTGTTAAATTCCAGCCTGTCGCTGATTTTTCCTCATTTGAAAACATGGAAGGTTTCAATGTCAGGAAATTTCTTCAAAGAGATTACTCATTAAAAAATGTTAGAAGAATATGAGGAAATCTTATTGGCTGTTTTAAATAAAAAGGCGAGGAGGTCACTAATTGGGCATGAGGTACATATTGATTTAGCAAAGCTTGTGAGTCACAAAAGAATCATTTAATCAAACAAGAAAGGATTAACAGTAGGGACAGCACACAATTACTCATGGTCATGCAGATGAAAACAACAATGTTTAAAAAAAAATCTTTATCTTGCCATTTACATTATGACAAAACAACACAGTATGGCATGACATGTAACATATGAACATCGCACAGCATTCCCCCACAAGTCTTTGTTGCAATATAGATACGTGATGCACATCCACCCTCCCCGTGTACTATCTGTTTAGTAACAGCTAATTAACCCATTGACACAAAGTCTGTATCATGACAGGAGCATTTCAAAAAGCAAATGTTAACTCTCATCTAGCATTCCATCCAATGTGTTGATCATTATAATAAGTAAATGGCAAGGTCCCTACTGGAAGTCATGATAATCAAATCTGGAAAATTCCGGCATCATATCAGACCAGTCCATTAAATTCTCTGTCAACTTCTCATCCCTCCTAAGACATCAAATGTGAATCTCTTCTGGAAAAGCCTAATTCATAACATCTCTAATCCATAATCCAATAGTGGGGCTCTCTGCAACCAGCCAGATTTCTGCTATACATCTTTTTGCCAGCAGCAAATCAAACTGTAACATTTTATATCCCATTTTCATCTTTTTGGTATGGGTGATAATTCCTAGTAAACAATATTGGGGAAAGAGAGCTAATGGTATGGCTGTGACCCCATTCAACCACTCAGTCATATCGAACCAGAATTCCAACACCAAAAAACTACAATGGTTAATGCATAAGCAAGATTATGGGCTGTCCACAGACAAGTCTATTCTTTAAGGATTATTCAAAAACAAATAACTTTGGAATCTAACTGTTTACGGAGAGCTGCAGTCAATCTGCATTTTGAAAGTATGTGCCTTAACGATGGCCTTCCTTACTTTAAAATATCATAAATCACTCTCTGGGTCTTATTTTATGTGAACTGCTTGGTTCTGCATCAAATGTAGCCTCAACAGAACTATCCCTACTGTAAAATCAGGCCAGGCAAAGTATTGCATAAAGTACACGTGCCTCAGCCATTGTTACTCACAACCTAGGAGTGAACCGAAAGCACAGACACTCAGGGGCCGATTCCAATCCTGGAAAAAGGCTGTACGAATCCTTGTGCGGAGCGTTTTCTCCGTACGACTCGTACCCGGTAAACTTTCCTTACAACCTAGGAAGTACGATTCGTACAGAAACCTCTTTCCGTACGAATCGTAAAAAAGACCGTACGGGTAAAAAAAAACAACGATTCGGATCCGGAACAGCCTGTACACGACGTCCGGACGTATTTAAGCAGCGGTTTCCGGCCTAGCAAGTCCAATTTGTCCCTACAACACTCCGTAAGGCTCTTTTCTTACGGGAGCCAAAAACAGCCGTAAAAGGTCATACGCTACGTTCTCCACGGTACGAGTCCTACTCTGACACGTTCCCAGGGGTACGAGTCGTACAGGGGTACGAGCCGTACATACGAGTCGTACAGGGGTACGAGTCGTACAGGGGTACGAGCCGTACAGGCATACACCCCCATGCGTTGTGTATGTTCGGTGCATACCCCAACGTACTCCAACATTGCGTATGTACGGTGCGTACATACATGTTGTTGTAAAGTGCGTACATATGCATGGGGGGGCCTGTACGACTCTTACCCCTGTACGACTAGTATGTACGACTCATACCCTTGTACGGCTCGTACCCCTGTATGACTCGTATATGTACGACTCGTACCCCTGTACGACTCATACCCCGGGAACAACTTTTCCCGGGATACGAGTCGTACAAAGTTCGCTTCGTAGCGGGTAAAGTCATTCCCCGTGTATGGGACGTTTTCCGTACGATTCGTAAATCGGAAAGCCGGTCCGGATCGTACTTGTACGGTCGGACTGTATTTTTACGATTCGTACGGAAAAGTGTCCGGGTCCGTCTCGTACAACTTTTCCCGATCCGATTTGTACGGATCGGGCCGATCCGTATGTATTTTTCCCGTACGAATCGTACTTCACGGGTCGGACGGGACTTGTACGATTCGTACTAAAAAAATTACGGATACGAGTTGTATGGAAAAAAAAGAATACAGGATTGGAATCGACCCCCAAGTGTCCTTTAAGAGGAGACAGTGGCAGTGGCGAAGAACAGTAGCTCTACTGAATTGTAAGATTCACTTACTTGTAAGGTGGATTAACAATTGTGCTGTACAAACCCCCTCCCACCCACCCAGGATATAAAATGGTGCACATTTTACCATTAAAGGAAATCATGCTTTCAACTACAATGTTATTATCATAAATCAGAAGACCAAAGTGCAAATGAGTATTAGAGCAAATCATATATCATAAGAATAGATAGTGACAACACATAAACAAATGCTCAGCTATCCCACTGAAAAACCTACAAAACTATTGGTGAGACATTATCTGCCGCGATGTCACGACTTGCTTACAGTGAACACCCTTTAAAGTGCAGATTTGTACTGTAAAAGGTTCCTGATTTCTCCCTGAAGATTCCATTCTAACAAGGCACATCCAACTCAAGAGAGAGCCACTTCGATGAAGATACAGTCTTCACCTTCGCTGAGATGTCTCAATGCAGCACATTATTCATCACCAGTTAAGAGGAGGACCTCTGTACGCCCTGCAGGCAGACAGAAGTTTCACTAGAGCTCTGAATATCCCGGATTTAAGCCACAGCACGAAAAGTACATGTCTGACTCTAAATTCAACTATATGAGAGCATCCTATGCAAACACATTAAGGTGTCAAGTATATGTCAAACGTTCCTCCGCTGGATCTATTCCCACCACTTCCTATATTCCCAAAGGAAATGACATTTACTTACAAACGAGCCAAACAGAGCAAATTGCATTTTAATGAAATTTATTTTGTGACAAGCCCCACGAGCAGCTATTCCAAGACACTCTAGCATAATGGTTGGGAGTTCACAGTCAGCCTATTGGAGGATACTGGGGCGTCTTTGGATACTGACTGCTTCTTCTGAACAAGAGAAGCAGGCACTGAAAATGGCCAAATAACAAGAAACCTTGCCCACTCCCTTCAACATTTGTCATGCAAAAGGTGTCACCTTGCTACTTCATCTCTAAAAGTGCGTTAGATGCCAGACCATATTTTATCCCTGTTGCTCTATTAGACAATAATTACTTCTATTATTGAAGCAAAGAGCTATCCTTTCTGCATAAAAGTAACACGTTGTAATTTTAGTTGCTCATGGTAAGTTGGCATTTATAGCTATGCCAACATGCCCCTGTATTTTCGAAAAAAAAAAAAGATACACTCATTGTTTTACACCATTTTCAGCTGTGCCCCGAGCTTAAGAAACAAAAGAAAACACAATATCATAAATCTGAAACCGACAGTGAGTGTAACTCATAAAGATTATCTACAAATAAATGTTAGCATTTTTCTTACAACTTTTTCCTAACAAGGAATGCTTTCCTGCATATTGTGGCAAACAGCAAAGTGCATGTAAATGTGTGTTGTTTCTGGAAGGACACAACTTACTAACACAACAGGTCTAGTGTTGTATGGCCTGTGGTCTGTGCTCACAAGGAAGAAAGGGCTTTAATGAATGCGATAGAGCGCAACAAATCTGCCCTATAAATATATGCTAAGCCCGGCTAGAACTGACAGAGTAGTTAATTACTTCTTCGTGGAGGGCACCCCTTCCCCACCACATGTTTTATAGGGTATAAAAGGTTAGGCCCGAAAAATTAGCATTACAAATATCACATTTACTTCCAGCTGGAAGTGTGCAACTATGTATGACAATAGGGAGCTCCGCGCTGGAGCATGTTTTTCTTTTGTTTAACTTCCCTCGTTTCTGTAAGACAAGCCTGCTTACTGGAAAAAGCCTCAGAGCTTTATCCAAAACACATGTTCAAAGATCTGAATGAAAAGAGGCCTGCCTCACTCAGTCTGGAGCCTCTGACCGATATATCATTGGAGTGCGCTATATCACTTTTTTTTCTGACTGTCAGAACACTTTTATGTCTACAAGAGTTATGTAAACTCAGGTTGTTTTTATACATAACGGAGCTTGACAGAACATTCGCGCAAAGTTAAACAATATCTGATGTAGCCAAGTGTAACTTTTCAAAGTGTGCTTTTTAAGCACAGCCGGGCAAGCACGATGCAATCAAGCAAAGTTTAATTCGAAAATGCAAATGTTTGAGATTATTAAAACCACATCTGTTCTGGGAAGGCACATTGTGACTGTTTATCAACAGATATTTGTCATTACAATACTCCCTCCACTTCAGTGTAGACATTTCAGGAATACAATATTTGATCAATTTTTGAATTGCACCTTGAGGCTAAATGTCATCATCACTCTCTCTCCCAAATTCTTATATTTAATTAGAACATCGGAATGCTGGGAGCTCCTTTGAAGACAATGAAGTTCTCGGGGCTTCTATTGGCCAGTAGAAGCCCGGAGCTCCAACATTCCAATGTTTGTCCCAGCTGTTTCTGTGAACAAAAGGCCTCACGGAGTTGGGCTCCATGAGACCTTTCTTCTACAAATTAGAACATTCAGCCCTCCAGGGGGAGAATGTTCTAATAGCCTTAGAGCCCGCTGTAGTGGGCTCTATCGGCCACTAAAGGTCCGCTCCCTTCGGCTCAGGACTTTAACAAGGGAGTGGGCCTTTAATGGCCGGTAGAAACCGCTATGGCAGGCTCTAAGGATATAATCTCTAATCTATGCCATGTGGGCCTTTCTTTGTACATCCATGGGTAGGTGGCTAGGCATCTTGCTGTCAGTTTTAAAAGTGAAGCGTCACCCGCTCACCCTGGGGGTCCCACAGGGTTCATCTCTGAGCCCCACTCTCTTCAATCTTTATGTGAGGCCGCTGGCTGCGGTAGTCAAAGGCTGGGGCCTGACAATGGTGTCCTATGCTGATGACACGCAGCTGGCGGTCACACTAAGTGGGGACTCAGCTTTGGACGCCCTCAATTTTTGTGAGGGGTTGCGCTCGGTGGCCAATTGGATGAACCAGAATTGTCTCCAATTGAACACAAAGAAGACAGAGGTGATGGTATTTGGGAAGCAACCTGGATGTTGGAATGACAGCTGGTGGCCCCCCGAGTTAGGAATGATCCCCTCTCCTGCTATGGAGTTAAAAAACCTCGGGGTCTGGCTGGACCCGTCACTTAGTTTTATTTGCCATACTAAGAAGGTGGCTGCGTCTTGCTTTGGCATTATTAGGAGCATCAGGCCGGTGCTTAAATTTTTTGATGCCAGCACTAGACAGCTCGTGGTCCAGGCATCGGTACTATCCAGGATAGACTATGCCAGTGCTCTGCTTGCAGGCACGAACAAGGCTGAACTCTTGCGGTTACAACGAGTGCAGAACGCCGCCGCAAGAGCGATAGTTGGGTTGCCCAAACGTTGCTCAGTGTCCGGAACACTGCAAACACTCCATTGGTTGCCTGTTGCGCGGCGGATCGAGTTTAAGGTGCTTTGCCTGGCCTTTAAAATTTTGAAAGGCCTGGCTCCACCTATTCTCATGAATCTCCTGACTCGATACATCCCCTCTCGCTCTTTGAGATCGATGGGCCAGAATTTAGCTGCTGTTCCCCGTTTTCGGTTGAGCAGGACTGGAGGCCGCTCCTTTCGAGTAGTAGCCGCCAAGCTCTGGAACTCCCTCCCTAATGACATCCGCGCTTTGGAAGACTTAACCAGGTTCCGACGTGTCATCAAAACGCTCCTTTTTAATAACATTAACTGACTTGGCTGCATTTTGTGATGTTGTGTTCACCTTTCTTGGTGCCAGGACGCCCCTTTGCTGGGGCAGCTGTGCGCGGTACAAAAATCATTAACATAACATAACATAACATAACATAATTTTGAAAGCTTAATATTATTGCTGTCCATATGGTGTGCACCCTTAATATTTAACTCATATTGTTGGTGGGGCAGGTAAGCAATCCTAGATTTTATGAATGTAACTCCACATATATGTACCAACGTGGTACATATAGCTTCATGGTATGTAGGTGTGGATTTACAAATAATAAATCTATACTTCCCCATATGCACTTACCTTTTGATATTTTGTTCCTCGGTATAATGTCCTTGAAATTCTTGTATCACAGCATTGTTGGTGTTGATATTCATTCATACAACCTTTCCATATATATTGGATGCTGCTATCCTACTTCCTACTAGTGCATTGATGGACTTTTTCCAGTTTTATATCAAAATTCTGGTCATCCAGAAAATGAACAACCTACAGTTAACCATCGCATGCATAGCGATCACACAGACAATGATAGTGGCACTATGACAAAAACAAATGGTGAATAGCATCAAGTGCACAGTGAGATGGAGGCGAGTTGGTCAATGTCAAAGAGAAAGAGGCTCGCATAGCTTGGGTAGGGACACATGTACATTGGTGTGAAGGTAGCAACACTGGACTCCTCCAAGGTGACTCTCGGTTGGAATGACCTCCCACCAGTAACTGCAAGCCCCAATATGGCCAAACAGTGTGACAAGGGCCAGCAAGGGGGCGATACTGTAATATGCAAGACTTAAGATGTTACTTTACCAAAGTTGTGCCATCTTTAAGCAGTACTCAAAAGAACTGGTACCTTCATGAAAAACTATATTGTGTATTCGTGAGTGAATTCCTGCCCACAACAATTACTGACAGATTCTTCAATAAATGACTCATGCTCAAAGGGGCAAATAAGCACAGGTCATCACTCATGTCGATTTTAATAAGGAATACATTTTGCAGTCAAGCATCATCCTAAAAATAAAGGACCGCAAATGCATGACATCCACTGATCGGAGCTACTATGTGTTTGCGTTAAACACCAATATTTAAACCTCAGAAATCTGTAAATACTGTAACATAAACATTAGGCCTAAAGGATAACTGTAGCCTCAAACCGTAATGTGATTGGTCTCTCATTTATTCAACAAACAAAAAGTCGTAAAATTGTACACAAAAGTAGCGTACACCCAGTGGCAGGAAAAGCAGGCAGGTGCACAGCCAAGTGTCAAGTGACCCCTGCAGCACAACAGGGAAGCGGGGTACAAACCTACCATGCCCTGGCCATGGTTACTGACCCCCTGACTACCACCCTCTACCCCCACTGGTCTTCTCACTGACATCTCCCATCTGCTCTGAGCAAACGGAAATGATCAGGGAATTAATCCCCAGAATTGGGGGAAAACAGCAGAAAAGGGCTTAATATTCCTGGGTGCATGTGGTAATTTCTCATTTATTTTAGTGCAGGGATACCAGCCAGAATCAGAGGTCCCTGTATCAAAATCCTGCAAACTAAGGGCAAGAGGAGAAGTGCTCGAGGTAAGACTCGCACCCAGGGACACCTAGAAATGTTAAATTCAGCTTACCCAACCATTGATGGATGGTTGGCACTTTAAATAAACATCCCAAGTAACTATACTTTTGCTTAGGTGCAATCCTACAAAATATTTATGTTTTGCCACTCAGCTGATTCTGTGAAAACAATATTCATTAAAGAAGCAATGTGCCATAAATATTACACACATATATAAATAATTATTTACTTAAAAATAGAATAAAAACCCATGCAGAAAATAACATAAGCCCAGTCACAGTCCCTGCTCTTCCTCCACAAATGAAATTTTATATCTTGTATAAACGTCATTATGAGAGTAACAGTCAAATGTTATTTTTCCCTCCCAGCTCCATGCTCCGTTTTTCTTTTAAAGCAGGGGTTTGCACACAATGTTCTACTGTCCAACTATTTAATATAAATCCACATAAATCTTTCCATAATTACTGCAACATCTCACTATTAAATATGATTTATACCATATGAGCTGCAAATACCAATCACTTTTTTTTATTAATATGAAACTCAGACACCGGTCTCAGTTAGTGAAAAAGTCTCTTTGTTTCATCTTGTTAATGCGATCTCTGCCAAGAGCCATTCACTTCAAGTTTCTAAAGCACTAAACTGGGTACAGATTAGGAAAGGTCTTTTAGACGTAATGGAAGCCGTGCATCATTTAAGAGAAACAGAAGGTAACCAGATTTGAACACGTGGATTACAGGCAACTGACAAGTTAATTTAAATATCCTACACCGGCCCAGACCAATTGAGGCTGTCCAGTGTTTTCCCTACACATGATGTAACCAGCTACATATGAATACGCCTCTTGTTAGAACTACAGTTGTGGAACATGTCTCTGAAACTTGTCAATTAACTCCCAAAAATATTAAATAATGTATTCCAGGAAAACGTGAGCACGCATATTATGGACCCTAGGGGAAATGGGCTATACACGCTGGCAAGTCAAATCACTTTTCCTGACATGGTACAGCTAACGACCAGGTGCCGGAAGTGGGCCCAAGGCGCCTTAATCTACACCCAACTGTTAGGCTAAGCACTGGCAGTGTATTGCCACTATATCACCTCCATGACATCTCCAGACTACCAGTCACCATTACATTGTAGATCACTACATTGTCTCAGTTAAATTAGTAACGTGTGAGAGTTATTTAACTTAAAAATCGAGTTATACAATTAAATACGTTTTTAAATACATTTAAAAAAAAGGGTGAGATGGGGGGATTCCCCTCCAAAACGATCTATTACTCCACAGTGTAGAGAAGGCTGTGTAATGGTCAGTTAATATTGGGGCAGCTGATAATGTTACCACCAGTAACTATGTAAATTATTTCAAGTTAGATTAATTGTATTAAATGCATTTAATGAAAATCCGTCATGGATCCAACCTTCTCCGACCTATCTTGGAAAGTCCTGAGCTAACATAGTATGTGCAGTTATACCATCACTTCTGAAATATGCTTGAGATAGGTAAGTAACATTGAAAGGTGACCACTGCTTACTTTTTCAAAGTTATGTTGATTATAATGTTGGTAAACCAATACTATGTGCATTTTCGTTTTGAATGGGAGTTTTTAAAATAACAATTTTATGGCTTGCTTTCATATTAACATTTAAAAAAATGTATTGGTCAGGGCACAATGTACAGAGAGGTCGCTAATAGTGGTTGCACATTTCACAGCAACAATTTACTACTTTTCTGTAATTTTGTAATGTCACCTATGAATTATTAAGTTACATGGCAACATCTGAGTTGCAGGTAGTCACAGAACAATCTGCCTAATGAATATTAATTAGGAAGATCACCCTGTGGCTGGCTACAAACAAAGGGATGGTGACCAGCAAGAAACAGCAGCCCACAAACCTCGTGACTGCATTCCTGTTGGCCTTGGCCCTTTCAGCCAGGTTAGCCTCAAACGTTTTGCCCTCCTCCTCCTATTGTTCCCTGAATTCGTTTTTTTTCTGAGCTTAGGACTCTGAGCACTTTACCACTGCTAACTAGTGCTAAAGTGCTTTTTATGTCCTTGCATCCTCTGCAAGACTTTCAAATGAATCCCCTGTGAATGCAGGAAAACAGTCACCCACGCTCTCATAACCAGCAGACTGGACAACGTCAACGCACTCTACACCGGAATCAACAGAACTCTCCTACACAAGCTCCAAACCATCCAGAACACCGCAGCCAGGCTTGTACTCTGAACCCCACGGCATGAGCACATCCCAACACCTCCGAGACCTCCACTGGCTCCCCGTCGAGAAGAGAGTAACCTTCAAACTGCTTACCCACGCCGACAAATCCCTCCACAACATCAGACCCAAATACCTCAACGAAAGAGTCTCCTTCCACGTACCCAAAAGGAACCTCCGCTCTGCTGACCTCACCCTCGCACAGCACCCCCGCATCCGCAGAACCAGAGCAGGTGGAAGAGCCTTCTCCTAGGTCAAAGCCAGAGCCTGGAACGAGCTCCCAGTCACCATCAGACGCTCCCGACCCTGCACACCTTCAGGAAGAACCTCAAGACCTTGCTTTTCGACTGAACCGGAGCTGCACCACCTCCCATCCCCCAGCGCCTTGAGACCCTCACGGGTGAGTAGAGCGCTCTATAAACCCCTGATTGACTGATTGATATCTCTCCTTAAAACATGTTACATTGGCTTATATCCAACTGTACTTGTGAGTCCCTCGTAAAGTGCCAATACATGTGCCCAGGGCCTGTAAATTAAATGCTACTAGCGGGCCAGCAGTACTGATTGTGTCACCCACTTAAGTAACTCTTTAAACATGTCTCAGGCCTGCCATTGCACAGCATGTGTGTACAGCTTTAAACTGCTGTTTCGACCTGGTAAAGTAAACCTTTTGCCAGGCCAAAACCTTTCTTTTTAAATCCATAGGTTAGGCCCTGGACAGTCCAGAGGGCAGGGTCAAATGTATTTAAAAGGTAGGACATGTAATTTTATTTATGTTTTACATGTCCTGGTAGTGAAAAACTCTTACATTCGTTTTTCACTACTGCACTGCCTAGCTCTCCTATAGGATAACATTGGAGTTGACTTATTACATTTTATATTTGTAATTTCCAAATGGGAAGAGATAACCACTTCATGTTTGGTGTCTCTGGAATTAGAATTCAAAATCCTATCTTATGGTGAAGTCGGATTTTAAATTACAATTTTGAAAATGCCACTTTTAGAAAGTGGGATTTTTTTTGTCTTAAGTCATTTGGCGCCTAATGTCTGTCTATGGGTCACATGACTGGGAATAGCTGACAGAAGAAAATATCTCTAATCCCTGGTTTTCTGATCCTTTTATACAAGAGAAAAAGCTTTGAAAAAAAACGGGTATGGAAAAAATATTATAGCCTTGATTCAAAAATATTATACAAAATAGCTTTAAAGAAATATGTGGCCCTGATAAATCTCACAAAGAGAAGGTATTATGAGGGCTGTACAGAAAGACCAGCAAACAAACCCAGGGAAATCGTTTAAGGTTGTGAAGGGTTTTACTGATGCTGTAGCTACCCACAGAAGTAAGGTTCCATCAGTGGAATGGTGTGAGCAACTGACACTATTTTTTTAACAATAAAGTCCAAGCAACACAGAACAGTCTTCCCTCAATGTCTATCCCAGATGTGACTTTTGGCTGTACTGGTCAGTTGGCTATACCGATTCCCTGTGGCCTCTCGGAGTTCAATACTCTCTCCCTTGAAGACTCTAGGACAGCGATTTTAAATCTTAAATCGGGCTCTCCTAATGATCCTTGGCCTCCTATCATTTTAGTTTTAGAGTGTGGACATTATTAACCCCATTCTGAACGAAGCTACTGTTGTAAAAAGTCCGGGGATCAAATCTAACAATAAAATATCATTTCCTAATCAAATTATCTCAGTGGTTGGTGTCTGTTTTGGCATCTTGCACATGGCAAAAAAACAAAAATCGCAATTTTTTAAAAAAACATTTCAATCAACGATTACTGTGGTATTGGCACTGGTGATGTCCAGACTGGACTACGCTAATGCATTATATGCAGGATTACCAAAATATCTCTTGAATAGACTTCAGGTCGTTCAGAATGCAGCAGCTCGACTGGTTCTGGGCTTGTTGGTACGGGCACATATTTCCTGTAGTTGGCACAATTTGCACTGGCTTCCCATTGGAAAATTGATTCTTTTTAACGTAGTACTCTTAATGCATAGGGCTCTACATTATTTTGGACCTGACTATCATTTAGCTAGGATTGCTTTCTATAGCCTGGCGAGAATCTTATGGTCTTCTCATCTGGTAATCATCTGTTCTAGGTCCTTAAGGTTAGTTTGTCCACTGCTGGAGGTCGTTTCTTTTCCTTCCTGGGCTCTGTATGGTGGAACAAGCTCCCTTTTGACCTGCATCAAACAAAAGCATAAGTAGGCTTTAAGAAAAAGCTTGAGACCTGGCTTTTTTTCTCAGTAATCACCTTCTGTGTCTGTGCCTCTTTTCCCAGACTGTATAATGCGAGGACACTCTTGAGTAGCCATGCGCTCAATAAATCCCTTCAATTTCATATTCACGGTTTGGCTTTGTGTATTCCTCTTAGACAGCCACGCACAATGGGGAGATTAGGTGTGCCTAGATGGGCTTTCACTGGCAGGATGAGTGGGAGAAGCTGGCCGAGCCCCACTTACACTTGAATAGGCTGTGTCCTGTCTCCACACAAAGGGCTGCATACCCCCTGTAGTTAGTCTGGAGCCAGGATCAGGAAGGCAGGGCATCTCCCCACTTCAAAGGCACAACTATGCATAAATGCTAGACCTCAGACACCAATTCAGCAGTATACCTCTGGAACTGTGGATACACTGCCAGGAAGAAGTACTGTTGTGCTGCTACAATCACTGCCATTCTGCTGGACTGCTACTGTGCTGACCTTCTGCTTGCTGCCTTCTTGACTGGGTAAGAAGAACTGGACCTGCAACTTCATCTTGCACCCAGCACCCCAGAATGACTCAAAGGAGTAGTCTGCTGGCCTCCTGATCAGAGCCTCAGGGACATAAAAGGATACCCAACCAGCTCATTTACGCAGCAGCAGCAAGTTCCTGACCACCAAGTGGTGCCTCTCAGGTCCTGGATCATTGGCGTGGCTCACAGGCTCCTAAATTCAAGCATTTGGCCTCTTTGCAACTGTAAAAAGGACTGTTTGCAGTAGAATTGTGCCACTCATACCGAAATTCAGATCAAGCTGCCACCAGCCCATCTCTTTGCACAGCAAGCATTGATTCCCACAGAGAACAGCAAACACGAAGCTCCAGCCCTCCCATCCATGACGCCCGGCCTGCTCTTCACGCTGACCACCGCACAAAATGCTCTCCTTGCTCCCTGTGGCCCTCTCCAATGTGAATGGTAAAACATCAGCAGGACTAATCTGAGACGTGCGATCCATCACGGTTAGCCTGAACCTTTTACTTTGACACGGTCTAGCGCAACCTGCTTTTAGGTGCTTTTTTTCACTTTATTCTTTGAAAATTCATAGCTCAAGTTCTACCGATTGGATTTTTTTGTCATTTTGACCTTGCTATAATGTATTAAATTAAGCTCTATTTTTCTAATCTGGTGTGGGATCTTTTTGTGTGGTGTTTTCACTGTTTTACTGTTTGAAGTGTTGCACAAATACTGTACACGCTGCCAGGGGGTTGAGCGCAGGTTGATTTAGGATTTGCTTGTGCCTTGCCCTGAAGAAAAAGGGAAAGAGGGGAAGGATTCAAAGAAGGAAAAAAACATAGGTTGAAGAGAATACTACTAATGGTCTATTTGGTTTTAATGTTTATATGATGGTAAGTGTGGGAAAAAAGCCTGAGGTGGCTGGTTCAATGGTTTTTATGCCAATAAGATGCTTAAATGTCATTATGATTCTAGGGGCAGTATGTGATTCTATTATAACCGGGATATTAGATGTGCAAGGGCTGAAGCATCTTCATCAGCATTGCACTCGTGGGAGAAAGAAAGGATCCTACTGGGATTTTACCAGAAATCTGTACTTCCGCTGTGCGGGATCGTATAAGCTCAAACAAGTTTGTTCCTTTTGGGGTCTTGCTTCACATCCAGTGTTTAAACAAGTGAAGAATGTCAAAGAAAAGGGAAAGGCACCTAGAACATTACCCAGCTAGCTTTGGGCTTCCCACACCAGTAAGGGTTGATAGGCTACTGCATTGGCATAACTTATACCTAACAAGAAGGCAGCTCAGGTTTCATGCTGAGGTTTTTCTCACTGATTTAGAGGAAGTTTCCCTGCTCCACACTGAAAAACCTAATTTCAGTCCAAGCCCGTCAGGGTGTTGTTGATAATAAGCTCCACAAGAAAAGCAAGATAGGGAAGATTGTGAGCCCGTTTGTGGCTTCGCTTTTAGAGGGTTATTTTTTTTCTCCACGTAGATGTAATAGTAAATCTATTTGTCTTTCATAATATGTGTGCTACATTATGGCAAAACAATATTTCCCACCCAATATACCACAGTACAAATCTCTGGGAGATAAATTACTCGATGTATATTTCAAGCAATTAGTAATATTATGCCTGAAGACAGTTTTGCTGTCAAACCAGAGCTAAACGTAGAGGATGGTTTAGCATTTATATATTTATTATGAACCCTCCATTTTTAACCTCAGTGTAACATGCAGAATAAACATGAATTCAAGTTCAGATCATCAGATATTCTCAGCTATTTTGGACACATCATGCAATATCAAAGAGTGCTCTAGAAAGCCGCCTATTGATTCTCTCACAAAAAAAAACGGTCCCTTTGTATCAGCTTGATGCACTGTAACAAATATAGTCAAAATTAATTTTAATACTTCTCTAACTGCCAAAAATTCCTTTTCTTGTATGGGCATATGTGCTACTACACTAGCCTAAGAGTGACCGTGCCTCATCGGGACCCCGCAAGACATATTCCTTGCTGCCTTGAATGATCTTCAGTTTTGCAGAAAACATTGCTCCTGCTTTCAGTCAACACCACAAGAGTTGTTTTCATTCACAATAAAAAGAATCCTTCCTTGTATTCTCAGGATACAGAAATAATTGCATATTTTGGAAAATTAGCTTGCCTTTCAACTTTGCTGCAGGGAGGACTTGTTATCTTTCAAGTTTGTGAAAGGCATATTAAGAATATCTATCTCTTTTGCACCGCTTCATCATCAAATTGCCCCATATTTTCCGTCTGGGTTAACGGCACCTAGGCTAGGCTTCTTTGGAACAGTGCCATTCATTTTGGTTTGTCTAGCTCCAATCCCCTTGAGAAGCTTGGACCCCTCAGCAGATGTTGTCTTTTGTAGCTTTTCATGCTCTTCACTTTATTCTCTTTCATACCGTTTTATACAAATATCATGAAGCATAGTTTATCATGTCGTTATCATTCCTACATGATACATAGGAGACTATGTAGCCTATTATAACTATATTATGCAATTATCATAGTAAGGGACACCAAAAGGAAACCAAGCCTTATCCGGGAAATTCTGTTAATAAAAAACGCAAAAAAAAATACACAAGGCTTTTTTTTTTTGCCAAGCACTAAGACTTTGGAACTCTCGGTCAACAGAATAAAGGCTCAACTCTAACTGGCTGCCCTTATGAAAAAACAGGGAGGCATCTGTTCAAAATGCACCTCACTGTGCAACCTCCGCTCCCATCCATCAAGGTCCATCTTGTGGCATGGTTCAGGTTCTATGAGCTTTCAGTGCCTCGCTGTTCTATGAAGCTCCTGCTCATGCTTTCCACCCTCTTTAGTTGCCTCCAAGATATTTTGTTATATTGGTGAAGTTTCATTTGAAGTGTTCAGTTACTCCTGCGGCTAGGTAGGTGCTACACAAACACCAAGAATAATAATGATGAATAATGTCTCCAATACTACCCTTTCTATAAATTATCTTCATCATCTTTCTATGGAGCATTGCAATTCTGCTTTAAGTTTGTTCAAAGTTGTTCCCATATTTGTCTGCTCTTTGGCTACCTCTTCATTTATTTTGGCCAATTTTGTTATTTCCAATTGCTGTAGCATTTCAAGGAAGATGTATGAATGCATAGGAAGTGATGCATGATGAGTTTCCCCGTGGGGTATGCCTGCTATGCTTCTGTTTCTACAGGGCTGGCTGCACTTTAAGGATGCACCCACTTGGTTCTCTTTTATTTCACTGTTTTATGAATGGGAAGAGCTTTTGATGGGGGAACCTCGTCACCATGCCAAAGGCCTATCGTGTTCACCTGCAATGTTACTTTAGGCTTGATGAGGTCAATCATTCATACTGTTTTTTCTTTCTATCCAACTCCAAGATTTTGGCATAATTCTCCCTGTCCAAGATGGAAAGCCCAGTTAGACTTGCCGGGATTCACACTTGTGGCCTCAAGAGAGCACAGATGGGCTCAGCCGTTGATTACACTGTTCCCAATAGATACCTATCACTAATTAAAGATTTATTGCCGTCATCAATGGTGTCTTACATTTTATGCTACAATTGATCTTATGATACATTCGTCACAGTTGCACGGAATTAATAAATTAATGACCACAGAGGTATTACACAATTCAGTGATCTAAGTCATGGATTCAGAGATGGCAAACACTGAGGTTTTTCCCCAAAGAAAGAGTGGTTGGCTTTAGTACCAATGATGCTAGGGAGTGTGCGCACTTCTTGGGGGTCACAAAACACCAGTAATTAATGCAGGTATTATCAGTTCCACAGGACTGAAAGATGGCTACTGGTATTTTGCCAGCTACGGCCGTCACTGTGTGACAGTTATTACTCTTTGCACCAATAAATCATTCAGATAACTGAGATGATTTCAGTTCAACACAGTAGACTACCCCACATGGTCTCCCTTGCCAGGGGTAAGGGTACCATATAAAAGGTATCAAACGACATACACATATTACCTCTGACACAAAGTGACAAGCTGCCATCTTCTCAAAGGCCATGGTGCCAGTTGCCAAATTTTTATTGGAGATCTGTCGCCCTGAGCTGTAGTCCAGCCCTCACTTTCACAAGATTCTAACCGGTAGGCAGAAGACATAGTGCCACGAATAATAAAGTGTACATGACAATATATACCAAGACGTATAGTCTATTAAAATCGTTAATCTACATATCCACTGGTATCCTTGTGTTACACAGCACAGACGTCTTTGACATGTTGCTGGTGATCCATGGAACATTGTCAGCACTTATGTCCATAGAGCGTAAAGCTGAACGGAGTGAGCTGAGGCTAAATTATAAATTCAGGCACTGATGAGGTTGAATGAATGAGTATCCTCAAGAGGCAGTCAGTCATACTAGGTGTGGTGACGGTGAACGCATTTGAAACCATGACAGTCTTGAAAACACTGACACGTTTGGGAGAATACTGTAGCAAAAACTTAAAAAGATTCTATATTAAACTGATTTTTAGCAGTCCAAGCTCAAAACAGTAAGATGTCGGCTAGCCAAGCAGGACCAGGCGCCGTTTAGGTGGGTTCTCTTTGGGTTTACAATGTGGATGTTAATTTAGTCTACCTTTTTGCTCGTGCTTCGTGCTCCTTAGAATATTCCAAATTGCTGTTGTACAATTGTAGGCAGCTATATACTGTTGGCGCGCATAAAAAAAGCTCCTTCATGCTGACACAATTTGTTCACATTTCTTAGGAACACGCGAAAAGAAGTCTCCCACTGTGTGAATTTCTGAGCCTCTGAATGAAACAAGCATAAAAAAGTTACAATTATAGTATTTGAGTCTTTTATTCTAGTGGCCACTCTCGGTGGCATTTTGAGGCTGCTGCTGGGTGAAAGGGCCGAATTTTTTCCAACATGGTAAAATATTGTAATCCCCTCTTCTCTCCCGCTAAGCCCATTTGGAGGTTAGCGGCATATGTATGATTTTAGGCAGAGCTTATGCTGCTGAGAGAAACCATTCAAGGCTTTCTATTCCCATCTGCAAGAAACAGATGCACACGCTGCATAGTACAGGGACATTGACTGGTGTATGGGGGGCAGTAATCTGTTCTGCAGTTGTGCACTTCAGACAACTGAGTAAATAGATGTAAAATTGCAGTGCCCGTATCTACGTTTGAGAGCCGATCATATGGAGGCCTTTCACTGCGAAACGTGGCAAGTGGCAACCCTACTGCAGCAGAAAGCAGATTAACCATGTCACAGGCTATGGGTCTATGGTGTTCAGGGGGAATCTGAACACTGTTTACATGCACTTACAAAAGTGGGACACTGAACGATGTGCGCTAGGTCAAGAGACGAGTCCAGCATCCTATTTCCAAACCACTATGTTCTCACTGCTTCAGGGATGAACTCTGACCCTGTTCATAGCCAGCCAGACTATCTCAGGAGTCTTTGCGCCATGCAGGAATCAAATAAGTACCTGAGTCTGAGGGTGTCCAGATCACTATTACTGCCTCATAGTGGTAAATGAATGTCACCAACCGACGAGCCTCTGCTATAGCACGTCTGCAAGACAAGCATGGCTGCACGTGCCGCCATCTTACAGCAGATGGAATACCACTGCCTTTTTCTCCAAATCATAATTTCGAAGAAGACAGGTTTTCATCCGAAGTTACATCTGTCACCCCAAACTTGAAGAATAACTGCCATACCCAATATTGTCCATTTCCAGATTTCTGGGAACCTATTAGGAGCTGTTCGCCTGGGTGGAAGCAAATTTAGTTTTCAGAGATATAGGAAATGAAGGAGAATTAAGGAGATAACCTGCTTTTGACAATATATCATGAGTGATGAAGGGAAGAAGTCAGAAAAGTATGCAAGAGAGCAACTACCTACTCAGCCTGCAGTCTGTAGGTCCTAATGTATATGGAGCTTCACTCCAAGGTATAATTATACATGCCCCAAAATCTTTAGCAGGAATACAAAATGCAACATTACACCAGATGCCAGCTACAAGCTCTTCTTTGGAAACACAGGGACCACTGAAGTCTTGGTGATGGTTGTGTTCAACCTTAAGTGCACGATTTCTTTACTTAGCAGATGGGAGTCATTTTGCAGGGTGTGTGCCCTAAAGATTCAAAAACCACAGTCAGGATGTAGTCGATCAATGAGGGAAGAGCTCAAGCAAAACATATGTGCAAATTGGTTGTGCAGCAGTGTCGGAAAAAAATGACTTCTGCTGCTATAGAATTAAAGGGGAAAAAAAAGATGTTTGCAATGTGGCGAAAAGGCAAGTCCTGAGATGTTGTCACGTCCCAAGAGCACCCCTGTTTTTTGTTTTCATTTGCTGTCAAGCTGTCACTGCTTTGAGCTGGAGGTCAAAAAAACACATCTGACTAAGCATCAAGTGAAAAGGATTAATACAATGTAAAATAAAAATTATAAAAGCAAACAATTAAAGGCAAAAGGAAAATATACAAAGCGACTAGGACAGAGAGCAGGAAGGCAGTATAGTTACACAGAACTACTTTTTAAAAGAATATGTTAAGAATTGGTAGCAATAAAACCTTTATTGTCAGTCCGGTATGTGAAATTTGAGCCAAAGTTTGTTCATGCAATTCAGATTAGTGGGGCGAAAGTGAGACTGCCAGAAACAGATCTAATACACAGTCTAAGGTTGATTCGCAATTTGAGTAAAACACCGACCAAAGCATTGTATCCAGGCTTGGTGGAAAACAAGCGCTTCACTCTATAGGCACCCTAAGAAGGCACCTAGACACACGTGGATGTCTATATCTTTAAACTGAAAACTAATTTGAGTTACACGCACTTCATAGTTACTTTAAAAGACTTCCTTTGTTTTCCAACAAAGGCCAGAGCAAAACATTAAATAGGACAGGTTGGGCAGTGGTTAATTTGTAAAGTGTAAGTGCAGGGGCTCTCGTCATGAGGCAGCTTGCACAAGCCCATTTCTCCTGTTAGTGCCACCTAAAACAGAACCAACTACTAACCATAAAAGTGGGAGAGCATGTGGTGTAATGGTTAGGGCTGTCGACTTCGGAGCTGGAGAACCAGATTTGAGTCTTGGCTCGACATCCTGTGATTCTTGGCAAATCGCTTAATCTCCCCATGCCTAACATAAATTAGTGGGTCCTTAACTGGTGCTCATGAAAAGCACCGGTGTTCATGATTAAGTGCCGGTGCTGAGCACCGGAAACCACCCGATCAAATTTAGCACTAAGGTTGGGGCACATTGTGTGTATGTCTGACGACAACATAAATCTTCTCCGCATTTTTAAGCAATACCTTACTGTATATAAAATTACAAATTTGCCAATTTAAGAGCACTGTAAATAACTCTTATTACTATTAGTACATTTCTACTCCATTTTCCAATCTCTGAGGATGAAAGATTGAGTGGAATCTATTGGGATTAAAATCTGTGACCAGCAGGTCATCCAAGAGGCCAGTTGTGAGTGCTAAACTCAATGAGCTGTCTCACTGGCTACGGGCGACCACTACATATTTCAGCTCAGAGTGACTAATAGCAGAAGTGTTTGCAACCCTAGTAATGTAAGCAACCAGAGACAAAATACACTGTAATAATACAGGCTTGACAAGAGTCTGAGGGAGAGGACTGTTTGTTAATACTGATTGGGATCTTCCTATCGCAAATGCTGGAAATCGTCCCCCATTATATTGATTATGTCATGTGTGCCTGTGTTAGCAAAGGCGTAAGATATATTATGGAGTACTAGCTCTATTTTTCCTGAAAATAATGAAACCAGTTAAAAATTATTGAGTGTAGTATAGTATAAATGCATAATAGTTGGTTCAGATTGTATATCTATATCTTCTGCATGGATAGACCTATTACAGGTCTTGTCCTATTATTCCTTCTCATTGACACTTCTTAGTATCTTTTCACATGAGCCCGCTGGAAAGAGATGCTGAGGCTACAGAGAATGCACACCAAGCTGCTAGACTCTGTCTCAACCGCACAAAAACTGGAGCCTCTCAAGGCAGCCCTCAAATCTCTCCGTCCACTTATGCAGGCTCAGGTGACCAAATTCAAAGGGCCATATTATCAAGCGGCAGTGATCATTATCGCTGGCCGCTCTTAGCGCGCATTTTCCTATCGCCGGGTATCGCTGGAACATATCGCATTGTTAGCGCTGTATTAACAATGCTAAGTGCCATGGCGATAAATATTCCAGCGATAGCGGGGATATCGCCGTTTTCCATGGAACAACACTGGTTTTCCAGCGATGTTCCATGGAAAACGGCGATATCCGTGATGATAGGGCCTGTGGTCTTAGCCACACAATCCACCTCCCTTGTTAGGTATGCCTTAGTCTGGAATTTAACAGACGTTTAATTCCAGCGTTAAGGCCCAGTTAGCGCAAAAAAAACAGTGTTAAACTGGACGGGGCTTCGTTGTAAATACAGCGAAGTATCGCTAGCGATATTTTCTAATGTAGTTATAAGGGGCACGCCTACCTTGCATCTCATTAGCGATGCAAGGTGAGGCGATAGGAAAACGGGCGCTAAGGCAAGGAAACACGCGCTAGTGTGTCATTGTTAATAAAGCGGTAACATTATCGCCGCTTTTTGCCCGAAAACGGACGCTAAAGTGGCGATAATGTTATCGCCTGCCCTTGATAATATGGCCCAAAGTTCTCTGCACAAAGCCATACGTTTTTAGAGCCAAATTTAAGAAGAGGTACCGGAGAGGGAAATCTATGTCAGATCTAAGTAATCATATCTGGAACTCATTGCAGTCAAGACTGAAAAACTTGGAAACCGTCAAGAAAACAAAAGTCAGGACTAGGTTATTCAAATCCAATGATGAAAACTATTAAGGCTACCCTACCCTCAATAATGGATAGGACCCTACGATGCGCAGTTCAACCACTGGCAAGCATAGGACCTAAGCTTCTCTTAGCTATGCTTCTATATCCAGGTCTTTGCTTGCTGTCCAGGGGATGTCGAAAGAAAAAGCTGCCTCTACACACTTCTCAGCACTACAAAGTAGCTTTCTGTGACAGGGCAATGCTTTAAAAACCAACTATACAAATAAGTGCATATGCAGTGTTTTCAATGAGAATACAAACAATAAAATATTCAGTTCCAACCATGTCTTTGTCAACTGAAGACATATCAGCGTTCCATCTACAACTTTAATTTGGGACGTGTCTGAATATGCTCTTCTTCATAACAATATTACAACTCAAAACTGTCTATCCATCTACCAAATGTGCTCCATTTTGAGAAGAGTAATATCGATGACCTCAGAAAAAGATTCTAAAAGATGTATGGATTCCAGCAGGATCTATAGCATAGCTCAACATTCATATTTTATATTTCTTCACCTGTAGCCGCATCAGACGGTCAAGGGACGTGCTTCGTTTAAAGTAGGGAGCACAGCGCAAGCCGCCTTCTGGAAGCAGAGGAGCAGAGGTACAAACCCCACAGGTAATATTCTCCCCTTGGCCAGGAGGAAAATATTTAACTGCGAGATACTTTAAAGACTGCAGCAGCCAGCATTGGGAATTCTCACCCGGGGAGGCAGGAGCCTTCAGAGCAGCGGAGGGCAAAGACGAGGACCACCGGAATCAAGCATTTCCCACTCACCTGGGAGCTAGTGAGCGAAGAGGGAGGCAGGCTCCTCCGCGTAAGAGTCTTTTCACCTACAGACGAATCATGCACCGAGCAGAATGGAAACTGGACTCATCCAACATTTATGAACATTACTACATTCAGAGCAATGCTGTGCTGGAACTCGATTTTACAGCTTGTATACATCAGTGGTATACGAAAGGACAGGGAGCTAGATCATAACGGATGTCATGCAGCAGACATTATCCAGCACCCTGTGGATTCCAACATCTGAGATGGGATGCTGCTCCCCGCGGAGTTCACCATATAAGGGGCCATTTGATCCCGTGGTTGTTGATGAATATTCTTCTATAGGCTCTTACATTCAATGCACACCTTAGATATGAGCTCTTTGGTCAAATGACCAAAGCATGGCCTGCTTCAGCTCTTTAGAGAACTGATATCCTGAACCTGAGCTTGTGGCATGGACGTGAACAGTTCAAAACCAGGCAACCAATCACCAGAAAGTGGATTCATAAGCTACAAAGCAACCTCGCTCCAAACAATCTATTCTAAATGGAAAATTCCAAAATGCAGTGTCCAGGGCATAGGAGATGGGCCGGGGTGCAGAGCCAAAGACACTAATAGGGGAAACATTTCTGCATTTAGAGGGAATGAAATACAATGTATGCATTTCAAAGTGCAAAATCCTCCTGATATGTCTGAGCCCTACAGACTCCTGAATGATAGTCACCTGAAAATATGCAATCACTGATGAGAGGGGTGTAGATAGGAAAGGTAAAGTCATCCTGGGTTGTGTTCTGATTTGTTTGAATAATGAGATTGGAAATATATTGGTAACTTTGTGTACTCCTTGTGCTAGATTACGGTGTAACCCCACTTTACTAAACTCTAAATAACAGGAATTCAATTGAATACTATTAAATTCATGGCAAGCGAATTAAAATTGACTGATAAAAGTTGTCACAAATGAATTTCAGCTAGCACCTAAATACACATTGTGGGTATCATTGATCATCATATTAGAAGGGATCTTACACCTAAAATCTAGGTCGGTAAATGAGAATGATCTGCTGACTAATCTTTAGCACTTCAAGAGAGGATCCTGTTGGAGCAGGGCACCTAGGTAACTATGTGACCCTGCAAACGGACCAAGCAGTAGTCTGACGCATCACAGTTTGGGCAGCAGAGATACAGTCCAGCACTCACAGTGGCTCTTAGTATGCACTCTTGAAGCCTTGTCTGGAGATTGCCATCAGGATTATAAATTGGCAAGTAGAATGAAGATTAAGCACAGGTCTAGTAATAGCTCTCCTGGGTGGTGGCCGTCCAAAATACAGTGCTGACAGAGGTAAACCCTACCAATGCTCTCTTGCTATTAGCGAACCCTGACACTAGGCTCACTTGCAAGGGTATACACGCATCTGTCCTGGGCCAAACGTCTTATGGGGAGAGGAAATCTAGCGGAAAGTGTCAGCTGACAGCCTTAGCTTGGTCTGCCAGCCACTCTAACACCACCATATTGGTCAATGCTTGGATGCCTGCAGGTTCTACAGCTCTGTTTCAGATTTGCTTCCAGAATGACACCAGCAAAAATGACAAGAATATTCCTGGGCCAAAGCATGGTTGAGGTTTCCTTGTGTACATGCATTCATACCACTGGGTCGTGTCTTGGGTTCTGAAATTGGCTGATCCTTATTTGTTTATTCCTTTAAATAAACAACCATAGAATCAAAGATGAAGTGGGCAAGTATGAACCTCACTGACATATGAACTGGACTGTTGTGTCATACACTGTTGCGAATGAGTTATCACCCCAACTTGGGAGTGGGTAACTTATCAATGGTTCACAACCAGAATTACGGCTGCATACCATTGATGTAGAGGGTCTCGATTCGGTATTTGAAAGAGACACTGAAAACATCCCACTTTCACATACCCAAATTGATAACCATTTCTATAGGTATTTTTAAAGTCAGAAAAAGGTTTCCAAATCCTAAAATGTGTTTAGCATTATAAACTTTGAATGCGTGATGTTTGAAACCCATATCATCTATCTGAATGGCCAAACGTAAAAAAGGTGCTCAAATGTTAAATTAAAACTTTAGCTTTTAAATGAAAATAAAGTCATAAAACTTAAATTAAGCCCATTTCTATTTACCTAAAATATACATTTAAATGATTTCTTATATTTATTTAAATACATCATAAAGGTTTTGTGAGCCATGTGGATATGTATTTCAATGATTCTGCCAAAAAACCACATTAAAAATGCCATACTTGCTATCTCTGTCTCTCTTTTGTATATCATCTATTGCTTTGCAGCTCTCTCTTTTCTCGGTTAAACACTTACACTCTCTAGTTAACTCTGTTCCTCCTTTCTTCCACTCCATCCTCTCACTTTGCCTCTTTCTTTCCAGCAGATAGTCCCACACATACAAACATGCAGTACAACTTTGTCTTCCACTCTACAACTCTTTCTACTTCATGCTTTTCAACAAAGTCTGAACTTATTTCTCTTTTTGTGCCGGTCTTTCACACTCTCTATCTTAGTTTTCCTTTATCTCTTTTTCTATCCCTCCCTCTTTGCTCTTTCTTTCTCTCCCTCGTTCGTCAGTGGCCGGGATAGTTACTTGTTCCAATGGGATCACATAGCATCCCCTTATTTATTAGGTTTTTCCCACACAGTGCTTGCACTGTTTGTGAAATCTCAAGTAAAAAACAATACTTAAAAGGGGCTTACAACCCACCCATTGCTTACCATTTGTTAGTTTTCTGGTCATTCTCATTTACTTGCTTTCCATTGGTTACTGCGTGTGATTGCCTGTTGGTTTCCTGTCTCCCCTCATCTCCCTTCGTGCGTTTATGTTTTCTCTGGAGCATAGACCAAGTACCTCTTCCTTTTGGAGTGTTCATCTGCTGCTTTCATTGCTAGATCTATTTTATTTTATTTTGTACCCCGCTGTCTGTTGTGCCCCACCACCTACCCTGCTCTTGCTGCCTGTTGTCCCTCACCATTTGCCCTCTCCACCTGTCTGTTCATCCGCTGCTTTTGTTGTTGGAACTACTTTTTTGGCTTTTGTAAACAAGCTGACTATTGGCCCACACCCCCTTCCTCATGTTGCTTGCCGCCCTCAAATCACTATGCTGTTTGCTTTTTTATTATATTTTGCAGAGCAGTATAGGCTGCTGTGCATCATGACCTAAAAGGAAGAAAGTGCTATGACGCAGTCACTGCTGCCTCCATCATAATGCTTATTTTTTATTTACTTTATGCCATGTTGCACAGCAGCTCGTGCTGCTGTGCACCATATAAAAAAACATTGAAAAAGCCAATAGATCTTGCGTAGGCGAAACCTATTGGCTTTCACAGTGCTTGTTTACTCTTTTCTCTAATTGCCAAAGTGTTGGCACCCCAGTCACCCGGACACAACAGAATGCACCTTGAGATCAGGGGACACGCTCGAGGAAAAAGAGACCAAAAAGCAGATGGTTTCTATATAGAATACACCATCTCTCCTCTAAACATTACTATTTTTTGTACCTTTTTCCAAAGAAAAAAATATCAGTTTCTTGAAATAAAGGCTGGTGCCCCTGAAGCTAGAGCATCTTTTTGATATCCTAGTGAAATCCTAAATGCCTGAAGCTTCCACACCACGTGCCTCAGTAACAAAGCAAAGCCGTGACATTTCAAGAAAGGGATAGCGCCCGGCCGGCCACCTTCCTCCTGGCCCTGCTCTCTGTAGTACAAAGCAAGCACCAGGAGGAAACAGCACAAAGCGTGGCGATCGCCCACGCCGAGCCCTGCTGAAATATTAAAACCACAGAGATCAGACTGGTATGTTCAACGATTGAGATGTATGCCCCCCTGCCCCCACCAGGACGATTCATCGAGATCCTGAACTTCAGGCTTTTGTTTATACTGAGTGGAATGAACGACTCAGGCTGACTAAGCCTGAAGTCTGTTGTTTTTAGCAGCAATAAGCGAAACAGAATCTTCATGCAAAGTTTTCATCATCAGTCTTAACACGAATAACCAACACAAAATATTTAGTGCTGTTGTAAAGGCTGCAGGCCGGCCACCCCCTTCACTCGCGTCACCAGGAGCAGCGCAGCAGCGGTCGGAGCTCAAGCCAGGCGGGCTGCCCGCTTCACATAACGAGGTGTATTTACCTTCGGCTCCTAAGCTATTGTTTCAGTCTCGGTGAGATCTATTAAGCAGGATCAAGGCACTGGTTTGGAGGTCATGAATTAATGATGCTTGGATTCTTTCAGCAGACAGTACGCTCAATCTAAAGTGGCTGCTTGGATGGAGCTGAAGTGCGTGATCGTCATGGTGCAGCAGACGCGGCTACTGAGACACGTAGCAGACTTCTCAGTGTGATGGGAATAAAGAAATCTTTTGCAAGTTCATCATACGCTTATGAAAGGACAGAAAGTCCTCTATGGCACAGTCATTAGAAGCGTTGTATCAATGAGGGAAATGACCCTCTAGGGAGCTCCTTTGTACGCCCGCTACTTGTGTGATCTTGAACGCTTTTAGTGCATCAGCTCACTGCACTCTTGACAGAGCTCTAATTTAAGTGTAAACCAAGCCCAATGCGAACACATAACTACTGCTCACCTCAGAGATATTGATAACATGTAGTGCTAGTTGAAGAGCAGAAATAAACATGGAACCAAATAAAATAGTTGCAGTTACAGCGCCCAAAGAAGAAAAAAAAGATTTGCATGATCAGTGAATTTTCCATAACAAATTAGAATATCTATCCAAATGGCTAGTGGAAGAACGATGTGCATTATTTACTGGGGCCATACACATTTAATGGGCTAGGAAGTTCAAGATGTGTTAGCAAGTCATGCATTGTAAGGCCACAAGTAATGTTGCTGCAGTGAACTGCATGAAAGGGGGAGACATGAACAGCACAATATCTACTAAGAAGTGGCGCTGTCCTGCTCTCTCTCCCTGCGCTGTCACACTTTAGGCAGCCATGTGCCATCGCAGACACCCTTGCGCAAGAATGCAAGAATATATGTGTTGTCTAAAGCATAGATTTTATACTGAAAGCAGCCCCATCCATTACAAAACCTATGTTTTAAGGCATTCCCCACTCTGTATGCTGTACAATGCGGAATACATTCACAGCAGGAAAAATAAGGAGAAACAAAAGCATTTCTCCTTGTTGTGCCTGCCTCGAGGAGGTGCAGGATTTTGGACCAAATGTGTCTGTCGTTCTTTGCAAACAGGGTTTTAAGTCAAGACCCATAGATATTTGCATACGAACACCATGCACCACCCATGGAACGCCCTCTTGGCGCAAAGTAATACAAAGCAGTGCACTGCACAACTTTGCGTTACTTTGGTTTACTACCCAACATGCTGGATAGTAAATCCTATCCGAACCCCTTGCGTCGGGTTTGCATTAGAAAAGTAAAACAAACCCAATGCAAAGCATTTGCACATCTGGCCCAAGGGTGGGGTATGTCTTAAAGTGTAGCTCTATGAATTGCATATTGTTTTGTTCATTTAACATTTTCAAGCAAACGTGAAAAATGGTTTACAGTGTAATTATCTGAAATGATTAAGAAAAAAATGGTGCACATTTTTAAAACCCACTTATTAAGACACAATATAAATTGGAATCAATTTGCTTTCCAACCAACAAATATTTAAGTATCAAATAGCGCCCTAATAAGCAAATTAAAACAATTCACATTTACAATGTAAAATATATTAATAATGAGAAAACTATATGCCCACCAATAAAAATACACACCCACAAATAACCATGGGCAAGACTGTAAAATGGTTGCAAAGCTCTTGTTGCAGTGAAAGTCTATGTGCACATTTAGTTAAAAGAATAACTAGAATTCCAGCGTTTTTAAAACAAAAAGTGTTATTCCCCATTGAAATGAGACTACATTAAAATAACCATGTATAAAAAAGCCAGTCTGTTACTAAAAAACTCAGATTTATTTTAATGCTCCTGCCGTAAAGTGCTCTGTGAAAGGTCTCTCAATTGATAACGTATTTTCTACGCAAGTCTGCCTGCCACCTACAGGCAGTACTCTGCTGCTTGGCGGAGATGCCTGTTGATGGCTTTTAAAACAGCGAGCTTAACAAAGAGATGTCTTCAGGTACCAGCCTACTGATGTTGTAAGGTATGCGATGTTGCTGTACAAGTTCAAAATTCAGCTTAACTTTCAGTGCACAAAAATATGCGCTTTAGAGGTAATGATGCTCGAACTAGTAATACAAGCAACACAGAGTTATCATCAAAGCAAAACTACACTTTATGCATCTTGTGAAGAGAGCCTATTTAGATCTGGCATTAGTGAAAACAGTATGATAACAATACAACTATATATGTATAATATTATTAGAATAGGGCCTTTCAGCCAGCTCACTTCATCCATTTCTCTGTCAGTGCCTCATTCAGTTTTGAACACCACAGCACACACAATGGAGGGCAGGGACACCTCACTTCGGTCATTGGCTTACCTCTGAGTGACACATTCTGCACTTGCACAATCTGCACTTACACCCAAAAAGTAGTCCCCTTCAACAGTTTTACAAAAGCATTTACAAACATTGCCAAAGCCAAAAGTTGCCAGACTTTTGGCTTTGACCATTCTTATTTGTCTGCTTCTCCCACAACAAAGGTAGGTGCTGGTCAGATGATGGTACTATTATGCTTTGGCTACAGGAATGGCATTGATGTAGGGCTTTCTGCACAATCTAATAAAACTGAAGAGGGCTCAAACCTTTGTTGTAAGTCTCATCCTCAGCTTGAAATCCACGGACCATCTCACCGCAGCACAACAATTCTGGCACTGGCTGTCAATCCAGGAAAGTGCAGACTTCAAAGCATTGTCTCTTGCTGCAAAGCCCTAAAGTGTTCCCTTTCCAGACTGCCAGTAAAGTATGCCCTTTCATGAGAAGTTCACCAGATGACAAAGGTCGGAATTCTAGTAATTTCCAACCCTCTGCAAAATAAGTTACAATCGATATCAGAAAAGATCTGTGCGCCCAAGTCTCCATCCCCACTTCTTCCCTCCACTTGGACCCTCACCACTTAATGTCAGTGGAGAGCTAAAATGTGTATGCCTGATTCTGCTTATGAACTCCTGGACTCCAATGTCCTTAAATCTCTCTCATCTACTCCTGCTGAGCACTTGTCCTCTGAGAAGCAGAGTAGTACTCGCAGCTTTCTATTTAGCTCGGCTTATCTCCTTGCTGCATCCCCTTCAGCTCCCCCCTTATATGCGATGTTTCAATCCCAGATACCATCGTCCCCTTTTCACCTGGCATGGTACTGCTTATGAGATTTCTGGTACAGGAAGAACCCCACCTGAATTAGTACAAAGCCTTAGTACTCATCAATGGAATGCATCCCACTTGTGTTTCTTTTTCATAAAGGAACGTTCACAATTGTCCAAACAATCCAATACACAAATAAGAATCCTCCTGGTTGCCTGAAGCCCCAACCCAAATTATAAGGGTTTTCCTCCCTCTTACTATGTACAAAATCTTGGATAGTTCCATGCCCATCTACAGGGCTGCCCTTCAACAGAGCTCTGTTGTGTGTTTCATATCTCGTTTTGGACTCTTTAAACAACCCTAATACTACCACCATCTACTTGGGCACTGTTCCCATACTGCTGACTGACATTTCCTGGAACTTTCAAATATAAATATAATAACCACCGCAAAGAGAAATTAATTAAACTATGGCCTTCAGCCTATTTCAGATCAGGCTGTGTTTCTGGGCTAGGTATGGTTTCTAAAACATAGACACTAAATGCAATGCTAATTCTGATTTAAGATTAACATTTCATTATCAGCTTAATTGATTAGCCTCAACAAACGCAATCTGTTATCCAATGTCTTCCTACGATGTGAACCTTAAAAGGAGAAATTGGATCATAGCGACCTTCTAAGTGTGACCCAAAATTGTATCTCTTCGGCATGACTATGATACCTTTTTTTAAACACCTCACATCTATAGAACCTTAATGCTCCGAAAAAACATGATTGACCACAAGTGAACACAAATTCACACAATATAGAAAATATATTTCACTGTTTAAAATACAGTTTAATATTGTAGTATCTCACTTCTAGGTGATACATCCATTATCCAATCTTACTTCGATGAGATTTCCACACATACATCACAGAACATCTGCTCTAAGTATCACTTGCAAGCATCAAACCTTGGCGTGTTCTTCTGATCATACATGATTTCACATGTCATTGTGAACCGTTCCACAAACCAATTTGAAATATAGCCTCTAACGTTTTGGAATTCTGAGACTGCTTTCTAATATGACAATATATTACATATTCATAAATATTACTTGAACAATCTGAAAAAACCTATGCTACTCTCCTGCATATCTTATTTACCTAAGATTTTAGGTGACTCCTAATACAACAAATGCAGTAGCGTGCCTACCGTGGAGAAATACAACATTCTTTTGCAAATTACCACACTTTCCTGTGTCGTTTTACCGGAGGAGACATCTCAGGGTTTCAGCAGCATATTGTATAGATTATAGTAAACAGACATTTCCATTTTCTTTTTCAATATACGTTTACATGCTGTAAAATTACTAAAGGACTTGAAGCATATTTATGACATCTGTTTGCCTTTAGCTCTGTTAAAATAAACAGTCTGTTCCCTTACCTAACCTTGAAAAGTAAAAATAATTTATGCTCACTCTAAAACAGTGTGCAATAAAGTTGGCTGCAAACAGTCAATACTTTTATTTTGGAATGGAAATCTTAATGAATTTCATTGTTTTACTTTAATGCCATATCTATTTTTCAAACTAATGCTAGACATTTCTCCTGGGTTTCACTTTTACAAATAATCATGACAGTATATATTGGTTTCATAATGAATGAAAATTATAACCCTAACCAATTCACAGCAAAAAGATAATATTATTTCACAAAAGAAACGATGTCACTTGAAATGTAAAGTGACCTACTCATCCTCAAAATATACAATGGAAGCTACATTTGAATTCATAATGCAATTATGCAATTTTTGTCGAATTACCTAAAGTATCACAAGACCTAGCAACACGCATGGTACCCACGTGTCTCACACAAGATCAGCTCCCTTCACAGGGCAGGTTCATCTGGTGAGGAGCTGATATCAAACGATAGATCAAAGGTTTGTGAATAGTAAATCAGTGTACAAGCTAGTGTTTTTTTTGGGTATCAGTTGATGTGTCTTAAAAGTGCTGCTTGACACAAAGCCCCACCCCTACAGGCCCACCCCTCCTCTAACATGGTGATTTGTTTTTACAATTTGATAGGTCTGGTATGATGGAAAATTTCATACATGAAATGTTATAATAATGGTAGGGTGAGCAGGTGATTATAAAAGCTATTAGTACAGTAATGCACAAGGGTATGTTTCGAATAACTGCAAATACTTAAGAGACAACTTAAGCAAACAGCCGAGATTAGAGCTGCTAGCAGAATGTGAAGTCTATTTTCTCTGTAACTTTATTTGATCAAACTTGTAGGTTTGATTATGACTCAAAATTATATAGGTGTGTGTGTGCGTGTATGTATATATATATATTCACTGAAAAAACCATCTCATGACATGGTCAGTGACATCACTCATGACATCACTGGTGACATCTCAAATGACATCACTGATGACATCACTGATGACATCATCCAGTGAATATGTGTCTTTCTGAAAAATCAATATTTTTTATATATGTATATCTAAAGGTTAATGGAAGAATAAATGGGTAAATAAGTGTCTAAATGGATGTTTTTTTTGGTAAAATTAATTGTATAACTGACTTATTAACAGTATCTTAGTGAATACAGTGATGTAATATGTGACCAACTATAACGGGGGAATTTCAATGTTTTTTTACGAGTGAAATGTCCAGCTAACTATAACATGTGTGAAACCTATGGTTTTCTCAGTGAATTTGCAAGGTTTTTTAAATGCTAATTTCTAACTATAACGTGTGTGAAACCTATTTTTTTTAGTGAATTTGTAAGGTTTTTTAAATGCTAATTTATGTACGTATTATTATATTTTTTATATATTTATTTTACAATAAACTACCTATGTATATAGTTATAGACTGACTGTACCCTGTAATATGGAATGGCTGAGCTCTTTTTTTTTGAATTCGGATAAAGTTGAACAGCATAGTTAATATCTTCTATAAACTTATAAACAGTTTAAAATGGCCCCCTGACGAAGGCTAGGGGGTCAGGAACTATCTACCCTGCTCCCTTTTCACGTTCTCCACCTTTCTTTTTCACTGCGACACAGAAAATGGCGTCCGACACTTCCTGTTTTCGACCGATTCGAATGTTGACTGGCATCTAACCACCAATCAGAATTACGCTCGCGCACATTTGATGCGCGCACCGTGCGCGCATATAGATATTTATGTACTTTTAACTGCAATTTTATCAGGAACTACTGAACAGATTGACACCGTATATGCAAAAGGCACATGCCTGACCTGAGGACTACCTCTTTGCCAAATTTCAAGTAATTCTGTTCAGCCGTTCGGGCTGTACCTTCGACTAAAGGTCCTATGGCAAAATGCATGGGGAAAACCCGTTTTGGGACCCCCCTTTTTTCTCAGCCCCCGCTTGACGAATCACCCAGAGACTTTCTTTTTTAATTTTTTAATTTTTTTTATTTTTGCAGTAAGTACATAATAACATCGCATTAAATCATAAAATCAGCATAGGAATTCAAACTTCAGGTTACAACATAGACTTCATAAATCCTTTGCCCCCTCGGGACCAACAAATGATTCAGTTCCTTCTTTCCATTCACTTCTACCTCCTCTCCTCCTCTCTTATTCTGGCCTTCCTCCAGTTTGTGATAGGAGTCCAGATACTTTCTCTAAAGTCCCCTACTTTTTTCCCTTTCTGAACATACAGCAAGATCTCTATATTATGTAGACCAAGTAATCTGGTAAGCCACATTTGAAAAGAAGAAGCTACGGTATCTTTCCATCCTGCGGAAATTAATATCCGAAGTACTGCAACAGAAATAAACACCAGGTCCTCCTCCGTTTTCCCCAGTTTTAAACTATTATCAGTACCTAATACCATAAGGGTGGGTGACAATACGATTTTTTGGCCTAACAGCCCCTCCCAGAATTTTTCTATTTCCCTCTGTATTCCCACCAAGGACTCACAATCATAAAACATATGAAGCAGATCTGCCTGGCCTGCCTTGCATCTGGGACAACTATCATCTTCCCTTACCCCCCAAGCATAGAGCTTTGCAGGCGTATGGTATAAGTTAAACAAAGTTTTGTAATGCTGCGCCTTCAGGTTAGAGGAGCGAAATATTTTCTTTTGTAAAAGAAGGGCATGATCTAGATCTACATCAGGATTTCCCAATTTTGTAGCCAGAGAGGATTCTGTTTTTTCCAAATCATCTTGTATTTCGCCACTAAATAGGGTATAGAAAGCCTTGATCTTCTCGCTCCCTTTAACCAGCTGGTCCATAATGGGGAATTCGTCTGCCAATAACGACCTTGGTCTTACAGCCTTCAACCAGCTTGTCGGTTTTATATACAGTAGCCAATGTTTTCGAGGAATGCCAACACTGTGCTGTAGCGCCTCAAAACCCAGGATCTCCTCTCCCCTCATTAAATCGCCAACCGTCCTAATTCCTAGATCTTCCCATACCTGCAGATTTCTATCGGCTACCATCTGAGGAAATATCCTAGAGTTGTGGAGATGAAGATATCGATTTACCTTAGGGATTCCACAGAACTTTGAGACTGCCCTCCAAACCCCCCATGCCCCTTCCAATACCTTAAAGCGAGCCTTTCTATAATATCTACGATCTACTTCCCGCATAAATAGACCTACTGCTTTTCTCCCAACTAGTAGCTCAAAGATTGAGGGAGGCGTCTGAGTACCAAAATTCCCCTGGGTAGGTTTAGCCTCTGACCAAAAGAGAATAGACATGTGTAGCAGCAAACATGACCAATGATATAGCCTCAGATTCGGTAATGCCAGACCACCCCTATCCCTGGAGAGAGATTAGTAGAACGCCTAACTCGCCCATATTGCCAAACAAATTTTATAAAAATGGACTCCAAGCTTCTAATTACTGTTTCATCTATTAAGAGGGGTATGGCTCGGAATAAATAGAGAACTTTGGGAAACATAGTCATTTTTAGTACATTGATCCTTCCTATCAATGAAAGGTGTAAAACATCGATTCGCACCCCGCGATTTAAAAAAAAAAAAAAATGTTTTTTTACCCTTCGGGGTCCTTCAGGGACCCCTGACGAAGGCTAGGGGGTCAGGAACTATCTACCCTGCCCCCTTTTCACGTTCTCCACCTTTCTTTTTCACTGCGACACAGAAAATGGCGTCCGACACTTCCTGATTCCGACCGATTCGAATGTTGACTGACATCTAACCACCAATCAGAATTACGCTTGCGCACATTTGATGCGCGCACCGTTCGCGCATATAGATATTTATGTACTTTTAACTGCAATTTTATCAGGAACTACTGAACAGATTGACACCATATATGCAAAAGGCACATGCCTGACCAGAGACTACCTCTTTGCCAAATTTCAAGTAATTCTGTTCAGCCGTTCATGCTGTACCTTCGACTAAAGGTCCTATGGCAAAATGCATGGGGAAAACGCGTTTTGGGACCCCCCTTTTTTCTCAGCCCCCGCTTGACGAATCACCCCGAGACTTTCAGGGTAGGAGCTGAGTGGAGCGCCCCATTAGTTTTGAAAATTTCGCGAGGATTCGTCAACCGGTGCCAAAGTTATTCAAAATAGAGTTTTCAGATTTCCTATGGGAACTCGGTCCTAACTATAACTATCTACTGGCGACCGCCAGTAGATAATATATATGTACATATATATATATATATATATATATATATATATATATATATATATATATATATATATATATATATATATATATATATATATATATATATATATATATATAATAACAAATTTCACTTTTAAAATTGCCATCCTTTCTTTTCTTGAGTGCAGGGTAGTTTGTGATAACCAGCTGATATAGATAAAACATACTCATTTTAAGTATCTGATCCCATTGCACACAGACTGATTTGCTTCGGATAGTATCCGTCCTCTTCCAACATCTCCACCAACTGCCAGACAGGGACACACATAAGTAATTTCTCCAGCCGACCAGAGCACACTATAGATATTGCCTCTAACTTAAGATACTATTCAAGGGCCTGCAAAAAAATGCAATGATGCGTTTTTATGCAGCAATCCCAAAGCACTTGAAATAGCAGTTCTTACCCATTACTCAATTAAGGGATATTCAATGTATCTACAAATGAAAGAAGAAAGGCTGAGCTAGGTTGTGGAGAGTTTGGCTTAAGACCTGCAGATCACACCAGATGCAAGTAGCCAGTGTCTATGTCACTGACACACTTTGCCAGAATATTTATTCGTAAGACTTTTTTTTATAGGCTCACGTCAGAACCTCTTACTTCCAGAAAGAATTTAAACCTAGAAATACTATTGTATCACATTCTGTCCTGTGGTGCTGTTTCGACTTTTAGAGCATAGAAGTTTCACACACTCATTACATTATTGGTCGGAAATTTATGTTAGAAGTCGATTCTATGTTATGTTATGTTATGTTATGTTATATTTAATTTGTACAGCGCACGGATACTTGAAAGTGTCCCGGCACTAGATTCGGAAAAAGAGAGAAGAGATGCACACCAATCAAGACTAAAAAAGCAGCGTTTTAAGTTTCTTCTTAAACAACAGAGGGTCCTGGATAGCCCGAAGAGCCAAGAGCAGCAAGTTCCATGCAAGGCCAGCCTTACGCACAAAGGAGTTTCCCCCAAGTCTTTGGCGATTAAACCTGGGGGTCTGAACCCGCAGCTGAGCAGACAAACACAGCTGTCTCCCTGGTGTGTAAAAGGCAAACCTCTTCTGTAAATAAATGGGGCCCAGGCCATAAGGAGCCCGATGAGCAATGGATAACATTTTGAATTTCAGACGCGATTCGACTGGGAGCCAATGCAAGGAACGCAGGTGAGTGCGAACACTAAGCCTTGAACGAATGCCCAAAAGAAGCCTGGCCGCCGAGTTTTGAACAACTTTTAATTTCTTAACTAGAAAACCCGGGCTGCCAACCAAGAGGGCGTTGGCATAGTCCAAATGGGATAGAATGAGGGCATGGACCAAGGTTTCTTTGGCACTACCTGGCAGAAGAGGAAGAAACTTCCTCAAGATTTTAAGAGTGTCAAAGCAGGTACCGACCAGCTTCTTCAACTGCGTGGAAAAAATCAGGGTTTCATCGAATCAGACGCCGAGATTTTTTACAGCGCCTTTACGTGTAGTTGGTCGGGGAAAACCAGGTGGCCAAAGCCTATCTCTAAAATCGAACGAGAAGGAGCCATACAAATGTACTTCCGATTTTCCTTCATTGCATTTCAGCTGAGCATTCGCCAACCAGTGAAAAACTGAAGACAAACAATGTTGTGCAGCCACAACCGAGTCATCTTCCCTATTACAAGAAAATAAGAGCTGAGTTTTCTCAGCATATGCCATCACTTTAGCCCCCAATGACTCCGCAAGATAGACCAGCGGAGTCACATAGATGTTAAAAAGCAGGGGGCTAAGTGATGACCCCTGCGGCACACCCGTGGTCACCTGCAAAGGCAGGGAGGCACACGGAGGGAGCCAGACCTGCTGCGACCGTCCCTCCAAGAAAGACCTGATCCACTGCAGAGCTGAGCCAGAAATACCTATTTCTGAAAGACGGTCAAGGAGCAGGGAGTGGGGCACGGTGTTGAAAGCAGCCGAGAGATCTAGCATCACTGCTTTCCCGCCGGCATCCAAACACTCCCGGATTGCCTCAGTCACCTCTAGCAATGCTGACTCCGTGCTATATGAGGCACGGAAGTCGGATTGTACCGGATGAAGTAAGCCTGATACCTCAACAAAGTTGGTGAGTTGAGACGTCACCACCTCTTCGCAGACCTTAGCCAAACTTGGCAGAAGCGAGATAGGGCGGTAATTCTCAGGTAACAGAGGGTCAAGTGATGGCTTCTTAAGAAGGGGAAGGATCAACGCCTGCTTCCATGATAGAGGAACATGCGCCTCGTGGAGCGATTTATTGACCATTTGATTCACTTCCAAGTTAATAGTGTCTGCCACATCAGACAAAAGTCTGGCCGCACATAGATTCTATGACATACTCAGCTATCAGTTGCATAGAAAATAATGTTTGTGCTCTAATACAATACATGCCACCCAGACCATATATTCTTTTCACCAGAGAGGTCGCCTAGGAACAAATATGTTTATTAGAAAGTGTTAGGACTTAACTGAAAAAATATGTAGAAGAACTTACGTCACGATTTGACTGACGTGTAAAGTTTTGTCTCAATTAAGCTTTGGAGAAATGGCTGAATTATGTCTCAAGACATATGCCTTGAAACTTCAATGGTCACAGGCAATATTTTTATTCACTTATCTCTCACTGCTCTCTAAAATATTGTGCATTTCCAAGGGTATCGCTTTTCTACTTTGTTGTCGTTAGTGAAGTGAGTAATGATGAGAGAAGTATTTTTACCTGCCTCCACCAGTAGGGAAATGACTGCGGTTGAAGTCATACCATTGCATGCATGAAGATGCAATTTTTTGTTTAGGTCTGGCGTTAGCCAAAACCTTTAAATTTTACTAACATTTTACGTATAATATGCTTACTTAAAGGGGTTTTCAGCCAGCCCACTTCATCCATTGTTCTGTTTTGTTGCTGATGGAGCGGGTAGTACAACATTTTGTATATCCCCCCCTATTCTGCATGAGATCACTAATTGAATAATCTATTAACTATATAATATTTTATTAAATGAGTTTAGCATGTTTTATTAATCAACTTTATTAATATACAAAATATACATGGGATTTGCATTTTGCATGGCTAAATAACCTTTATGACTAAAATCTGTACGCTTACTAACAGTAGTATATGTAATAAATAGAATATTGCATGGTATATGTTGCTTTTGTGATATCTATGTAATGTTGCCTGAGAAGACAACGTAAAAGGGTGAATATAAACGCTTTAAATGTCGCTATACGCTAGATAAATACAAGCACATAGAGGGATTAGTAAGGGGTTAACATTAGATTTATTCATGACCTGTAACCCACTGTACTAAGGCAAGGCCACGGT
The DNA here is from genome assembly GCF_964204655.1 of Triturus cristatus. Lineage (NCBI taxonomy): Eukaryota > Metazoa > Chordata > Amphibia > Caudata > Salamandridae > Triturus > Triturus cristatus. Next base: position 338,674,571 of record NC_140587.1, on the reverse strand, counting down.
GGGACAACAGCCAAGTGACAAAACAAAGGACGTTTACAAAAGAAACCGGAATGGACTCAACTGTGACCTCACCCCTCAAACTGTGCTAAACCCCATCGGACGATCTCAACCAACCAATCACGACGGTATGAAGTTATCAAAATGTAACTTTTACTGTGATTTTATTATAAAAGAACATGGTAGAATAGAGAGGGACCTACCAATCTTACTACCCTACTGACCGATGACCACGACAACGACGGTGACGCTACGCGAACTCTACTACTTAGGGTGACTGCAGCGTTCCTGAATCCTAAATGGTCCGGATGCTGCCCAATTACCTGATGACTACGAACTTTTCCTAATTTTATGGGCATCGACAGATGCTTGCACGTCTCTGGTCTTTCCCGATCTTTGAGACTGTGGCGTGTTGAGCACAGAACTTGGAACATTAATCTGCTTTGACGAATGACGACAGACTTAGAGGACTCCAGATAGTCAGAATAGGTAAATATGATGTTCTGCGATTTAATTTGATATAAACTCTCCAAACGTAAATTTATCTCTGCTAAGAAATTTTAGATAAACAGATATTGATTAACAAAGAATGAGTTTGTGGTTTATTGAGAAGGGTAAGATCTAAATCTTAAATGTGTTTTAGCTGGTTCTAGATCACCATCAACCAATCCAACTATTTGGTCCATTTGACCACGTGCAAGGAGTGCCTTGATGTTTAGGATTGAGATCTGTAGGAGAAAGGTATATTGATGTATATTCTGTAAATTAACTTTCCTTCCCTATAGGTTATTAGGCATTCCCCACACATGTCGAGCGCTTGAACCACTCATCCTCTGACTGTGTGCAGACCGGTGAATGGTCAGTATGAGTGTTCGTGTTATGGGCCCCACCAATGACTGCGTGTGTGAATGAGTTGGTGTGACGTCGGGTCTGTGACGCAGGGAGGATATCGGTACGGGTTTTCTTTCCCCGTTACCAAGGTTTTTGCTCTCCATGATTGCCATCCACATTTTGCTTTGGCCACTACAACATACAGCATAGGGCAATGGGACAGCCACTTCAGCCACTGACTATGTTCTCTGTGAGCGATGGCCTTCTTCCCTTTCACAAGGAGCTCATCAACACACAAAGTAATTCCCTTCACTACCAGGGACTATAAAAGCAATGGGTGCTTTGGGAGACCGAAAAAATATTTTGGCGTTTAGTCACGTTTTTAGGTCTCGCCGAGTCAGCGCGCATGCGCTGCTCGGAGAGACATTTAGTAGGTGAGTTTTCAAAGTGCTGCTGGCGTTCACGCGAGCGTGCATGCACGCAACCGGCAGCTTTGCAATATGTACAGCCACGATCACTTTCACTTTCGCGCGCGCAGCCCACTTTCACTTTGCGCACCACTCGCATTTCTTATTTATTTGACTGCTTATCACATGGTACGCATTAACATCGATTTTGTCTAGTTTGACAGATTCATTCTTAATCCTTTGCTTGTATTAATTCTTTTACAAATGAAAATTTCAAATCTTCTGTTATTTTTTCTTATTTGGAAATCTGTTTATTGACTTTTTTCAAGGCACACAAACAGCATTTAAGCAGATTGATTGCAACCATTCCTTAGTATAAACCACTTATATAATTTCATAGGTGTACAGTACAGTATGAGCCACTATCATCGGCAGGCAGAAAATATCCTCTGGTACCCGCGCCCTTCATCTTTTTGTATGCATCCCAAACTCCCCTCTGTGGGCTTTTAAAGAGATCCGTCTCCATGATGGTCCATCATCTTTTTAATTGTAACCGCCCAAACTGCCAGGTCCTCCCCTACTTTGTTATCCTTTCTCGTTAACTTTATGTGCTGGTTGTGACCCACACCAGAAGGTATTTATCCACTCAAGGATTTATGGGGCCTGTGGTGCTACCCAGGGTATTGCTATTCTTCGTTTGGCTAACACCAAGCTAAGTGCCACCAGTGGAGTGCTCATTTTGCAGAGCTGCCATTTGTTCAGTATGCCAAGCAAGCCAGTTTAACCGATCTTTGCAGCTGGTGTGCCACTATTCGCAACAACTTCTCTACTACAGTTCCTACAAACCTCCCCACGTGGGGCATGTCCATGTCATATGGAGAAATTCTGCCGTACGTAGCCTGCACCTCCCGCACGCTACCGGCCTGTTCGAGTCAATCTGAGTTAGCCTGCGAGGTGTCAGGTATGTCTGGTGTAAATAATTAAACTGAATTAGGTTGAACCTAGTGTTGAAAAATACCTGTTTAACTTTTGCACGAGCCCTTGTCCATTCCAACGTCGTTAGATCGTCCAAGCATGCAGCTTCCCACGTAGTCCTCTGTTGCGCTTCCGGTCCTCCAGCAGAGGCAGCCCTTTTCAATGTTTTACTGATCACCCTGTGCCAAAACGTCCGTCAGGCGCAGCAGTTTAACCGAGAACTCCATGAATAAGGCCAGGTCTCTCGGCAGTGCCCCTACATTAACATCATAATGTGCCCCTGTGCTACGCATTATCCATATGTCTAGATACTGGAATTTTTCTTCTTCCCATCTCTGCCCTGTGGGATACCTGCTCCTGGGTGGCCCGGCCCTCTCAAAGAGAACAAATGTTTTTTTGTCTTATTAGCTTGTAGGCCGGACACCGCTGCAAACTCGTCTGGTTCTTCCAAAAACAGAGATACCGTCCTGTTCAGGTTTTGTAAATAAACCAGGATATCATCTGCATATAGGGCCACCACAAGCGTTTGAGAAAGTCCCATTGGAAGATAAACAAGCATTGGCACAGCCAATAGGTCTCGCCTTTGGGACCTTATAAGTGTTAAGCCATGCAGCACTTGATGTTGTTGCACTAAGAATACTGTGCTGGATAACTAAACACTTACAAGGTCCCAAAGGCGAGACCTATTGGCTATGCCAGTGCTTGTTTAGATTGACAAGAGTCCAGCAGCTTCCACACCAAAAACGTTCAGCAAACAAAGGTAGCACTGAAAGCTCAACAGGGCTGGTGTCCAACGCCAGAAAACAAGTTTTGCCAATGCTTATTAATAATAGTCCGTTGTCATATCTGCCATCATTTTGGGAGGATCATGCACAGCCTTTTCACTATTCTCGTGAGCCCCTGGAATTTATTATAACCATCCAGACCTGATTTAATGTTATTATGGGAAGTCAGACTTTTCCCTTTACAACGTTCCAACAAGCAAGAACACAGTGAAAAATAATTCTAAGTCATTTTATACAAGTTTGGAACAAAAAACGATTTATCAGTAGCTGTAATATAATATTGATGTGTTTTATTGTCCCAATAAAATGTGGCATCACCTTGACAGAGTGTTTATATTTTCATATTCTCAGTCACAAATGTGTCCTCCTCTGCCAATGCAGAACAAAATCTACTGCTGCACACAGACATGTAGCAAAGCTGAAACCTGGAGCTAGTAACACATTCTCAGAATGTGTGTGAACTGCCCCCTTAACATATTGTGCTCACAATTTACAATAAGATGTAACAACACGCTAGACATTCTTTACTGATGGTGTTAATGCGAGAAGCTACTGCAACCAATTTCTCGAGTTAACAGACCATAAATGTTAGCCTCTGGCATTGTTGTTCACAATGAATGTCAGGCCGCATAGAAAGAGGCTTCAGGTTAGCACAGTGCCAGGGCAAGCATGTCTGCTGCAGCTGTACATCATTGGGATGGCCCCTGGAAGTGCTCTGTCTCGTGTGGAGCATGTACACAACCCCTCCTTCTCCACTTTCAAATACTCCATGAATAACAGAGAGCTCGGGGAGGGCCATCAATTATCTATTTATTCCTGAATAGATAAACAAATGCAAGTGAACAAGGCAAACGCAGAATGAGAGATGAACAGATAAATGCATCCTATTTGGCAATAAATTGTCACTCTCGTATTATATATTTTATTTAAGGCCTCCAATCTCATTACTTCTTGACTGTTGACACTGATAAGGTTTGATTTAATTACCATAAAGCAAGATAGCTCATATATGACACACATTTATTACGAATATGATCACTTAGAAAGTTGTCCTTCAAGCCAATTTTTTTTATTCTACACTGACGTGCTATTTTAGAGCAGGAGCAGGCTTTGCTGTTACTGGAGAAGGTTATTTTGCTCATTTGAAGTAAATCATCTGCAGCACATCACAGTTACAGACTGATGCATCAAACCATCGAACTCACCACAGCTGCATCCTGCATCAGTTTCAATGGCCTTTTGGGGATGGTTAGATCCATGTGGCCAGAGATGGACACACAAGACCTGCCATGAGCAGTGCATACAGGCTAGTACATTAAAAACAAGCATTTGCAATACAATAGGTCTCGCATTTACAAGCGTTTGAGCTACTGGAATTGAAATAACAATAGCTTAAACTCTCGCAAATGTGAGACCTATTGCTTTGCAAATATTTTTTTATCAAAGTGCCCCATGCCGCGCTTACACATTAATGGAGGCAGCGCCCCTTTCTTTAAACGAGCCGTGTCTAAGGAAAGGGGCACGGCCACTATTAAAGTGAAACCGCGGCATGGGGGCTTTTACAAAAATAAAGCATGAGGGCCACATGCTACGGTTTCACTTTAATAACGGCCGTGCCTCTTTCCTTAGACACGGCACGTCTAAAGAAGGGGGCGCGCCTTCCATTAACGTGTAAGCACGGCATGAGGCGCTTTGATGAAAAAACATATTTGAAAAGCTATGGGTCTCGCATTTGCGAGAGTTTAAGCTATAGTCATTTACAATGCTAATAGCTCAAAGTCTCGTAATTGCAAGACGCCATTGTCCCGGGCTGCTTGGAAAGGGAAAGCGTTCATGGCACACTGAATGTTGCAGGAAAGCACGTCATGCCTGCAGTTGAGAAAAACTCATTAAAAAAATAGTGCTTACAGACAAAATAAAGCATACCGTGTAACAATAGAAGTAAAAGAGCCAGTCCTCATGGGAGGTTTCAAATGAAGACAAGTCGGTACTAAGGAGGGACTAACAAGCCTATTAAGGAATCAAAAGTCAGCATTCACAAAGGACAACGACACAAGCCAATGAAAAATATGGGCAGAGAGAGGGCGGAGCTTCAAGTCTCTACCTGAATACAGCATGCCTCGCAGAGCAACACATGCGCTGCCCAGGCTCAACCTAAAAATAAAGGGATTTTGTATTTCTGGAAGGCAAATGTCCTGGGACAATGACATGCGTAGGAGACCAAGCACAGTCTAGGGGCTTCATGAATGTACCTACAAGGGGGGTGGGGTTTACAATGCATGTGAGTAACGTAATTTAACTGAAGAGGCTCAGACCACTCCAAATGTTTTCAAGAAGAGGGAAAACCTTTATTTGTTTGTATTCAGACTGAGAATGGCCCCTATGGCTCATAGTGAATGATGGATTTCTGTGTCCATCGATGCAATCATTAACATTAGAAAGGGAAAGTGGATACCAAACATGGATTTACCTCATTTGTCTATTCAGAGTAATATTCTTTAGCCAGGTGTGTTCTTACATTCTTGTGTTAGTTGGTCACACTTTGCAACTGGTTCTCTACAATAGTCACTCTCAAATTTTGACCCTTCATGAATTTCAGCTAAGCTCTAACAAACTGCAATCATGGCAAAACAACGTAATGATTATTCAAACTCACTGACCACTATTTGTTATTAGCTGACAAAATCATTTTTTTACAAAATCTAAGTCCATTTAGACAACAAGATATAATTTTTCTGGCAGGTGAGTGGATCATTCTTCTAAGACAATGGTAGTCCCTATGTTTAAGGATGCCAGGGAATAAAGGCTTTAGGGGATGTGTACATTTGTGGATGATACACTGTCTTCTTCGGTATATAATGCGCATTTCATCACACATAAATGCAAATGTTTGCAGATTGCTACAAAGTAAGGCCTTTCGTCTACTTGATGACCACAGAGGTTTGCAAAAATTGTCTTGACGCATCTTGTCATGGTTCTTGACAGCGGAGGAGTCTTTAGATGACAGGCAGGGAAATGGTAATGTAGCATGTTCAACAGAGAGAAGGAACTGGCCAATCTGATGGCTTGAAAGAGGAGCAAAAAGATCCTGAAAGGTTAGATATGTGGGTGCAGTATATAAAACAACGTGTCCCATTAGAGGGGCTATTGCAGCCCCTTCCAGCATTACTGTGGCTATCAAAGAGAAGATCATGGACTTGTTTGTTTACAAATTTTGTATGTGGGTTGAAATATTCTTATTTTGTGTTTATTGCCATATATATGTAATACAGTTGAGCAATTTTACTAACGAAAATGATGATGGTTAGCACTGGAAAAGCAATTAACTGAATATCAGTGATTGATGTTCGGCAAATCAAACACATTCAGTACAGAACATTATTCAAAGTACTGATTTATTTCCTAGAATTTGGCGTGTCTCAATGGCAGTGTACAATTCACATCCATCATTTGTAGAAGTGTTTTTCACAGCAGAATCCAGTTGACTATGTCACTTTTCTTCCATCAGCCACTCTTCGTGGCACGAGTGGCCAACTTCACATCTGCCTGTAAGTCTGACCACTCAAGTATGATCACCACCTTCTGAAGATGCAATCTATACTATAATTGAGACCCGTAAAAAGCTACTCAAGATAAATGCACAATTTCATCCCACTCTCACACTTTGATTGAATCATGCCGCTAAATGCATTTCCATGATTATGCGTAGATGTCAGCGAGAAGAATGCATATGCTCTTTTCTTAGAAAAGGGTTTATGTCAATGTAAAAATATCACGTTCTAACAATAGATGCAAACACTCCTCACCTGCTGATTAGAAAAAGAAAGACGCTGCTAGGGATATTCTTTTCTGAAATGCTAAAAAGGGATCCTCGACACTTAATCATAAAATGGGCTGTGTAAAATCAAGAACAATTTACTGAAAATAAAACGGGGAGCTGTTTCCTCTATTTCTTCTACTTTATAAAAAAGTCAAAATATATTACATTAATTGAAATAATAATTTTAAAAAGGATTCTATGAGAAAATCCTTTTGTGTGTGATCATCTCTTTTTATGCAAACAGGTATTGCTGATTTTTTTCTTTTAACTCTGCACATTGGGCTACTGTTTTCTATTCAACCATGTATGACCTCTGACCCCTAAAACATTGTAAAATTGGCTAATCTCCAATTGGCACATTTAATTTTCCAGTAAGGCCATACTGTATGGTGCAGACAAATACACTAATGGCAAGGAACGTTAAATGTCACATGTGGACTGCAGTATCTTTTTTACCATCCACTAGGCAGACAATGAAAGACATGGCTTCATGCCTATATGTGTAGAGTGACTGTTGCAGCTTTTAAATCTAAAGGGAAGCCTGCAAATACAACCCTTTTTGACAGGGAAAAACCCAACCTTTTTTAATATGTCACCCCGTATAGTAAATAAGTCACTCCTATGTTGACCCACAAGGTATGGTTACTAATATTTAAAGTGGCAAATGCAAAAAATTCATATTGGCATGTTCCTACCGTGACTAGCCAGCAAAAGCCAATTGCGTGATAAACGGCTGTAGCTGATCCAATGAGAAATAATAAAATATTAGTTTTGCTAACTTTGGTTAAAAGTAAATTACAGAAATGATCCCTGCGCTGTTTTCTTATTTATTAATAACCTGTTCCGTTGATAAAGAATGGTTCTACCATGTTGGATTTTATTCAAAATAGTGCACTATGGGATAGTTTGCAGTAAGGCAAACAGGATGTGTTGCATATTGTTTGAAAGCTTGTCGTTGGGAGCTTTTTTCTCATTCATTAGGGAGAGTCCAGGAGTCACCCACTGGCTTGTAAAGCACAACAAAGTGGCACCTCGCCCTAGCTCATCAAAACACCTTCTGGACCTGTGGAAACACAGAAGAAGATCGAATATGCTGTTTGTGACATTTGTAGAGCCCTGAAGGTCAGAACCTGCTCACACTTGTACCCAGGACTGAAAAGTAGATTTCACAGTTCCAATCGATAACTGCCTATGTGACTGCAGGGACACAATAAGCTACAAGAGGCCCTTTTCCTGGAGTGATCACCTGACCAGTAGCAACTAGACACTGACTGAACTATTCTGGTACCTCTGTTTGAGTGATTCCAGGCTCCCAAGTGCTGATCCTGAGATCCAGAGAGCTTCTGAAGAGACCAAGAGAAGCTGCTCCAGAGAGTAAAAAATTTGAAAAGTTGTTTGGACTTCCTAGAGCACTGGAGCATTGGCAGAACCTCACTGAAATTGTGTTCAGTTTTTAGAGGACTCTGTAGAGACAGCCTCTAGGCTTGACCAATGGAGGATTTTGAGCTCCAGTTCAAAGACTAAAGGCTAGATTATGAGCGGTGGTGCGGCGGTCACCGTGGCACCAGCGGACCGACTGCCAAATTACAACTTGGTGGTCTGATCGCCATGGGAATGCCGCAACCACCAGAAAGCTGTGATCCCTGGCAGTGGTGCGGCAGCGTGTCTCACTGGGGAGGCAAATATGCTTGGTAGTGCTGCTGTGGCACCGACAAGCACAGTATGACTTTCCCCACCATCAGCCTTTTCATGGCGGTGAGTCTTCCATGAAAAGTCTTCCATGAAAATGCTGGCGGTGGGGAATACAGGGCCCCCTGTGTCCCCTGTGCATGGGGGAGCATGCAGGGGGCACATGTCGAGCCTCTTTGTGTACACGCACCCCAGTTCCTACACGGCATGGATTGCAGAGTCCATGGCGTGCAGTAATTGCCTTTGGAGGTCTTATCGTGGTGCCTTTTTCATAGACACTGGCATGGGATGGCCAAAGAACAGACCGCCAGACAACAAAAAAACTCACAATCTGGTGGGCGGTCATCACATGGCTTTGGTGGTGTGGGGGCCCCACTCCCACACTGCTAAAGTCGTAATCGCAACCTAAGTCTGAAGGTAAAATTCTTGACTGTGTGAATCTAAAAAAAGCACCCAATCAATGATGGGACTTTGTCAGACAAAATTTAAGTATTCCTACTCACCTTTTCTCAACAAAATGAACAGTTTCTGCAAGGATTAGTTTAATGGTTATCAGACTATCTCTGGATACATCCCCTAACTTTGCCCTGCTGTAGGATTGTGGCTTTCACTTCAGCGACTAGGTAAAAAGGTCAAACCTTTGACCAGAACTACCTCCAGTCCATCACAGTCAGCCTGAAACTGTGTCTGGGTCCCAGTCAACTGTGAACAGTAACTTCTTTACATTTTGATAGGGCATTTTGCCCTAAAACATACAAAAGATATGTCTATAGTACCCCTTATTGGATTTTATTAATTTTGCATCATTTTTCTAATTGACGTTTTCTCTATGTTTAGAAATTGTGTGAAGGATTTTTATTGTGTTATGTTTTCGCTTTTTGACTGTTTTAGCACTGCTAAATACTTTACATTCTTTTCTTTAGGTTAAGCATATCTGATCTGTGCCACAGCTCCTATGGATCGAGCGAAGGTTTATTTATTGAACTTGTGTGCTAGACCTGATAAGATTTTGGGCTTATTACTTGCCAACGGCTGACATCCTCCACAACTAATGGCATTTTTTTACAGGTGTTGGGTGTGTCTTAAAGAGTAAAACTAGTTTGTAGGTAAGTAGGCAAGGAGAAAGCATGAGACAAGAACGAAACACAGTATGAAGGCTAGAGATATGTCCTACCCCAATTTCCCTGTACCCCAATTTAGTATCCTACTATAACAATAATGATCTTTCAATGATTAAACCGATTTAAAATAGAAAAGGAACTACACTTCGTGGTTTAATTGTATTTCTAACACCATCTCTTTCAGAAAGTGTGGCACACCCAGACAAAAAGTAGTACTGCTGATAATAACAATTAGGTTTACTTTGACATATTGTTGGCCAGTAACAAAGATAGGGCCATACCACGAAAAGAAATTATTTCAGGATGGGAAAAAAATTGCATGCATTCACAGGGAGATCATCTCATCAGTAGCATATGAACAAAGGAAAACAAATCATGAGCAGTTCTCCTCACCTCAGGAGATAAATCCTGAATTGTGTAGCACAGCAGTAAAAGCAAACGTGTAACAGTGCAAATGAAGTATGGAGTTTACCAACATTTCAAAAGCAAATATTGCAAGCGAAGAAGGACGGCATACACAATGTAGGACTGATGTGACCATGAACAGATGTCACGTTAGTAAAAGGAAGTATAGTAAAAAAAAAGTGAACCTTTTATTAAACAAGAAACCACAAAAAGATGCCCTTCGGTCGAGGCTAATACATACTGCTCCATGTGGTGCATAAAGTTAATACAAATGCAGCGGAAAACACCTTGACAGTTTACAGAAAGATGACAATCCAAAATGACTGTTCAAATATTTATTTAATAATATATATTTATTTAGTGAACTTTTTAATAAATATTAAGGTTATGTTGATAGCTTATCAGCTTTTGAATAGTGTGTTTCCACTGCCTTATTAATGCGGGTGCCCTTCTCATCTGATACAAAGACAGACAGCTGCACTGAATAATTGAACACGCTTATGGGGGGTTGTGCTTGATTAGCAGAGATCTGTTTGTTTAAATGACTACATGAGAATTTGTTAAAGTAAAATGAATTTAGACCCAGTATAAATCTGTGTGGTGTATGTGGCAAACACGGGCGGGTCCTCCGTAATGGTGGAGGAGCGTCGTCCCGCTGCCAGAAGATGATAAATAAAACATTGTTATTATTGTTTTATTTATCTTTGTCTGTGCTGCTTACGTGGGAGTGAGATGGGCCGGGCAATGGCAGGGAGGAGACCAATCCTGGCCCTTCTCTCATATGATGAGAGCAACGTCTGGATGTGGTGGGGAGACTGTGCTTTTAGGCCCATCCACTTCTGGAGGAGGAGAGGAGTAGGAGCAACGAGAGGGCCAGCAGCGGGAGTGGAGAGGCAGGTAAGGGATTTTTTAGTTTATTTTTTATTTCCCAACTTCCCCTCCATAACCCCCCACCGCACTACAAGTTTTGATTGGTGGGAGGTGCCACTGGTGGCTGAGGACTTTGCTGGTTTTTCATTGTACTAGTGGCTGAATATCTATACTGTTGCCTAACGGGATATTTATAGACAAGTACACGACTATGATGTAATTGTCTGAATTTCAGGGTGTATGTATGAATGGGTTTGTGTGGATGTGGTTTCAGAGATGTTTATTAGAAGTGAAAGCGGAAAAGATTGAAGTAATAAGCGTGGGTGAAAGGTGCCACTGGGCTTCTGAAACTGATATTATAGCAATGAGGTTTGCCACTTCCAGACATTGGAATATGTCAGTTTGTGCAGCTGTACTGAGTACAGATTGGTAGAACTAATAACATTTCAGCTAATGTTTCTGCATTACATATTGAGTTTTGACTTTTTTCAAACTTCGAAGCACAATCTGGTGTAAGCCTATGAAGAAGATTATTTTTCAACACCCGAAGCATTTTACAAAGTCAAAGTAGTGTTTACAGACTTGTGAACCTACTAGAGTTCGGGCATCCTTCACAAACTGACAGGGAAAGATCTGGAAAAGGTACCCTGGACCCATGTCCAGCAAGCAAGCCCCATTATAAGCATAATCAGCAAATCAATGCACAAGGACTGGGGAATGCGATGGGCCATATAGCTCAAAGAAGCCTGGTAAGGGCTATGAATGCACTTGTCCATAGTGCCTTCATATACTGACTGATAGCCTTAGTCAGGATCCAGTGTAGCATGCATAATGAAGTTCCAAAATGACTGTGTTTCAGCAATCACTTTTATCAAGAAATAGAACCTTAAAATATCTCGCCTTGGCATTGTAAGGTCAACCCTAGTTCTGCATCCCTTTTATCTGGAGTCATTTCACTGCGTCAATATCACCATCAGTGTCATTTGTTCTTTTTTTATATATATTTTTTATTGGCATTTCAAAAAATTGTATACATACCACGTTATGGCACATAACCACGTTATGCATTTTTATACGCATGTCAGGCTTTGGCTTGTACAGAATAACGTTACATATCCATATAATTTCAGCCGAAAACATTATAAGATATCGTAAAAAAAAAATCCTTAAGTTGCCAACAGATAATTCTACATTTTATAGAGATAAAGAGAAAACATCAGCAAATGAACGCAAACCACACCATCCCCTTCCTTCCTACCCTTTTCCCCTCTGGTGAGAGCAAATCCACTTACTGCGATTACCAGTGTTCCTACCAAATTTATGTCATTCAGGAATCGGTGTGTGGCCATCCCGGTTACCACTAGAAGCAACTACAGGATTGGTTCCCCCCACGTTATTTTGTTGTTTGTTCTGATCCTGATCTGTCTGAAGATCTGTTATCATGGCTGCCCAGGCAAGTCTATCATTCTCAGTTTTTTCATCCTTCCTCACAAATTTCATCCGGACCAGCTCTTCTGTCGCCCACTCATTCGTATCCTGTAACCAGTCTGAGTACTTCGGAGGGCGTGGCTGCATCCAAGCGGTCACAATACGTCGCTTGGCCAGCACCAGTCCTGCTCAGTTTCTCATTTTTGGGCGTTGGTAACAGCAGTACTATTTTAATGTCACAAGAGATGCTCCATCCCGTGGCCACCTCCAACTGCGCTAACACCCTGTCCCAATAGGACCATTGCGTGGGACAGAGACAGATCATATGGATACAGTCCGCCACTCGTGTATGACATCGAGGGCAACAGTCTGCCCGATTGGGGTATTTTATATGGAGTGTACGAGGGGTAAAGTACACCTGATGTATAACGTTATAGTGGAGTAACTTAACACCATCAGTGTCATACAGCGCCTAAAACCACAAGGAGCACCAATGCACATTCATGTCAAAGAGAAGGAGCTATAGTTCACAATGAGGTCATTATTGCTAGATTCGGTTAACTGGAATGCATTCAATGCAAGCTTAGAGAGCTGTATTGTTAGGCTAGTTACTAGTGAAAATGCAAAAGGTAACACACTGAATCATGTCATCAATTACACGGTGTCACCTCCTCTACTGTTGAAGCCAAAGAATTACATGCAGAGATATAGTTATTTCTATATTATATCTAGTTTGGATCTAATTATTGATGCTACAGAAAAATACATACATTTTATAGAGGAATGACCAGAGTGGAACTTGAACTAAGTTATATTTAAATATATGATTTGGAAGTGTGACATTCTATACGTACCGAATTTATGAACATGGTTTACATGCTTTGAACGTTTGGCTAAACACACGGCAAAACCGATACTTAGATATGGAAAGGATGCTGAATATGTGGAACTGTATATGGTTTGAAAACAACTTCTCCTTAAACAGGTGTTTGGATTTTGAGCTGAATAGGACAACACTATATTAAAAAAATCACTTCTATTGGCAATGTAGGGAGACTAAATTCATGCTAATGGCCCCCAAGGGACTTGCATTTAAAGACATAACGTGCCAACGACCACCACTCCGCCTGTGCTAAAACAATCTCAGCCCCTTAGTTACAAGCAGGCTTCTTTTCGTCTGCATTTATTTTTTGGCTTTCTTTGCTTTTTGTAATATAGACTCAAGCCTCGTAGGACAAAATCCATTAATGACCAAGGATCAAACAAGGCTTACTTTTAACAGTGCACAAACACAGCAAAGTGAAAGCTTTATAAACGAAGTGGGTGGGAAAAAACACCTCTAAAAATGATTACTTGATACACATTCAGGAGTTTTATAAGATGTGATCACAGGTATTTTTATAATCTCTTGAGCAATAACTGTAAACTAGAATACAGTCTCTGTGGATTAGCCATTAAAATGCCATCTCTAATTGTTGTACGTCGAAATTTTAAATAACACCCAATACTTAATCTGTGTTAATAACACAACTTAAGTAACGCCCATGTTTCAGGGGCAAGGCTTGTCTTTTTGACATAATTGATGCCCATGAGTTTAAGTTTTATACTTCATTCTTGAAAATCATTACAGTTTGGCTGCTTTTGGGATGAAATCTCTGGTCGAAAAAAAACAGGATCAGCTGATTTCCCATGGACCTTTCTGGATGTCTGCCTCCAGCCCCCTGGTGCGAATTAAAACGAGCAAAACTAGAATGTAAAAGGCTTGAGCATCATTTGTGCCGGGGCTATAATGCTGAATAAATGACAAGTTTAAGACAGTCCTAATGGAATTTAAAAAAGGGTTTTGGAGGCCAAGCCTAATTGTTATGCTACCACAATTCTTGGCACATGCAACACTGCTAAAGAGGTGTTTAAGATGTTAGCGAGATTTCTAATCCAAAGGGTACTGAATTTTTCTTCTGAGCCTTCCCAGGAACTATGTGGCAGGGTGTCTGATTATTTTGACAGTAAAACCAATGTTTTTTGCAATGGCTTTACTTTTCCATCAGTGACTTCCTCAGTCACTTCCCCAGCTCCCGCTCCATTGGAGGGTAGCATTCAGACTCCCTTTAATTTTAACCTGCTTTCTTTAGAGGATATTTTTTGATTTGATGTCTGAGATGTCAGTAGGTTCCCCTCTTCATTCCTGTCCGCCACACGATTTACAGAATGGGCTTCCAGTCCTGCTCCATGCTTTCCTAGCTTTATGCACTGAATCTATTACACAATACAGAGCCCACGATAATGATGATGGGTAATTAACAACCCAATAAAAAATTTGAAGAAGGCTATAAATAAGCAACTATCACATCTTGTGGAAAGCTATTGGGGCCTCCTTAAGGGCCAATTGTGTTTTGGCCCTTCCTATGGTACAGAAACTGCTCTGCCTTCTGACCTTAATGATCTCTGACTTTTGAAAGACATAGCAGTTCTTCTGTCCTTGTGCTGCTGGATTTTTCTGTGGCCTTAAACACGGTCCCTCATGACCATTTCTTGTATTATGGACAGGAGATCGAAACTCGGGACTCCGCTTCGACGTGGATAAAGACTTATTTATCAAACAGGGCTCAAGCTGTGCAGCCGGGCCCTTTTCAATATAAGTTCAAATCAGTGTCTCAGGGCTTTACACTGAGCCCCACTCTTGTCAATATTTATGTGCACCTTCTGGATTTCCTCATCCACATTTGGTTTGAAATTCACAGGTTATGCAGAAAATGATATCAGTAGATGGTGCTTCATGTGATGCGGTTTCCACTTTTAATAAATGCTTGCTGGTGGTCACAGCGAGGATGACTTCCAAAGCTTTTGAAGGTTAAACACTGACAATACTGAAGTCTTAGTTATCCCTGAGCGAAATCTCCCTAAAGGCCTTCCTGCAGACTTATGGCCTTCCCGCGTAGGCACACCTCCCATCCTTGATTCCTCCGGTCATAATCCTGGTTTTCAGTTTCATAAAGATCTTTCTTTACTTTATCAGATTATCAATCTGTCTTTTACGGGTTGAAACTGTTCCAGGAAAATGCTACCTTATTTGCTTCTTTGGACTAAACCATTTGTGGTTCAAGCCACTGTTCCTAGCTGCCTGGTGTACTCCAATTCTCTTTTACTGTCCACGCCTGCATCTATTTTGTATCTGCGACAGAGAATCCACAGTGAAGCCACCTGTCTAGATTTGCATCATCCTAACCGCTCCTCTGAACCCTCACACCCGAGGCCACTAAATTGACTACCAGTTTCTAAACAGAATACTGATAAGGCTAGGTCTATCATTTTTAAGGTATACCATTGTTTCAGTCCCACTTATTTGCATAATAATTATCACCACGCCTAAGATCAGATGTGTGTCTTCTGGCTGTTCCAAATGTACACTGTTCTTGTGTGGCAGAGCTTTCTCTGTCAAGGCGACCAAGACCTGGAACTCACAGCTATCCCACCTTCATTCTGTCAAACATGTGCCCTTTTAAAGACCATACAAACCTAGCCATTTTTTAATTGGGTCCATGGACTTCCCTCGGTTCTTAGAACTTGGCGCCAGGATACTCTTTTGGTATGATTGTGCTTTAGATATTCCTTTTACATTACATCTCTATGGACCATTAAATCCTGTTATCGGTCCTATGGTGCAACTTTTTTACTGTTATTAGCTGAAAAATCATACGCCCAGCGAATACACGAGTTGCAAACTTTTCCAGGTGTCTCAAATGTTCTCAAAACATGCCATTGATAGATTGGGATATGTTTGGCATTTCTTATTCTCATATGTAATAGAATTCCTGATAAACAAGACAGGAGTGTTTCTAGAAGGCCTTGTGGAAGTCCTGCATGTTCCAAGAGATGCCCAGGCCACAAAATGCAACTTCAGAAACCATCTACCATGAATTAGCATTCTTTACAGAAAAGAAGGTGCTTCTGTATTGTACTGCAAAATCCATTCATTCAAGTATTCAGCCAAAGGTAATCCAAAAGGTACCTAATAAATTATAACAGATGTTCATCAATAATCAGATCGTCATAAGTCACTGAGTGGCTCTTCAATAAGCACACCTTTAAAGCTTTTTTGGTTGTTTATATTCCTCATAAAAATCTCACATACTCAAGATCCATAGACATGTAGCTATTAGCATAAACAGAAATGGAATCCGGTCTCATGAGGGAGATAATCTCCTACATCAGAAATGGGATTTTGTAAACCAGACATGTAGGCCTAATTAGGATGTCGACCAGTAAGCCTTCAACCGCTCGTTGGAGGCTTACCAACAGACAACTTTGGTTTTGATTCCGACCGCCGTATTACGATTATGGCGGTCGGAATCCAAACCGGTAGATCAATCCGGCTGGCATCTGATGTGAACAAGGAACCCGTCTGCCAGTCAGAAACCAAACATAATCGATTACCGACAGAGTTTCGCCCGTCAGGATTATGATGTCAGTTTCCGACAGGCTATCCATGTTGGGCTTTCCGTCATGTAAAGACTGTAGGAAAGCGACTTTGGTCTCTCCGCGGCCTATGGTTGTGGGCCGGGGGCAGGGCCAGACTGGGAACCGAAATCGGCCCTGTCAAACTGCTCGGGTGGCCCCTGGGTGGCTGAGGGGGTGCGGCCAAGCTGTTTGCTAGGGCCAGTTTCAGTTGATTTTGTTACTGGGGGGCGATATTGCAGGCCCCCCGTAACAAAGACGGCCCCCCCATGGGCCCAAAACTGGCCCCCACCATAGCAGCCCACCGGGGTAACGCCCAGTGCCCGCTATGGCCAGTCCAGCCCTGGCCGGGGGGGCCACCTATGGTGCCCCCTGCAAATCCCTGCACCGTGTGGAAGGCACTGTGAGGTGGCTGCCACACGGTGTAGGGATTTACAGAAACTCTCATTTGGTGCTTGTGCTGCGGCCGGCTTCCGACCACCTCACAAGCTGCCATAGGGAAATGGGAGTGTGCAACCGCACCATGTGCAACAAATCAAGCTGGGCCACTATGTCATTCAATAAAAGAATCTTTTGAAGATGTCACCCTTTTTATTAAGTCTATTACATGTTTGAAAGAAATGACATGCCAATATTCTCACTAGACAAGTAGAGTGTAGATTACCTTCTACAGCAAATGAAACAAATCACCAAATAAATGCATACTTCTGGGGAAACCACTCAGCCAAGCTCATAATCTGAACAGGCATTTGGAAAACTAAGACAGTTTCACCTCAACGACGAGATGCATGGGCTGATGCAGACCAGAGTGACAACAATCTAACTGCCGAGGTAGGTCACGGACATATCTCATGGGACAGTGCCAGCTACATTACCGTTAAAATAAAAGTTTTGGAAATCTTCACGAAATTGCTTTTAGTAAAGAGAAAGAATGGAGTGATGGGATGGCACAGATTGCTCAGCTTGATTAGTTCCTGGGATGAATATCACTCACAGACCCTCACTACTCTGTAAATAGTACATGCATTCAGCGGTTTGAGCTTTCACCCAATTATAGGTAAGTCTGGAAGTAAATACACCTCGCCTTCTGAGATGCGGGTTTTATTTATGGGTTCATGAGGTGCTTAAATAAGCTCATTGTAGAAGTTAATGGCAGAAACATCCCCTGGGCAACTCCTTTTCACATGTCTGGATCACCTTTCACATATGTATCACCTTTTAGCAGAAAAGAGAACATTCCACTAACCAAAATCTAGCATAAGTTGCTTCAAAGACAAATTACTGTTTTCCTTTTTCCCTCACCTACTTCCCTGCCTTAATCAGCAAGAAATATTTCATCATTCCCCCAAAACTGTAGACTCATCACTTGATCTGCTTCCCAACTCACGTACACTTTTATGCTGGTCCATGCTTTGCATGCCTTCAATGTATTTATTTATTTGTTTATTTATAAAGGTTTATACAGCGCAAACATGATCCCGAAGGATATTAGAGCGCTTTACACTTTGGGGCAGAGGATGGTAATAGTAGCAGTACAATCGTCAGAGGGGGTACCAACCTGGACAAATCACATATGCACATCAAACAAGAGGTTACAATCGAAAGGGACAGTAAGGGTAAGAAAAAAAAAATGAACCTAGTGAACTGGGAGGGGAGCAAGTGAACAGTAAAGCAGAATAACACCAAACGGGGTATTTAGGGTGTATGTCCAAGCATTAGAGCAGGGGATCCGAGACGCTTTTAAGGTAGGAACTTGTTCATTAGGAATCTTTTTACTTCCAATTTGAAGGTAACCTTGGAGGAGATTCTGCGTATTTCCGGTGGGAGAGAGTTCCAGATCTTTGGCGCAGAATCGGTGGCACGTTCTCATTTTGCGAAAGATCTGAGGTTTCAGGAGGAGAGATTTAGCACCCCGAGAAGGTCTGCCCCCTCCTGATAATTCTAGCTTTTGCGCTAGATAACTGGGAGTGTTGAAGTGGAGGGCTTTGTGTGATAGACAGGCAATCTTTAGCTGTATTCTAGCTTCATAGGGCAGGCAATTTAGGGGTTTTAAGACTGGGGATATGTGCTTGTTTCATTTAGTCACCGTGACCAATCTGGCCCTTAGTGGGGCCAAGGTATATTTGGGGAGGCCACAGAGTGTAGCACTGCCTTAGTCTAGCCTTGGCAAAACAAGTGCTTAGACCACTTGCTTGAAGTCAGCTTGTGGGAGGAAAGGTTTGAGATTCCTGAGTATCCTCATAAGGTGATTCACTCCCTAACACACATTGCTGATATGAGATTTCATGTTCAGATGCTTGTCTAAGGTGAGTTCAAGAGATTTGGCTGAGTCAACAATAAGGGGGAGCAGTTGAAGGCAGTGAGGTGGTTCATCCAGAGGTCTTTCTTGGGGATGTGATTCGGGGGAAAAATGAGAAGGAATTCTGTTCTGGAGGTGTTGAGCAAGAGGTGGTTCTCAGTTAAACCAGTTCTGAGTCTTTATTAGGGTAGAGTTGAGTGCTATGAGGTTATTCGAGGATGAGATTTTCAGATAAAGTTGCGTATCATTCGCATACATATGGAAGAGAATGTCCGCGGAGTTTAGAGGATTAGCTAAAGGTTCCAAGAATAAACTGAAAAGTATAGGTGATAGGGCAGACCCTTGGGGGACCCCCATGGATACTAGTGATGGCTGGGAGAGAGAGTGGTTTGCCTTAACTCTTTGGGATCTGTGGTGGAGGAAGGACGACAACCATTGCAGCACCGAACCGGAAAGGCCCATCCTGTGCTTTAGAATGGATAGGAGGTTGTCGTGATTAACAGTGTCAAACGCTGAGGAAAGATCCAGAAGGATAAGGAGGCAGGATTCATTTTGGTCGAGCATTTTTAAAATGTAATCTTTAACGTGCGTGAGAGCCGATTCTGTGCTGTGCCCACTCCGGGAGCCAGACTGGTGTTGATCCAAGAGATGGAAATTCTCGATGTGGGCACAGAGTTGAGATTGAACTCATTTTTCTAGGAGTTTGGCAAGGGTGGGGATGTTAGAGATAGGACGGAAGTTGTTAAGGTCCGTACTATTAGCTGTAGGCTTTTTCAGGATAGGTGTTACCTGAGCAGCTTTTAGACAATCCGGTATTGTACCTTGTGCGAGAGACGCATTAAGAATCTTTGTCCATATGGGGGTGAGGAACTCCTTCAGTTCTTTGAAGATGGACGCTGGTAACAGGTCGCTAAAATGATTAGAGGGGTTGATACTCTGAAGAATCTTGTTGGTGTCTTTTTCGCTGAGGGGAGTGAAGGTTGTCCCGACAGGCATTGTTCTTTGTGCTCAGGCCGGTCGGTTCGAACTTTTCTGCTAAGGATGAAGGTGGCGCCGATCCCCCGGTTAGCAAGAGCACTTTCCTGGAGTCAAGGTCAATATTGATGAGTCTGGATTTTTCAGTAAAGTAGGCGGCCAGATCCTCGCAAGGGGGTGGGTTAACCTCGGAGACAGAGCGGTTTGGTGTTTTCACCGATTGTTGTTTCACCAACTCAAAAAGTTTCTTGGGGCGATTAGCTGCTTGATTAAGTTGGGATCTGAAGTAGTCGGCCTTAGCAATCTTGATTTGTTTGTTATAGGAGCTCCTAATCGTTCTAAGGATTGTTAATTCAATTATCTTGGTAAAAGCTTCCAGCATAGTATAATTTTCCTTTCTAGACTCTCTAAACTTGGGGTTCTCCTGCAGTGTTGCCATCACAAACATATGTTGTGTAACTAGGTTGACAAGCCCACCCGAGGCGGATATAAACCGAAGCCACATCTACAAGGATTAAATAGATGGAAGGAACGGAAAACTAAACAAAACAATAGCATACTCCCGTCAAAAGTAAAAGATGGCAACTTCTGTGGAAGAGAAACATCAAAAACCAAATGTAAAACAGAAAGGGTTCCATTTTCCTTTACTTTGGGAGATTCACAAAGTAGTGCTTGGAAAGTTTGAAAGAAAAAAAAAAGAACTACTCAGCACTTCAGAGAGATTTCAGTAATTTAACAGCAATCAATTTACCTTCTGTTCCAAACATACTGTCACACAAGGATGGCAGCTGAATCTCTTTACCCCAGCTCATATGCCTTTTCTGACCCCACACTTCTGTAATAATTTGTTTTAAATAATAAGAGAAAGACGTGGCCTGTTCCTTTTGATGCAGCAATGCAAAAAAACACAATACTAGGTGTTTTCCCTTTTCCCAGCATTCATGTTCCCTTAATTATGAACTGTTCTTTGAAAAGGAAACCAAAGGAGGGCTGCAGATAATTTTTGGCCTGTCCCTAAAAAAGCTTCTGACATGCCTCGATCCAAGGACCCACACTAGGCAAAGTCCTGAGTACCACAATGTCCCATCTACCTTTCTAAGTGTCCCACCCATCCTAACTCAAAATGTACAAGCGCAACCTGTTACGCCACGGGTAACCAGGATAATTATAGTCACAAGGAACAAAGATTCACCAACGACTAATTTAAAGAGATTTATAAAATCTACTAAAGCTCCCCATTCGCCATTCTCCCAGATCCACTCACACTGTCCAGCTTGTAGGAATTCACGTCCAGGAAAAAAAAATCATGCAGGTTCCAGATTGAAATAAGTTTCCTTGATCAAAGTTAAAAGACTGCAAAGCCCGGCTTAAAGATCCTGGTACAAAATGCCCACCAAGTATAGACACAACACTTCCAATGTAGAATAGAGAATATGGAACTTAATAACAAGAAATATGCTACCTTTCTAAACTTGGCATATGCCACACTTGCACTTTGTACCTGTGCAGGAAAAGGTGCATTCGTTGTGATAGGAATTCCTGTCAAAAAAGTCCTGACATCCTGTGCTAGGAAATCCTTACCTGCAGTGTGGCCTGGTGGATTAAACTACTTCTTTGACAGAAGAGTGAGATTTTGCTTACCTTCTCTGAGCTAATCTTTAATAACGTAGGTACATACATGACCCTTCGCCTGATCCTATCTAAAAGGGAGAGCTACAGATTGAAGGATTCAATATCCCTATTCCATAACGGTCTGTAGCACTGAAGGCAGTATAATATTGCCAAGAGTCCCCATCGTCCTGGCCTGTGCTGTGTCCTGTGTATTTAGTAATACCAACACACAGTAGTATATCAGAACTGACCGTAGTCCATATCTCTTTCATAAACGTCTCAACAAGAAATACAACACAAATACATGTTCCTCGGTAGCAAAAACCACCTTATCATCCTGTTTTCTTTTGTTTAACATTAATATTTGTATTGGAGGATTTCTAGAACCAATGTCTTTGAAGTAATGGAAAATGCTGCAGACAGAATGTGAACATTTCAGAAAATAAGGAAGACAACCCTTTGTGATTTATTTTAGGGTCAGTAGATAAAACAAGCATTGGCATAGCCAATAATTCTTGCCTTTAGGATCTATTGGCTTTAACAATGTTTTTGCCATACAGAATCGTATCCTGATACAGTGCCGTTTTTTTAAATTAGTGAACGTTTCTTCTTTAAAGTGGGTGGGGGAAGCCACACTGGGTGCGAAAGCAACACTGGGGGGAGCAATGCTGGGGAGGGAAGCACAATGGGGGTGCTGGTGGAGGAGGAAGCAACACAGTGGCACAGGTGGGGGAAGCAACACAGGGGCGCAGGTGGGGTATCAAAAGAAATACAGCAACGTGGACCTGGCAGTAGGAAAGCACAAGGACAAGAAGGCAACACGGGGGAGTCGGGGGGAGAAGCATATGGGTGAGGGAGAGTAAAATGGAACTTGGTGGAGAGGGGGGAGAGAAGCACACGCAGGAGACAGTCTGAAAACTCATGCTCTCTCAGAGTGCTTAAACTGTAAGAAAAATGTAGCGCCTGAAAAAGCGAGGACTGGAAGGACACAGTAATGCTCCCATAGTGCAGGGGATAGACAAACACAAGAAAAGGAAGGGAAACCCACACACACTAACGAATAAGAAGCAAGCAAATGAGAGTAACAATAAAGCCAAACAATGTAAGCAATGGGCAGGCTCTAAGCCCACTGTAAGCTAACAATGTGTCAGAGCATGCACTGTCTTAGGCAATACCTTAAAATGGATTGAATTATTTTGGCTAAAGCAATGCTTAGTAGAAGTGGTATCAATGCTTAGTACCTTTTTTGATTTAGAGATGGGAAAATTGAGCAGTGTGCATGGTAAGAAAATACCTTTTTTTTCTCCACTCAATCAATTCCTCTACAACTATATAAAAAAGGAAAAACACTGGACTGCATTATCCACAAAGTGCACTGCCGCTGTATCTTAATATTAAAGAAGGTATTCAAGCTCTATATTGAACTAATGTAGCTGGGACCCACGTGATCTAATAAAACATATATTGTAAAATATCTGACATAATAGGCCATTCTGATATTTTTCCATGCTAATCTTCCCTGAAATGAGGATCCGTTAAGGTAGGAAGAAAATTGCAATTAGCGAGGGTAGGCAAGTGCATATTCCCTGTTATTTGTGGCTGTACCACATCGTACCCACTAACATAAACCATTTACTACGAGCAGCTCAAGGCGAGTATGCATATTTCTTGTAAGCAAAGATTAAAGGCTGGTTGCCAATTCCACGCTCAGTAGTACTGCTGTGCTCAGGCACACAGGGGAACTGAGCTTGAATCTATTGCCTGCCGGAGCCGACTGGGCCTGAAATGCTCCAGAGGGTAAGCTCTCTGCTCGCTGAGAATTAATTTAGTGGAAACTGATAAATGATGCCCCCTGCCTGTCACACATAGAGCAGCACTGATGCGGGGCCTAGTGGACATTCAGTGGTGGTAGTGGTCATCTCAATGTGTGAGGTGTGCAGGGGGCGCCTGGGATCCAAGGAGAGAAACACACAATGAAGGATAATCAGCTTGCAGGGTTTTTATTATATGGAATTTACTTTGTTGTTACTTGAGGCTATAGGGCAGGAACACAAATAAACACACAGGAATCTGCATCTAGACTTTAATGTGCAAGAGACCTTTCACGATGGGAGCACAGGGACCGAACAGGAGGGGAATAAAGGTGATCTTTTAGGAGGGGGTTGACATGAAAGAGTCACACCATAGGACGCTAGCGCACGATATGCCTCCTCTGGGTAATATAAAGAGCGGCTTTATTAGGTTGCCGAGTTCACCTCTTGACCTTTTTTGATCATTTCTTCCTACAGGATTGCAGGTTGCCCTTAGTCTCAGCTATTGTTTGCAAGATGGACTGTGTGACTTTGGGAATTTTTTTTAAATTTTTTTCACATTTATTAAATTCACGTAAATATTGTTTTTCTTTTCGTTTTGTAAGTACACAAGTCTCCTAGGTGCAGCAGCACGCGAAAATGGCATTGGAAATTCACGATTGGGTACCCTTGCTGCTGCATTCGCTTAAAATAAGAACGCGTGCACAGGTTTTCCATATAAATGCTACACTGTGGAAGAAAATTCGGCTCTGCATAGCTTTGTATTTGAGAACTTTCACGGCTCAAATAAAAACATATTCTCTGATTTCATTAACAAAGCCGGAGCTCAGGCGGTGCCACCTCAATCGAGAGCGCTAAAGATAACAATGGAACTGTGAACTCCCGTGTCCATGGCAACAGGAGCTAATTCTTCTTTCCAATCATGGTGGCAATTCTCTTCCCTGGCATGAATCGGTTACAAAACAAAACACTCTCAAAGACTTTTTGAGCCAATAGCCTTGCAGCTAATCGGCTAATAGGAAATAATCTGCAGCTAATGCACACATTCCAGTCAGCCGTGTGTTTTCTTAAAACTTTGCTTCGCAAGCCCCTTTCCAAGCAAAGCATTGTAAAGGATAGAAAACAGATATTCATTAAATGTAGAATAATAACTACCTGGCCACTGTTCTGTGTCACAAACGCGCTGCAACATGCACGCTCGTTACTCTTTGTGGGCGTTACAAGAGACAGAAAAAGAATGGCTTTAATAATAAATAAAAAAATGCACAAAACTAAGGAACCTCAGCATTTTAGAAAAATGTAAGATGTGTATGGTATGTCTGTCAACTATGCTCTGATGCTGCAGAGGAATGACACACTATTCTTGAGAAATGCAACATCATGGCAGTGCCCCTGGGGTTACTGGCTGCATCTGCTGGTTACACATCTTAGATTATCCAAGCAGCACTTCTAAAGTCAAATGTGACACTGCCTGTGAGTGATCATAGTAATTATCACTGCAACAGTTAGGCTTAAGGGTTCTGGAATCACAGTGACAGTAATGAGTTTTATTAATTCACAAGTAATGGCAAGACTCGGCAGATAGTGACCAGCCTCCCTATGGGAAAAGATTCACATATATAAGTGTATATATATATATATATATATATATATATATATATATATATATATATATATATATATATATATATATATACACATACATATATATAATATATATAATATATTAGTATATATATATTCTCAAAACAGATTCAGCTCCTCCTGGGATATCCGCCCATTGTCTGGTGGCGCGCAGGGCCGGTAGAGCCACAGCCGGCGTAAAGTTTTAATTCCAGTTTACAAAATGAAGCGCGCTCTCAGAAGGGTATATCAACCAGCGATCTTTATTCCGACGTTACGCGTTTCGAGAGTGAACTCTCTTGATCACACGTCGAACGCTTGTGACACGGTGCATTACATACAATTCAAAAAGCTCAACATAGAAAAGGGACTCCCATTGAGATAGTACCTCTGTGTGCGGGTGGCCGCCATATTAGAACATGTCATATTCGATTCATATAACTGTTTAAATGGTGAATACCAACAGATTTCTGTGATCCGATTTTGTAAGCAGATTGTACATACATATACAGAAAATGTAACGCCTGGTGGCAAGGTGGATCTGCCAATCCTGTACTTGTTCACAGTCACTATATAATCACAGTGCTCTATATAATGTTGCAGACAAATGTCTCGAGTACTCGTTTATACATTTATATAAGTGGCATGTGAGCCTGATAGATTTGTGCGGCTACCTGTTTCTGCGCGCAATGAAGGCATCTAACTATGTGTTATCTATTGCCAACGTAAAGTTCCCGTTAATCGCCTTATTAGATTTACTACTAGCGCAGGCAAGTGTTTAGGGTATTTGTATGTACGTATACAAATCAGCGCCAAGTGGCGTGCAAACTTGACAGGTGTGTGTGGTTGCCTGCTTTGGCGCGCACGGACGGCATCTATCAGTATGTGTATGATATGTTGTAAATCTTTTTACAGATTATAGTAGATATCACTTTACCCTGATCACTCTGCCACACAACTGTGAATTTAGTATCATTAATTAGTTTGATTATGTGTCGTTTCAATTAACTTCGGTGTCAGGTGTTGTTATTTATTGGTATAAATATTGTGAGGTCATAAGCATTGCATTTGGTACACCAGTTATGGTGGGCATGGCCAATGCAACAGGTATCTATTGTGCTCTGAACCACAGCTTACAAATGTCAATGGTTATTACTTTTAATTCCTAACCCTAACTGCACAGCTTTTAAAAATTATATATTGAGGTGTTCTAACAAAAGTTAACCATAACATCTTGGTTGAAATGGGGGTCTCTAGTTGGCAATGGTTTGCACCTTTGTCCAAGTAGGGACCCTTCTTCCTAGTCATGATAGGGGAATACCCTATTAAAATAACCCCTGCCCACCCCTTGGTAGCTTGGCATGAGCAGCCAGGCTTATCTCAGAGGCAGTGTGTAAAGCAGTTGTACATAACCAACAGTAATACAGTGAAAATACTACAAAAGTACACCATACCAGATTAGAAAAATTTCCAATACTTTATATATTTAAAACAAGACCAGAACGATAAAAATGCAACATACAGTACTTTAAAATATGCACTTCGCATAAATGACTTTAAAATGGAGTTCATTGAAGTGAGTAGCTCTGTCTGGGGCTATGGCGGTACTGAAAACAACAGAATCCAACTATTTCATCCGACTGCGTGGGGTCAGCAGACTCGTAACCAGTACCTTTTCTTTGTGGCCGACACGTTGGTGCGAGTCGGTCATTGCAAACGTCACGGTTACGATGCAAAGTGTAGCAGTGCAGCGTGCTGTGCCCTCAAAGCGCAGTGCAGGCAGCGACTCGGTGATGGTCATCCAGCGGCATCAGTGAGACTAGGTCTGAAATGCTGAGTGAAGGTGGTGTTCACTGCGATGCTGACAGATCACGGTGCAGGTGACAGAGCCGGTTGCTGGGAGTTGGCGTCGGTCAGTCAGGACTGCGGTGTGGGATGGGGCAGTGCATTGTGAGACTTACGAGTGGTGCCCCCAAGCCACGGTGCGGTCACGGGTGTCAAAGTCAGAAGGCAGCGACTGAGTCGGTAAGACCAGGGTGGCGAAGTGAAGCGAGGCGGTGTGAAGTGTGGTGCCCACATGTCACGGTGCAAGCAGCGGCTCAGTGGCAGCGGCATTGGTCGTCGTCGTCGGTGAGACCAAGGTTGCAGCGCGAGATGCAGCGGTGCCTTCAGGACACGGAGCAAGCGATGAAGTCGGTGACTTAGTTGGCTGCTTTCCCCCGTCTGTGGGAACTGAAACCACTGTTTCAGAGGCAGTACCCAAAGGTCAGTGAAGTATTTGCAGTCCCTGAGACTTCAGAAGAGTAGGCAAGTTCTACTTCAAGCCCATGGAGATACTCAGCACAAGGAAAGAAAGTTCAGTCCAGTCCTTTAACTGCTCAAGGCAGAAGCAGCAACTGCAGGCCAAACCATCAAAGCAACAACACAGCAAAGGGGCAGTACTCCTCCTGACAGTTCTTCCAGCTCTTCTTCTTGGCAGGTTCCTTGATTCCAGCGAGTTCTAAAGTTCTGGGGTCTGGGCCCCAATATTTGTACTCAATTTCTCTTTGTTCTTGTGGGCAGAGAGTGTTGGAGCCCAGCCCATACCAGTTCTATCCTCTCTGGCCCGGCTTCCTGGCAGGAGGTGGAGACAGCATTGTCCAAGGCAGACCAGGCCCATTCAGGTGCAAGGAAATCTCCTTCCACTACTCCAAATACAGCCCTGGAATATTCCGCCCAACCCTGACTCATTCAGGAAAGGCAGACAAATCTCGACCCTCCCAGTGGCTGTCTGAAGAGAATGCACATCCGCAGCCCCTGTCACTCCAAAGCCAGTCAATCCACAAACCTAGCAGAGGCATACCTACTTTCTAAAAGTGTTATTTTCAAACACAATATACAAAAATCATCATTAGTAAAAGATGCATTTTTATATTCTGAGCTCAGGCATACTAAATCCCATTTCCCTATCTACACCCAATGGGAAGATATGCTTAGAAGATGTTAAAAGTAAACTCCCATTCTATCCTATGGGATAGTTAGCCTTTCCATTGTGAAAAACGAAATACACTGTAATTCACTACCAGGACATGTCACACACACCAGTACATGTCCTACCTTTAATTTACAGGGCACCCTGCCCACAGGGGTAACTTGGGCCTACCTTAGGGGTGACTTATATGTAACGCTCCCTGTTTTCCATTTTTACTGATTTTTACAGATACATACAGACAGAAAACTTTCATTTTTTGTCTGTATTTATTTTTAAATGTGGATAAAAACAGAAATTGGGTTGCTTTTTGAGTAATTCTAAATACTGTCTGCCATGACTGCCAGGCCAGTAGATGTATATATTGATAGGTAAGGGGGTTAAAAAAGAAAGGAATTTTAGTAAAGATGCTTTAACAGCTGTAGATATGCAAAAAGTTGATACTGAAATTTGCATATTTTCATATAAGTGAATAGATGTATCTTCTGCAGGTGTTCACATCACTGAAACCTCGCAGGCATTTAAGCATGAGTGCATATTTATCGGTTAAATAAATGCAGAAATACACCAGTTTCAGCTTAGTTTTGCCACAAAACCCAAATACATATGGATATATACAGATAGAATTAGCAAAAAATAAATATGGATAAATACAGACGGAAATGGCAAAAAATATATATAACATAAAACCGGGAGCCCTACTTATATGTAAAAAAAGGGAGGATTTGGGCTTGGCAAGTGGGTGCACTTACCAGGTCGACATGGCAGTAACTAACTGCGTGCAGACACTGCAGTGGCAGGTCTGAGAACCCTTTACTGGGCTGCTTGTGTGGGTGGCACAACTAGTGCTGCAGGCCCACAAGCAGCATTAGATTTAAAGGCCTTGGAACCCTCAGTTTACTTTACTAGGGACTTAATAGTAAATCAAATATGCCAATCATGGAAACACCAATTCTAACACAATATACAATAGGAGCACTTGCACTTTAACTCTGAACAGCAGTGAGAAAGTGCGCAGAGACACTAAATCATCAAACACAGAGTCAAAACCGGGAGGTCAGAAAGCAAAAAGACAGGGGAAACACGCCAAACGATATTGGGTCTAACACTTCCCTTTAAAATTTACTATTTTTAATGAATTGCTGTGATTTTTTGATCATATGTCTTTCAAAATTTTCTATGCCCAACCCTTCGCAGGTGTACAAACCTCTCACTGATTTGGCACCATGAGGATGATAAAGCCTTTTTGAGCAATTCATTTGAATTACTTTTCCCAGGCTAAAAAAGAGTGGAGGAGACAACAAGAGGGATTGGCGGAAGCAATGATGTCTGCGGAAGGTTTGTAAGCACAGGAAGAAAAGACTGATCCTAGGCTGAAGTTGTTTGCAACCAAGTGCACAAAGTGCAAAACAATACTCTCGGGGAAGAAATCTGCAGAGTATGCTCTCCACGTTTTCACCATCAATTAAAAAAACATTGCAAGAGGTTCTTTACTAGCTCTACGGTGTAGTTGCATTATACAAAAGTTTTAAACGTTTAGCCAAGCAGTTAAAATAATGTGTTGGAGAAAAAAAAAAGCTACAATGTCAAAACCAAAAAATTAGAAAAAAACGCACTTTCATCATGCACTCCTTCAATGTATTTCACACAAAAGCGCACCCATTACACAAGCTGATTTAAGAGATATTAATTGGTTATTCTCATCTACTGGATCAAAATCACTTGAGGGTCTCTATTATTTATGCACTCGGTTGGGATAACAAAACATTTTTGGCAGGTGCTATTTCATGTCCTTGGTGTTAAGTAATGGCACTGCTTATTCTAAAAACCCTTCACCACCGAGTTATGAATTGTGTTTCTTGCTGTAGTAATATGCAAGAAGAATGTTAGTGCATAGTTGGGTGGCATTTGTGACATATAGTTGTGGTATCTGTGTGTTGTGTTGTTTTTTGTGCTGCTATCTTTTTGTGCTGTATTACTGCAATATGATGGGTTGTACTACGTTTGTTGTAAAGCTTTCTGCTTTTACTGTTGGGTTGTGTTCTGACCTGCTAGGTTTTCATTGTATTATTTTGCTTTGAGTGAGTTATTTTGCTATGTCCTGTTGTTTACTTTAGATACATCAACAAATGTAACTCTATTCGCAGTCTAAAGCAGCACATACCTTAATTGTTCCAGTAACATGCAACCAATTACCAAGCGTGTTAGGTGGGAAAATAGCAATGCTACAGCTAAGTCCAAAACGGTGGAAGAGGCCGAGCCTTAGCTTAGAGCTCTCAGTGCTTGTGGTATGTGACACAGTGAATGTTGCATACAGTTTTCAAGCACTTGGTTGTTCAATTACAAGAATTCTAATTTTTTTTTTTTAAACATGAATTGAATTTAAACGCCTTTATACACCCAACACAAGCTAAAAATAAACTTTGAATCCACTCTCATGGGGCACTGGGATCCCTTCTCTCATTTCACGGCTATTCTGGTTCTTGAACATTATCATGAAAAAATTATCTGGACTCATTTGGGGTATGCCAAAGCTACCCAACACGAGAGGAGACTTTAACACACCTCAGTAGCTTTGAAATACATTTTATAATTTAAAAAATACTCAAAATTAAGAACCTGGGATTACAGTATTGGTTAACCGTTCTCAAATTATATGACAAAGGACACTTACCTCAGTTCAAGAAACCCACAAAAAGTCACAATTATGATGCAGGGTTCCAAAACCTCTTAAGAGTAGGCACACCTGGCTTTTCAGACCAGTGACCCATATGCAAATCTGTAAAGATGACTTTAAACTAGTCGTCACAAAAACATGTATGAAGGTCCTGGAGAATAGGGAAAAAACCTCAAAAAATGAAGAGTCAGACGGTTTACCCAAAGGCGCCACCCCGCAGCAAGACTCTCTGGACATGTCCAAGGGCCCTGCAATCAAGGCTCTGGGCACACTGGGTCCGAGTGACTGGACACATTATGTGCCCAAAGGTTTCCCAACTATGCACCCTGAACCTACTGGCCATTGGTGGAACATTTATTTGATTTATCCTGATCATTTGTCAGTGGTGTTACCAATTACTTGTCCTTCAGAATCTAGATTTTCAGAGAGGTAATGTAGTGTTACAACTGCATTTTCATGTCGGTGAAAATATCTATGAAATTCCAGTACGGCTGCATCAACCTTTCTGCCCTCTGCACATCACCTTCGAGGGCATCTGGATGTTGACAGTGGGCCTGAAGTCATACAACTGCTTGTCACGTGTAGCATATTGTATACCATCAAGAAGATTAAGTGAAGGAGCCTTTCGTGCCTTTGTATATGGTCATGTCGAAGTTGGCGGTGGCAGTCTACGAATACCACTGCTTTCAATGTCCTGAAAGATATCAAGTGCAGCAGCCTTCTCTCTTGATACAGAACATCTGCAAGGGAATCCAAATGTTGACATTGCTGATGCAGCCTTAAACTGCCCTTAAAATGTTCCAGAACACCCATTAAATGTGAAAGAAACTGAAGCAGCCTGCATTTCAATCTAATGAAAACATATTTTGCTGCATTAGTAATGGCATTAATGATGTAATGAGTGAACAAAATTTGCTATATAAATGTTTTTTATTTAGCTCAAGTTTCAGTAACAGTGAGTTGAAATAGAACTTTTAACTCACCTCCTGTGAAAAGAAAAGAGAAACTGCGACCACTGCATTAGCGGGTTACGTTCTAGTCTAAAGAATGAGAGGATCCAATATTGAATATCTCCAACGTTTATCAAAGATTGATATCCTTCAATTATTTTATTCTGAATTAAGTCTGAAGTTGTGTAATTTCCATGCTTATATAGTGGTTCCTCGAGCAGAAACTGCTAGTTTCTTTAATAGATGCATTTTGTATAAGTGGAAGTGGTAAAAACCCAGAAACAAAGTAAGATCACGAATAAGTGTGCTAGCGGTTTCTTCAATTTATGCAGCTCAGAACACAAACCAAAATTGTCCCTAATAGCTTAAGTTAGAGGCGTATCATTACCTACCTCACACTACATGTGCATCAAAACGATGAAAGGTTGAGTGGGACAAACTGTGAATTAAAGATCTCCAACTGAGCATTTATCACAGCATTATACATGAAAGCAGCCTCAGGGTTTGAATTTGATTGCTAAATAGATTATGTAGCGCTAAACGCATTAAAAATTCATACATTAAAACTGAGGAAAGAAGAGAACATTCATTTTGGAGAAGAAAAAAAACAGACCACCTGCACCCTAAACCATAACAATATAATTCTAGGTGAGATTCCAATAACACTGGGCCTTCCTTGTTAGACCACTTAGCAAGTCCGTGACTTTGTGTGTATGGTCTGCTGTTTCCTTTACATGGGGTCGGCGGGCCCCAAGTGACCTGTTGACTGTAGGCAACTTTCTAAACCGGTTTATGATAATTTAAAAAAACAAGCACAAACCTTGACCTATTCGGTAACACACATAACGTTTCACTGATGCGACATGTAAGGCAGCATGATGAATCAATAGCCAGATTGAGCCTGCCCACCATCATCAATTATGCATTGAAAGCAATCAACAGGCAGATGTCTTATAAAGTGTTACGTCATCGAGTGAAAGGAATTCATTGTGATGTACTTTGGGGATTCTAATTAATTTCATGGCAAGGACCTGCTTTCACTGCATCAATAGCAAAAATTAATGATAGTGAAAAAATCCTCCCACAATAAAAGAAAGTAGCAGCAGGAATACAATTAATACTGTGCCAAAAGCCTATTTAAAGCACATACTTGCTTCTTCACAAACGTAGTATCTATAATTCTACAGAAAACGTCTCTCTATTATGGTCTCTGTAAAATTATTTAAGCATGTGATGTTCAACGACAACACTCTTCTCCCTTACCCTTTGTTCCGCGAGCCATTCCTTTTCCTACTCTTTCAATGCCACATTCTCATGGGCCCCTGTCTCACTTCAACTTCATTCCCTCTCTCCCTTCTCCTTCTACCTTTCACCTCTTGATTGACCAAGAGGCCATGTCAGAAAAGAGCTAATAATTAATGTTCATAATAAATTCAAACCAAGATGAACAACTAATTCACAATATGAAGGGGCATTTCATGCGATAAGATCCACGTAGGGACATTTACTGCAATTTTACTTTTTGGGAATACATTTTTGTTTACATATTTACATGGGTGTTTTGTAAAGTGCGACATGCCTCCTCGTTGTTGCTTTAGAGCACTCCCTGTGTATCTCCCTACACATCAGCCCAGGGGCTTCCGGCAGAAAATGTATGTGGCACTGTCCTCTAGGAAACGGAGGAGACAGTCCTGTTGGCATTGCAGGAAAAATCTGTGCGCATGCCTTCAGTACACGTCAGACCCCTCCTGCACCTGACACACACTGAGAAGTGGAGTCATTCACCCCTCTGTCAATAGGCACTGTGTTAGGCCTCAGGCATTTACTGGCCCCTAATGAGAGAGCGGCTTATGAAGTCCCAAAGAAAAGCCGGAGAATAATGCTCCGGCACAAGAGACAAGACCCTATCTGCATTACGTCCCAGTAGGATGTACAAGGAATGTGCACAACAGGGATTCTGTATCTGCAGTAGGCCTGTGCAATATGGTTCGTATCATCATATCTGAAGTTTGGAACACATCAACAATAACATAAGTTCACTCAGTCCAATCAGAAGGACTCTATGAAAGGTGGAAGTGTTAAATATAAGACAATTGTTGGCATATTCTAAAGATTATACCAACTACAAACAAGCTACTTTATTTTAACATGAAGGACGCCATCTGCAAGGAAGGACCAAGACATACCAGTGTTTTTATATCTTGAAATATGAATATTGATACAAAGGCTGTTGTAGTCGGGCAACTAAATGTAATTATTTTTAGGCACAACGCAAACTCCACCTATTTTAGGACTCCGACTCTAATGCCCTTTAGAAGGCACTGAAGGTTAACTTTCCAGCAGGAACCTGCAACATAACATTTCTGATATGTTACAGTGTACTCAAGTGAACATGGTTACCATCAGGAAATGTCGATCACTCACAAAATACAATAAGAAACAAAGGTATAAACACAGTTTGAATACAATATCGGCTGTAAATGTGCTACCTTCAAAAAATAAAAGTTGTATATAACCCCCCAAAAATTAGCAAACCCTATTAAATAATGCGTTTTTCTATTCTAAGCTCATGTTAAAAAGAAAAAATCAATTGATATTGTTCTATCATATATTCTCTACAATAGTCATAAACTTAGTGTATGGCGTGCAATTTGATACTTCAATAAAAGTCTAAATGTCTGTGAGACTGCATGGACAATGGTGTCATCCTGGGAATTGCTAATAGTGTATTAGATGTATCTGCTCGCCCTACTACCATTTCAAGTAGAGAGCATTAGAAAGACAAGGAATCAAACTCCCAAAGGTGGAAATAATTCTATATTCAGAACTAGTGGGGGAATCAGTGAGTAAATGATTTGTTTGAGAGAATGAGCCGGTGAGTGTGAGTTTCTTAGTGAAAGTGTAATGTAACAGGAGGGCACTGTAGCTACTGCATATTTGAAAACTTGGCTCTAACCACAAAGACAACATTTACTGATTTTTGCATGTGTAGATGCCGCTTACAAGTGCAGAAAATCTGCTAGATGTGAAGATTTTTCTGCAGGTGTAAGTGTGGAGAGTGGGGTTTTTCCCCGAGGACCAGTGGCATGGACAATGTAAATACTGTGGACTTCACAAAGTCATAACATTTCAGATTACACAAACATTTCCAATGCAATTTCCATATTCTCCTAAACTTCTTAACTTCCAATGAAAATTAACAAACGTGGGTGGTTCAAAGGGTGTGGAAATGCCGGTAAAACCAGAATTCTTGCCTAGCTTGAGGACATTTTAAGGATAGTATTTAATTAAAAATGAAAAAAGGGTTCCATTTATGGAATGACTTTTTCATAAGACGAGAAAAGACAAAGTCTAATTTAATGCACAAGCAAATACAATACACAAACAATTAACACAGCTAATGGAAATATGTATTGAAGTTTAAAGTGAGGAAACCTCCAGCAACATGGAATAGAAGACATGAGAATCATACAGTGGAACACAACTAGCTGCATAGACTATTAATTGCGTACTTAAATGTGAGCCTTTTGTGGCTAATGTATTATTTACACTGCAAATTATATGCCGGGGGCTACAACATCCATTTGGAGCCATGGAGGAGTCATTCATTTCTGAAGCATGAATTGCAGGGCCCCCCGCCTAATGAGAGTTAGCCCCATATACCTTATTTGACCTTCTAGATGCTTGGCTACAGCTGCACTGGAGTTCCACCAGGAGAGCAGTGTATGTTGTTCCATGTCAACATCCACTGAACCACGTCACAGTTTGGATATGGTGAACTACACTGAAGACAGACATATAAATAACTTTTGATAGCGAGTTGCAACCAGAAAACTTATTTACCCTACTTCAAACATGCAGACACTAAACCTCACCTTATGAGATCCTCTTCTACTTGTCAGGAAATAGCAAGTGACGACTTTAGAGAAAGAATCCAAGAGGTTTAGAGTCAAGATCTCTAATTCTGGTGGAAATCTATTTTTGCATACTTCTCAGATACTTATAGCCACATGTTTTTTTTTTTACCAAATCTCATTCGACAAAGAAATAATTTAATTACAGACACTTACTCTCCTTGCAAGTAGAATGCTATACCTGAACCTTACTGCTGATGCTAAGTTGTATTGCAGTCTGCCAACATTTCTGGGCCTAGTTTGCACTTTATAGAACTTGAAATACAAAAAAGGCACTTCTAATAACTCAGGGCAACACTAATTTGATATTTATTTTTTCTGAAGGTCCTAGCCATAGCCATAAGACAATTAGGGAGGGAGATAGATTTAAAAGATGAAGTTTGAGGGAAAGGAATTGCACTAGAAAAAGAAAATTAGTGCTTGGTAAGCTAGCCACCTTCTCATGCAAAAGGCATCTAGTGAGTGAAGTAATGAAGAGCCTTAAAGACAATATAGGTGGGCACAAGTCGGAGTGATGATGAAGTTTGAACGCGCAGAGAAGTGAGTTAGGATAATACAATTTGAGGAGGTAAACAAAAAACTCAAGTTAAAATGAAAAAATGCTTTCTTTGAAATCAAAAATGAAAGCAACATTTTAACTCAGGAAGCTGTAAATACGGAAGGCGTATTTTTTACATAAAAAATGTGAGTAGAAAATAAGTTAGTCATTGTGGTATTCAATTAATCCCACAGAGAAAATTTGATAGGATGGTTGCAAAAATAGAAAAAGAGGAAACAACCATTTATATTATAGGATAAGTGTGTACAGATGTTTTTGCGACATTAATAGGAACTGTTTTTCAGTTTGGTTACAAGTGTCTACTGTTAGCTGATTCTATGGTGACTGACATGCAAAGAACAAACCTTCTGATCCGGTTGACTATGCATTTAAGTAGTGCGGTACAATTGAACAGCATGTCCATTGTTATCTGCGTCCCCTAATTATCACAGTCAGTGCTGATGGTTTTGTTCAGGTAGCTTGTTATGAACTAATAAAAAGGTAAGCCAAAACAAAACCAGAAGGAACAGCACGATTATCAAATAATGATACCAGATACGTGTGGTCGAACTTTACAGAGGAACATCTGTGAATATTACCAAATGGAGCCAGAAAAAGCAGACGACATGGTACGTTGGCATGAGAGCTGGCACGGATAAACTCTGGAGCAGTTGCATAAAATGAGCCAGCTGTGGCCACAGTTACTTCTAATGTGGAAAGGATTGTAAAGCCTTCATGGTGGCACACCAGAACCATAGGCCACCTACGAAAAGATGTTATAGTCTAGGTTGCAAAAATATCCAGTGCAGGAAAAACAAAACTTTATGATTGTGAGGAAGGAGTGTATGCTTTCAAGAGTCTAAGCAGCTAATGTGTCAACGGGTTTTACCCATTTGGTGTCTATAGGAATCTGTGTCACTACCTATGGGCCAAGGATCATTTTAAGTATGAGTTTGCTGAATTGTAAGACTATTTTACTGCAAAATTGAACATCTAATGACTTAGCGCTCTGTATATAACCTGAGAGCTGGAAGGAAAAAAATGAGCTGCAAGATGTCTTTTTATGAATGATTGGCTTAATTCAGTAGGGTTTACTGGAGTCTAAATATACATTATTAAATATACTTTTTTGTGGACTGACTTCATCTTTTGTAATAACAGGAAAGAAACAAAAAATTACTGACCCTATACATATGTAAAGCAAAAACAAATTGTGGGCAATTCTTTCGATAAATTAGCAATTAAACTTATGGGCATCAGATTTATTTCACATCTGTTTTAAGTTTCTGTTCTGTCCATTAGGTACATGCAGCGTGAAAGGAAACGATGCATCGACAAGATATACACTGAATACTCATCCTGGGCCGGAGTCACAAGGGTTTTGCTGTTAGGAGGTGCAGTACTACAGGATTACTTCTGAGTTCCAGGAGAAAGCCAAGATTCCTGGCTAACTACTGGAATTCAGGATAAAGCCAGAAGTAGGAAAAGAGTAATTCACAATTGCTTATAGCAAATTCTGTGTGTATCAGGCCCACCTTTGTGAAGTCTGATTTAGGTCTGTCTGCCACCAATGTGTAGCTATCCACTACACTTTGCAGGATGGAATGTCACAATATTAGTTGCATCACGTCTGTAGGACATAAGATTTATTGTTCCTATCATAAGTGAACAAGAACAAGGTCAAAATCACAGCTCCCATGCTCAAAGTCAATTAAGTTGTAAGGGTATACAAGTGCCAAACAGCAGCAATCCTGAACTCACCAATGAGTAAAGTTCTGAGTCATAATACATGTGCCAATTTTAGAGGCACATGTAACAAGACATGACCGAGGCTTTGCAAAGTGTTTTGCTGATTCTGTACTCCTATTGAGGGCCTACATATTCACTTATAGGATGGGAGTGGAGATATAAACCAAAAGAATACTAGAAGGAGAATAAAGCAAGCCTCACCCGGAAAGTTTGGTGACTGCTGAAAACTCAATAACTGGATCTCAAAACTCCCTTGCCTAGGGTCTTTCCTACCCTCCAACATGTGGGACAACCACCACCAAACGGTGATTGATGCAGACCCTGGGACTACAACAGCAATAAACCATACATTTATTTCCATAATCAAACATGCCCTACACTTTAATCAAGTAAAAAATATGTTTAAGTATAGAACAACACGCCATGGAATTAGACAGTCGCGTTCGTGTTTTATTGGCACAATGTAACATCAGGGAGTAAAATACAGTCAAGAGCACTATGACTGCCACCACCTTTGAAGAAACCCTTTCAGCATATTCTTGCGTTAGGAGAGATTGGGTTACATTATCCCACTTCCTGGCGAGGATAATCAGCAAGACAGGTTAGGACAGTTGACATGCCAGCCCTAAATTCAATCACACGTGACCAGAGTCACCTGACCTCTGGGAAATGATTGCAAAAACAGTTCCACTTCTTAATTATATTTCAACCTCGCTTTGCTTCGCCCAGTGCACTGCATATTGAATTTTCACCAATATAAATGAAAAAGAAGTTGCATAACTCTTCATCTGGCAATAGCAGCGCAAGGCATGCAAAGCAGCTAGTAAAGCAAGACAAACACCAACGACTTTCACAATGCAAACGACAAAGCACTCTGAAGTACTGCTGAGTCCCCGTCCAGTTACAGCAGCAGCAAACTGCAATCACAACACGACGCCGTCATTTTTATGGCATTCCAAATGAGATACTATGGACTCTCATAGGATGAGGTGTCCCAAAGTGTAGACTGAATATATTCATAACAATAAAAGTAAACTCCGAGGTCATTAAATGCGTGCCAGGAATAACAGAAAACATGCATCATGATGAAGTGCCAAAATCATAAATGTTCATTTGGTGATGAGCAAAACTACTGCTCACAAACCTTATTGTCCGTCGCTATCCTTTAAACAAGCGCTCCAACTGCATGCTGCTGCCGACAGGGGGCGCTTCAGATGTTTCACACTACATCCAAACTACTACCGGTCTCAGGCTCTCATTTGACCAGTTTGTATTTTAAAATGATGACGCCTTTGCCTTTTCAGAAAGAACATGGACAGTCGTCTAGCCTCTCGTGTTAGGTTATTTTATCCGTAGATGTTTGTTGTTAGTGCTCTGTGAAGAAACACGCACCTTGGCTTTGTGCGTATTGTACCTTAAAGAACCAAATAGCTCATTTGCGTGGTGTTTGCGCGCAGCCTTGAGTCCTGAGTTGCGAATGCTTTTATCGAACAGGTAGCTCTTTCTTACTCGCAGTATAACTCGCAGCGCTTAGAAGAACCATACTCACTTGCGTAACAAACCTTGAGGGGGCCTCCCTGCAAGGCACCTGGGGGGGCCCTCCGGGCTCAATCAGGAGCCCTGTAGCCAGAGTGCTGTGCTGAGGGGGCCCCCTGGAGCTTGGCCCCCCGCACCGCGGGGGCTTCGGGGCCTGTGTTACGCCCCTGACCATACTTCGCCCGTTAAAGCGCCGTGCATGCTCGGATAGCACGAGCACAAACGAGGCTCCAAGAGGCGGATTCCAGAACAGACGCGGGTGAACAGACTGCGGTGTTATCGAGTGAACAGACCCGGGTTGAATACGGGACAGCTCTGTTCCATTACTGCATTTTAAAGTCGGGCTAACTCTGGAGCACAAATTGTGACGCGCATTTTCAATCTTAAAGCCGCATACATAGAAGCGGCTGACAATGACGCCTAAAGGTGCTGATTGGGCTGTCTAGACCTGCAGCTGTTCTCAAGAAGCAATGTCAATTAGCACCGTCCCCATTAATAGTAACTGGGCTTAACGTAGGGAGCACGCTAGTAATGGAACTCTGAAATTAAAAACATACTTCCCAGTGCGAGCTGGACCTCAGAAGGCCTAGAGAGACTGTGTTATTTCTAAAATCCTGGCTGCTAATATTTAAAGAGTAGATGAGCCCATTCGATCAACTTAATGAAATCAATCAATATGCTCCAAACGTATATTAATAATTAAAAAAATCAATGGGAATTAGCGGCGTACAGACTAAAAAAAAACAGTTTTCTGCCCCCAATTTATTGTTAAAAATTGGATCTATTTTTGATAACCAGCTTGGAAAAAGAGGCATTCATTGTGGAAAATGGAAATATGTTGATATGGTTTTTGTGCAGTTATTATTTAAGTGGGACTGCATTAGGACAGGTGTGCAGGCTACTTAGGGCCTGAGTATGAGCGAAGGTGGTATTTATCGTTCCTGATAAATTACGATACCATGGGCTAAGTTATTTATCGCTTGCGATAAATTACGAGTTCATGGAGAATAACATGTGGATTTTGATGTTTTACGCACCAAAATCTGCACGGTACAGTAAATACTGTGTGTGTTCCCCTGTTAAATCTCGGCAGGTTTGACCAGGAGTTTACACATGGGTCGAAATATTTCGAGGAACTCGTGATCAGGGCATTATTATGGATATTTTTGAAGGGAATCTAGATACATTCTTCAGTTGAAAGCGAATGTTTTGGTCAAAGAGGATGAATCAAAAAAATCAATAAGGCGCCCCAGGTTGGAAGAAATGGTAACAAACATTTTTTAGGGTTTTGAAAAAACTCTTACTTTTAAAAAAGAGAATATTTGCAGATAAGATTAGTGATGACCAACACTACAAGTTCTGCTGGTCTATTAGTATTTTGCACTGCTGTCTCTGGAAATTTGAGCGTTGAATCTGAAATTGGGGTGTACCTTTTGGTTGTCACTAATACAGTCTCAAAATATTATGCTAATTCTAATTAGGGTATTTTATCTTCATTCATGGAGTCTTTTTATGGCTGTCGCTTTAGATGACATACATATGTCATAATAAATGCTACTGTGTGACCATCACTACCATTTTATAAACAATCTGGTTGACTTTAAGCTCAAGAATGGCCCTGAATGCCAATGTGCTTACAAATAACGCCCCTCATGCAAATGAGAGAACGTTCGAAAGGACCCACGGCAGGCACATACTCACATTATCGGCCCTTACAGGGTCTTTTCTGCGCTAACTCGTTTCTGAAGACCCTGACCTCTAGGCTTTCCTTGGCCACCCAACTAATTCACAGAAAGTTCTTTTTACGCCATTCAAACTACTCAACACACTTCCCATCATGTGAATTCCCATTAGAAGCACCAGGCTACCATTATTCTTGTCATGTCTCAACAAGCAACTGCAAATGGAATCTATATTGGGTCCCATCCGGGCTACTCCAAAGCCTATCATGAATCCAAAATTTAGCAGCAATTACTACAGC
Source organism: Triturus cristatus (assembly GCF_964204655.1). Taxonomy (NCBI): domain Eukaryota; kingdom Metazoa; phylum Chordata; class Amphibia; order Caudata; family Salamandridae; genus Triturus; species Triturus cristatus. The sequence continues at coordinate 338,633,156 of NC_140587.1, read as the reverse complement.
CTCATCTACATCTAAATCTCACTGGATATCAAACACCTCCCTTTCTAACCTTCGCCAGGTGCTTAGCTTTTAAATCTCTCTACATTTTCCACAGGACCATCTGTGGAAAGGATTCAACTTGCACCCAAGTAAAGCTGCAAATATACTCAGAGAAGAGAATCTCCCACTCTAGAGACCATGAGGCATCTACATAAAGAAACACATAAGTGGAACCTTCTTAACCCGAAAGGCAGCAAAACTGGAACTGTCTTCCAGCTAAGGCACAATATGTCCAGACCAACCAAAAAATACAGGCAGTCCATCTTGACTTGACCTGTCTCAAACAGATAATGAAGGAATAATACACACCCAAAACGCAGAGACAGCTGGTATCTACGGGGAGTGGGTGGCGGATATGCCCGCATGAAAACAATATATTTTTAAAAATGGGACCTGAAGATGAAAATGACGTCCTCCACACACTTCATGCAGCGCCCTGATTGATGGGAGCGGCCTCACTCGGTGCTTCACAGCGGTCTGGAGGCCTGCACTTGCTCTAACCCAGCTGGTAGGGGACAGCTTGGTTAAAGAGGCTTGAAGTGCACATGTGTGGCTGACCGTCACAATACAGCCGGCCAAAAATACATGCGCACTTTAAACAGTGCATTGACAGCCCTCATTGCTGCTGTCTCTCAGCAGTGGCCCGTCCCCGTCCTGATGCTCTGTTTTGGACGGAGGATGAAAAATAAAATGGTAATGAATCACAATTTTATTTTTAATCTTTGGGGCTTTAGGGGTAATATAAGTGGGGTGACGCTCCTCTGCTATCACAGAGAAGCCACCCCAGCCAAAATGGAAGAAATCTTGCTTGAATATTTTAGCTCCATACTAAGTTGTATCTCACTATTGATCTGCATGCGTGCTCATGTTCATAATGACTCAAAAGCCTCTCACATTAATGCATGACAGCAAACTAAGCTCCCACATAGGCCACCCTCCATTAGACATAAGGGTGTAGCAACACAAACACATTAGGAGCAGATTTGTGGCCATCACACATTACATCAAAGCAGTCCACCCAAATAGGCCTTTCGACAAACCCACATTCTCCCATCCAAGAACAAGCATGAAGTAGTGCTGTACCATTTGACAAATATACTCTGGTACCTCGTCAGAGCTATGAAGCAATGTACAAATGTCACTTCTATGCAACAACCAGGTTGTAGTGTGAAATTTTCACTATTGATGAGTGCTTTCTGGAGGGGTCCTGTTGTGAACATTTTGAAGCACAGATACTCCAACCCCAGGAACAGAGCATATTCCATGGTTGGTGCCCCATATCTCAGCTGTCCACCATCAACCTCTGCAATTTGCCTTTGTGGAAGCCTTACAGAAGAAAGGGTGCACTCAGGAACAGCCATCCGACTCTGTGGAGACTACTGGTTCCCTCTCATAAGCCGAATAGTCCTCAAGTAAGCACATGCTGAGAAAGCGGTGGATGAGACTGGTTTATGAAGCTGATCTATGAACTCTGGAGTTGGTGAACACACTCGGTATGGGGAGATGGTACTAGGAACTAGGAGCCTGGGCATGTTGTGACCACAAAAGTAGAATGCCCTGTACACAGTATTTAAATGGGCCGGTACTGTCCGGTATGGTTTATTTTGAGAGGAAGAGTACCGGTTTTAATTGGAAGGCACCAGCACTTCTCAGAAACAAACCGGTACTCTGTTACAGAGTGTCTGCACTTCTATTGTTCCATTTCAGGTACTGACTGTACATAACAAAATTAAACATCACCATACTTTATCAGCAAAGTGGATAATATCTACTTATGTGACAGGACAGACTGACAATGGAAGCATTTGGGCTAATAATATATGCTTACCATCTCTTTTGACACCTTTTCTGTCCTTCTTTTTACTTAATCTATATACAAAAGGTTGTGCTACCTGACCTGGATGGCTCACAATGTCAGACCATGAATATAGTTCGATGGATGCCTTGCTAGCACTGTAGACAATAAGATAAACAGAGGCTGGACTTGGATAAAAGTCTGATTAATCACGTTCCTCAAGGTGGAATCTGTTGTCTTTCTCTCTGCCCCTCGCTGCTCCCAAGCTCATCTCCCAATCACCTATTTTCATCCTTCCATTGAGCCTGGTGGGCTTATATACTGACATCCATTTATTACAAGACATTTTCTATAATATGGCATTATTTAAGATGACTTGTGTTAATGTTGTTGGTATATCATATATGACTTGTGTTACATTATGGGCCATAGAGGCAATCTGCAGTGGGCCTATTAATCTAACTGTCTGGTTGGTTTTAGGGGATTTATGAGATGCACTTTATGTATTTCATTTTCCCCTTTCATGTTTTCTTCTTAACTTATTTTTTAACTATTTGTTGAAGGTTGGAAAACAGCTTCAGAGCACTCACCACAATAGTATTGCATTCCTTCTTCCCACATTGCATCATTAATGCATCATATCGAACATTAACTATACATACAAAAAAGTAAGCTGGCTTCTAGCCTGCTTGTTATTTTTTATCCCCCACATTTGCATCATTAATACATGATATAGAGCATTAACTTTATATACAGCAATGTAACCTGGCTTCAAGACTGCTTGTGATTTTTTTATCAAGTCTCTACTTCCTAGTTTCATTCTGATATGATGCTGACATCCAAACCTTCACAGATGTTGAGACTAAAATAATATTTGGATGCACTATGTTAAGGAGCCCATTTGAACTTCATTTAAACATTTAAGCATTCTCTGTTTATTTGGCTATATTTGATGTTTATACTCTGCTGAAAACTTTCTGTTTTGCTATTAGCTGATATGCTCAGTGCTTTCATGAGTCTAAATTATTCCCTTGCAATATTCAAGCATTTGGTTGGTAGGGAGAAGCAGGGCCGAACTGGAAACCAAACTCAGCCCTGGCAAAAAAAGCCTCTGCAAGAGTTCCATTACTTTATAAAAGAACTCAGAACTCAATCTTTGGCCTCGTTCCTCCATATGACGATGTCTTGCAATAGCCTTACTTTCCTGGCCACTTTATCCCATAGATAATATATTTTACCCAATTCATAGAACCCTCAGGGTGTACGAGTAGGTTCCAAAAGAATTTCATACGTTTCATCAGTCTGCTACTCATACACGTTTGTTGTGTATATCTCTTCTCACTCACGTGTATAGGATTCAGGGAATAGGAAAATGTAGCTTTTCACAGAAAATGATTTTCCTTGAAAACTCTTTCCTTTCCCCAAAAGCCTCTGTGAAAATAGAGAAACTGGGTGTGCTTCCCTACTCTTGGTGCACAATTAGTTCAGAAGTGTAGATACATAGAGAAAGGTGCGGCTAATGCTTGTAAACACAGCAATGTGGATTTCCACCTTTTTAACCACACTCCAAATGCCCACAACTACCAGGGGCAGGTGAAGAAGGTTGGTGTGTGGTGCGACTCACATAGTGTGCTAGCCTGCTTTGAGCTGATCCTGCTGGTTAGATGCCTAAAACCACTTCTGCTCAATACCTATGTGTCAAACCATGGACTCTGTGAGCTCCTCTCCAAGGACTGATCATCTTTCCATCAACATGCACGTTCAATGTTCTCATTTGTCAACTATATTGTTGAAGGTTGATTGCTGGACCGAAGTTACAAACCCAAAGCGTTCTACGACTACAGTTTCGGTGGCCGCCCGTGACGGTCCCTGAGTTTGCCACCATGTGGTGGCCATCTGAAGAGCGGGAGGTGCTTGCGATTTCTGTGGCGGCCACAGGTAAGAGCGGGGGAGGGTGGGGAACGCTGCCACCCTGAAAACTCGTGCCGCCCGGGGCAGACCCCTCCCCCACATCCCCTTGCTACACCACTGGTTTTGTGGTTTCTAGAGCTTCCCAAGTATACATATATATATGTAAAAATCCCCAAGAGTACTAAAATTAGCGCATTTAAACATTTCTTTGAGTTATCCAATTCGTTTTACAAGAGACATTTAACATCTGACGTACACACGAATATTTATCTGTGAATTGAGCCCTGTTCGAATGGAGCCATATCATATGAAAAATACTCTGAAGCTTCTCTGCTAATTATATCAGGGCCATTGGCAATCTGAAGCCATAAAATAGAATACAGAATGTTAGAAAGTTCCCTCTCCTCTCTTGAGTGTGCGGATTATCATGTGACCCCATTCATTCGAGATCCTCTCCCTACATCTTCGCAGACCAGTGCCCTCCATGCAGACAGTGTCTGGACACTGCCCCCCACATCTCTGGACGATACTTATTTCCGTATCAACATTAAAACACTCGCCTTAAAATACAGTTCTTCATTACTCGTAGTCATTCCATTATTACAAACATATTCAGAGACCAGTCACCAAAAATAAGGCGCTACCCTGGGTCAATACGCATTAGAGTGGCCTACATTTACTCACACATTCTTGCCATGACATCATTTTACACAATGTTATTTCTGCAGGAGTTAATAAGCAACTCTTCTATTTGCCATCTGTATAATTTTTATTTTATCTTAGGTCAAGAAGAAATATAAATGACGCCAGAACAAGCAGGTCATTTCGAAAGTAGCCCCATAAAGCAACATTTGTACGAGCACTGCCTTCACACATGCTTTGTTGGTGCCTAATGAGTGAACTATGTCCACGCCCCTCATATAATCACTACTTGGGCTGCAGTGTTGCCCTTTCCTCAGCTGATGCAGGGTTGTCCTGTACATTTTCTAACAATTACTCAGTGTCTTGGTTACCCAAACAGGCAGTCACACCAGACAGGCTTTGTCAGGAATCAGAAGTCATTTTTCGTGGCTAGACACTCACACCTGACACAGCAGGGCCTGTCTCAGTATACTTTCTGTGTTTGTAGAAGGCAGACCCCTTGAAAACCGCAGACGGGGTAATGACTAGAACTGTCAGAAATGCGCCTCGTGGCCTTTCACATCACTGTGCTCCAATGATAATTATTTTCTAGATATTGCACCTAATATGCACATGGATACTCAGCTAAGGGCCTGCTAGCCACCATGGCCCTCTCCATCAACTTAGATGTTGCAGTATTGGAAGCTGCAACTGTGTCAAAAGTGGAATATGCGGCTCACTCATCTTAAGGAAGTATCTGATCCTAGTAAATCCCTAAAACTGCCTCTCATAAGCAGGGCTTGCAATAGGACTGCACAGGTCAGCATGAGCCAGACCGTCCTACGTGTAATGACATTGTAACTACAGCTATTGGCTCAGTGGAAGAACGTGCACCATGCTTATGGTTTTGCTTGTTAGACTGCTATAAATCTAAAACGTACCAATAATAAAAACAAACATTTAGTATATAGAACTTTTTTTCTGTCACAGAGAATCTTGTAGGTTCCAGGTCCTCTTCTGACTTCCATGGACCTTGGCACTGTGTTCTCTGTTATCTATATTACATCAGCTTGTTTCTCCAACTCAGTGGCGTGGAAATTCACTTTAAGAGAAGAGAGAAGACAATACTGGCTACATTCCAATTTGTGTAGGGGATATTAGTGCTTTGAGAGCTGAGCACTACACTTCGAATGTATAGCGTGTAATCTTAACTCACACTGACATACTGAAGAGCCTAAAAAGGGAAATGAAATTCCACAAGTTTCATGCATCGTTTGGGATGGGCTCCATTCTGATATCGATTCGTCAAATTTACCATATGGCAATAATAAAGACTCTAGCAGTAATACATTCCAAAATAATAGGGGACATTTTAATGCAGAGAAAAGAATGACTCCTCAGGCCAACTCCTTTCCTCCCTCAAAAATGGAACATCTGCTGCATACTTAAGTAAAAACATGAACACAACCTCACTGCAGGTCAGTGCTAACGAAAAACGCATTTCCATCCACAAACAGCTCCACTCAGTCTGCAAATACATCTTCCCTGTCAATAGCTCGAAGGCAAAGCGAAAAAAATATTGTATGGATAAAAGAATTCAAGGCTTCCAGAGGAAAGAGCTGTGAGCTTACTTGCGTGCTTCACACAAGCTGCATGCGTTGGTGGGGGTGGGAGGGGTGCATCCAATGTGACACTTTAGGCAAAACACCCAATGGCAAATATCAAAATACGCTTATGTCCATGAGAGCTCATTTTCTGCGATTTTTGCCCTTGCAATGTCTCCCGGTTTGACTTTATGCAAGTGAATGCTTTATCGGCATAGAAAGATACATTTCACCACAAAGTCAATCGATAAAATTTAATTCTGGAAGACTGTAAGAGTTTTTCTCTGCAAGTTTACCTTTACACTGAACTGTTCAAGACAAAATGACAAAAAGATGCAGAATTTGTCTCTTTGTGTTAGTGTTTTCCAGAGCTTTTCTATACACAATGGCATTACTTGGGACAACTCCAACTGATTTATTTGAAGCACATCTTATGTAGAACCCTTTTGTTAGCTTTAAATATGGATATATGAAACAAATTGTTTCAAAAGTACCATATTTTCACTCGGATGATGCTAAATGAAAACCTTTGCACCTTCCCCCCTACTCATGTCATCAATTACTCCTTCACGTGCTGGACCATGCACAGTTGTGTAATGCAAGAGGTCCCTCAGTAGTCTGCAGAGCAAGCTGCAACACTGCTAGTTAGAAGGCTCACTGGCTCAGCCCATCTACTGGATGTAATCACTAGTCCTCGTGGGAGTCAATATGTGGTGTAGATACTACTTTCGGAGCCACCCTGCTCAAACCTTTTTACTCACGAAGATCGATAGCCGCCCTAGAGCATCACTGTCCACGAACCATGTTTACAGGGGCACGGATTTGTGAAAATAAGAGCTATAAACTATGTGGGTGATATTTCTGTCATTTCCCTGACTATTACATTACTGCATTAAATTGAGGAATAACATATGCCAAGCCACAGTGAGACTTTGTAGGCTTATGACTGGGGACTGACCCAATGAACAAGCACAGATTGAGCAGAAGTATTTATTACAAGGAGTAAATCTCTTCCTCCAGTGTCTTGCCTGGGGAGCAACATTTTAGTCGCCTATGAATCTTAATAAACTGGCTAACTTACTAAGAGGATCCCCATCTGAAGGGATGGAAATTGGAAGGTGCCATATCAAGACCTTTGATTTTACTAATATTATACATATAATATATTTACATATAGGGGCTTTAAGTAAGCCTTCTTCACCCATTGGCCTGTGGTGGTGTCATTTGCATTTTAATTCCACCTTCCACCAACAGCATAAAGCACAGGGCAATGGGCCAGCCCGCTCAGACATTGGCCTACTTCACGAATAGCATAAGCATTCTGCTTTTTCACAAGGTGCACATCCGTAAATGTAGTAATTCCATTCTTTGCCAGAGCCTACTATAGTAGCATTTTTTGTAACCACAACAGAACTCAGTGTTTTCCTTTTAGGTCTTCCCTTAGCCAAGGCCTTTGGATTTTACTAAAATTATATGTATAAAACGCTTACTTCTAGGGGCTTTCAGACAACTCTCTTCACCTATTATCGTGTTATTGTATCATTCACATTTTTCTTCTGCCAACTGCGCAGGCAGCATGGAGCAGTGGGACTGCCCACTTCAGCCATTGACTAAATTCACTGTGACCGATGGCATCTGCCCTTTCAAAGGAGCACATCCACACACAAAGTAGTCTCATGAAGTGCCAGGGGCTACTATAGAAATGTGTGTTTTTTTAGATAAAAATATATTCTATGCTTTTTTTTTAGATTGATGAGGGCTTGGAAGCTTCCTCAACAGTAACATTTTGCAAAAACCTTGACAAAACAAGCATTGGCATTTCAAAAGGATGGCTTCGAGCACCAGACCTATTAGCTTACCCAATGCTTGTTTTACACTGTTTTTATTTACCCATGCCCCCTTTCTTCACAGGTAAAGGTATGACCACAAAAGAAGGAAAAGGCAATTTACAGATGTAAATGAATAAGTGGAGTATTGGAAACTGCCCTCTAATGGTGCCCAACATAAATAAATAAACATGCCCACTTTCTCCATCTGCTTCCTTGTTCTATTCCAAATGTTCACTAAACTTCAAATGCAGTAAAACAGCAGCAGACAACAATTATTCTTAGCCTTCTGAATGGATAATCAAACTGCAGGGTTCCATACAAGCAGATAACACAACAGTATAGGCTGCTGCTGAGGGCTGCTCAGATTTTTAAGGCTGTCCGGCTCATAGGCCAAAGACAATAGGAGCTAGCTTGTAACAACCACTACAGTTCGACAATAATTGCTTTTAGAACTTTGTATTCTTGGGGGATCCAATGCAAACAAAGGAGTAGAAGGGAAACAGTACTCGTTGCTCCAATACTTCTGCTCAGAACTTCCAATGTTTGTATTTCTGTATCTCCCCGTTTGATTACGAAAATTCTACCCTAAGTTGGCGGAATGCTCTAACTGCTATAACTGCCCTTTTAATGTGAGCAGCCCCATCTCGTTATGGCCTTCTTTATTGTCATAAGTCATTGCCTGTATTCTGATTAATAACATTTACTGCTATAAACTCAGAATCTCAATGATGAAAGCACCTTCCAGGAAGACTCCCCGACATGTAAAGGCTCTTAGAAGAGCCATGCTTTCCATTTAGAACTGAGACTCTAGCCTTCATAACAAACATTGGCAAAACCGATAGGTCTCGCCTGTTGGACTTTTGGTTTTGCCAATGGTTTTAGACATGTGGCACAGCATCCCTAATAAAGTGCCACACAGCTAAAGAATTAAAAAAAAACTTTTGATACAACAAACAATGACAGTTTGCTGGAGCAGGCGCCACAAATTCATGCACCAGGAAAATGATGCAGCCACTTCTCTATTGTTTTCTGTTTAGTTACTGATCCGAGTCACATTGGCAACTAAACAGAAAATAAATGCATGAAAGAATTCCTTCTGTTTTAAATGGATGGGGGAAGCCACACACAAGGGTGCTGGTAGAATCAACATGGGGGATGAGAGATGGAAGCAACACAGGATGCCGGTTGGGGGTATGGGTTTTTAAAAATGTCGGGGAAAGCGTCAAGTAGGGCAGAAGCAACAGAGGTGTGGGAGGGGGGCATAAGCAGCATTAAGACAAGAGGCTAGAGTAACACGGAGCATAGGTGGGAGGAGAAAATGGGCAAAAGAGATCAAAGACGGCCTTGCAGGGAAAAAGTATACGCACAAGAAGACAACATGGGGCATGTGGGGAGAAGCACGCAGGCAAGGGAGAGGAATACGGAGTGTGGCAGGGGAGAGAAGCACATGAGGGAGACAGGCTTGGCCTGCAAGTGCAAGTGAGGCCATGGTGCCTCTGCCACTTTGCCTCACTACACCTCTCACCTTAAGTAATGATCCCAAACCACATCTCCATATCCCACATCACAGGTGGAGCTATAGAGCGTCTACCAGGGTTCCTCTCCCCACCTCTGACTTAAGTGATGCTCTGTTGCCTCATTTAGGCTGCGTTTCCCACTGTGGTCTGAATAATAAGCTCACGTGACTCTCCCTACATGTATATGTTCACCTTTGAAGCAAGGGAAGACCTGTTGCCTCACTTGGCCGATCTTGCCTCACAAAGAGAAGCTGTAGCCCACGAGAAGAAGTTATAAATCTCCAGGCCTGATACTTTTCTTAGCCTGGCTCTAAAAAAGCCCCCACCCCCAAACACAAGAGAACTACTGATATCTCTCTTACCCTTATTCACCCTTTCTCTTGAACTGAGGGGTACTCTGGTGCCTCTCCTTGCCTAGGGCTCAATGTCAGGCTTTGATGATTTACACATCTTGCTTCTCTCCACATTTAACACTCCCTTCCTTCCTTAGGTCACAAGAGAAGTTCTGGTGCTTCTCAGTCCAGTCGGCTTCTTCCCACTGTGGGCCCCAGATCAAGCCAATGTACCACTCTCAGCCTGTCACTCTATTCCTGCACCCTAACATAACCTTTGCTACCCCTTTCAGCCTGTTCACCCGAACCTGAGCCTTATGGGAAGCTCAGATGCCTCTCAGCGTATTTGTCTCTCCTTTAACACACAATAAACTCTGCTGCTGGTCTCAACCTGCCTCTTCACATCTTCGTTGACAGAACAGCACTGAGGCATCACAATAATTACTCTCCAGAGATCGTGGATTTTAATACTTACAAGTTGGATTCAAATTAAATCTCCTATGTTTTTCCCAGTTTCTTCATTGTTCATGTTCCCCTTGAAGCATTGGTTTCTCCCTAAGCTGTAATGACCTATGGGCGAACATGACAGTATGTATTCTACACTTGGGTAGCCTGGAAAGTGAACCTGTTTGGATAGCTATGTAAATAAGAAATACACATATTTGTAATCTGCATAGTCTTTTTTACATCAGGCTTTCATGAAACCATAAGACTTATTCGTGTCATTTCCTTAGACAACATATAAAACAATTAGGGGCTTATTTCGATTTCGGGAGGAATTGCTTCCGCCTGACACCGACTCGGTCCTGGGGCCGACCAACAACCGGTCGGCGGTCCCGGTCGGCCCATTATAATGCAACTGAACACTGTTTGGTCGCATTCAGACTTTTCTCAATGGATGCTCGTTTTACGGCCGTAAACTGTCCGTAACACAAGCTCCCATTGAAAAAAGGGAGGTGCAGTTCATCTCTGCACCCTCTGGCAGGCACCTCAGAGGGCCCTGTTGGGGGACCACAAACACACTTTCCAACATGGTTTCCATGTCGGACACGCCAGCATGGAAGCCATGTTGGAAAGCATGCATCATAATCTCAAGGGCGGAAGGGCCGGCTTTTGAGATTACTGGCCGGCTTCCGACTGGCTGACGGGTTCTCCGAGCCCGTCGGAAGCAAGCCGGAATGACCGGCCGGTTTATTTTATGACCGCTTCCATCATAATGGAATGGTCGGAAAGTAAACCGTGTGCCCCATTATGATGCTGCAATGAAGGCTCTACCGCAGGTCGGAGTCTTTACAGGCTGCATCGCAATCAGCCCCTTAATCTGTAAATAAAGGCCAACAACCCATGTTCCTTCTTCAGTCAAAAGTGATATCTCCTTTCCAAGGAACATTTTGTCTCTGTCAGCCAAAGCTTACTTCCTGGTTTGAAAGAAAACATTCTTGTCTCTCCCAGCCTCTGAGTCAGCCCTTTCTTTCACACAATATCCTATGCCTCTCACAGCCTCCAAGTGAAGCCCCAATTTTTCTCAGACCACAGGTAAGATGCTCCCATAAACCCCCACACACCCTTAAAGACATGACATGATGCTGCCAGCACTAACCACCTTTCCTGTCAATTAAAGGCGTGTCTGTGACGCTTTTCTTTGACACTTACCCTCTAACGTCACCCTCTAATGGTGAGGAGAGGAGGGTTGACATTCTGGAAGCTTTTATAGTTAGTACAGACCATGGATACAACTATCTGCAAGCCTGGCTGAAGGTTTCGTTTTTATTAGTACCTAAAGAACAACAGCATTATTTGAAAACAAATAAAGATGCCAGAACTGATTCACTGTAGAAAGGAAGGCACAGAGTGGGTATTATACACCCCACTCCTTCGTGAGGTAGATCAATCTAAGGCACTCTAAGAAGATATCCTGGACCTCAGAGGCAAATGTGCGCCAGAGAGATGATTTTCAATGCTGATGCCACTGATCATGTTCCTGTGGCTAGTGCTAAAAATCAAACATTCAATCTGTCCCAAATCTACTGCATGAATTAGCATTTGCAGATTGTAAGCTGATTTATTATCTACTTTTTGCTTCAGTCAAATCCATTTAAAGCAGTTTCACTTCTTCAACATAAAAAATGTTCAATGCTTTTGTCCCAAGTAATAAATTGTGCTCTGCCTTCTGCTGTGAAGCAGCGCCCTGCTGAATTAAGTTCCTTTGGTCAAACATATTATATTTTCTCGTATGACATTGGTCCCTGGCTATCAATTTTGCTCAGAAATGTATTTGGTGGGATTCAAACTGCCTGACATTAAGTCATACGCTTCTGTACTGGCCTTGGTGCGTCTCAGTTAATTTAATGTGTTGAATACAAGCCGCTGCATAAGGCTCCCTGTTTTGTTCGCATCGTAAGCCTTCTGTGATGTGGTTGTTATTTTCCTCTATTTATCAATATTGGATAATTCATCCTGCTGTGCTAAGGTGCGGTGCTCAATCCTTTTGAATCTGAGCTGAATGCCAAGGTTACTAAAATCACACTTCCAGACAGGGCTATCATAGATTGTTCATCTAACTGAATGTCATTTTAGCAGCAACTCCAATATGTTGACATCCAGAAGAATCATTATTTTCTGTTCCAAGATGATTCCTAAAACATTTACTTCTAAAGGTATTTTTCTCTGCCTGGTGGCACTCGCTGTGTACGTGATCTTTGCTTTGGAAATCTGTTCTCTATGGTGCGTGCTAAAATATCCACAGGAAGCAAACCTATCAAGGATGTATGCGCCTGTTCAGCTCTGGTCGACGAATGCCGCGAGATTTTAACCTGAAGAAATCTTCATTGCGTCAGATAATTATGCCCACCTACTGCGATGGCACAAAGAATTGGAATGTGGCCGACCCCTTACAGCTAACATCAACTACTACTAGACATCTAAGTGGAAAGCATGAACCAGCTTTAAGCTCCTTCTCAGAAAACGTGGTTCTATTCAACTGTTCAATATTGGCTTTCGGAAGCACATAGAAGCAAGTATCACACATCATGCCTAACAATATATTCATTTACATACATCAATCATGCAGCACCATCACAACCAGGGGCCTAGGGTGCAGAGATGGAAGCATGAACTTCTTAAGTGGGCAGCAAGCGTAAGCGTGATTAAGCTACGGCTGGCGCATAGGCTGCAGAAGGAAACGATGTTGGAAACGGCACGCGCCTGGGAGGCGCTGGTCGAGGCATTGCGTAGACCCGATAGAGACCTGGAGGAGGACCCAGACCCTCCCCCAGACCGCTGATCATTGGGGATCGTGGGGGGGACACTGGGATTGGTGGCGCTATGGAAGTGGAGAGTAGCAGACGACATGGGGATGGAGGTCATCCCACAGAGATGGCACATCTTAGGCATAATACCTATAGATTAGGTTGCATTGGGAATTGTACACTGAGGTGGAGCACACTGGAGGGTGGGATAGGGGTGGGAAGGGGAAGTAGTTATATCGTTGGTCAGGGATGAACAACATTGGTATTATTATGCATTAATTGTTGATATGCCACGAGAAACTGTCCAGATAACACTATGTAATACTATGCTTGGAATAGATAATAGCTCTGAAATTAACGGACAGTGGGCAGATAGTAACTATGTCATATATGTCAAAATCTGAGGATGATATGATGAAGATGAACACAAATAAAAAATGTTTAAAAAAAAAAAATCAATCATGCAGCACCAAGAGCAACTCTGGATTCAGCAGTGGCCTGGCACACCTCTGTTTCAGCAGACATTAAAACCCAGACTAGACCCCACAGCTGGATGGAGACTCCAGCCCCGAGTCTGGGCTGCCATCGTGCTCCATTGCTTTAACTTCACCAAGGGTGTGTGTCCATTGAGAATTCCGGTTGCAACGTTGTCATGCTGCATTCCAACGTCATCATGTACTAATACCTCATGACACTGAATGTGATAAAATTTCAAGAAGACATCGAGTGTTTCCATCTGCTTCCAGAGTTTTCACTGTTTCAGTTGGCATGTGTGCTACGAACGGGGAGTTCTATTCACAAACCAATTTCCACACCTAAGTTCAAAACTCCATGAGCAAATGGCTCGATTCATGAGAGCAAATCCTTGTTTAGTATTTTTAGTCACTCACACATAATACTCACACATATTTTTCATCAGAATGAACCAACTCCAAGGGGCAGGAAGTGATTGTTGTATCGAATACTTAAAACTTTAAATGATAGTGGGTATTTACAAACCAGGGTCATATGAACTGAGATTACATTTACAAAAAGTGGTCACAAATTGCGCACCAACTTAAAAACAAAATGCAATTTCCAAATCAACCAATACACAAATAGATCCAATCACTAAATATCAAAAGAGGTCACAGAACAACCTGCCTAATTAAATTCATGACAGGTTGCAAATTAAGACTCCCCCCACCCCCACATTGATTGACTACAATCACAGAGATGGTGGCCTGCAGGGGACAGGAGGCACCCAACCATAAGATTGCTTTTTCTAATGTAAATATGTTTAAAGCAGCCCAAGTTACTTAAGGAAGTGGAGGCTGCATAAAGACAAAGGTTTACCATTTTGGATAAAGTTGGTGAGAGCAGGCAGTGGTCTCCTGGACTACTACCTCCTCCCCCTGAGGCTGCAACCCAATTACCAAAGGGGAAGTGCTCCATGGGGATACCCATCCCCTTTGCGAATCAGTTCTCACCCCAACTTGAGAGTCTGTAACATATAAATGGTTTGCAACTAGAATTGAGGTCACAAACCATTGATACATAGGATACCAATTTAAAATTTGGAAGGGGTGCCCTAAACATGTCACTTCCAAATTGCGTTCTGGTATCTATTTCTAAATCCATTCGGAAAAAGTTTACTGAGTCCATAAATGGGTTTAGTAACTTTGAAAAAGGATTTTATTGTTAAAACCCTCTGATTTACCAAACCAGTCAAATACTTATTTTTGTATTAAAAATAAATATTTTAATTCTAACTTTAAGGATTCAAAGGAGTAATAAGACACTCATAAGCAATAACAATCCCCTTAAGATCAGGGCTAGAGTTCTCAGTGGCAAATCCCTGCCCTCTCCTCCTGATGTGGTAGAGGTAGTCCTCATTCATTGGTGGCCGAATCCAGAGAATGCTTACTGGTAGGCCTTACTAAAGAGTCCACTCCGACTCCCTACAAAAGTAGCCAAAAGTGTCTTTGGTGCCACAACACGTTTAGCAGCGAACTTGGGGCCTGGCGAGCCGATAACAAGTCTTACCTGCTACAGCAGCGTGGAAGCGTCTCAGCGTGTGCCCCAACCGCAGGCACTCGCAATGCTCCAGTGTAGCTCGGTCGAGTCGAGCTGTACATTGACTGTGCAGCAGCACCCAGCAGGCGTACGTTCTACCCAAGTGTGTCTGGCAGACACCAGTAGTAATCAAAGGTGATCATGATCTTGGTGCTCCCGATCGGTTCTTGGAGATGCACTCTCTGCATCCTCTTCAGTCCACGGGACAGGTCGGGGGCAGTCTTTGATGCTTGTTTCAGCACACAGGTCACAGCTTTCAGTCCTCCAGCCAGTGGCCCGACTTTCACAGCTCACTCAGTACTGGCAGCCCCTCCTAGCATACGGGGTTGCCCCAATACCTGCAAAGAAGGCGCTGATCCTCACTGCATGGCAGTCTATACAATTGTGGCCCCTCTTGGCATAGAAGGTTGTCACTAGGCTCGCATACGTTTTGACACTTGTTAGCAGCAAACACTTCCGTGGCAGACCTTTCTGGCATACGGGGGTAATTGCAATGATGTGGTATGGGTTTGACTCTCCCTGCACGACATATGGCTGATGGCTATCTTCACACCGGACCTCTCCTGGCATACAGGGGTCGCTGAATTGATTCTGCACACAGGCATTGACCTGCTTGGTGCAGCAGCTGGCTCCTTACACCTTGCACCAGGAGTCTTTGCAACAGTTCTCCCAAATGGACCTCGCTACCTCCAACTATCCCCTCTTCCACACCAAGATCACTGGTCTTGGCAAGCACTGGTGCTCCAGGCATCAGAGCAAGTGGTCTTGGTTTCCCTGGGTGATGTCTCCACACCCAGAAAGGAGACTAGCAGGCCTTGGCCCGCAGTCCTGGTCAAGAGTTATGTAGGGGTTCTGCTTCTTTTGAAGTGTACAGTTTTCCTCTCCCTCTTCCTCTTGAAAGGCAGTCTGTCACAGCAAGAGAGAATCAGAAGCCGATAGTCCCACAACACAGGCCATGAGAGTGACTATAGAGTTCATAGCTGGATATCAGTTACAGTGGTGTGTGCAGGGATATGAGCAGGAGTTGAGAAAGACACTGAAAATCTTCCTCTTTAAGCTAAGGGATTAGCGGCCCGGTTCTTCTTCTCTGATGCCTTCCGTGCTAGCGTGGGGACACCTCGTTCGAGGTAGCTCTGTGCTTCACAAAAGCCCTTAATTATTATTATTATTATAATTATGTGCTGCAAAAGGTCAATCCTGGGCTCCCTACCCTTTATAGATTCCCGTATAAGCCCCATCTCCTTCCTGAAATATGTTGAGGACCTTTCCTTGAGATCCCTCCCTGGATCAAAGAGTACCCTTTGAAGTGTACAGGGGGAGTCTCTCTCTCTCTTTCCCGTCTCCAGTTTGTCCCACCCAGCTCACAGGAATGCAGCAATACACAAATCTGTCTGGGGGGGATTCCTCTGCTCCTCTTGTTATCACCATGCAGGCCAGGTTTTCCCAAATTGGAACCTAGAGTCCTCCAAGTATTGTATCATTACAGGCATAATCGCACTCAGTGTGTACACAGCAAATACACTATCCAGCACTATAATCTCCATGTATTGTACCATCACAGACACACATTCAATCAGCACACACATTCGCTCCGCACACACTGCTCAGCATTTCTGTATTGTGCCAAGTTGTGCAATATGCAAAACCACCCGCTGCTAGCACACACAATCATCATGCATGCACTAGACGACACTTCACTCTACATATATTGTACTTCTCACATGCATACATACACCCAGCAAGTGCTTTCACTGCGAACGCACTGTAAAGCGCTACATCTCACATGTAATATATTCCTCTCTGATATACATACACCTAGAACACACACTCCCCATGCATGAACTGGACAGCACTGCTTTATTCTCTTACTATACACTTCCAGGCACACATACATCCAGCACTGAGTCACCACTCCAAAGTTGTGCAGCACTTATCATTAACTGATGTAGGCCAAGGGTGACTTAAGCACACAGCAGTGGAATTTTAAAACATGGGTGAGCCTGCTGGCCTCACTTCAGTGACACAGTTTAAAAAGACCTGTTCACTCCTACTGATCACTGAACTGTATGCTGCCACTACTGCGCTTGTGCTGCTTACCTTTTGGTGAATGTAGTAGCCTTCCACCACTATGAGGGCAGCACTTTGGGAACCCCTCCTGCTCCAATAAGAACGCAATCTGTGAGAAAGGCCTATGTCATGGTGAACATGCATGGTTTATGTTTGCCTGTGACAGCAAAAATCAGCATTAGGAACCCACAAATCAGTACAGTTGGGCATGCAGGGCAGGGGGACACATCCATTAACATGCAGAGGACTACCGTCACACAATTTATGAGTTTCCAAAAAGTCACTGCCAAAATAAATATCCAACTTTTTTTGTGACCCACTAAGTCTTTGGTACTGTGCATAATTTATCACTGTATATATTGTATGTTACAATTTTTTTTTTTTAATATGTTTCAGCGATTGTACTAAACATCCACCGGTTCTAGTCCGCGCTATATAAAACCCCAAATCAATAAATATTGTATATACCTTACACTGCATTGTCGGTGCACAATACATAATGTGCTTGCTTTGTAAAAATATTTTTTGTCATTAGAACTACCACGGTAAAAACAGTACAGCAAAAAAGCAATGGTGACCAGAAGGCACGCTAATTTATGAAGCCCTTAAGTTCCCTGTCTGCCGTCTACTAGTCAGAGCAACAGGAGAACAGCCATGCTTGAGTACACCGCTCTGTTCGACTTATTGTGGAAGAAACATGGCCTGCCCGAGGGACTTCCACTCTAAATGAGATGGCTGCAAAAGATTGAGTAATGCTTAACGCTGGTAGCATGCATGACCACATTCCACACAATGGCACATACTGGCCTTTTCAGTCAGCTGAGACGCGCACTCACATTCTGCTAAATGCCACTGCTTCGGCTACACGCATTTCATGCACATTTAAGTCTAACAGCCCCTTTTACTAAGCACTCAAAACCATTTAGTGGATGTTGAAAGATTCACCTGCATTGGTCTCTACCACTCATTGTATTAAGTGACTGGATTGCAAGGCACAACATCTACCAAACGGAATAAATGATAATACGGCAATACAATGCTCGCTGGAATATGTTTTCCAATACATATTTTTTACCAAATTCTTCAAAATGAGAAGCACTAAGGTGTAGCGGTTGAGGTGGGGGAGGGATGTCAGTAAAGGGGCTACTTGGACACATATGTAGGCACATGGATACTCCGGGGCGGCGCTATTAAGCAGCGTGAGGAAGAAGAAACATAAAATGATGATAACTTAAAGTTAGAATCATTTTATGTTTCCCGCCTCTGTGCAGGCTGGTAGGTGGGAGGGCCAGCTCTGCTCTTGGAGCAGGGCAGGAGAGGAGTGGTTTACCCACGCCTAACAGCACAATGACTGTTTGTTTGGCCCTCTCTGGGCGCCCAAACCAGTCATGCGCACTTTGCCTGCAGGCTGCATTACAGCTTGTATGGAGAACAACCCCAGGCCCCCATTCCCTGGTTGAGCGTCGAACCAAGATGCTCAAACCAATCACAATGCTGCATTGCAGCATTGTGATTGGTCAGGGGAGCCTGGGTGCTCACTAATCACAACACTGCATTGCAGAGTTGTGATTGATCAGGGAAGCCTGGCTGTACTTCCTGTGCCTGTCTGACGAGTAGAGAAGAGACGCAGGACCCGGCGCAGCAAGGTAAGTGTTTTTTTTGTTATATATAATTTTTTTTTTAATTGAGCACAGTTTCCTCTCCTCCACCACCCTCTCCCCACTGTGCGCCCACACCCGCCCTTCCACCCGTGAACCATGCTGGCTGCCACTGTGGATACTACGATGGAACAAGGAACTCCATGTCAATGCCATCTACAGGTGGAAGAGACTATGAAAAAGAGGCAAAGGCCTATTGTGGGCAGTACCTTGCAGAAGACATGGGTAAAGGGAGGGCCATTTTCTTGATCGCTACACAGCACTGCTGTTAAGGATATTGTAGTTGTAAAACATTGGCAATATGGACCTCCTACAAAATGCAGTGTGTATGTGAATAGGGGCACATTTACCAGAGTATCCTTTCACGGTCTGCTGCACTTCACAGACTCAAAACTGTATAGGCCTACATAATGCAGACTTATTTTAAATGTAATTACATTTAAATAAGATTGGGGCACAGAAGCTGAAGATACATACATAATGTGGTTCCACTTTGTTGTTGATGACATCTAATTCATAAACATTTCACTGGAACCATGAAATAACATTTATACATTTCCACATAAAGGAACTAATTCATAAAAAAGGCAGAAATCCCAGTTGCAGCAAGGGGTTGCCTTGTCCAGCTTGGTGGATGGGTGAGGGAGCGGTATGCTTTTTGCTTACAAATGTGGCGTTCTGGAGGTCATGAGCTCAAAATCCAACACACTTCACTAAGACTTTTTAATAGTAACATTTGTTATTGACAGAACTGTAGAGTGGCAGAGGTGTGGTATTTAGTTCTTTAGAAATAACAATTAAATGTCCTATGTCTGGGCCCTGCGTCTCTACATAGGGCCCAGCCAAATTCCTGAATACTTAGGAGATAGGTATGCAGAGGTACACCATATCATCCTATATCTATGCAAGGCAGGCTGTCTGGAGATAGACAATCACCTGGGTTAATGCTAGTGTTACATTTCACGATAAACATCATTTAAAACAGTTTTTCTTCCCATTTGAAGAATATTTTCCCTATTAACACATTTCTTTATGTTTTTTCTCTTTCCTGCCCTGGAAAAAAAATGAGTATTCCTGACTTTTGCAGGAGTATTTCCCTCTGTTGTTGTAAAATTCCTTGGTGGGAAATGACATGCAAGGTTTGTGGATAATCCCAAATCTCTGACTTATTGTATAAATGTTTGATTTGGCATCCTGTTATGCACTTTACTCTGCTGAGTGCAGCAAAACAGGGATACTGGCACTAGGAATTTCTGACCAGGACAGCCTTTCCTCTGAATGACCTGGGTGGCCAGGCTTCCAGTCATCAGCATGTCAGAAAGTTAGAAATCTAGGGATAATATGCAGCTCAGATCTTTCATTCGCTCCTCAAGTTCTGTCTCTAGTCAGTGGCATTAACCTACAATCGTCCATTATCACTAAGATATTGTCACTAATGCAAGTGATTTCTCGAGTGCAACGAAGAAGAGCACTGACTGAAATGAATGAATTACTGGAATGAGATGGTCTAAAAGCAGATCCCAACCTCCTTCCACCTTCAGTTCAGAAAATCATGAAGTGTGAACCTTTTAGTCAGCCATGCATCCTATCTCCTGCGTTGGTGACAGTGTAGAGTAACACCAAATAGTAGTGTGAAAACTGAGGGCCAACACTGCCTACTGTCAGCGGAAAAAGCCAGATTGTTTGATATTAATAACTATGTTAGTTGGCCAGAAACATTTTTCAATTTTTTACAGCAGTGCCAGAGATTATAGCATTCTGAAGAACAAACTAGTTGCAACTGAGCGACTGATCCCAAGATTGCCTACTGTTGTCCCCTTAGGGTGAAAGCTCCAATACCTGTTGGATACCCAAAAGTGTTCTACATTGATTTAGCTTTAATTAATCATTGGAATACTCAAATGGTGTACCTAGATGGCTCATCATCTTTGAAGTAATGGGATTCAATAATTGTGCCACCACATATTAATGTTCCCGTTTTAGAGAGAATAGCACTTAAAACTTTCCACTGTCCCGGAGCCCAACTCTTTGAGCATTCATTGATGGATGAGATTCAATCTCTGAAAGTACATTGCACGGCAGTATAAACAGTTCATTTATACAGTTCATTACATTTAATATTGAAGCTGGAATTGTCTTTAATTGATGGAATCCCATAAAGCTTTCTGATGACACAGATGTATTCCTTTAGACTGTTATTGCAAGGCTGACCTGTGAAGTGTGTGCTTTTAAAGGAGAGGTATTAAACAAATGCACTGCCTACAGTTTTGGGTATTACTAATATCTATATTTTTTATCTTAAACTATCTTTTAGCAGCCTATCTGACATTGTGTGGAATGCAAGTGTAAAATAATGGCTTAATGTTCACAGTGCTTTCTGTCACAGACCTCGCACTAACCACACATGTCACTATTCTCCACTGCGCGAACCAAGATTCAATTCTGTGGCTTTCTGGTTACAGACGCAGATCTCTGCAGTGCATCAATTAATAGTGGTTTCATAACGTACGAAAGTGCATTTATTTTTGCATTTAAGCTGTGCCTTATGTTATATGTAGTTACCTGAAGGTGAAAGACCGAAAAAAGTTACCGAATATTTTGCTTTCTTAACCATGCCTTTGACCCCGCCCCCACACTCACTCACCATCCCCAATTGCACGCAGCATCACAGTTCCTCTACTTTTTTTAACGCACTTCGATCGCTGGGTGGGACTCTTGCTACTGGCCCGTATCAAGCCTCTCAGCCACACAGAAAGGAGAACAAGTACCATGCAGAGTGCATTGCTGCAGCCTGCTGGCACGAGAGCTGTAAATGGCATCTGGTCAGCAGTGTGTTAGTAGCTAGCAATGTGAAGCCAAAGACTACTCATGATCGCTGCTTGGAGCGCATCAACATGATTGGCTGGGATTTGGGTGGATCTAGTGGCTGGAATCTTAAAAGTCCCACTAGATTTGGTGGGGGTATCATCAACCTTGAGACATGGTGCCAGCTAGGTGATGTTATCCAGGATCCCAAAAGAGGTTTCCATAAATATGGATGCAGATTTGTTCCAGGAAACTCCACTAACAGTCCCTCCAGATAAAGATCTGTGCATGCAGCGAGGCATCCAGTAAAGCGGATTTTGGAGAGAAGTGGATCCATGAAGTATGTATGAGGGGGCAAGGATGGGATGAGGAGTACTGTGGCTTCACCTACAGCAGGAAGGAATGCAACGCTCACTACTGTGAAGCTACCAGCAGTAATGCCACTCAAAGACAGGCTCCAACCCGGATATGACATCACTCAATGATTAATGCTCACTTCACTTCTAATTATATACATTTAACCAAGCATCCTCTATTGTACTCCCATGTGATCAGGAAACAGCATTCTTCATACTGTTTATCTAGACATGTGTTGACTAAATCAAATTCGGTGTGTCCGAAAAATAAGACAAAATGCAAACAAACACAATCTTTAAAAGAGTTTCCTACTTTTAAAATTTTGTTCAAACCTATTACGAAAGAAACGCTTTCCCGCCAAAAACCTCTGATTTGCAGTCTGAAGCCGTAGTCAGTGGTTGGCCCAGCTACATCCTAAAATGCAGCTAAAAATGATAATTATTAACCTGCAACAAGATTCATAGCATGAACGAAAATCCTTTTGACTGAGAACGACTAGCCATTTCTGCTTCACACATTAGGGGTAATCCCTTTGGGAACACGCCATTGCGTGTAGTTTTGATAACCATAAGTAGCCGAAATGAGCCCGCCACAGATTCGGAGTATCCCGCTCACGAACACGGATTAACCTTCGCAGGTCCTATTACCATTTAGATCGATATTCTTTGCTGCTTCCTTAGGTCAGCAAGTATTCAAATCACCCCAGCTGCTTTACATTGCACAAGCCCTGGACAGATGCAGCCACAGCGCGGCCATGTCAAAGCGAGGAACCAGTGCGCGGCTTAGAAGCACAAACAGCATACCTTGAAACCTAAATGAAAAGTTTTTCAATTTGAGATTTTAATATTTTTTTCATGGCACCTAATTTTACGGAATACAATGAAACATGCAGCAGTTTAGAAGCACAGCTCTCAAACTTGGTGATTTCTGGTTGAGTCTTTTTCAGTGGCCTCCTCTGGAAGCACAGAAACTGCAGTCCTATTATAGGGCATCTAAGAGGGAAAGTCTGTACAATGAATCCCATTCATCCAGCGGCAAATGTGGAAATCTCATTTCACTTCACTTCATTTATCTTTCCCGTGTCCCCCGAGGGGACAGCCGAGCACCGCTTTCTGAGACGCTGATAGACTGCACTGCATGCTGGCTATCTCTCTGGTAGTGGAAAACCGCATAGCAGGTGATCCCTTAGTGGATTACCGATATCACTTAGAGAGGATCACCCAGCTAAACTAGAGCAATAAAGAGAATTAAAAAGGGTTACATAACATGAGTATTTGTAAAGCGCATGTTCACCCAAGGGTATCTTGGTGCTGAATAACAGATGTTTATTGTTATGCAACTCAATGGTACTCATTTTATCAACCTCAGAGGGATGAAAGGCTGAGTGGACCCACCAGGATTCGAACTTGTGACCCTGAGGTCAAACACAGGCCCCTATGCCACCAGAACCAGAATCCAAAGATTTTTTTAAATCACATATACAGACACATATTATTGCAAATCTGCAAGCAATAAAATGCAAACTAAAAATGGTTATACTTGGTACAAGCTACCAAAGTAAAGTTTAGTTTATATCACGGGAGGAACGAAAAAGACAACTGGAGTTATCAGCAAACTACTCAAAAATATAGTACAATCTGATGTTCTTATCTATACAGTGGAACTGCTCCAAGAAAGGGAGGTTTCGGCAAGTGATTCAAGCCTCTGGAGAAAGCACTTGGACATGGACCTTCCTAGGCAAGGTAGAGCCGCAAGGGCAGGCTACATCTGCTGGTAGTGGAGAATTAAAACAGAGCAAGCAGTGAAACTATCAAAATTATGAGTGCAGTTTTCTTTTCAAAGACTCAGAATAATGGATTCTTTAAAAAAAATATTTCCTCCCCACTGAATATGATTTATGGAAATGTGAAGCTTTTCTTACTGGGTATTCTTTGTATAATTTAATCTTGTTACTGCAATGTTTCAATTCAGAATTATGTCTATGAAGGAGAGCTGTATCTAGTTTCAATTTGATGCACAGCACAATCTGCAAATTCCCAACTATTATAATTGAACTGAACTAGTGGGGGAGTTAGGCTGTCAGTTTGATTTAAATGTGATTTTGGGACCCATTAGTTTTGGACCCCGGCCATCGAACCTGAAGCATCCTCTGAGAATATGTTTAAAGGTATTATCAAAGCAGTTTATGGTGTCACAAACTAGACAACTTAAATCTATAGTTAACATGACATTAAATGACAGTTTTAATGGCCTGTGCAAGAATAGTTTCCACCTTCCTCTCAGTTTCTAATTTCATGTAAACGAAAATTCAAGACAAACTGAAAAAGCAATTGGGCCTAAAAGAAGTAGGCTGCAGAACAAAATGTAAGAGTATCTGGTCACAAAATACCGGTCGCAAACGTTGAGCAATCTTTGTGCAACCTGTTAAGATTTCTAAGAACTCATCTACGTATTAATAGGTAAATTCTTAAAAATCTGAATTGTAGTGGGTTGGGATCTGACCTACCTCATGTGTATTAATGAGGCCGGTCGTGAATTGTGACTCACTACAACTGGAGGAAATAAGAGGGATGGCAGCCCACTGGGTTTGCAGAACCACCATTTCTGTGATTGCTTTTCAATAATCATTGCGCTGACCCCACCCAGGCACAAACCAACTCCGGGGCGCTTACTTATGAAAAGGGTGAAAGCCTGTACCTTTTCTTTTTGGGACCGCCGATTGGTGCATCTGCCATCCTGTAAAAAAAAAAAAAAAAAAACATTTTTGGCACCATCGAGGATACCTATCCTGCCACTGTGTCCTCTGTGTAGTAGTTAGGCCACAGGTTTTGTACGAAAGGCTTTTTTGGTTTCCTTAACAAATTTGGTGCTATTTTACAAATCTGCACAAATGTTTCCAAAAAAACAGTTAATTCACTTTTGTTCCATCATAGAAAGTTTGTGCTGATCTGTTAAGTAGGGGCCAAATCCTGAAAAAAAGAAATGAAAGGCTTCATTAGGGTGTAGGGTGAGCACCTTGCCCAAGGCCAGTTGTTTGTTGAATTACATAAAGTCCACAAGCCCTGTAGGATGCTGTCACAATGACTGGATGATGTAATCCATGATGTTATCAACGATGGCTCTTTAGATACTCTCTGTAATGACATCAACTATGCCACTTAAAATGTCACAAGTGATGTAATATGTGAGGTCATGTCATAAGAAGTGCATGATGGGGGCGCATGTTGCAGTTGGTTCACTAAACTATAACAGGTGAACTGCAGTGCTTTTTCAATTTTGAAACATTAGTTCTTATCTCATTTCAACACCAGCCTCTAATGTCACTTTAATCCTTATTTTATTCAGTGAATATGTATGTAAAAAGCCTGCTGGAAACATATAGTTATTTTTTTAATATGGCACAAGCAATTGCAGCACCGGTGGTTGATATAGTGCTTGTTGGACTGCAGCTGCATCCTGTGGTGATGCCAGAGTTGTATGTGGTGATGTCTAGACATCATCCCCACGCAACGGTACTTAGCAGAAATACAAGCTGCTCATTCAGTCAGCATGTACCCTTTGAGAACTGCTGGAAAATGCTTTAAATATCTTTATGAGTGCCACAGATAAAGGTCTGCCAGTAGGGGGAGCAGAAAACACTCCAGATAGAAATGTTTTACAAATACATACGATTCTTGTTGCTTGAGATTGTAACATGTATTGTACTTGCAGAAGTGATGAGTTTGGAGGGGGTGATGGGGGCAGGAGCAAGAAGTGACTAACTGTGGTTGAGCCCCAAGAGGGGAGGCAGCACCAGTTATGGGGAATGTGCCATGTGAAATAAGAGAGGAAAACTCTCCTTGAATTATACACCATCCCCATAGGCGAATTCACCCCACTGAAGCAGCGATCCATAATGCAGGCGGCTGTATGACGCTACAACGCACACTTTTACAACGCATGCACTTACAACGCATTTTTTACAACGCATAATCCATTACAACGCATGACATTACAACGCATGACACTACAACGCATTTTTAAAAAATACCTTTACAACGCATTACCATTACAACGCATACTACCTTTACAACGCATACCATTACAACGCATAATATTAAATTACATTTAAGGTAAGTATTAGATAGTATAGGGGTAAAAATTACTATTCTAACTCCAGGGGGTGCAACAGTAGGGTAAGTGTTGGATAGTATAGGGGTAAAAATTACTATTCTAACTCCAGGGGGTGCATCAGTAGGGTAAGTGTTGGATAGTATAGGGGTAAAAATTACTATTCTAACTCCAGGGGGTGCAACAGTAGGGTAAGTGTTGGATAGTATAGGGGTAAAAATTACTATTCTAACTCCAGGGGGTGCATCAGTAGGGTAAGTGTTGGATAGTATAGGGGTAAAAATTACTATTCTAACTCCAGGGGGTGCATCAGTAGGGTAAGTGTTGGATAGTATAGGGGTAAAAATTACTATTCTAACTCCAGGGGGTGCATCAGTAGGGTAAGTGTTGGATAGTATAGGGGTAAAAATTACTATTCTAACTCCAGGGGGTGCATCAGTAGGGTAAGTGTTGGATAGTATAGGGGTAAAAATTACTATTCTAACTCCAGGGGGTGCATCAGTAGGGTAAGTGTTGGATAGTATAGGGGTAAAAATTACTATTCTAACTCCAGGGGGTGCATCAGTAGGGTAAGTGCTGGATAGTATAGGGGTAAAAATTACTATTCTAACTCCAGGGGGTGCAACAGTAGGGTAAGTGTTGGATAGTGTAGGGGTAAAAATTACTATTCTAACTCCAGGGGGTGCATCAGTAGGGTAAGTGTTGGATAGTATAGTGTAATATTATGCGTTGTAATGGTATGCGTTGTAATGGTAGTATGCGTTGTAATGGAATGCGTTGTAAAGGTAGTTTTTAAAAATGCGTTGTAGTGTCATGCGTTGTAATGTCATGCGTTGTAATGGATTATGCGTTGTAAAAAATGCGTTGTAATGGTAGTGCGTTGTAAAAGTTGCGTTGTAAAGGTTGTTCCCCAATGCAGGCCGACTGAAATGACAACATTTCACTATAGGGGGCGTCTGAACAACATAACATTTGATGCAGCAGGAACAAAGTACATAATAGCACATTACGTTTGAGAAAACATTTTTCACAGATACAGAAGTGATTCTGCAGGTCCATGAACCGTCAAAGCTACCTTCAATTACCACTGTGCTGCTGCCTGGCTAATTTCAGACTGCTAATCCTATGATTAGCCCACAAAGTACAGAACCATTTTGTCCACAAATAAAATCAAATGTATGTGATATGTTCACCCAGGATGGCAATTTAAAAATGGACCTCAAGAAGCACACTAGCGCTACTAACAAGACTGCAAGGGAATACAAGCATTCAATCTACATGCACCACCACAGAAAGCACCAACTGAAAACTGTCTGCAGTTCACAAACAACCAACAGCCACAAAAAGCATGATGGAAACAAATATTATTACTCCTAGAGGTTTAAAGGGACCAACATAACCCTTCAATGTGGCAGTCCGTGTAGTCGAACATCTGAAGGGATGGAGGCATGTGAGAGCCTGGACCAGTGTCCCTTTCAGTGCATTATGCAGCCCTACATACTGACCCAATCGCTCGCATTTGCTAAAAATCACATTACCAAATATGTTGCCACTGGATGAGTTATTGCACTTTTTGCAAATAAAGAGCTTGAAAGAAGTTGTCTCTCTATGCATTTCAGTTGACATGTTCCACATTTCAGGTATATTTGAACAAAAGGCCTTGCCAAATGTGGACACGTTTATAAAAGTATTAATAAGGCAATGTGTTATAGGGTCCAACTAAAGTGACCCTGCTTAGAATCTTTCCATACATACCTTACCAGCTACTTGCATTGACCATTCTACAAAATGAAATGTAGCCCGGTGTGAGAATCGCATGTGCAATTATTATTAATAATGTTCACTGTACTGTGCTGGGTTAGCCCAGCCCCATTTCAAAGCTGTGGCCTACTCTGAGTGAGCCTTCAACTGCAAAAACCAGGCACATCCATGCTGCTGCGAGGAGGATTGACTTGCACAATCCTATAAAAGTGGCCTCTGTGGTATAACAGTGAGCTATGTGGTTTCCCAGAGGCCAAACTGTAAAGAGACTTAGCATTTCCCCTTTAGAGCTCATGCTTGCTGGACCTCAAGATCATGGGTGACTTGCAAAAGTGTCATTCTCCTTCAAGAGCCGACAATCGATCTGTAAGACATTCTTCAGGTGAAAGAAAGTTCTTCAGGTGAAAAAAACCCAGCGGTACAAAAGGGGGTGGTGCTGGACGGAGCATCAGAACCAATCAAACACTCACACCCAGTCAACAGATCTGGGTTTGATCCATCACCGTTCTTTAGCCCACTCTGCCACCTCAGTTCAGACATGGCCATATGCAAATCAGTCTGACCCTGTGCCTCATGGGAACAGTTCAGCCCGAACTGCCAAGCCATGCCCTCCCTGGACAGGAAACAAGCTTCCTAGGACCGGTTTCTGGCATTTCAGCCGTCTTCAGCCAGGCTTTCTTGAATCCAGTGGCAAAGTGAGCAAGGGACTCACGTCTGAGCATACCCTGCCAACTTGTGGCGAACAAAGCGGTACAAAAGGGGGTGGTGCTGAACGGAGCATCAGAACCAATCAAACACTCACACCCAGTCAACAGATCTGGGTTTGATCCATCACCGTTCTTTAGCCCACTCTGCCACCCCAGTTCAGACATGGCCATGTGCAAATCAGTCTGACCCTGTGCCTCATGGGAACAGTCCAGCCCGAACTGCCAAGCCATGCCCTCCCTGGACCGGAATCAAGCTTCCTAGGACCGGTTTCTGGCATTTCAGCCGTCTTCAGCCAGGCTTGCTTGAATCCAGTGGCAAAGTGAGCAAGGGACTCACGTCTGAGCATACCCTGCCAAATTGTGGCGAACGAAGCGGTACAAAAGGGGGTGGTGCTGGACGGAGCTTCAGAACCAATCAAATACTCACACCCAGTCAACAGATCTGGGTTTGATCCATCACCGTTCTTTAGCCCACTCTGCCACCCCAGTTCAGACATGGCCATATGCAAATCAGTCTGACCCTGTGCCTCATGGGAACAGTCCAGCCCGAACTGCCAAGCCATGCCCTCCCTGGACTGGAAACAAGCTTCCTAGGACCGGTTTCTGGCATTTCAGCCGTCTTCAGCCAGGCTTGCTTGAATCCAGTGGCAAAGTGAGCAAGGGACTCTACCCTGCCAACTTGTCGCGAACAAAGCGGTACAAAAACCCACACATGATGGTAATATATTATTATGTAATATTGTATTAATTTTTAGGTTGCCTTAGATTAAGTCGGTCCAAAAAAGATCCAGGAATGCAAAATCTATGGCAGAAGTTCCCGATGTTCTACTATGTATTACAGCTCCAGTTACAATCATTGTGTTTGAATGTATTTTAGAATATTCTGATAATCAGACATAAATCCCAATCAGACATGAATCAGACAATGCCGATGTTGAACACCCTGGTTCTGAGCATGTAAGTGATTGACTGAATGAGGTAGGGTGGGGAGCGAATATGAGAGGTAAAGGGAGAGGGTGCGAGGAGATATGCTATTCAGCTACAGCTAATCTGAAATGGTGACAACAACATCTCTCCCGAAGGACAGACAGACCGGGCAGGGAGGGCCCCGGGTTAGCAGCTAACAATGGCATTCACAAATCAATTTCCAAATCTGATCATCAGAATGCAAAATACCTCCTTACATTGCAAAGAACACACACGCATTTAGGAATGTGCTGTTTCGTTCGGGTTGTTTACATCTTATGTTCACCATCAGTCACACAGATGAATAAAGAGAAAAACACATTTGATTGTTAGCTGGTGAAACTGAGCCAGAGACAAGAGGCAAGTAATGCTAATTCTAAAGTCAAATGTCGAAAATGCAAATGTGCTCCATTCATTGGCAAATCCAAACATGACGTGTTTCTACTGGATATATAACAAAAAAAAACATATTTAGGAAATCATTCTGCAGTTTGACTTGCCATAAGAAATCTTGAGGCAGCCAAATTAAACATGGAACTTTTATAGCGCAGACTACTGTGAAGTGTCAAACTCATTTCAGTTAAGCATGAAAGTTGCTATGAAACAGCGAACAAAACAGTCAAAACTCAGAGATGCTACATCTTGAATGGTAATGACATTTGTACCATGATGGTATTACCTCTCCAAGAAATTGCAAATAAGTGAAATTATTCAATTCTACATTAAGGAAAACAAAAATAAAAATAGTGAAAAGACTAAGCTTTCGACCAAGTTAGTTGCCACAGGAACAATTATTATAACAATAATCATTATTACATTGAAGGGGCATATAAAAAACATAATAAGAAGGCTACCAACTGAGCCAAGATGGTAGCTTCATTGGTTAATGATTATGCGATGGATTACTGTTGTTGTCACATGTAATCACCTCTGAATTCATTATTACAATAATCATTATGAATATGATTGCTACATTAAAGATTACAATACCAAACATAAAACAAAGACTTAGGGGCTCATTGTGATGATAGGCCGACTTGGTCCGCCCGCCAGACATGTGGCGGTCCCACCACTGCTATTAGGATGCGCCTGCCATCCTGGGCCTTTAACATTGCGGGCGATGCTGCTGGCTGCAGCCCCGTCCGCAATGATAAAGGTGCTTGCACCGCATTTCCCTGCACCACGTGGCAGGCACCACGCGGTGTCTGCCACTTGGTGGATGAAAATGCAGGGGGGTACCATGGGTACCCCACAGTGCAGCGACACCCCCTCCCCCACAAAGGGGGGCCCGCAACGGGCCGCCAGACCCAATCCCCACCAGCCTTTCCATGGCGGCGAAAGGCCTCCTAAAACCCACATCCTAATGTGGTGGATTGTGTCTGCTAGGCACCGCCACCATATTAGTGGCCCTGCTCCGTCCGCCAGGCAATCGGTGCGATTGCCTCTGGCGGAAAAGCGGCGGACGGACTTTCCATCCGCCGCGGTACCCGCCGCCATCCTAATTTGGTGGTGGGTAAATCACCATGTGATGGCGGAAGGGCCTTCCACCATCATAATGAGCCCCTAAGTTCTCAGTCAAGTCAGTCACCATTGTATTAACTGAGCAAACAGAGCTAAACAAAAGCTTTTAGGTTGTGTTTGCAGCAGATGGAGACTCATTAACCATGGACTAGGCACTATATTGAGGCAATATATTAACAATCTTTTTAACCCTCATTCAGTACATTCTTTTGCTCAGTAATTTGTTACATCACATACTATATGCAAGGCTACAATGTCGCTGTGTTTCCATCCTCATGTTATTTTTTCTTTGTAGCAGCTCATTCAAACCGACAGTGAGTTATCAAAATAAAGTAAGTACAGAACTATTTGAAAAACTCGTGCCAGCTTCAAACAGAGCATGTGCTTTCTCAATGGTTTTCATAGTCTGATGCTCAGCTTGACCACACATCAAGCTTGGACGTCAGCAAATGAGGGCAATTGATGAGAAGGTCTGGTTTGGCACAATGAGAAATCAGGATGAAAGAGCTTGAATCATTTTGCAGAGTCAGAAGAAATACTTATTCAGCAGACTCTTGCCGTAATATAGTGTGAGATCAGATACAGCTGTTGCTTCAGGGTGGGTGAGGTTCCACCTTTCCAAAATCTTTCTTCAGCACAACATTAGTTGCAGTTCTAACCTCAAGCTAAATTTGTAAACATTTTACAGGCACACTACTTTGTTTTCTCTTCAGGATACGAAAAGTTGTTACCAAGGTCCAAGACAAATCCAAGAACTACAAAAGTAATGTATTACTTTGAATATCTGTGTTTAGTATGTGTGCGGTACAGTAAGCACGCAGTCCCGTTTTGATGGATTTTGGCACAAACTGAGCCAATATGTTTGTACATTTGTCAATCCATTTAGCTACGCCTTGAGAAAGCCCCATGCCACTGCGCAGGGAGGGGGCAAAACACGTTTTGGCTGTTTTTTTTCTTTTTCTTTTCCCTTTTGAGAATCAAATTGGATTAGTAGAAGAATAAAGATGTATTCTTTTGTTATTCTGGATTTACTCTTCCATATTGGAATTCTAATATGAAAGATTATTCAAGTACCCAGCTCTGTTCCTCACCACTTTTAGTGTTTCAATCAAGAACAGATGAAAACAAATGCTCGGACAAATCCTCTTCTATCCCAAACAAATCACTTACATTTTTCTCTAAATTATTAATGAAGGGACCTTTTTTATGGTGAAGTTATCAAAGATTCAACTGTGATTGTGTAGCTGTCTCAAATTAACAACAATGTCTATACACATAGTAAAAAGATTTTCAGATCCTCACTGGTGCCTAATTCACAGTGTTTTATGTGTGATTAGAGGGTGCACAGACAGAGGTGCCGATTACGATCCTGTAAAAAATTTCCCCGTACGACTCGTATCCGGTCTTTTTACCGTACGAATCGTACAAGTGCCGTACAAACTGCCAAGTACGATTCGCATGGGAAAAAGTCCATACGAATCGCATTGGGAATAATTCCCCACACGTCCTCGGGTCGGAAAATGTGTCCGACACGTCCCCGGACGATTTACCATACAAATGTGAAAAGTGAAGTCCGACCGCGCAAGTACGATCCATCCCGTGCGTCCGATGTTACAACCGTATGGAAAAAACACCGTCCCCACCGAACTCCCATAGAAACCATGGAGACATGTGCCCATATACACGCCGCACACCCCCCCAGCCCCTGTGAGTACGCGCCGTACCCCCCCAGACCCCGTGAGTACGCGCCAAACCCCCGTGTATGTACATCCGTGTACATACGAGTCGCACCCCCACCTGTGTATGTACACCCGTGTACTTACGAGTCGTACCCCCACCCGTGTACGTACGAGTCGTACCCCCACCCGTGTATGTACACCCATGTACGCTACGCGCTGGGGGTACGCACCGTACATACACGGGTGGGGGTACGACTCGTACATACACGGGTGTACATAAACGGGTGGGGGTACGACTCGTACGTACACGGGTGGGGGTTCGACTCGTACGTATATGGGTGTACGTACACGGGTGGGGGTACGACTCGTACGTACACGGGTGTACATACACGGGTGGGGGTACGACTCGTACGTACATGGGTGGGGGTTCGACTCGTACGTACACGGGTGTACATACATGGGTGGGGGTACGACTCGTACGTACACGGGTGCGGGTTCGACTCGTACGTACACGGGTGGGTACACGGGTGGGGGTTCGACTCGTACGTACACGGGTGGGGGTTCGACTCGTACGTACACGGGTGGGGGTAGGACTCGTACGTACACGGGTGTACATACACGGGTGGGGGTAGGACTCGTACGTACACGGGTGTACATACACGGGGGTTCGGCGCGTACGCGCTGGGGGTACGCACCGTACATACACGGGTGGGGGTACGACTCGTACATACACGGGTGTACATAAACGGGTGGGGGTACGACTCGTACGTACATGGGTGGGGGTTCGACTCGTACGTACACGGGTGTACGTACACGGGTGGGGGTACGACTCATACGTACACAGGTGTACATACACGGGTGGGGGTACGACTCGTACGTACACGGGTGGGGGTTCGACTCGTACGTACACGGGTGTACATACACGGGTGGGGGTACGACTCGTACGTACATGGGTGGGGGTTCGACTCGTACGTACACGGGTGGGTACACGGGTGGGGGTTCGACTCGTATGTACACGGGTGGGGGTAGGACTCGTACATACACAGGTGTACATACACGGGTGGGGGTAGGACTCGTAGGTACACGGGTGTACATACACGGGTGGGGGTAGGACTCGTACGTACACGGGTGTACATACACGGGGGTTCGGCGCGTACGCGCTGGGGGTACGCACCGTACATACACGGGTGGGGGTACGACTCGTACATACACGGGTGTACATACACGGGTGGGGGTACGACTCGTACATACACGGGTGTACATACACGGGTGGGGGTACGACTCGTACGTACACGGGTGTACATACACGGGTGGGGGTACGACTCGTACATACACGGGTGTACATACACGGGTGGGGGTACGACTCGTACGTACACGGGTGGGGGTTTGACTCGTACGTACACGGGTGGGTACACGGGTGGGGGTTCGACTCGTACGTACACGGGTGGGGGTTTGACTCGTACGTACACGGGTGGGGGTACGACTCGTACGTACACGGGTGTACATACACGGGTGGGGGTAGGACTTGTACGTACACGGGTGTACATACACGGGGGTTCGGCGCGTACTCACGGGGGCTGGGGGGGGTTCGGCGCGTACTCACGGGGGCTTGGGGGGTACGGCGCGTACTCACGGGGGCTGGGGGGGGTTCGGCGCGTACTCACGGGGGCTGGGGGGGTACGGCGCTTACTCACGGGGGCTGGGGGGGGGGGGTACGGCGCGTACCGGGCCCCCTAATCTGCTCGTTTCGCGGCGTACTTCGCTTTTCCGGCACTTTTTGAGTGCCGTAAGAAAATTGCCGTCCGGACTGCTGTCGGTTCGATTCGTACTTCCTGGGTCGTGAAACGCTGCCTGAAAGCGTCCCGACGTCACGTCGCAGCATTCCCGGATCACATTCGTAAGTATATTTTCGTCGGTCGGTGTTTTGTAGGACTCGTATGGAAATGGTGTTTCCGTGCGAATCGTACTTGCATGTTTGTGAAGTTTTACAACCGGGTACGAGTCGGACGGAGATAAGCCTCCGTCCGACGGTTCGTACCCGATTTTTCCAGGATCCTAATCGGCACCAGAATATAGAGTTTTTTATTTCGACCTACCATAATATCAAGTTTTAAATATCATAGGTCAAGAATATCGACTGGAAGTATATCGTGGTACAGAATATCGACAGTAAGGTAAGAAATGTCATTTTTGTTAATATCGAAGACAGTAATATCGTTTGTAAAAATATTGTTGTTAAT
The DNA here is from genome assembly GCF_964204655.1 of Triturus cristatus. Taxonomy (NCBI): domain Eukaryota; kingdom Metazoa; phylum Chordata; class Amphibia; order Caudata; family Salamandridae; genus Triturus; species Triturus cristatus. The sequence continues at coordinate 338,598,334 of NC_140587.1, read as the reverse complement.
AATATCGATGTTTATATTAGTGTTCTGTATTTTAGTATGTGTGTTAAAAGTATGTGATGCAATTTTTTATGTATGTGTTACATTTTTAGCGGTAAATACTTTTATGTAAATTAAATTTAGCGTATTTTGGTTCTGTAGTGGGTTGTGGGTTTATAGGGGAATAGGGTGGCAAGTACAATAATATACAAAAGTAATCATTAATATTTATGTATCACTATTTATAATTAATTTATTATTAATTAATTGTTAATTGGGTATTAATTAATATTAATTAATTAATAGATAATTAAATAAATTGTGTTTTTTTAAGAGAGGGTTGTGGGTTTATAGGGGAATAGGGTGGGAAGTAATGTAATTATAAAAAAGTCATTATTAATATTTATTTATTAGTATTTATAAGTAATTTATTTTTAATTAATTATTAATTGGTTATTCATTAATATTAATTAATTAATAAATACTTACATGAATTGTGTTATTTTTTTAGCAGCAGGTTGTGGGTTCATATGGGAATAGGGTGGGAAGCAATTTAATTATAAAAAAAGTAACTATTCATATTTATTTATTAGTATTTATAATTAATTAATTAATTAATTGTTAATTGGTTATTAATTAATATTAATTAATTAATAGATCAATGTATTACTTGTGTTATTTTTTTAGGAGTGGGTTGTGGGTTTATAGGGGAATAGGGTGTGAAGTAATTTAATGTTAATAAAGCAATTCTTTGAATTTAATTATTAGTATTTATAATTAATTTATTATTAATATATTGAAACATTGGTTATTAATTTTTATTAATTAATCAATTTATAATTATATTAATTGTGTTTTTTTCGGAGCAGGTTGTGGGTTTATATGGGAAAAGGGTGAGAAGTAATTTAATTATAATAAAGTAATTATTAATATTTATTTATTAGTATTTATAATTAATCATTACATATTTATTAATTGGTTATTTAATTTTAATAACTATTTAATTGATAAGTATGTTAATTTTAACCCTATGCTATCCAACACTTTCCCCACTGTTGCACTCTCTGGAGTGGTGTGGGAATAGTAATGTTTTACCCTTACGCTATCCAACACTTTCCCTACTGTTGCACTCACTGGAGTAGGAATAGTAATTTTTACCCCTACGCTATCCAACACTTTCCCTATGTTGCAATCACTGAAGTGGGAATAGTAATTTTTACCCCTCTGCTATCCAACGCTTAACCTACTGTTGCACTCACTGGCGTGGGAATAGTAATTTTTACCCCTACGCTATCCAACACTTTCCCTACTGTTGCACTCTGTGGAGTGGAAATAGTAATTTTTAACGCCTACACTATCCAACACTTTCCATACTGTTGCACTCACTGGAGTGGGAATAGTAATTTTTACCCCTACGCTATCCAACACTTTCCCTACTGTTGCACTCACTGGAGTGGGAATAGTAATTTTTACTCCTTCACTATCGAACACTTTCCCTACAGTTGCACTCTCAGTAGTTGGAATAGTAATTGTTACCCCTTCGCTATCCAACACTTTCCTAACTGTTGCACTCTCTGGAGTGGGAATAGTAATTTTTAGCCCTACGCTATCCAACACTTTCCCTACTGTTGCACTCTATGGAGTGGGAATAGTAATTTTGACCCTTCCACTATCCAACACTTTCCCTACTGTTGCACTCTCTGGAGTGGGAATAGTAATTTAACCCCCTCCGCTATCCGAAGTTTTCTCTACTGTTTCAGTTAATGTAGTGTAAAATGTATTTTAAAAAGATTAAATATATTGTAATATTTTAATTTGTTATATATATTTTTTATTTATATTATTGGTATATGTGTATATATATGTATTTATAATTTTTAATATGTTTTTAACAATTTATAAGTTATTAAAATGATTATTTATCTCTCTTAATAAGTAAATATATATATATATATGATATTTTATACATATATACGTTGAATAGACTTTTACATTATGGTGCCGATTCCGATCCGTTAAAAAAAATTACCGTAAGACTCGTATCCGTATTGTTTTATGTACGAATCGTACAAGTCTCGTACAACCGGTGAAGTACGATTCGTACTGTAAAAAACACATACGATTCGTATCGGGAAAAGGTCTACGAGACGTCCCCGGACAGTCTTACGTACGAGTCGTAAAACTGAAGTCCGAGCGCACAAGTCCGATCCGTACTGGCGTTCTGAATACACAAGCGTATGGAAAACGTCCCATACGGAGCAAACTTTGTACGACCCCTACCCCAGGTACACTTGTGCCCGGGGTACGAGTCGTACGGACCCCCCAGCCTCCCGCCCCACCCGGGTATGTCCGCACCGTACCCCCCCACCCGCGTATGTCCGCACCGTACCCCCCCACCGTATGTACGGTCCGTACATACGCAGGAGGGGGGGGGTACGGTGCGGACATACGTGGGTGGGGGGGACGGTGCGGACATACGCATCATACATATGCAATGTTGGGGTACGCACCGTACATGATGACACGTACGATGTGGTTGATGGCGTGTACGTCGCGTACCGGGCCCCCTTTTCGTCGTGCATCGCAGCGTACTTAGCTTTTCCCGCACTTTTTGGCTCCCGTAAAAAGATAGCCGTGCGGAGTGCTGTAGGTACGAATCGTACTTGCTGGTCCGTAAAACGCTGCCTGACTCTGTGCGGACGTCGCGTCCGCGCTGTCCACGATCAGAATAGTAGGTATTTTTTAGCCGTACGGTGTTTTTTACGATTCGTACGGAAATGGTATTTCTGTACGAATCGTACTTGCTGGTTTGTAAGGTGGATTTCCCGGGTACGAGTCGTACGGAGAATACGCTCTGTACGACCATTCGTACCCCGGTTTTACAGGATCGGAATCGGCACCTATATGTATTACTTATCATTTTAAACATTTTTAAATAATTTTAACTATTTTTTTTATTTATATGTATTATTTACTTTATTTTTTATACATTAAAAAACGATATTTGTAACAACAATATTTTTAATAATGATATTTTTTGTCGATATTTTTGTACTCACCATTATGTAGATAGGACTTCGATATTCTGGACATCGATATTATTGCGTCGATATTTTTGTAGCTCGATATTCTGACTGTCGACATAAAGTCAGTGATCCGATTAGAGTTGTTGGTGTTTGCAAATGTGTAGAACATGAAATAAGTGAGCTGCAGAATCACAAAGCTAAATACCCCATCATTAAGGTCATGCATCAAAAGTCCTTCCGGGTAAGGAGCAACTGGATCTGTGAAGAACTAAATATAAGATAACACAGGATGACAGAGTGGATGACAGCATGATTTACTGAACAATTAATGGGGTCAATCTCCATACAGTTAACATTTCATAACTCTCATCTGGCCATGTATCCCTGTCCTCTCCTTTCCCTTCTGGTCTTACTACCTATATCACCTCTAAAATGAATAAACTCTGGACTTCCTTTGCCCAGTCTTCTTCTAAATTTAATGCTTCCTCTTGTGCTGTCGCTTTGCCACTGTTGGTTTGTGATCCTATCCCTGAATTTAATTTTTCTTATTACTGTGGATTTCCTACAGTTCCCACTGATCATCCTCACTTATCAATCACTCAGAGATTTATAAAGTTGAAGGCTACTCAAGTGTGTCTTGGTGCTAAGGACCAATAACACAATAGTCGCA